>NC_066582.1:207224511-207841025 GCF_024323335.1 Lathyrus oleraceus
ATCCTACCAATAGCCAATCGCATGAGCTCGCCGGTCAAATCTGCAAGCTGTAACAGAATATTGAGTCGAATGCTTACTTCATCTACATGTAAAGATTACCAAAGGAGAAATAAAAGCAAACAGAATTGCAGAGACCATCACAAACAAATCAACCACTTAAGTGTCCATTTAAACGGACCTTGCTAAAATGATATAACTTATGCAGCACGGATACTTCAGATTGAATTGAAGACATGTCTAGTGTCCGACATGTGTCTGTGTCAATGCCAATGCTTGTCTAGTGTCCGTGTCAGTGTTGTATTATATCTAATCACTTAGATAACAAGGGAGAAAGAAAATCACCCCTAAAAGATAGTCAAGGATGTTTATCTGCAGAGGTTGAAGAGAAGGATCGCTAAGTGGTAACAATGTGTTATTTATTTCATAAAGCGTCAAAAGAGTTCCATTTTTACAGAAACTGCAGAATGTAGCTGCTTCGACATACTCCTGTATCTGCAATGACCCAGAACAAGTATCAGATAAAAGTATTCAATCTTAAAAAATGAAACAAGGAAGAAGCTGGAAGTATACCCCAGGCGAGTAGGCTCGTCTTAGCTTCCAAAAATCAGTTCCCTGCAATTCTTTGACTAGTCGAGACACGAACTGATTTGTCACAGCTGCTAAGTCCTTTTCTGCTTTCTCAAGTACTTCCACTTTATTGTATTTACTCATCCTAATTTAAGCAAAGACCATGGAAAATATAAGTTTCAAATAATTCAGATGATCCAAGATAGCACAAGAAGAAGTTACAGATCCAACACACACGGGTATGAAGAGAGAAAGATGTAAACGGCTATAGGTAACCTGTGAACTTGAAATATGACCTTTTTGCTATTCATTGTTATATCTCGACTCGCTTTGACCACTCTTTCTCGCTTATCATTCTACAAATACAGGTTTACAGATAATCAAATTATGCAGCCATATTGTAGAAGGAATG
This sequence comes from Lathyrus oleraceus, assembly GCF_024323335.1. Taxonomy (NCBI): domain Eukaryota; kingdom Viridiplantae; phylum Streptophyta; class Magnoliopsida; order Fabales; family Fabaceae; genus Lathyrus; species Lathyrus oleraceus. The sequence goes on from NC_066582.1 coordinate 207,225,491, forward strand.
ACTAATAAAAATCAAATCTTTAGGCATTAAAACAATAACCCTTAAGGCTAATTTCTCCATTCATGCAATGAATTTAGAAAGATAAGAAACATTACAAGGTTATTAAGATATTCAACATATTTGGTAAAAGGATCCTTCATAGTGGACATTGTTGCAGTGGAAGTGGCCATGGTTTTTGCCCTCTTTGTTGTGTTGTGGAAGTTGGTTCCTGCAACTGTTGAAAACCAAGAGTCGAAAAATCAAAGTAGAAGTGTTTATGTAACGAAATCAAATGATAGAGAAAGTGAGTTACTTTGATGAAGACGTTGAGGTTTTTCCGATGCCATGAAAAGAGAAACTTTGTCAAGTGAAGATGAAAAGGAACGTAACATCTATTCTGTTCTTCGAATGATACCTAAACGCCTAATTTATTTAAACCCAAACCCATCAAATTAAATTAAAATTAAAAAATGTTTTTTTAAAATTTTAATTACTATGAGAGTACAAATGTGAATAAAAATTAAAACTAAATGTAATTACTATAAGAAAAATTATTTTGTCATTTAGAAAAATTATTTAAATAACCGACTACACAATCCAACCTATAAATTATTGCATTTGTTCAAACTGGTTTATTGATATAATGAGGGATTATTTTATCTTGTGTAAAGTGGAATGTCCTTTATGAAATGGATATTGGATTTGTCGAAACTCAACCCAAATCGGTTCATGTACACCCATGACTTATATTTTCTATAAAAAAAACATTTTATTTCAATTATAATCAAAGCTTTTAAATAAACCTCATATTTAAAAGTCTCAATTATTTGGCCCATTAAAACTTATTTTATTAGAGGAATGCTCATCTCATCTTATGAAGTATGTCTTTCACATCTAGAAACCTGAAAATGCTCTTATAGATTTTTGGAGATGCATAGACACATTCAATACACACATAAAAAGATATGCATATTTGAATTTTGTCAAGGTTGAGTTTGAACTTTTTATTTATTATTATGTTGTGATTGGTTGTAGAAATTGTGCACATTGATACTTTTGTCAAAGCTACTGTGTCAATGGATGTTAAACCGATTGAAATTGGGGATGATATTAAAATCAATAATGTCGAAGATGATGTTAAACCAAGTAAACTGATTGATGCAAAGGTATGTGTTAGGCCGGTTGTTGTGGAGGTAGATGTTAGTGAATAATTTACAACTAAACGGAAGTTTGATGTTCATAAATATATGCTTCAAATGGGTTCGCAAGGAGGTCGGGAAATTGAGATTCAACATTTTGATTGGGAGGTCTGATAATGGTTATGATATAAGGCAGGCTTTTTATAACAATGAGGTGTGAAAGAAGTTGCATGTACCAACAACCTATCCGAAAGTTGAAAAGGGATGACACCGAAACCAGAAAATATGAGTGTCCATTTAAGTTGTGCGGGTACCGTAAGGGGAATGATACATGGAAATTTAATGTGGTTTCTGGTATGCATAATCATGACTTGTATTACAAGTTATTTGGTTATCCCATTGTATTTCGTCTTAATCTAGAGAAGAAAGAAATTGTTGCGTATATGACATTGAAAAGGTTTGTCGAAAAACATACTTGCAACTTCGAAAACGAAAAGACCCCAAAATGTCTTGAACATCAAACGCGTATACAATATTTTTACCCAAAACAAAAAGACATTAAGAAGTCAAGAAGTGAAATGCAACAACTGTTGAAACTTCTGGATGATGATCACTATGTTTTTAGGTACAAAATGTGAGGATGGAGTCACTGTTCGAGATATATTTTGGACTCATTTTGATTCCATAAAGTTGTTCAACATTTTTCTGACAGTGCTCATTATAGATTAACATATAAGATAAATAAGTATATACTTCAACTTCTGGAAATTGTTGTTGTTACTTCCACGGAGATGAATTTTCAACCGGTTTTGTGTTTTTGGAAAGCGAAAAAGAGAATAATGTTACATGGGTTTTGGAAGTGTGCAAGACTATGTTCAAGGATCAAGAAAATATGTCAAAGGTCGTTGTGACACTATACTTATGAATATGGTTACAAAGGTGTTTCCTACATCGTGTGCATCACTTTGTAGGTATCAAATAACGATTGAGAAGTCGACTTAAACATGTCGTAGGCACCAAACAAATAAAGGGTGAAGATGGAAAATGGTGGTGGAAAGGATAATAGATGCCTGGAATGGTATAATAAATTCTTCCACAGAAGAGTTTTATGTCGAATATGTATTGCACTTTAGAAGGAAAACTACGATTCAACAAGTTCGAGTTTATGATGGACGAAGATTTAAGGGTTATATGGAGTATATTTTACCGCTATTCAAAAAAGGGGTTCGATTGAAGTAGATGCAATAATTTCAAAATCCACTGAATATATTATAAAGATGTTGAAACGTCTAGAATCATCATTTAGTAATGAAATGTAATGTTAGATTTATGTTTATGATTATATATGTAATATTAAGTATTTTAATGTTAATTTTTGTGTTTTTCTTTCCAAATTCTATAATTGTTTCTAGTTTGGCAAAATGACCCAAAATTCAAAAATGTCTTTCCGTAAAACCCCTTGAGTTTTGAAAATACAGTTAATACGAATGCGCATCTCCAAATTAACCATAACAAATTTTTAGAGATGCATCTTCAGACTAAAATTTAGCATAAATGGAAGTGGCTCACCCATTTATGTTAAGAAAGATGGACTATGGGTTCGTCAAAATATTCTTCTCCAAATTTGAGAGACATTTTGAAATTTTTAATGTGGTTGAGAAACATCCCTAAAAGTGAGATGAGTTTTCTCTTTTATTAAAAATTAAGCCCACTACTAATAAGTTTTAATTTTATACCTCATAATTTTAGATCTTTTATGCACTTTTTTGGAAACCATTGAGGGGTTTTATTTTATTGATTTAATACAACTTTTGACCCCTGTGTTAATCTTGGGGGTTCATTTTAGCCATTTAACTTTAAAAATGTTTATATTGATCTCTTAACTCTTCAAAATGTATCATGTTAGTCATTTTCTTCTAATTAGCGACAAATTTATCGATCAATTTAAAAAGATTAATTTGATACGTTTTTAAGAATTAAAAAATTAATATAAACATTTTTTATGTTAAGGGAAAAAAATGAACCAAGATATTAAGCCTATTTTATTCAAAAATCTAAAAATCTCACATATTCACACGAGCAAAACTTCACATACCCAACACTAGCAAAACTTTATTTCTATTCATTTCTTTAGTTTCAACAAAACTTCATCTTAGCAACCAAGCCACCTTCAACCACATTGCGCCACCGTTGTCTTTTGTCCATCATAGTTCTATTTTTCGTATCAAAGGTACTCTTCTCTTTCCATTTCTCTTTAATTTTTAGTTTTTGGAAAATCAACTTTCAATTATTCATCTCAGTTGAATTTACATGTTATAAATCTATGTTATATGAATCAATAGGATTAGAAATGTTGGATTTTTCATCTCATTTGAATTCACATGGATCATCTTTATGTTTTTTATATTGTTTAATATGTGCACTCACAGGTTGTTTGTGGAAATGCCTCAACGAGGTTCATATATGTTATAAACTTATTTTAAATGGTGGTGACAGCTTATTAGTGTAAAATCAACAGGAAGTTATAATTTCTTTCTTAATTGGATAATTGTCTTTTTAGTTAGTTTTAGATCTTAGCATTGTATTTAGTGTTAGATTCATTTTCATGTTTTTTACATTGATCTAGATTTCTAATTTTCTCTAGATCTGAATATTTTCCTTTTTAATTGTGCTTAGTATTGTATTTAGTGTTAGATTCACTTATTTGGTGACATAAGCTTCGTTTTGCAGTACTGAATCATTGAGGTGTTATTTGTTAGTCGAGATTATCAACTTTCAGATGAAAGACCAAGAATGGCCAAAGTGTTTTTAAATTGAAAACTACAATTTATTAATTTATCCATTTTATGACTAGTATTTGTGATGTTTGCAAGCTTGTTGTCAATGAGCTTACTAGTTGGGTATGTTTTATTAATTGAAAGTTGCCACTAATCGAGTAAGATTACATAAATTTTGTGCTAGAATTTAATTTTTGGCATTACTTTCTATTTTTCTTTTGGTTATATGTAACCATACATTGATTATTTATCTAAAATTTCATTTTACACAATTTGGTGATGGCAATGGGACTTTTGGTCAGGTGGAGTTATTCCTACTGATCATGGGTTTTGCCTTCTAAATTTTTTGGAAGATCCTTAATTTGAGTGGATTCATTGGCCTTAAGCTTCGATTCCATTTTCTAAGGAAGAGCTTGCCTACATTCATGATCTAGACCCTATTCGCGACTATGATATGCTTCAAATCTAGGTGTCAATGATTCGTCAATTGTAACATGTCATTTTTATAATTTATTTATTTAATTGAAGTTATGTATATTTAAATGAATTCATTTATTAGTTGAATTTACAATTGAATGGCGTTTAGATAGTTGGTATTGTTGTGTGATGTCTTGGATTGGTGGAGCATAGTTATAGTTATTTAATTAAAATAATATAATTAATAATATTATAGAATAAGGAGAATTATTATAATTAAAATTAAAAATTTAATAAAAGGAGATTTGGGGTGGAATGATAGAAAACTAGAGAATACGAAGAGAGTGGTGAAAATTGTAACATAAGTTGGGTCTTAGTGCAATTTTTAAGAGATTAAATAATTATGTTATAATCTATAGTAGTTACTGGAGTTTTAGTAGAAAAAGGAGTACGTAAAAACAAAATTGGGAGAAGAGAGAGAAGGTTAGGATTAAGAAGAAACTCTATTGTTAGAGCTTGAAGGTGCTTTTGCTAGAAATCTAAGGTAAGGGGAGGGGAAATTACTCTAAATATGATGTAGAATGCATGATTGGGTAGAGGGAAATCCTTAATCTCATTAAATTTTCCACTCAATTTTCCTTTTTGATCAATGATGGATGAATATGTGATGAGTTTTGTAATTGTATGATATGTGTGATATATTATGTGAAATTCGTATATTGTTTTACCATAGAAAATGTGTGTTATTTGTTAATGATATTGGTATGAATTGGTGTTCCTATGTTGTTGTAATTGTGATGAAAAAACATATTAAATTCATGATTAATCCAAAAAAAATCATATTAATTGATGGATAGTTGGTGTATTGATCTTAGTCAATGTTTTCCCATTTTTTGTTGTTTGATTTGAGGTCTAGGAAATCAAAGTTCTGAATTGAACTCCAATGGCAAAAACACAAATTCTATTTCTGCTTCAGGGTGACGGGTGCCACCATAATGATGACCAGATCATCGTGGCCTTTGAGACGCTAACGGTCGTCAGCTTCCTGACGTGTAGACATCATGGTCCTTAGGCACAAATTTATGGGAAGAGCATCTTAGTGATGATGTGTTAAGTGGTGTGAGAGGTGACAGGTAATCCTTCATGCTGCCAAAATGAGCTTCGTTCGCTAAGTTGCTTAGAATTGAATGTCGGATCCAATTTTTATGGTTGTGTTGTGAATAGGCTATTGTTTGGCCACTATTTTGAGATATTTTGGTGTTGCTTATTGTTGATTGTTGAATTAATCAATGGTTATGATGTTGTGCATAATTGTTGTGATTTTATGGTGATCATTATGGTAATAATGCATGTTGTGGTTTATCATGCATCATGGTGTACGGACTTAAGTCCAGTTTTGGGTGCTCCAGTACAATAGTGTGGATTCATGAGCGAGTAGCTGGTTTCATATGAGATTCAACATTGTGATTGGGAGGTCTGATAATGGTTCTGATAGAAGGCAAGCTTTTGTAACAACGAGGTGCGAAAGAAGTTGCATGTACCAACAACCTATCTAGGAGTTGAAAAGGGATGACACCAGAACGAGAAAATGTGAGTGTCCATTTAAGTTGTAAGGGTACCATAAGACGAATGATATATGGAAATTTAATGTGGTTTCTGGTATGCATATTCACAACTTATGTTACAAGTTAGTTGGTCATCCTATTGTATTTCACCTTAATCCAGAGGAGAAATAAATTATTGTGAACATGACATTGAACATGGTTTGTCGAAAAACATACTTGCAACTTTGAATCGAAAAACAATGTTTGTGCCCGAATCAAGAAGGAGATAAGAAGCCAATAACTAAAATGCAACAACTGTTGAAACTTTTGGATGATGATCATTGTGTTTTAAAGTATTAAGTGTGAGGATGGAGTCATCGTTCGAGATATATTTTGGACTCGTTTTGATTCCATAAAGTTATTCAACACTTTTCTGACAATGCTCATTATAGATTTAACATATAAGACCAACAAGTATATGCTTCAACTTCTGGAAATTGTTGGTGTTACTTCCACTAAGATGACATTTTCAGCCGTTTTTGCATTCTTGGAAAGCGAAAAAGAGGACAATGTTGCATGGGCTTTGAAAGTGTGAAAGACTATGTTCAAGGATCAAGAAAACATGCCAAAGGTCGTTGTGGCACTGCACTTATGAATGTGGTTACAAAGGTGTTTCCTACACCGTATGTATTACTTTGTAGGTATCACATAACGAAAAATGTGAGAAGTCGACTTAAACATGTCGTAGTCACCAAACAAATAAAGGGTGAAAATGGAGATATGGTTAAAGTGAGTGTGGTGGTGGAAAGGATAATGGGTGCCTAGAATGGTATAATAAATTCTTCCACGAAAGAGTTTTATGTTGAATCTGTATTGCATTTTAAAAAGGCAACTACAGTTCAGCAAGTTTGAGTTGAAGACGAACAAATATTTAAAGGTTATGTGAAGTACATTTTACCACTAATAAAAAAAGGGTTCAATTAAAGTGGATGCAACAATTTCAAGATCCACTGAAGATATTATAAAGATGTTGAAACATCTAGAACCATCAGCTAGTAATAAAATACAATGTTAGATTTATGTTTACGATTATCTATGTAATGATAAGTATTATAATGTTAATTTTTGTGTTTGGCAAAACGACCCATAATTCAAAAATGTATCTATGTAAAACACCATGAGTTTTAGAAAAATGGTTAAGATGAAGATGCATCTCCGAATTAACCCTAAAAAGTTTACAGAGAAGCATCTCTAGACTAAAATTTGCATAAATGGAGGTGGCTTACCAATTTGTGTTGAGAAAGATGAATTATGGGTGCATTAGAATATTCATCTCCGAATTTCAGATGACATCTTGAAATTTTTAATATGGTAGAAAAACACCCCTTAAAGTGAGATGAGTTTTCCCTTTTGTTAAATATTAAGCCCTCTATTAATGAGATTTAGGGCATGTTTGAAACACTTTTCATTTTTAGTTCTTAAAAATTGTTTTTCAAATCTATTTTAAAAAACTATTTTTAAGAAGAAAATTAACAAAAAATTTGTTTGATAAACTAATTTTTAAAAACTGTTTTGAAAATATGAAAATGAAAAAACTTGTTTGATAATCTAATCTTTTAATAGTATTTTAAGAAGAGAATAAAAATGCATATTTTGTCATTTACTTTTAAAATCTATTCTATTGTATAAAATATTACAAACTTAAGAAAATTAATTGATATTTGGTCGAATATAAATAATTGGGTTAAATCAATTTTTAATTTTAAAATCACATAACACTTGTTTGTAATAATAATAAGAAAAAAACAAGTAAAAAATGGGATTCTACGTTTAATAGAAAAAAATTATATAGTGAAAATAATTAAGAAACACAAAAAAATTAAGTAAAATAAATAAACATATTTGAAAAGGTTACTTATACATAAAAAGAGCATAAATAAAAGAAATAACATACTCTTTCAAATACGTTTTTCTATTTTATTTTTAAAATATAAAAATTATTAAAATTACATTAATGCTATTAATGAAAATTATAAATTTTTATGTTTTTTCTTCAAGTTTTATAATACTAAAAACTAAAAAGTAAGAAGCAAAACACAACTAAATTGTTTCACTTTTTTGCTTTTAAAAACTGAAAAATAGAAAAAAGTCTTTAAAAACACTTTTGCAAAACATTATATTCAAACAAGTTTTTAAGTTTTAAATTTTCAAAAACTAAAAAAGAGTTTTTAAGATGCATTTCAAACAGACCCTTAATTTTAGACCTCATAATTTTAGATCTTTTACGCATTATTTTAGAAACCATTGAGGTGTCTTATTTTATTGGTTTAATACCTCTTTAATTTGGTCTCGTATGCGAACCTCGGAGTTCATTTTAGTCATTTAACTTTAAAAAAAAGATCCATATTGATCCCTTAACTTTTCAAAATGTACCATGTTAATCATTTTCTTCTAATTATAGACGAATTTAGCAACCAATTTTTGAGTTTTTTTATCGCTAATCAGACAAAAAGGATTTACATGGTAAGTTTTGAAAAGTTAATGGATTAATATGAACTGTTTTTTTAAGTTAAGAGACAAAAATGAACTGTGATATAACATCTATTTTATTACAAATTCCAAAAACTTCACACTTCAACACGAGTAAAACTTCACATACTCAACACGAGCAAAACATTGGCTTTATTCATCTCTTTCATTTTAACAAAACTTCATCTCAACAAGCAAGCCACCGTCAACCCCATTGCACCACTGTCGTCTTATGTCGTCTTATCTCCATCACAGTTCTATTTTTTTTAAAGATTTAAATACAATTTTGATCCCCCTATTTTATTTTATTTTAACTTTTTAATCCCTCTTTAAAAAAAACAGATTTTTGATCTCTCACTTTAACATTTTTGGGTTTTTTTTGTCCCCTTCAAATCTGATTAATTGACAATCACATGACAATCTCACTATAACGTCCCGTGACTTAAATTTGCCACATCACATATTTGTATTTAATTTTTTTTTAATATTATATAATATAATAATATTTATTATTCTATTTTAAAAAATAAAAATGATTATATTTAAAAAATAAAAAAATAATAGATTAAATCATTTATTGTTTCTTATAAAATAAATTTATTTATTTTCTATTTTTTAGAATAAATATATTTTATTCAATTAATACAATTAATTATTTAGAAATTTTGGAAATCTTTTTGCAAAATTGAATATTGAGGTCAAAGGGATTTAAACCCTTGACTTATACAATGAGAACCAAAGCAATTACCACTGAACCACATTATGTCTCATAATTTCTAATGGAGTTATTTTTTAATTGATACAAAAGTAGTGGCTCCTTAAAATAACTTATTTATTTTTCTTAGCTTATTACCATATTGTTACAGCATGCATATATATAATTTATGAAATCAGTGATGAGGCATATATCTATAGACACTTGAGATTTTCATCATGTGTGGTGATAAATGCATAGCAAGGAAACAAATATATATTCCTAATGAGTTTTTCTTATGGAATGCATTATGCTCATGCGGACCATCAGTCTCTCCGATTTCTTTTCCTTTGTGGCAATATTTTCCCACAAAGAGATTTATTTTAACATTCATATCATATGCATCATGAGGTCTCTTAGGGACCAAAATTAATTTCTATATGTTGTTATTTAAGACCATTCTACTGAGTCGATAAGAAGATTTTAACCTTCATCTCCTTAGTTAGAATGTCCTTAAATAGGGGCAGCTGTAAGACCCTAATTTTGACCCTAAGATCCCTCATGCAATCTCATCATATGCATTAGCATTGGGATCATACCTTGGCATCCTCCTTACCCCTCTTTCATTGGGTTTGTTTTGGGAGAGATCACCAAGCACCATGTGGTTGTGTCATACTTGTATTTTATCATTTTACTAACCAAAATACCAAAAATATGTCTTTGCATTTGCCTAACTCTTTTGTAGGTATGACATGATCACCCTTGATCTATCAAGTTCACATCTAGGGTTTAAGACCCTCATTGATAAGAGCATAACCAAGGAATGATCCATAATGACTCTAAGCATCATATATGAGTCCTCATAATCTCTACATGTTATTTTGATCAATACTTCTTCAAGAGTTTGGAGTTGGTTTACCTTGGAAACCCTAGTTCATCTGGGTATCTTGAGTAACTTATTCAACAAGCTTCTTCACCAATTGATTAAATTTCTAAAGGGGCATTTAGAATTTCATCATCTTATGCATATATGATCTACCATGAGCCTAAAAAGTCAAGAGAATTGCAAGTTAGCAAGTTGGTTGATGGTGGTTGGCCAGATGAATTCATCTGATCAAAATTGGGTCCCCTAGACCCTATCTCCTACAATTTTTATCATATGAAAATGATTCCAAAACAAACGTTACTCTAAATGACATTCCAAATAACTTTCATGTTTAAGTATAGATCCAATTTTGCTTGGAAAGTCATTTTCTATGTTAAAACATTATAGGTCATTTTGTCTAAACCCTAATTTGAAAGTCAACTTCCCAAGGCCATAACCTGCTCATTTTTATGAGATGAAAGATTTCCAAGTTGCACAATTAAATTCAAGATTTCTAATTCAACTTTAATGTTTGGAGTGAGAGCTAAATCAACTTTTATGAGCATGTGATATGAGGAGTTATAGGTCATTTTGGACAAATACCATTGAACAAGTGATTTTCCTCAACTCCAAAAATGCATAACTCACTCATCCCAAGTCCAAATGCTATCAAATTTGTGACCATTTTAAAGGTTTTTGAAAGATCTACAACTTTGATGAAGAAACATTTCTCATTTGGTGCTCACATAAAAAGTTAAGCAATGTGGAATAATTGAACATGTGGCTTGACACTTAGAAAATGTTTTAACATGTTGAAATTTCCAAACTTCCACCTCAAAATTCACCATGATACAAGTTCCAAATGGAAAAGTGTTCAACATAAGAGTTGTTCCTCTTGATCTAATCTTTCCAAATAGTCCTAATTTATTCATTTTGGATAAAGTTTGATGGGTCTGCACATGGCTTAAACAAGCCTGTATCAGTTGGCAAGATTCATGCTTCAAATGTTCAAACAACTTTGCCTTGCCATCCAAGCTTCATGCAAGCCTCATTTCAGTTGATTATGGACCTAATTGGATTGCTTCATGGGCATGCACACGCCCATGCAAGCATGTGAATTGCATTGCCAATTTTGGAGAATTTTTTAAGTGTGCAAATAACACTTCTCATTTCTTTAAATAGAGGTCCAATGCTTCAGTTTGAAGGACCTTGCGCGCCAGCTTTGCCCCCAATTCTTCAAACCCTCTCAATTCAAAGGAAAACCTGAGAAATTTCAATTGAAATTTGAGTTTGAATCTCGCTGTTTGGAGATTCAAAAACTCCAGGATCCAAAGCTTTGTATTACTCTTAAGCCACTTCCACAAGCTCCATAAGCAAGATCAAGCACGAATTAAAGTAAGAGAGATCCAGTTCTGCACAACATTGAAGGTATTTTTCCAGATTTTTATTCTCTTCGATTCTATCTTAATTCTCATCAATTCTCTTGGATCCTTGGTTGTCTGAAGTCCTACCAATGTAGGCAAGAAGATTGAGTTGCTTTGAGGTCAAACCGAAGCAACTCAGTTGACACATCTCAAAATTCAACTACACCTATCTCTCTATATATTTGGAGTTAGTTAAAATTGAGGTGATATTCGTGATCTACACCACTTTTTTTTTAAGATCATGTCCTCTTTTTTCATTTATGATGTGGTGATGATTGAACTAGTCCAGCCAAGGTCAGCGGAGAAGATGACTGGCCTTTGGCTCCGGCGATGCGCTGGAAGTGTTCAGAGCCATTAGATGAGTTTAAAATGTTTTAATCAGGAGCGTACGTTGTGATTACCCAGCGTGTGATTAGTTGACTCAAGCGCATCATGGAACGTGCGCTCTCCACCACTTGATTTGCCACCTCAATTAATGAGGGAGATTAAGTGGTCCACATTTTTTTGATTATCTGATTTTTATTTTTATTCCTTTGATTTTCATTAATTCATATTAATTTTAATATTGATCCAAAAAATATGAGAGTTTCACCAAAAAAATTTAAATAAAATCCTCTTTCATTTTCTGAATTAAAATTATTTTTTGGATCATTATTAATATTTTCGATGATTTATTTGATTTTGTGATTATCTTTAATTGTTTAAAAATACTTTTAAGTTTCCAAAAATTCTGAAATTTTTTCTCCAAGGTCCTTTGACCTTGTTTGACGTATGATAAATCTCATGGCCTTTTCTTTGGTGTTTTAATGAGGTTTTAGGAATTTGACCAACCATATTTAATTTTATTGCATTATTTTTATTATTTTTAATTGAGTAAATGCCAAATTAATTGTGTTGAGCCATTTTAATTGCCTTTGTAAGTTTGACTTGTGTTGTTGGGCCTTGGTCAAGGTTGATTTGACTTTGTTACGTTAAGATCATTGGATTTAGGGGATTGATGGAATGTACATTCCATCTCCCAAAATGAATGAATGATCTTAACTTGGTAAAAGTCCTCCTTTGTCCAATTTGAGTTTAATCCATTCCCCCTTCCTCTTTATCTTATTCCCCTTCTTTATACATTCATGTCATGGACCTATAATATCTCTATATCCAAAGGCTAGTTGATTGCAAAATCAACATAAGTATGGATGAGATTAGGTCCCACACTTTGCATATTCTTTTTGTGTATGGTATGTTTCATGAGCATAGTTCATCATACTATGTCTCTAACATGCATTAACACCAAAATTCTATTGCGCGACCTCAAATAGTTGTGACTTATACATAAATCCAATTACGACTGCTTAACATAACAATAAATATTAACATAAAAGGCATAGCATTCTAGTTGGTGAGATTGTAAGTCTCCCCTCTTTCATGGTATTGTGTGGAAACTTGGCATTTTTTCATACCATTCTAATTGTTTATGTTAATGTCATTTTCACTGTGTCCATTTGGACCATATTTTTTGTGATATATTTTGTTTGTGTATATTGTGTTTGTTTGTGTGGTTTTTGACCATTAATGTACATAATAAGAACAAAACACTGAAAAATATCTTGTGTGGACTGTTGGTTTGATCTGAGACAATTGGACTTAGAAGTTAGGCAACATTCCCTATGCAAAGGACTTGGCCAATGCCAACTTTCATGTAACCAAGTGCTTGTAATTTGAAACTTCATCTGATACATCATTGAAGATCCATTTGAGTTCATCTGCAACATTATCATTGTGAAGCTGTTATTTTGAACCTGTGATTTATGCATTGTGGAATTCATCTGCTAAGTGGGCAAATTTGAAGAAGATCATGGAGTTTCTAAGCTTGGACGTGGCTATATTTATTTGATGCCTTGCTCTTCAAGTTGATATTTTGTGCATTATTTGTTGCTTGATTCTAAAAGTCCAAGGGAATTTGGGTTTCTATATGACATTCTTGTCTATTGAATTGCAGCTTATTGGTCAGATCTTTTCAACTCTTAACTTTTAATTTTGTGCTTAGGATTAGTCTCTTCATCTCCTCCTCACTTCTTTAATTTCAAAATCTCTCCCTCCTTTTAAAAATCTTCTTTGATTGTATCTGGTTTTTTTCAAAACTTTGACCATATTGCAAATTAGAAACTTTGGCCTTATGCCATTGTATTTTCAAACTTTTTTTTCTTAATCAAACTTGTAAATAAACTTAACTATACTTGACTTAAAATTTCAAAAGCCAAAAAGAACTAACTCATTCAAACCATCTTTTAGGCCTTTGTGCCTTCCGAACTTAATCTTTGTTAAAAGCAATGCACTCACTTTGAAATTGATACCACAAACTACGAGGTTTTGATCTCTCATTTTATGTTGGCACATAGGCACAAGTCCGAAGGTCTTGTCAAACACAAAAATATAATTAATGAATTCTTTTCTCATCCCCACAATCTATTTGTTTGCAAACATCATTTGTACAAAAACACATATGCACACAAGAAAGGGCTCCCTAGGAGTACCTAGGACACTTTGGGTGTTAACACCTTCCCTCTATATAACCAACCCCCTTACCTGTAATCTCTGGCATTTTATTAGTTTTGATTTGAAAACTTCTTATTTTTGGGTTTTGTTCGTACTTTTCCCTTTTCCCTTGGAAACAATAAAAGCGCGGTGGCGACTCTTGTTTATTTGATGTCTAGCTTATCCATAGCATGATGATCATGAATTTACCGCTACAGGGATGAGATTAGAAGAATGTGTCCATGAGGGACGGTTATCTAAAGAAGAGGTATCTTTAAGCAAGAGGTATGGTAACAGTTTCGCTAAGAAGAAGGAAGCTAAGACCAATGCAGTATCAGTTGGGAGGCAGAGGAGGCCTCATGTCAGAAGAAGCCCGCAAACCCGTCAACACCATCATAAAGTATCATCTGTTATTCCAGTATTTTCCAACAATCAATCTATGTCAATTCAACAACAACGTCAACAATAACCACAACAAAGAACAAACAACTACAACAACAACAACACCAACAATAATCAACAACAACAGAATTTTGAGAGGAAGAAGGTCTCTTTCGACCCGATTCCTATGACTTATGTTGAATTGTACCCATCCTTGGTTCTCAAGAACCTACTTCAACCAAGAAATCCACCGCAAATTCCAGAACCACTTCTATGGTGGTATAAGCCAGAGCTTCATTATGCCTTTCATCAAGGGGCTCCTGGCCATGATATTGAGAATTGCTACCCACTGAAGTATGAGGTTCAGAAGCTTGTGAAGAGTGGGATGATGTCATTTGAGGACCGTGCGCAAAATGTTAAAGAAAACCCATTTCCTGCTCATGGTAATTCCTCTGTCAACATGGTAGATGGCTGTCCAGGGAGTTTCCAAGTATTTGATGTGCGACGTATTCGTCGATCTTTGGTTGAGATGCATAAGACCTTGTGCACTATTAGTGATTGTGAGCATGATCACAATAGTTGTGCAGTCTACAGTGTGAGTTCCCGTGGGTGTTCAGTTGTCAAAAGAGATATCCAGAAGTTGATGGATGAGAATGTAATTCATATTCAACAATCAAGGGATATAAATGATGTCAATGTAATAGTGCCAGTGTTCAAAACTCATAAGAAGGTGGTAATCCAGTTTGATAGCAGCAGCAGTGTCAGCAATAGATCGGTATCACTGTTGGTAATACGGTTAGCGGGTCCAGTCCCGTATGCATCCGATAGAGCTATTTTGTATCAGTATAATGCTACTATATTAGAGCATGGTCAGGAGGTTCCATTGCCTACAACCAGTTATGTGGTGAGAATTACTGATGTAATGAAGGTGACTCGTAGTGGTTATGTTTTTGGGTCTGTTTTCCTAAAGGATGTAGAGGATGTCGGAAAGAAGGTTGAAGTGCCTGTAGTAGATCCGGTTAGTGCTCCGAAGTGTCAGTCTGGTGAGTCCAGCAGTTTGAAGCCTAATGATGATGATGAGGTGCTTCGTTTGATAAAGAAGAGCGAATTTAGTATGGTGGAGCAGCTGCTCCAAACTCCTTCCAAAATTTCAGTGTTGTCTCTGCTCATGAAATCTAAAGCACACAAAGAAGCATTGCAAAAGGTATTGGAGCAAGCCTATGTCGAGCATGATGTAACAGTGGATCAGTTTGATCATATTGTGGCTAACATCACTTCCTGCAATAACTTGAGTTTTTGTAATGAGGAACTTCCCGAGGAAGGAAGAAATCACAACTTAGCATTGCACATATCGATGAACTACAAGGAGGACGCGTTGTCAAATGTGTTGGTTGATATCAACTCTTCTTTAAATGTACTCCCTAAGCCAACTTTTTCCAAATTGTTGTATCAAGGAGCTCCGATGAGATACAATGGTGTGATCGTCAAAGCTTTTGATGGTCCTCGCAAAACTATTATAGGAGAAGTGGACCTTCCGATGAAGATAGGTCTGAGTGTCCAAATTACTTTCCAAGTAATGGATATCCACCCGGCCTATAGCTTCTTGTTGGGAAGGCCATGGATACATGAGGTGAGAGTTGTGATGTCAACTCTGCATTAGAAGTTGAAGTTTGTGAAGAATGGTAAGCTTGTCATCATCGGTGGATAGAAGGCTTTGTTGGTGAGCCACCTGTCGTCTTTCTCATATGTTGAAGCTGAGGATGAGATTGGAACTCCGTTCCAGGCTCTATCTATTGCTGAAGAAAAGAAAGTTGGGGCACCCATGTCCTCTTTTAAAGACGCGCAAAAGATTGTTGAAGACGGTAATTCTGATCAGTGAGGCCGGATGGTAGAGGTTGCTGAGAAAAAGAGCATAGATGGTTTGGGATTCCAGCAAGGATTGTCTGTTGAAGATGTGCAACCCAGTTTCCGTAGCGGAGGGTTCATTCATGGTAATGAACAACACTCAGCTGCCGTGATCGAGGGAGATGAAGATGAAGACTGCGCCAATTTTGTGACGCATGGAAAAGCTTGAAACAATTGGACCGATGTCGATGTTCCTATTATTGTTCATCATTCTAAGTAATTGCTTTTATTGTTTTTTGAAAATCCTTCTCCTATGCCTAAGGGAGAAGTGAACATTGTTTGGCATCTTTTAATTTGATCATCAATAAAATGCAATTCTATTCATCCACATCTATGATGTTTTATTTTTACTTTTTGCTTTTCTGAAAATGGTAATCACAAAAAACATAAATAAATAAATAATAATTGTCCATCTGCATAATATTTGGTCACAATTCACTTCTCTAAAATCAAAATATCAAATCATTATGCAGAGGTTGGTTTCTAAACCCGTTGAATACAATGATCATACTCCTTCTCCAAACTTTGAATTCCCTGTGTTTGAGGCTGAGGAAGGAAGTGATAAAGAAGTGTCTGATGAATTGTCCCGCCTGCTTGAGCACGAGGAAAAAGCCATTCAGCCATTTGAAGAGCAGATTGAGTTAGTCAACCTGGGTTCCGAAGATGATGTGAAGGAAGTCAAGATTGGGTCTCAACTGTGTCTAGAGGTTAAGAAGGGATTGGTTGATCTTCTCCGAGAGTATTCATATGTGTTTGCTTGGTCCTATTAAGACATGCCTATTTTGGATTATGAGATTGTAGAGCATAGATTGCCGTTGAAGCCATAATACCCGTCAGTCAAGCAAAAGTTGAGAAGGACTCATCCTGATATTATAGTGAAGATCAAAGAAGAAGTGCAGAAGCAGATTGATGTTGGTTTCCTTGTTACTGCTGAGTATCCGCAGTGGGTGGCCAATATTGTGCCTGTTCCAAAGAAGGAAGGAAAAGTCCGTATATGCGATGATTATAGATATTTGAACAAAGCTAGTCCGAAAGATGATTTCCCTCTGCCACACATTGATATGTTGGTAGATAATACAACTAAATTCAAAGTATTTTCGTTTATGGATGGATTTTCCAGTTATAATCAAATCAAGATGGCACCCGAAGATATGGAGAAGACCACATTCATTACACCTTGGGGAACATTCTGTTATGGAGTGATGCCTTTCGATTTAAAAAATGCTGGTGCAACGTACCAGAGAGCAATGACCACTCTTTTCCATGATATGATGCATAAAGAGATCGAAGTCTATGTTGATGATATGATTGCTAAATCCAGTGATGAAGAAGAACATGTTGAGCATTTGTTGAAGTTGTTCTAGCGTCTAAGGAAATATAAACTCCGCTTGAATCCCAATAAGTGTACTTTTGGTGTTCGTTTTTGTAAGTTGTTGGGCTTTGTTGTTAGCGAGAAGGGTATTGAAGTTGATCCCACCAAGGTCAAAGAAATACAAGAGATGCGTGCGCCCAAAATTGAGAAGCAAGTCAAAAGTTTTCTTGGCCGCTTGAATTATATCTCAAGATTCATTTCACACATGACTGCCACATATGCGCCTATATTCAAGCTTCTTCGAAAAGATCAGTCTTGTGATTGGACCAAAGATTGCCCGAAAGCTTTTGACAGTATCAAGGAGTATTTGTTTGAGCCTCTGATTTTGTCTCCACCTATTGAAGGAAGACCGATGATCATGTATTTAACTGTGCTTGAAGAGAGTATGTGTTGTGTTCTTGGTCAGCAAGACGAGACTGGAAAGAAATAATATATTACTTACTACCTCAGTAAGAAGTTCACTGACTGTGAGACTCAGTATTCTATGCTAGAGAAGACTTGTTACATATTGGCTTGGGCTGCTAAGCGTCTGCTCAGTATATGTTGAATCATACCACTTGGTTAATATCCAAAATGGATCCAATCAAGTATATTTTTGAGAAGCCTGCTTTAACTAGGAGGATCATCCGTTGGCAGATGTTATTATCCAAGTATGATATTGAATACCGATCTCAAAAAGCAATTAAAGGTAGTGTCTTGGATGACCATTTGGCTCACCAACCGATTGAAGATTACCAGTCAGTGCAGTATGATTTTCCTGATGAAGAGATCTTGTACTTGAAAATGAAGGATTGTGATGAACCATTGCTTGAAGAAGGGCCAAAACCTGGTTCCCGTTGGGGCATGGTATTTGATGGAGTTGCTAATCAATATGGTAATAGCATTGGGCAGTGATTATTACTCCTCAAGGCTCTCATTTTCCGTTTACAACTAGATTGACTTTCAAGTGTACAAACAATATGGCTGAGTATGAAGCTTGCGTTATGGGGCTTGGAGAGGCCATTGATCTCAGAATCAAGTATCTTGACGTCTATGGAGATTCAACTTTGGTTGTGAATCAAATAAAAGGTGAATGGGAGATGAATTAACCTGGTTTGATACCATATAGAGATTATGCAAGGAGGATTTCAACTTTCTTTACAAAGGTTGAATTTCATCATATCCCTCGAGATGAAAACTGGATGGCAGATGCTCTTGCAACGTTGGCTTCAATGATTGTGGTGAAATATTGGAATGAAGTTCCTAATATGCCTGTGATGCGTCTTGATAGGCCAACTCGTGTGTTTGCTATTGAAGAAGTCAAAGATGAAAAGTCGTGGTATTTTGATATCAATTGTTTCCTCCAAAGTCAGATTTACCCGCTTGGGGCATCTTTGAAGGATAAGAAGACTTTGAGGAGATTAGTTGGAAACTTTTACCTAAATGGTGATGTGCTTTATAAGAGAAACTTCAACATGGTCCTGCTCAGATGCGTGGATAAACACGAAGCAGACTTATTGATGACTGAAGTCTATGAAGGTTCCTTTGGTACTCATTCCAATGGACATGCTATGGCAAAGAAGATGTTGAGAGCAGGTTACTATTGGCTGACAATGGAATCCGATTGTTGCAAGTTTATGAAGAAATGCCACAAGTGTCAAACTTATGCAGATAAGATTCATGTTCCTCCGACATTATTGAACATTATTTCCTCCCCATGGGCCTTCTCCATGTGGGGAATTGACATGATTGGCATGATTTAGCACAAAGCGTTGAATGGACATCGTTTCATTCTGGTGGCAATTGACTACTTCACAAAGTGGATTGAAGCAGCATCATATGCAAATGTAACCAAGCAAGTTGTTGTGAGGTTTATCAAGAATCAGATTATATGTCGGTATGGTGTGCCAAGTAAGGTCATTACTGATAATGGTTCGAACTTGAATAACAATATGATGGAAGCTCTTTGCAAAGACTTCAAGATTGCACATCATAATTCTTCTCCTTACAGACCTAAGATGAATGAGGTTGTTGAAGCTGTAAACAAGAATATCAACAAGATCATCCAGAAGATGGTGGTGACGTACAAAGATTTCCATGAGATGCTCCCATTTGCTTTGCATGGGTATCGTATATCCATCCACACTTCAATAGGGGAAACCCCTTTCTCACTTGTTTATGGTATGAAAGCTATGCTCCCGATAGAGGTTGAGATCCCATCATTGCGTGTGCTGATGGGAACCAAGTTGACTGAAGCTGAATGGTGCCAGACCAGGTATGGCCAGCTGAATTTGATTGAAGAGAAGAAGTTGACTGCCATGTGTCATGGATAATTATATCAGTAGAGAATGAAGAAAGATTTTGACAAGAAGGTCATACCTCGTTGTAAGACCCCAATTTTGACCCTAAGATCCCTCATGCAATTTCATCATATGCATTAGCATTGGGATCATACCTTGGCATCCTCCTTACCCCTCTTTCATTGGGTTTGTTTTGGGAGAGATCACCAAGCACCATGTGATTGTATCATACTTTTATCTTATCATTTTACTAACCAAAATACCAAAAATATGTCTTTGTATGTGCCTAACTCTTTTGTAGGTAGGGCATGATCACCATTGATCTATCAAGTTCATATCTAGGGTTTGAGATCCTCATGACAAAGAGCATAACCATGAATTGATCCAAGAATGGTTATGAGCATCATATATAGGTTCCATTGATCTCTACATGTCATATTGATCAAGTTTTCTTCAAGAGTTTAAGGGTGATTTGCCTTGGAAACCCTAGTTGGACTGGGTATCTTGAGTAACTTCTCCAACAAGCTATCTCACAAATTGATCAAATTTTTCAAGGGACACTTCAAAATTAATTATATTATGCATATATGATCTACCATGAGCCAAGAAAGTCAAGATAATTGAAGGTTAGCAAGTTGGTTGATGGTGGTTGGCTAGATGAATTCATCTGATCAAAACTGGGTCTCCCTAGACCCTATCTCCTACAATTTTCACCATATTAAAATGATTCCAGGAGAAAAGTTACTCTAAATGACATTCCAAACAACTTTCATGTTGAGATCTAGAGCTAGTTTGGCTTGGAAAATCATCTTCTATGTTGAAACATTATAGGTCATTTTGTCTAAACCCTAATTTGAAAGTCCACTTCCCAAGGCCATAACTTGCTCAAATTTGATGTTTGGAGTGGAAGAAAATTCAACTTTTATGAGCATGTGATATGAGGATACATTATAGGTCATTTTTGACCTATACCATTGAACAAGTGATTTTTTCAAACTTCAAAAATGCATAACTCTATCATTCTAAATACAAATGACATGAAATTGGTGACCATTTTGAAGGTATTTGAAAGAGCTACAATTTTGATGAAGACACTTTTCTCATTTGAAGATCACATAAGAAGTTAAGTAAGGTGGAATATTGAGATATATGACTTGACACTTAGAAAAAATTTCAACATGTTGAAACTTCCAATCTTCCACCTCAAAATTCACCATGATCCAAGCTCCAACTGAAAAAGTGTTCAACATCAAACTTGTTTCCCTTGATCCAAGATTTCTAAAGAACCTAAGTTCATGCATTTTGGATAAGGTTTGTTAGGACTGCGCATGGCTTTAACAGAGTTACATCATTGGAGGAAATCAAATGTACAAACTTCATTTCACCTTGCCTTGCCATTCAAGCTTCATTCAGACTTCAACATGATTGATTTTGGACCTTAATGCATTACCTCATGGGTCTGTACATGCCCATGCGCTCGTGCCATTCACATTGCTAAATTTGGTCAAAAATTCAAGTGTGCCAATATCACTCCCTCATGCTATAAATACATGACCTCTGTGCTCAATTCAAACACCCCTTGCGCGCCAACTTTGCCCCTCAATTCAAACCCTGTCATTCTAAAGGAAAACCTGAGAATTTTTAATTTGAAAATTGAGTTTGAACCTCAACTGTTGGAGATTCAAAAACTCCAGGATCCAAAGCCTTGCACCCTTGCTAATCACTTCCTGCAAGCTTCTCAAGTGTGATCAGATCGTGTTTGAAGCAAGCAACATCAAGTTCTGCATATCATTAAAGGTAATTTTTAGAAAACTTCATCTCTTCGATTCTCACTCAATTCTCATCAATTCTCTTGGATCTTTGGTTGTCTAAAGTCCTACCAATATAGGCAAGAAGATTGAGTTGCTTAGAGGTCAAATCGAAGAAACTCAGTTGACATACCTTAAAATTCAACTCCTCATATCTTTCTATATATGTGGAGTTAGTTAAAATTGAGGTGATATTCGTGATCTACACCATTTTATCTTTCAGATCATGTCCTCTTTTGTCATTTATGATATGGCGATGACTGAATCAGTCCGGCCAGGGTCATTGGAGAAGATGACCGGCCTTTGGCTCCGACGATGAGCTGGAAGTGTTCAGAGACATTAGATGAGTTTGAAATGTTTTAATCTCATGCGTTGCTTTTAAATATCAAGCCTATGCCGCGTTGACTGAAGTGCAACATGGAACGCGCGCTTCTCACCACTTTATTTGCCACCTCAATTAATGAGGGAGATCAAGTGGTCCACGTTTTTTGCTATTTTCTGATTTTTATTTTAATTAGCTTATTTTCATTAATTCATATTAATTTTAATATTGATCCAAAAAATATGAGAGTTTCACCAAAAAATTTCAAATAATTTCCTCTTTCATATTTTGAATTAAAAATATTTTTTGGATCATTATTAATATTTTTCATGATTTAATTGATTTTGTGATTGTTTTTAATTGTTTAAAAATACTTTTAAGTCTTTAAAAATTCTGAAATTTTTTCTCCAAGGTCCTTTGACCTTGTTTGACCTATGATAAATATCATGGATATTTCTTTGATGTTTTGATGAGGTTTTAGGAATTTGACAAACCATATTTAATTTAAATGTATTATTTTAGTATTTTTAATTTGAATAAATGCCAAATAATTGTGTTGACCTATTGTGATGACTTGTATAAGTTTGACTCTTTTTGTTGGGTCTTGGTCAAGGTTGATTTGACTTTGTCAAGTTAATATCATTGGATTTAGGGGATTGATTGAATGTACATTCCATCTCCCAAAATGAATGAATGATATTAATTTGGTAAAAGTCCTCCTTTGACCAATTTGAGTTTTGATCCATTCCCCTCCCTCTTCATCTCATTCCCATTCTTTATGCATTCATCTCATTTGGCCTATGATATCTCTAAGTCCTAAGGCTAGTTGATTGTAAAATCAACACAAGTATGGATGAGATTATGCCACCTCTTTTGCATATCCTTTTTGTGTGTGGTATGTTTCATGAGAATAGTCCATTATACTATGTCACTAACATGCATTTGTAGCACCTCAAATTTGCACCTATCATTGTACATACATTCTCATATTAGGTCATAGCATAACATGGTCCACTGCATAGCATTGCATTGTCCCATTTGCCTCAAGTGCAAGATCATCAGAAGAATTAGGTCAAACTGATCAGGAGATCAGTCAACCAAGCAAGCAAGTATGTTTCTCAAGGAGCCAAGGCCCTAGGGTTGGTCCAACATGTTCACATGACTTGGGGTTCCATTTGAAGTGTTCAGGTCAAAGATTGGAGGCTCAGAGGTCATCAGTTCATGCACAATCAGTCAGAAACCCTAAAAAGTCAAACTTGGTCAACTGTGGTTGATTTTATGGTTTTGATGGATGGATTTGGTTTGAGAGAGCTTATTCATGTCCCAATAGGCCTCATATATCATGGCAAACAACATCATTGAAGAAATTGAAGCCAAACAGAAAATTTCCAAAAATAGAAACTGGACCTGTAATTTTAACTGTCAAAAATGGAAACTTCCTGATCCCAAACTTACATCATGATACAAGCTTCAAATGAATTTTTGCCCAACATGAAAGTTGAAGATCTTGTTCTCCCATTTCCAAAAAGTCCAAGAACTCTCAATTCCCATGTATGGTTGGCAAGATATGATCAAATCATTTTCACAAATTCTTGAACTTCAAAAGGCCATATCTCTCAAACCATTTGGCCAAATTTGGTGAGGTTTTTTCCAACAAGTCATATTTAACCTCCTCTTTCCAAAAATGTAACTTTCATGTGCCAAAACTCTATGGATCAAAATGGCACTTTTGGACCTACATGGATCATTTTCAAGTGAGGTGAAAAATTGAACTTTCCAATTAACCATTCCCAATCAAATTTGCCATTCAATTGAGGTCTGAAATGTTGATTATGACTTGTTACAAGGCCCAATTCGCAGCTTGCACCTCCACATTGCCACTTAAATGAAAAAATGGCAACTTAGCAATTTGGCTCATTAAAGCAAAACATGGTTAAGCATACATTAATCTAAAGTTAAACAGAAGTATATATTCCTTTTTTCTGTCATTTTGGTAGCCCTAGCAGCCACACAAACACAGAAAATTCACTCACTCTCTCAAATCCATTTTTCTCCCATTCTCAAATTCTTCCAAAAAAAACTACAAAGAGCAGCACCATTTCTTCCTTGATTCACCATTCAAGAGCATATTGGGAGTGATTTGAAGCAAGGACCCACTACTGTTGCAGCTAAATCATGACTGCCAAGCCCAAGCACTTCCCATGACAGATGCGGATTAGAGCAGCCTCGTGTGCATTTGAACTTCGTCTCTTCATTCTTTCATACATACAAGCACTGGAGAATACCTGTTTGTGCTTTGCAAGAACCAAATCCCTCGATTCCAACTCTGTTTGCTTCAAGAGGTCAAAACTCAAATTCCTCTTTTCTTAAATTGATTATGTGATAGCTGTAGATCTTGTGACGATGGTGAAAATGAGCTTTGAACCGACAATTTTCGTGCTAAAATGAGATAGCTATAGGCATTTAAAGTTTGGTCATGGATTTGTTTTTCCTTTGATTCACATTTATTTGTTGTTTTCTAGTTGAATTGTTCATGTATTATGAATGTACAATGTTGAACCTATGTGATGATGGCTTCAATTTGAAATTCTGGAATTTTTATTCTTGCATCCATAAGTGCTTTTGCTGTTCTTGCGTGAAAATGGAGAGGGAGACGGTACTGTATGTTTTTCGATTCTTTAGGAATAAGTTGTTGTTGTTGCATGCTGTTTGTTAAGTTGCATCATGATTGGCTGGGCAAAAGTGGGCCATGGGCATTTTATTTCTTCTGTAGCGGTGCCGTATTGTATGCTATGCATGATGCATTGTAATTGGCTGGGCAAAAGTGGGCCATGGGCATTTCATTCCTTCTGTAGCCATGCCGTTTAAGATCTGAAGGGTAGTACGTACCGCTGTGCATGTTGGCTTTTTAAAGGAATATTTTAATTGGTTGGGGTTTTGTCCGCTGTTGCTGTTGGTCCTAGGATTGATGATTGGTTGTTTACTCTTTTATTCCAAGCCTTTATCTTATTTTATTTCCAATTGCTACAGTGGCCCAGCTTCAGCTTTTGTAATTCGGTGCTAGCTACAGCATACCGTACCATTTATGTTGGCCTAGGGTATGAGTGATAAGCTTGCTTTACTGACCAATACGCTGCCTTGCATTACCATGCTTTATTTCCATTGGCCCGTGTACTGTAGCCCAAGTGGGATTTTGACCAAGCCAGAGCGTTACATGAGACGCTGAGCTTCATGCTTGGCATTTGTTTATTGGTTGTTTTGATTCCCACTTCGAATCCGGCTGAGGGAATTTTCCAGTCTTGCTATTTCTCTTCACTAATTCAACTTTTATTTCATTTGTTTTAATAAACTTAGAAAATTCATAAGCTGATCATTTCTTATCCAATTTCGATGGGGTTTTTTGCATTGATCTACATTTTTCATCTAGTTTTTTATGAGCATTTTTATTCAAGTAGTGCACGTGTGGATTTTATTTGGCATATTGGTTTGTGACATGTATCAATATTGTACACATTTTACCAAAACCTTTGTGAAATAGTCATGACTTATCCTATGGACTTGAAACTTTTTGAGCACAAACTAGACACATTCATGTTTATTTTGATGTAGAGTTTGTGAATTTCTCATTTCTGGTTTGAGAGTTATGAATTTTTGAAGTAGGGTGTGACAATTTGTGTCACACCATTGATATGCAACTTCATGATTTTGATACCATGCTTCTTGACCTCCAATTGAGCTGAATTTTTGCATGAACCTACTCTTGTATGTCTAGTTTGTATGTGAATTTTTGTGGATTTATTTGGGGCATTTTCCATTTGTTTGAGATTTTTGTCCCCTGTTTGATCATATGTTGACTTTGTGTGACACTTGTGCCCATTTGTTTTATGAAATGCTCATACCTTATTAGATGGACATGAAATTTTACATGAGATAACTAGACATCCTAAGATTTGCCATGGTTTTAGTCCCATTCATTTATCATATGCCATCTCTGATTTATGAATTTTTCAAGTTGATGCATGTTTGGTTGACTTCTTTGAGCATGCTTAAACTTGCCTTGCCTTTCTGATTTTCATCGACTATCTTCCCATGATCCAAATGAGCTGAAATTTCATATGCATGTCATGTTATGGATTGTGATTGATCATGATTTATTTGCTGATTTTTGGAATTGTTTATGATTGGTTTTGAGCTAAGTCTTGCTGTTGACTTCTATGAGCTTTCATTTGCCATGCTTTGACTTCTTTTGCTTATGAAATCATGATGATGAATGATATGAATGTGGGACCAATTGGGTTTGCTTCTTAAATGTTTGAATTTGATTTTGGTTGACTATCACTTGCTGTTTTGACTTTCTCATTCATTTTTGACCCTAGGCTTGTCCTAGTGGTCCTATGGCTTATGATTGAGTTCATGTTTTCAGGTTGAGAAGCAATTGCCTCAAAGAAACTTTTACAAGTTGATTGAGTTTATTTGTTTATCATGAGATAACATATTTGTTTTGTAGGTGGCTTGACTCATATGATTTGAGTCTTGTGCTTTGCACATTCATCTGTTTATGTTGACTGTTAATTCTATTCTCATGTTGCTTTAACTTTTGAATTGTATACTGATCTGTTTGACTATTTCAGGTGCTTTTAGTTGCTCAGTTCCTTGTGAACTTTTGCTTTGCTTTGCTTGTATAAGCAATTTGCATTGAGGTATACTTCTAATCTTCATGTAGTCTGGAAGACCTGGCCTGTTACTTGGCCAGGCAACTGTCTGAAGTCCTCCTTAAGAGGCAATGTTTGTGTATGTTAACAATTTGTCCCTGTACATAGTCAAAGACCTCCTAAGTGAAGAGGCAATTGGCAGAACCCAAGGGATATGCAACCTATCCCCTGCTATTCTGTGTGTCATCTGCTTTGCTCACACCACTGTGTTGATGCATTGCAGATACAAACCCAAGATCTTGTACAATTGTACAGTTGAGTCAGTATCAAATGTGTAGAAGGGTTCCCACCTTCTGAACCCACACATTCTTGTCTTAAGCTCTCCCAGGCCAGGGATAAGAGCTGTGAAGTCTTATCTTCACTCACCTTTCATCTGCTTCACCTTAGCCCCTCAATGGCAAGGTTAAGAGCTAACACTACCCAATCCCAGAGGTTTGTTTGTTGAGGTTGATATGACCCCTCGACTAAAACCTAGCCTTGATGTTTGAGCCCCCTTGTTGGTGTATTTATTTTATGCTGTATGTGCTTGTGTGGTGTGATTGTATCCCCTAGGTTTGTTAGACTCCGCGTAGTCTCGTTTGCATGTCAATTAAGGTAGCACGGTTCCTTCGTATAGGACTTCCTTTCTTGCTTGCGCTTTCCTAAAACACAAACAAACATCATCCCCTCTTAAGGATACGTTAACTCCTTCTACTACAGATGAGTAAGTCTCCAAAGGTCGAGCATCAGGTAGATTGTGCAGTGACGTTGTCCACTTAAAAAACACAAACCAACAGTAATAGTTTAGCCGAACTACGGCAACTCTGATTCTCATGTCCAGATGAGATACGTAGGCACGAGATGCGATGTCTTGTCGAGTTTGACTAACAACTAACGCTAATCCTTTTCTCTCGCCCTCGTTGCGATTGAGACCTCCCCTTTTCTCTTGCCCTAGTTGCAATCGAGACCCTTGCTTCCTGTGCAAGTTGGGTTAGGTGTGGCTTGCTTCCTGTGCAAGTCATGTTTAGGATAGGCTTGCTTCCTGTGCAAGTTAGCTAGAAACCTTGACTTAGGGACGACTTTGCATGACAACATCTAGGCTCGAGTCGTAGTCTCCCTAGTGTTGTGTCTCCCTCTGTTATCTGGTTAGGCTAGTCCTTTTTCCCTGCGTAGGGGAACTACGTCGCCCTGATCCTCATACCAGATGAGGTACGTAGGCAGGAGATGAGCAGATCTCTCCGGGCGCCTTTTTTCTTTTTTTGTGTGTGTTTGGCAACTATTAGGCTCGAGTCCCCGACTCCCTATTAACTTGTTGTGTTGCTGTGTGCTTGGAAGCTGATGTAAGTCCATCGAGTGGCATTCGGGTTCCAGTGTGGGTGTGTTTTGGTTCGGATGCTGATGTAAGTCCAGTGATTGGCATTCAGGCTCCACGTTTGCCTTTGCCAGTGTTTGTTTGTGTGCGTGTCAGCCGAGCTACGAATGCTCTGATTCTTCTCTCGTCCGAGGAGATACGTATGCATAGGATGCGATATCCTAGCGAGCATGTGTCGTTTCCCAGTTCGAACTACTTCGACTCTGATGTCTATGCCTGATAGACTAAGTAGGCCCAGGATGCGATATCCTGCCGAGTCAATTTCAGTCTGTTTTCTTGTGTCTCTTTCAGCCAGTGCGTGTGTGTGTGATCAGTGTTTTCAGCAACCATTTTCCTTCCTATTGTGCGTGGATCCCGTCGAGTACGACAGATGCGTAGGGGTGCTAATACCTTCCCTTCGCATAACCGACTCCCGATCCCATTCTCTTTGGTCGCGAGACCATGCTTTTTCCAGGTTTACTCTGAGCGTTTCCTTTCCCTCTTTTGGGATAAATAACGCACGGTGGCGGCTCTGTTGTTCTTTCTTTTCCCGCCGGTTTTTTCACGTAATGCGACAGCTGGCGACTCTGCTGGGGAATACTAGAGAAGTTGACCTGTGCTGGTCCATCTTCCCTGAGCGAGTCTCTCCTAGCGCTCTCTAGGTTAGGGCTTTGGTTGCTTTGTGCTGTTATTTATTGCATTCATTGTATATATGTGCATTTATTGTTTGCATTTATTGTTTGCATTAATGTTTGCATTCATTCGTATTCATTTGCTGGCTGTGCTGTGTTTCTCTGTTGGGGTGGGAGTTACTCGAGGTAAAAGGCCCAATACCCAGGCTATGAGTGAAATCTAGGAAACCTAGGAATAGAGTGATTCATGGGAAGCGGGTGGCGTACGCCACTTTGCGGAACATTGATATCACGAGCAGTTCAGACCCTGGTGGGATATTATCGGTGCATACATCGGGTGTGCACAGGATGATATCCTGCGAAAGGTTATTTATGCTGCGTTTCTTTCGACCTTACCCTGGCCTAGATGACACCCGTGAGCGGGGCGGGATTGATCATTTTAACAGGTACAGTTGGTGACTCCTGGTACTGATGGTGACTACGAGTTATATTTCTGGACGCCGGAGGTTTGACCCTGGTATTGATCAGAGGGTTCCGTTTATTTCGGATCCCTGGGCTGAATTTGAGGGTACTCGCTCAGATGGTGACTCAGTTCTCCAAACTTGGGTTCAGATGCCAGCTCCTCAGATGACTTTGGGGTTTCAGATGGTTCCTCAGATGCACAGCCTGCCAGTCTTGGCTCCATCATTTGCATCATAGCATGTTTATTTTCAAAAAAATAATAACGCATGAAAAAAAAAAGAAAAAAGTTAACTCGCATACGCATATCCTTTATCAGGATCATTCATGATAAAATAGCATCCGCATCCGCATCATGCATATCATGCACATAACATCCTTGCATTGCAGACATGTTTGGGAGAGACTTCTCACTTTGGTTCCTGACTGAGACACGATTGCTGATCATTGTCCGCACCGCTACTTAACCAGATTGAATCAACAGAGGAGTATGGATCAGGTTCAAGCAGAATTGGCCGAGATGAGGGCAAACATGGCCCAGTTCATGACAACGATGCAAGGAGTTGTTCAGGGGCAAGAGGAGCTGCGTGCCTTAGCCCAGAGACTGGAAGCCGTGATTCCACCAGTCCACCGTGCTTCACCAGTGGATGTACCCGTTCATGAGAATGCTGCTGTCACTATTCTCGTCGATGATTATGCCGTGAGTGATGAATTGAGGGGGATCAGAATCAGTGAACAACCTCTTGCTGCAGAGACTGTTAATGTCAGAGCAACCCGCGCTCCGGTTCGCCATCCTGGCTCTTCAAGTTCTTCCGGTTCTAAGAAGCCATCCTCTGGGGCACCCAAAAGGGGAGAAGGTGAAACAAACGTTGTGCACCGTCGGAGGAATGCAAACAGAGGACAGTATCGGCAAGTTGCTGCTGTGACTATTCCAGCAACTCAAACTCAACAACAGCCGAGAAGACCAACTCAGCAGTATCAGACTCCACAACGTCGTCCTCAGCAGCAGGCTTACCAGCCTCCCATTGATAATCAAGCTGGTACAAGTAATGAGAGGAAGAAGATCATTTTTGATCCAATCCCCATGTCCTACGCCGAGCTGTATCCCTTGTTGATAGAGCGGAACTTGATTACTCCCAGAGACCCGCCGCCCATACCCGTCAACCCTCGGTGGTGGTATAGGCCTGAACAACATTGTGTGTATCATTCGGGTGCTCCTGGTCATGATGTGGATAGTTGCTTTCAGTTGAAGATGAAGGTTCAAGACCTCGTGAGGTCAGGTATTTTGAACTTTGAAGACTTGGGTCCCCGTGATAATCAAGCTTGAAGATAACAAGTCCTGGGCTGGCACCAACTTTTTCTTCAGAAGGTTGTTCAAAAACAGAAGCTGATGCAAAAGATACCGACAGTTGTCATCCCCGGTGGGATCTATCACAATTGGGTCACTGTGGGCTTTACTACAGTTGTTCATGAGTCATTGTAATAACCACTTTGTTTAAAAACCCTTCTCCCATGCCAAAAGGAGAAGTGATGACATTGTTGGCAATATTTTGTGCAATGATATTTTCATTCAAATAAATGCATGTTAAACATTTGCTTTTCCATTTGTTTTCCCTTTTCGCTTTTTGCATGAAATTGGTGATCACAAAGAACCTTAAAAAAAAAACAACAAAAATAAAAGCAATCTTTTCATCTGCATAACGATTGTCTTATTTGATTTTCAAAGTGCTTTTTATACTCAAAATCTTTATGCAGGTTGCTTCTCAAACCCATTGAACATAATGATCGTACGTCATCTCCCAATTTTGAATTCCCTGTATTCGAAGCGGAAGAAGATGATGTTGAAGGAATTCCTGACGAGATTTCCCGACTTCTTGAGCAAGAAAAGAAGATCACTCAGCTGCATCTCGAGAATCAGCAGAACAACCAACTGGGGCATCAAAAAAAAAAAAAAAAAGAAGAAAAAGAGGGTGCAAAATCAAAAGAAATCCAAATCGAAAGAAAGAAACAAAAGAAAAATGGCACCCTCAAAGTCCCAAGTTGACTGATGCTGAATTCGATCAAAAAGAAGAGATCAACTGCCATGTGTCATGGACAGTTATATCAGCAGAGAATGATGGAAGCATTCGACAAGAAGGTCAAGCCTCGTGTGTTCCGAGGGACCCTGTGCTCAAGAAAGTCTTGTCTTTCGTGCCCGATTCCAGGGGCAAGTGAACCCCCCAAGCTATGAAAGTCCATATGTTGTCAGGAGGGCCTTTTCAGGCAATGTTTTGACACTTACAACAATGGATGGAGAAGTTCACTCGTCCTGTGAATTCTGATGCAGTCAAGAAATACTTCGCCTAAGATAAACAAATAAAAAAAGCAAACAGCTCGCTAAGTTGAACACCCCAAAGGGCGACTTAGGCAAAAAGGAGCGTCTCGGTGGATCGAAAACCCGAAAGGGCGATCCAGGCAAAAGTTAGAGACATTAAAAAAAAAATTTGCATCCCGCTAGATTGATCACCTCACACTGGGGCAATCTAGGCAAAAATTAGGGATTTGGCAAGTAACTGCATCTTGACAAGACTGTGCTCTATATCTGTCATCCGTCAGGGGTTCTCGATTCGTCGTCGACTGAAGCTCCGAATACATCGAAAATTCGGAATGGTAGAGGAAAGGTCATTATGTTCAATGTAGCCCTCTCCAATATATATCACCGGTTTCAAACTTGTACAAATCTATGGAGTCTTGCCCTTTGCAGACTACCATTCTATCACATCAATTTGAGCTTTTATCCAATTATTTGCACTCTTATTTGTTTCAACTCAATAAATGTTTTGCATGTTTTTAATTGATAAAGTATCATTGTTTTCAGAATAAACAAATTTTTCAAAAATTGTTCTTAAACAAAGTGAACATTCATGATGATGGAGGGATACTTAGGAGATCCGCAGTGCTCTCCCGAGGGTGGTATGATTACCAACAGGTAAGACATTTGTTCGTATCTCGAGCATAACTGTATCTTTTTCCTGTCGAACCTCTTTTGGTTTCTCCTCAGCAAGGTTGCTCAGTGCAGTGTTGGTTGAAGTTGTTTATCTTCATGTTCCCGGCAGTACAACATTCTTCCTCCAAGTCCCTGTTAGCCCTATTGTGGGGCATCTCCAGTAGGTTTGTTTGAGCCCTACCGTGGGGCATTCCCGGCAAGGTTGCTGTTGGGAATACTTTTGCGGGGCAGTTCCCCAAGCAGAGTGTTTACTGAAGACGTTAGCGTTCCTCTCTCCAGCAGAGCAGTCTTCTCCTCTCCCCGCAGGATGGTGTTGTTCCCTGATATCCCGGTTTCCAGCAGATCGTGTTTTCTCTCTGGTGTTTTTGGCCTTCCCAATGGAAGAAGAGTAGTACCGGGTGGTTGATCCCTGGACCTGCGTGTGGAGCATGTCTGTTTGTCAGCATTCATCATACATTCATCATGCATAATGCATACATGCATAATCATAGCATTCGGATACTCATGATGCAGCTGTTGCCGTGTATCCGTTGATGTTTGCCTTCTGCTATCTGGTAATACGGATCTCTCCACTAGTTTTTCCTAGCAGAGTTGGGTGTGTCTGATCTCTCCATGTAGAGTCAACCCCTTAAGCAGAAAGTGTCTATCCTTTCCTGCCATTTCCCCACTGAGATACTTCCTCGTGGATGACGGTTATTTCCGTTCCCTCCCAACATGCATTGGGATGGGTTTTCCCTATTGAGTTCTTTCCTCATTAGGATGAGTCCTGATTCAGTCTGCCTTTTTGGATCGATCCTAAATTGGCTTCCTGTTGGCTGTCTCCCGTACTTCCCTGGGGCATAAATGAATAGTCGCTCACTCATCTTATCCTCAGCGGAATTTGTGGCTTCTACCTACGAACCGGTAGCTGTAAGTCCTTTCTTTACGGTCTTCTACCCACTACCCGGTGGTTGTAAATCCTTTTTTCTCACTCTGTCTCTCAGCAGATCGTTTGTGGGCTTCTACCTACGAACCGGTAGTTGTAAGTCCTATCTTTGTGGTTTTCTACCCACTAGCTGGTAGTTGTAAAATCCCGCATTCCTCCCCTTGTTGGAGTTAACCCTTTGTGCTCATCCCGATGATGACTGGTTACTTTTCCGTGGTTTTCTGCCTACAAACCGGTAGATGTAATCCCCTCTTTGCAGTTATCAGTATCCGGTCTGTGATGTTGATATTCTTTCCCCTCTGGATACTTGCCTTGATCAAGCAGTATTGTCCCCATTGGGTCTTCCCCTTCTTTTTGGATATTTGCTCCGAGTTAGCAACTTTATCCTCTTTTGATTGGTCATCTTTTGCATACCTAGCCTGGTACCCTGATGCCTTTCTTTTCGGTCGTTTATCCATTTAACAACCTGCAACCCGGTTATGGATAATCTTCCATGCGAGTGTATTATCTACGTTTTGACGGCTATAGATAATATATCTCATGCACTCTTTGGTCAATCTTTTGATTGTTTTCTCCAGCAGAGTAAGGTTCGTATTCCCTATGGAATCGGATGTCCATCCTTTAACAAAGACTGCTTTTCTAGCCCTCTTCAGGATGTTGAGTGTTTTGGAAAACAAACCAATTCACGCTTTGGTCGGTCACCCGTTTCATACCTACAACCCGGTATCCTTGGTGTTCCTTCCTGTTTGCTCGCTGTCGTGACCTTGATCCCCGAGTGGAGCAGGTTTCACGAAATATTTCTCCAGCAGAGTTCATCCCACCAGTGGATTGGACGAGTTTCCATAGCAGGTCGATACCTGCATCCCCAGCTGAGTTGTTTCTACTTGTGAATATTGTGGGTCGTCCCCGACAGAATAACAGTTATTTCCCAAAGCAGAGTTTACCGTATTTGAGGTTTGTTTGAGCCTTATCCCCAGAAAGTTACCTGGTTTATCTTCCCCAGCAGAGCATTTATTTCCCCAGGCGGAATCTTTGTGGATTGATTAGGATATCTCCAGCAACTTACTTTTGTCTGTATCAAGTGGTTTGCTTACTCCCCAGCGAGTTGCCTTGTCCTCCCCTAGCGGAGTTGTATTGATTGGTTCCCCGACAGTTGCCTTGTTCTTCCCCCAGCGGAGTTGTATTGAAGGTTTCTCAGCACAGTCGTCCTGTGTCTTCCCCAGCGGAGTTTTCATCATTTTGCATTTTGCATATAGTAATCATTGCATCCTCAAGACTGCGTAGCATTTCCATTCCATATGGAGCATTACGCCATGAAAAATTCAAACATATGCATTCATGTGTTAACCCCATCAGACCGTATCCCCGGCAGAGGCGGATCATTTCTTATTCAACATCAGCATAGCACGTCTGCTACAATTGCTCCTGACAGTATTCAGGATTGATATCCCCACAGAGGTTTATTTCCTCACCCGATGGTGATAGAAAGTTTGTTTCTCCCCAGTGAGACCCCCAGCAAGTGATCAACCTTGCTTGGACATATCTCAGATGTCCGTTTTTGTGATACCGGTAAGTGTCATGTCAATACCCGCATGTATTTCTCATTTTTGGTGTCGGTAAACACCATTGTTTCGGTGTCGGTAAACATCGAGTCTCATCCAGTCATCGGTAAATGTCTGGTCATTTTTTGGTGTCGGTAAACACCATTGCTTCGGTGTCGGTAAACATCGAGTCTCACCCCAGTCATCGGTAAATGTCTGGTCATTTTTTGGTGTCGGTAAACACCATTGCTTCGGTGTCGGTAAACATCGAGTCTCACCCCAGTCATCGGTAAATGTCTGGTCATTTTTGGTGTCGGTAAACACCATTGTTTCGGTGTCGGTAAACATCGAGTCTCACCCAGTCATCGGTAAATGTCTGGTCATTTTTTTTGATGTCGGTAAACATCATCTTTCGATGTCGGTAAACATCGAGTCTTTCCCTCAGTCATCGGTAAATGTCTGATAATTCTCCAGCTAGAAATCCCCAGTAGAGTCATCTGTAAATGTCCTACCTGGTTTTCAGTGGCGAATATTTGTTTGTCTCTCCCCAATAAATTTCCCATTCCCAGTCATCGGTAAATGTCTGGTCATTTTTGTGATGTCGGTAAACATCATCTTTCGATGTCGGTAAACATCGAGTCTCATCCCAGTCATCAGTCAATGTCTGGTCATGCTGTGTTATCTTCTCTTGTTAATAAAATCAAAATCCCCAGAAGTCGTCGGTAAACGTCTTGTCTGGTTCCACCACAAAGATTTTGTTCCTCCCCAAGCAGAGATGCCATCGGTAAATGGCCCAATTTTCTTCGATATCGGTAAATATCGAATTCCCAGTTGCAGCAGCCATCGGTAAATGGCCTTGATATCGGTAAATATCAAATTGCTTTGAAGCCACCATCGGTAAATGGTCTTGCTTCCTCTCTACATCAAATTATTTCCCGGCAGCCATCGGTAAATGGTTTTGCTGAAGTTGATATCGGTAAATATCAAGTTTACAGTTTCCAACCATCGGTAAATGGTTTCGTTTTTCTCAAGATGTTTTCCCAGCAGCCATCGGTAAATGGTTTTGCTGAAGTTGATATCGGTAAATATCAAGTTTACAGTTTCCAACCATCGGTAAATGGTTTCACTTTTCTCAAGTTGTTTTCCCAGCAGCCATCGGTAAATGGTCTCGCTGAAGTTGATATCGGTAAATATCAAGTTTACAGTTTCCAACCATCGGTAAATGGTTTCGCTTTTCAGAAGTTGTTTTCCCAGCAGCCATCGGTAAATGGTCTCGCTGAAGTTGATATCGGTAAATATCAAGTTTCCAGTTTCTAACCATCGGCAAATGGTTTTGCTTTTCTGAAGTTGTCATGCAGTTGTCATCGGTAAATGACATGGTTCTCCTTGTATTATATCCAGTCGGTGCAAATTTCTACGGTTCTTTGGTATTCAATCCCTGTTTACCCTGAAAGTCTGACAGCCATTGCTATCATCCGTTCGGGTTCCCAGCTGATTGAATAGGGGCAGCTGTAGCACCTCAAATTTGCACCTATCATTGTACATACATTCTCATATTAGGTCATAGCATAACATGGTCCACTGCATAGCATTGCATTGTCCCATTTGCCTCAAGTGCAAGATCATCAGAAGAATTAGGTCAAACTGATCAGGAGATCAGTCAACCAAGCAAGCAAGTATGTTTCTCAAGGAGCCAAGGCCCTAGGGTTGGTCCAACATGTTCACATGACTTGGGGGTCCATTTGAAGTGTTCAGGTCAAAGATTGGAGGCTCAGAGGTCATCAGTTCATGCACAATCAGTCAGAAACCCTAAAAAGTCAAACTTGGTCAACTGTGGTTGATTTTATGGTTTTGATGGATGGATTTGGTTTGAGAGAGCTTATTCATGTCCCAATAGGCCTCATATATCATGGCAAACAACATCATTGAAGAAATTGAAGCCAAACAGAAAATTTCCAAAAATAGAAACTGGACCTGTAATTTTAACTGCCAAAAATGGAAACTTCCTGATCCCAAACTTACATCATGATACAAGATTCAAATGAATTTTTGCCCAACATGAAAGTTGAAGATCTTGTTCTCCCATTTCCAAAAAGTCCAAGAACTCTCAATTCCCATGTATGGTTGGCAAGATATGATCAAATCATTTTCACAAATTCTTGAACTTCAAAAGGCCATATCTCTCAAACCATTTGGCCAAATTTGGTGAGGTTTTTTCCAACAAGTCATATTTAACCTCCTCTTTCCAAAAATGTAACTTTCATGTGCCAAAACTCTATGGATCAAAATGGCACTTTTGGACCTACATGGATCATTTTCAAGTGAGGTGAAAAATTGAACTTTCCAATTAACCATTCCCAATCAAATTTGCCATTCAATTGAGGTCTGAAATGTTGATTATGACTTTTTACAAGGCCCAATTCGCAGCTTGCACCTCCACATTGCCACTTAAATGAAAAAATGGCAACTTAGCAATTTGGCTCATTAAAGCAAAACATGGTTAAGCATACATTAATCTAAAGTTAAACAGAAGTATATATTCCTTTTTTCTGTCATTTTGGTAGCCCTAGCAGCCACACAAACACAGAAAATTCACTCACTCTCTCAAATCCATTTTTCTCCCATTCTCAAATTCTTCCAAAAAAAACTACAAAGAGCAGCACCATTTCTTCCTTGATTCACCATTCAAGAGCATATTGGGAGTGATTTGAAGCAAGGACTCACTACTGTTGCAGCTAAATCATGACTGCCAAGCCCAAGCACTTCCCATGACAGATGCGGATTAGAGCAGCCTCGTGTGCATTTGAACTTCGTCTCTTCATTCTTTCATACATACAAGCACTGGAGAATACCTGTTTGTGCTTTGCAAGAACCAAATCCCTCGATTCCAACTCTGTTTGCTTCAAGAGGTCAAAACTCAAATTCCTCTTTTCTTAAATTGATTATGTGATAGCTGTAGATCTTGTGACGATGGTGAAAATGAGCTTTGAACCGACAGTTTTCGTGCTAAAATGAGATAGCTATAGGCATTTAAAGTTTGGTCATGGATTTGTTTTTCCTTTGATTCACATTTATTTGTTGTTTTCTAGTTGAATTGTTCATGTATTATGAATGTACAATGTTGAACCTATGTGATGATGGCTTCAATTTGAAATTCTGGAATTTTTATTCTTGCATCCATAAGTGCTTTTGCTGTTCTTGCGTGAAAATGGAGAGGGAGACGGTACTGTATGTTTTTCGATTCTTTAGGAATAAGTTGCTGTTGTTGCATGCTGTTTGTTAAGTTGCATCATGATTGGCTGGGCAAAAGTGGGCCATGGGCATTTTATTTCTTCTGTAGCGGTGCCGTATTGTATGCTATGCATGATGCATTGTAATTGGCTGGGCAAAAGTGGGCCATGGGCATTTCATTCCTTCTGTAGCCATGCCGTTTAAGATCTGAAGGGTAGTACGTACCGCTGTGCATGTTGGCTTTTTAAAGGAATATTTTAATTGGTTGGGGTTTTGTCCGCTGTTGCTGTTGGTCCTAGGATTGATGATTGGTTGTTTACTCTTTTATTCCAAGCCTTTATCTTATTTTATTTCCAATTGCTACAGTGGCCCAACTTCAGCTTTTGTAATTCGGTGCTAGCTACAGCATACCGTACCATTTATGTTGGCCTAGGGTATGAGTGATAAGCTTGCTTTACTGACCAATACGCTGCCTTGCATTACCATGCTTTATTTCCATTGGTCCGTGTACTGTAGCCCAAGTGGGATTTTGACCAAGCCAGAGCGTTACATGAGATGCTGAGCTTCATGCTTGGCATTTGTTTATTGGT
The DNA here is from genome assembly GCF_024323335.1 of Lathyrus oleraceus. Lineage (NCBI taxonomy): Eukaryota > Viridiplantae > Streptophyta > Magnoliopsida > Fabales > Fabaceae > Lathyrus > Lathyrus oleraceus. The sequence goes on from NC_066582.1 coordinate 207,263,861, forward strand.
TGTTTTGATTCCCACTTCGAATCCGGCTGAGGGAATTTTCCAGTCTTGCTATTTCTCTTCACTAATTCAACTTTTATTTCATTTGTTTTAATAAACTTAGAAAATTCATAAGCTGATCATTTCTTATCCAATTTCGATGGGGTTTTTTGCATTGATCTACATTTTTCATCTAGTTTTTTATGAGCATTTTTATTCAAGTAGTGCACGTGTGGATTTTATTTGGCATATTGGTTTGTGACATGTATCAATATTGTACACATTTTACCAAAACCTTTGTGAAATAGTCATGACTTATCCTATGGACTTGAAACTTTTTGAGCACAAACTAGACACATTCATGTTTATTTTGATGTAGAGTTTGTGAATTTCTCATTTCTGGTTTGAGAGTTATGAATTTTTGAAGTAGGGTGTGACAATTTGTGTCACACCATTGATATGCAACTTCATGATTTTGATACCATGCTTCTTGACCTCCAATTGAGCTGAATTTTTGCATGAACCTACTCTTGTATGTCTAGTTTGTACGTGAATTTTTGTGGATTTATTTGGGGCATTTTCCATTTGTTTGAGATTTTTGTCCCCTGTTTGATCATATGTTGACTTTGTGTGACACTTGTGCCCATTTGTTTTATGAAATGCTCATACCTTATTAGATGGACATGAAATTTTACATGAGATAACTAGACATCCTAAGCTTTGCCATGGTTTTAGTCCCATTCATCTATCATATGCCATCTATGATTTATGAATTTTTCAAGTTGATGCATGTTTGGTTGACTTCTTTGAGCATGCTTAAACTTGCCTTGCCTTTCTGATTTTCATCGACTATCTTCCCATGATCCAAATGAGCTGAAATTTCATATGCATGTCATGTTATGGATTGTGATTGATCATGATTTATTTGCTGATTTTTGGAATTGTTTATGATTGGTTTTGAGCTAAGTCTTGTTGTTGACTTCTATGAGCTTTCATTTGCCATGCTTTGACTTCTTTTGCTTATGAAATCATGATGATGAATGATATGAATGTGGGACCAATTGGGTTTGCTTCTTAAATGTTTGAATTTGATTTTGGTTGACTATCACTTGCTGTTTTGACTTTCTCATTCATTTTTGACCCTAGGCTTGTCCTAGTGGTCCTGTGGCTTATGATTGAGTTCATGTTTTCAGGTTGAGAAGCAATTGCCTCAAAGAAACTTTTACAAGTTGATTGAGTTTATTTGTTTATCATGAGCTAACATATTTGTTTTGTAGGTGGCTTGACTCATATGATTTGAGTCTTGTGCTTTGCACATTCATCTGTTTATGTTGACTGTTAATTCTATTCTCATGTTGCTTTAACTTTTGAATTGTATACTGATCTGTTTGACTATTTCAGGTGCTTTTAGTTGCTCAGTTCCTTGTGAACTTTTGCTTTGCTTTGCTTGTATAAGCAATTTGCATTGAGGTATACTTCTAATCTTCATGTAGTCTGGAAGACCTGGCCTGTTACTTGGCCAGGCAACTGTCTGAAGTCCTCCTTAAGAGGAAATGTTTGTGTATGTTTACAATTTGTCCCTGTACATAGTCAAAGACCTCCTAAGTGAAGAGGCAATTGGCAGAACCCAAGGGATATGCAACCTATCCCCTGCTATTCTGTGTGTCATCTGCTTTGCTCACACCACTGTGTTGATGCATTGCAGATACAAACCCAAGATCTTGTACAATTGTACAGTTGAGTCAGTATCAAATGTGTAGAAGGGTTCCCACCTTCTGAACCCACACATTCTTGTCTTAAGCTCTCCCAGGCCAGGGATAAGAGCTGTGAAGTCTTATCTTCACTCACCTTTCATCTGCTTCACCTTAGCCCCTCAATGGCAAGGTTAAGAGCTAACACTACCCAATCCCAGAGGTTTGTTTGTTGAGGTTGATATGACCCCTCGACTAAAACCTAGCCTTGATGTTTGAGCCCCCTTGTTGGTGTATTTATTTTATGCTGTATGTGCTTGTGTGGTGTGATTGTATCCCCTAGGTTTGTTAGACTCCGCGTAGTCTCGTTTGCATGTCAATTAAGGTAGCACGGTTCCTTCGTATAGGACTTCCTTTCTTGCTTGCGCTTTCCTAAAACACAAACAAACATCATCCCCTCTTAAGGATACGTTAACTCCTTCTACTACAGATGAGTAAGTCTCCAAAGGTCGAGCATCAGGTAGATTGTGCAGTGACGTTGTCCACTTAAAAAACACAAACCAACAGTAATAGTTTAGCCGAACTACGGCAACTCTGATTCTCATGTCCAGATGAGATACGTAGGCACGAGATGCGATGTCTTGTCGAGTTTGACTAACAACTAACGCTAATCCTTTTCTCTCGCCCTCGTTGCGATTGAGACCTCCCCTTTTCTCTTGCCCTAGTTGCAATCGAGACCCTTGCTTCCTGTGCAAGTTGGGTTAGGTGTGGCTTGCTTCCTGTGCAAGTCATGTTTAGGATAGGCTTGCTTCCTGTGCAAGTTAGCTAGAAACCTTGACTTAGGGACGACTTTGCATGACAACATCTAGGCTCGAGTCGTAGTCTCCCTAGTGTTGTGTCTCCCTCTGTTATCTGGTTAGGCTAGTCCTTTTTCCCTGCGTAGGGGAACTACGTCGCCCTGATCCTCATACCAGATGAGGTACGTAGGCAGGAGATGAGCAGATCTCTCCGGGCGCCTTTTTTCTTTTTTTGTGTGTGTTTGGCAACTATTAGGCTCGAGTCCCCGACTCCCTATTAACTTGTTGTGTTGTTGTGTGCTTGGAAGCTGATGTAAGTCCATCGAGTGGCATTCGGGTTCCAGTGTGGGTGTGTTTTGGTTCGGATGCTGATGTAAGTCCAGTGATTGGCATTCAGGCTCCACGTTTGCCTTTGCTAGTGTTTGTTTGTGTGCGTGTCAGCCGAGCTACGAATGCTCTGATTCTTCTCTCGTCCGAGGAGATACGTATGCATAGGATGCGATATCCTAGCGAGCATGTGTCGTTTCCCAGTTCGAACTACTTCGACTCTGATGTCTATGCCTGATAGACTAAGTAGGCCCAGGATGCGATATCCTGCCGAGTCAGTTTCAGTCTGTTTTCTTGTTTTTCTTTCAGCCAGTGCGTGTGTGTGTGAGCAGTGTTTTCAGCAACCATTTTCCTTCCTATTGTGCGTGGATCCCGTCGAGTACGACGGATGCGTAGGGGTGCTAATACCTTCCCTTCGCATAACCGACTCCCGATCCCATTCTCTTTGGTCGCGAGACCATGCTTTTTCCAGGTTTACTCTGAGCGTTTCCTTTCCCTCTTTTGGGATAAATAACGCACGGTGGCGGCTCTGTTGTTCTTTCTTTTCCCGCCGGTTTTTCGCGTAATGCGACAGAATTAACACCAAAATTCTATTGCCTGACCTCAAATAGTTGTGACTTCTACATAAGTCCAATTACGATTGCTTAATATAACGCTAAATTTGTGACACAAAAAGGCATAACATTCTAGTTAGTGAGATTGTAAGTCTCCCCTCTTTCATGGTATTATGTGGAAACTTGGCCTTTTTCCCTTCCTTTAGAAGATGTCTTGGTTCAAGGATCCATGCTTGTGATAAGTGGGTTGAGTGTTCTCCAAAGAATGACTTAAAAAAGAAAAACCAAAACAATACTAACTTCTACCTCATTAACAACTAACATTTAATTTCAAGTCCTTTATTTTAATGCACTTTAATTTTTAAGTTCTATTCATTTGCCATTATTCATGCCATTATAATTGTTTATGTTAATTTTCACTTTGTCCACTTGGACCATATTGTGTGATATATTTGGTTGTGTATATTTTGTTTGTTTATGTGGTCTTTGACCATTAATGTACATAATAAGAACAAAAAACCCTAAAAAACTTTTGTGTGGATTGTTGACTTGATCTTGGACCAATTGGACTTAGAATTTAGGCAACCTCCCTATGCTAAAGGACTTAGCCAATGCCAACTGTTGTGATACCAAGTGATTGCAATTTGAAACTTCATCTGATACATCATTCAAGATCCCTTTGAGTTCATCTGCAACATGATCATTGTGAAGTTGTTATTTTGAGCTTGTGACTTATGGCATTGTGGAATTCATCTGATACATGGGCTAATTTTGAAGAAGATCATGGAGTGGCTAAAGCATGGATGTGGCTATCTTTATTTGATGCCTTGCTCTTCAAGTTAATATTGTATGCATTGTTTGTTGCTTGACTCTAATATCCAAGGGAATTTGGGGTTTCTATATGGCACTCTTGCCTATTGGATTGTTACCCATCGGTCAGATCTTTTCAACTTTTAACTTTTAATTTTGTGCATAGGATTAGTCCCTTCTCTCCTCCCCATCTCTTTAATTTCAAAATCTCTCCCTCCTTTTAAAAAAATCTTCTTTGATTGAACTCATTTGGTTCTAAACTTTGACCACTTTGCAAACTAGAAACTTTGGCCTTATGCCATTGCATTTTTAAACTTCTTTTCTTAATCAAACTTATAAATGAACTTAATTATACTTGACATGAACTTAATTATACTCTGACATTTTATTAGTTTTGATTTGAAAACTTCTTACTTTTGGGTTTTGTTCGTACCTTTTCCCTTTTCCCTTGGAAATAATAAAAGCGCAGTGGCGACTCTAGTTTTATTTATCTCTAGCTTATCCATAGCTTGATGATCATGAATTTACCGCTACACTCGTGTATTCAGAGAAGGTGCCCTTGTGCTCAAGAAGATTCTATCTTTTAAACCAGATTCTAGGGGTAAATGAAGTCCAAATTATGAAGGCCCATATGTTGCTAAGAGAGCTTTTTCAGACGGTGCTTTGATTCTTATAACTATGGATGGTGAAGAGTTCACTCGTCATGTGAATGCTGATGCAGTCAAGAAATACTTCGCCTAAAAAAGAAAAGAACAACTCGCTAAGTTGAAAATCCGAAAGGGCGGCTTAGGCAAAAATGAGCGTCTCGGTGGATTGAAACCTGAAAGGGAGATCCAGGAAAAAATTAGAGACATAAAATAGAAATTTATCCCGATAAATTGAGTACCCCATCTTGGGGAAATTTATGCAAAAAATAGGGATTATGGCAAGTAACTGCAAGCTGGTTGATCTTCAGTTTTGAAGACGTTCTTGAGCACAATGTTTGGTTCTGATTCATCTTCAACCAAAGCTAAGAGCATAGTGGATATTGAAGGCAGTAGAAGGATTAGTGATCTTTATATTCAAGGTAGCCCTTTTCCATGTAAATTACCATCTTTCAACTTTTGTAAAAATCTGTGGAGTCTTGTCATTTACAGACTACCATTCTATTAAATAAAGTTGAGCTTTTTATCCAATTGTTTCCACTCTTATTTATTTAGCTAAATAGAATTAAATTTTATTATGATCATTTTAAAATTAAAGTTTTAAAATAAAAAGCATGTTTTCTTAAATAATAAAAGCAGTTACTTTTAAAAATCAATTAAAGGAGTATCAACAGCGGTTTGAAAACGGTAAGCCCTAAATGCAAAGCATTATTGATTTTTCCCTAAGCAGTTGGCATGATTTATTTTTGTTCTCCAGCACCTTTTCAGCATCTCCAGCCGAATTTTGTTGGTATCCCCAGCTGAGTTCGCAATTGCCTCCCTCGAGTTGTAGACGCGTTATTTGCAGTAGTTTGCACGATTCAACAAATTTTGTTTCCCCGCAAGTCGCCAACAGCATTATCCATGACCCATGTTAGCCCGATTCTTGAGCAGTATTTTTGATCCTCTGCAAGGTTGTCTCCCATTTGATATGGTGTTGACCTAAAATTCCCCACATAATTGATAATGCAGTTTCCTCAGCAGATCCTCTCCTCTTTTCCCCAGCCAGGGTTAAGCCTTCGAGGTGGCCGATTCTCTCTAGTAGTTGTTTCACTCCTTTGAGGATTGGATGGGAATTGTATCGATGATTCAGTCCAGTGACATTTGTTTCCTTTGTGATCGTTTTTTCAGCATAATCATCATATATACATATACATATACATATACACTCATAGATTTCATTATCGCATTTGCAATACACTTTGTGATTCATTATTTCTCTGATCCTCTGCTACAGTGGTTTACTTTTCCCCCACTCAGATTTGGTTTGTCTATCCTCTTTCAATTGTAGAGTGTCAGCCCCTTAAGCAGAAAAAAGTTAACCCTTTCTCATTCCCCATTGAGTTACTTCCTCATGGATGATTCTTATTTCAGTTTCCTCCCCAATTGTTTGTCTGGATGGAACTACTCCCCTTGAGCTATGTCCTCATTGGGTTGAGTCTTTGATTGACTGTTTCTTTCTAGATCTTACCTAGATAGATGTTTTTATTCCCCTGAGAGTCTGTTACCCAGTAACTGGTAATATTCTTCTCAATTTGGGAGTGTTTCACTTTTTCCTAATGCTTGGCAAAAGTAACCCTTCTCTCCCCAGCGGATTCGTTTTCACATCTCCAATGAAGTTTATCCTTGATATGTTCATCCTAATCGATGACAAATATTTTCTTCCCCTGCTTTGAGTTAATCCTTGATATGTTCATCCTAACCGGTGAAGGATATTCTCTTTTCTGGTATTCTACCCAGTAAAAAGGTAGTTGTAATCCCTATTTTGTCCCCAGAGAGTTAATCCTTGATATGTTCATCTTAATCGGTGACGGGTTTCCTTCTCTTTGCAGTCTTCTACCCAGTAACCGGTAGTTGTAAATCCTGCTTCCCCTTGGAGTTTATCCTTGATATTTTCATCTTAACCGATGACAGATATTCTGTTTTCGATTTTCTATCCAGTAACTGATAGATGTAATCCATATTCCTTCTCGCAGAGTTTATCCTTGATATGTTCACCCTAATCGATGACAGATATTCTCTTTTCTGGTTTTCTATCCAGTATCTGATAGATATAATTCCTACTTTTTTCAAGAGGTTTATCCTTGATATGTTCATCTTAACCGGTGATGGATATCCTTCCTAATGTCCCCAGGTGAGTCTATCCTTGGTATGTTCATCCTAACCGATGACATATATTCTTCCCCTTTGAGTCTATCCTTGATATGTTCACTTTAATCAGTGACAAATATTCTCTTTCTTTGTGGACTTCTGCCCAGTAACCGATAGTTGTAAATCCTATTTTGCTTCTCTCCAGTAGGTTATTCTTACCCAGTAACTGGTAATGAATATACCTCCTGGTTGCCCATAGCAAGTCATCCTTGATATGTTTACCCCAACTGGTAACGGATGTTCTCCCTATCAGAATTTGTTGTACCCTTACCCAGTAACTAGTAGTGGATAATATAATTTTGTTCCTCATGTGTTGAAGATCGTTTCTTCCCCAGTTGAGTTAGGGTGCATATTTCCTCAGTGAGATCGCCATTTCCTACTTAGGTCGAGTATTTTAGTTTTATTCTGATCTACCTGTTTCCCATGCAGATGTTCCTTTTATTCTCCGGCTGAGTCTTTCCATTTGAAATTCTAGTATCAGATATAAGATGTCAAAGGTAATGTCACAACACTAATATCTGGTAATAAACAATGGATAAACAAAACATAATGGTAAAGCGAATACCACAAGCAATTGTTAACCCAGTTCGGTGCAACTCACCTACGTCTGGGGGCTACCAAGCCAGGAAGGAAATTCACTAAAATGGAATTAGTTCAAAGACTCTCCGTACACTTCAACAAGTTACAGTCTTTATCACCTAATCTCTACCCGTGCAATTTCTACCTAAGCAATCTTAGATATGAGAACCCACTCACTTCCCTACAATCACACACCAGTGATTTTAAACTACAATCCCTTATGAAAAGAAAAATACTTTTCAATTACACACTCTTGATTTTACTTCACAGTTTCAATCAAGAAGACACACTCTTGATCTTGCTTCACAGCTTTGATCAAGAAGACACACACTCTTGCTTAACAGCTTTAGAGTGACAAATTACAACCACAAATCAGTCCAATTCAATCATCAATGGATGACTTGAATGACCTATAAGTCTTACAACTAAACATACACAAACCCTAGCTCTCTCTCTATATTTCGCTCAGTCTTGGTTGTGTGTTCAAACAGGTTTTCTAAGTCCCTTTTTATAGAAGCATCCAGCTGGGCTTGGACATCTTGAAAACCCTAAATCTATTTTCCAATCAAATCTTTTTATAACAGCTGTTTAGATCTCCTTGGAAAATAAGTAAATCTGGTTGTAATCCATGATTGAATGCGCCAGCTAGCCATATCTTCAATCATCCAAAGATTGCCATTAATTGTGCAATCACAAAACACCAGACATTCATACTGAATGTTCTGTGTACAGGATGTCATGACATCGGGTCTGACATCCTGGAAAAATCCTGCATAATCCAATAATTCCTTTTATAACTTCCAGCAGGTACAGCCATATCAGATGCCATGACATTGTGTAGGTCATCTGAAATAATCCTGCATGAACATGTCTTTCATTTAAACTTCAGCAGGTACATCCAATATCAGAAGCCTTGTCATTGTATGTGGCATTCTGAAACAATCCTGCATGGATATGTTCTTGAACTCCAGCAGGTACATAGGATATCTCATGTTAAGACATCACACATGACATCTTGTGAACACTCTTTGTTTTACCAAAATTGCTGCCAACACTTAGAATCAACAAACTCCCCCTTTGGAAAATTTTGGCTAAAACATATATCTGTCCTTTTTGTTCACAAGGTAAACTATCAGCAATTAAACAACATAACAGTAGTTTAATCAGCAGTAGAAGCAAAACAATTACTAGCTATGGCTACTAGTAATACACACATGCACAAGGGTACTTCTCCTCCCCCTAAATCTGTGCAACAAACAGAATTACTAGTTATGGATGCAACTAGTAAGACACACAAATACATAATGCACAAGGGTACTCCTTCTCCCCCTAAATATGTGCTTACAACAAACATAATAGCTACTGAACTCCAGTACCTGTACCAGCCAGAATGTCATACTACATCTGCTTCAACATCAACACCTGTGCATCATATCAGACATCCTGTTTGACATCTGTAAACAGAACAACATTCTGTTGTAGCACCTGTTCACTTCTTTCAATAATAGCTGTCCTTCTGTCCTGCCACATCCAACTTCTACAACAGCTTCCATATCAGCACTTCTCCCCCTTTTTAGTCAAAATTGACCAAAGGTGACCAATTAGACAAAATAAATGTCTATTAGCCTAGCAGAGAATGTTAGATCAGATGTTATAATATTAAGCATGTTAAAACAAAATATTCAGGAAGTACACACCATCATTAAACACAATTGTGATAACTGGAATAATGATCAAATCTAAGGAACTCCTTAAGAGTTCTAAATATTACATAACAGGCATCAATAAGGACTGCCACAAAATACAAAAAAACCAGTAAAAACACCAGTCTTTCAAACAGCAGACCAACTTCCACCAAACTTTCCAGCACTCCTCCCAGTCTTCAATTCAGCCAGGGACCATTAATCAGAAGAAGAAGAATCATCTTCACCTTCACTTGTATCTTCACCTGCACCTTCAGAGTCTTCTGAGCTTCCAGAACTTTCATTGGATTGCAATTTTGATCTTGTATTTGAGTCCTTCCCAACCTTCTCTACTTCTTCCTTCTCCAGGCTACAGATAAGAACTTCTAAAGCTTCTTTTCTAGCCTTGGCCACCCTTATACCATTTTCCAATTCCTTGCAGGTTTCTTTTAGTTGATCAACCAAGCTCCCTTGAGATGTAGTCTCCCTTTTGGCAGATGTCATGACATCATTGACATGACTTCCCTCAAACAACTTATAATGAATGGACAAAGGGGATTTTCTCCTACTTGGAATGTCACTTGTACTCAGAATGCTTGGTTGTTGGCTCAGGATAATGCCACAAATAAGGGAGGGGAAGGCAATGGGTAACTTCACAGCATTTGTAGAAGCATGTCTAATGGTTTGATCAAATATGAACTTGCCAAAATCATAGTTAACCCTTGTTCCAATTGCATGAATGATTCTTCCAAGGTTAATGGAGATAGTAGAGACATGATTAGTAGGAATCCAATTAGCTGAGCCAATCTTGTGCAAGATGGCATATTTAACACTGAGCTTTCCAACTGATAAGTGATTCCTACTAGGCCATTCCTTAACTTGGCTAGTTGTGATAACTCTACAGACCTCATTGTCTGTAGTCTCTAGGTCTACTCCTCCATCTGTTCCTCTTCCTAGGAACTTGTTGATGACACTTGGTGAGAATTTCACATATTTTCCCCTTACAAACACCTTGCAGAACTCCCTGCTGCTCTTTTCATGAATATCCTCAGGGATATTAATAATAAACTCTTTTACCAACCCCTCACAGCATTGGGGTAGAGTTACCACAGTCTTCATAAGTCCAGCATTTTTGATCAACTTAATTACCTCCTTTACCTCTACATCTTCTTGTCCAAGCTCTCTTTCAATAGCTACTCTCCTCTGAATGACATATTTCCATTTTGCTGCCCCATCTTCCAAATGAAAGGAGATATTGTCTAGGTGCACAGCATCAGCCTTGCCAGGAGACTTCTGAACAGCCTGCCTTTTTTCAGGGGAGATGTCTGGGACATCGTCTTTGACATCTTCCTCAGAGTCAGAGCTATCTCTTTCTTTCCTTTTCCTAACCTCAACTTTGCTCCAAGCTTTTGAGGGTCCTATACCAGCAGTCTTTTTCACTCTTCCTGTTCTCATTCTTGCCACACTTTTCCCTTGCCTAGTTCTCAGTTTCTCAACAACACTAGGTTTTACAAGATTAACCAAAGGATCATCCTCCTTTTCAGAGCTTTCTTCCTCTAGGTCAATAACATTCTCCTGAGACATATTTGCTGGTTTCTTGCTAGGTAGGGTTTTACCTAGAGAGCATAGCCCTTCAGCAACACCTTCTTTTTCTAATTTATATGAGTCATCATCTTTATCAGCATGAGGTTCCTCCTCAGGAGAGGGTTCCCTTCTAGACAGAGGGGTAGAAACCCCTTTGACTTCATGCCCTTCTCTTAGAATCCTAGTGACTAGGTTCCTTATTGCACGATCAGCATAATGCATGTCTTTTGGGAGAGAGGAGTTACCAGAGGTATTACCTTGCTTATCTCCAGCTTTGGAAGAGGGACCTGGGGTGTCGCCTGGTATCATGCAGAGTGGAGTGACGTCCATCACATCTTCATCTACAAACTCCATTGAGGGAGTTATTCCATGGTGAGAAGATGATGAATGTGAACTAGATGATGATGAATGTTGAGACATGTTGTAGGACTTTTGAGAAAAGTTTCTTTGCCCTAGCTGAGCTTTTCTGAGAAGATGAATGGAGAGGGAGATTGCTGCGTTTAGGTAGCATGTGCTAAGGGAATAGATACTATTTTCAATGCCAGGGAATGATTTATCATTAATGTGGCTCTTTCTTTTAAAAGGGCAGACACTATTTTTATTTTCTTTATTTTTCCACTTTAACTGCCATAATTTCATAAGAGTCCAAATCCCTAATTTCCCTCCCTCATATTCAATTTTACCCAAATTCCTTGCAAGCTTGTTTGCTAGTTCCAGTCCAAGCTTTAGACTTCTGAATTTGTCTTCCACAAATTTTCTAATGGAGTGATAATAGCAAGAACAATACTTTGTCCATCTGTTCTGAATCTGATTTTTGGACCTAGTTTCAGCATTCAGGAAGTCATAATACAATGTTATGACATCGTGTGTGACATCGTATGCAATCAATAATAGTTTCATCCAGCCCAGTTGAGCCCAACTGCTATCATCTTCTATACCTTTCACAGGTGTCATCCAAATCTTCTCCATATTGTCCTTGGCCTTTTTGCATAGAGTCCCTTGTGGCTTAGTCCCAACAGTTCCATTCTCCCTGTGACTGGTCATATGTCCACCTGTTTGATCTAACCTCTCAGTTTTTTGAGCCATCATAACCTTTTCTCCTCTGAGCTTCTGGTGTGACATCTTTGTATGACATTTCCCCCTGCCTTGTTTTTCATCACTCTTGAGAGCATCTGTACTCAACCAATACTTTAAGGGATAATCGAATTGAGAGCTCCATATGTAACAATTGTCTTTGGTCCTGATTCCTTTCATAATTACTTCACTATTTATGTCAGAGATTAAACATTCAGTTTTGGTGAAGTTAACATTCAGACCTTGATCACATAGTTGGCTGATGCTTATTAGGTTTGCAGTTAAGCCCTTAGCTAGTAGAACCTTGTCAAGTTTAGGTACTCCAAGGCAATCAAGCTTACCTGTTCCCTTGATTTCACCTTTTGCTCCATCTCCAAAGGTTACATGACTTATGGTATGGTGGTGCAGATCAGTTAGCAGGTCTTGGTTTCCAGTCATGTGTCTAGAACATCCACTATCCAAGTACCACTCTTCTTTGGCTGAGATTCTGAGGGGAATGTGAGCTATCCGACTTGTGACATTAGTCTTAGGGACCCATTGCTTTTTGATGATAGGCATGTGCTGTTTGGGTCTGAATTGATAGTGATCCTGACGATGAGCAGGCCTAGGATAGCCATACAGTTTATAGCAGAAAGGCTTTAGATGACCAAATTTCCCACAGTAATGGCATCTCCATCTTTGGTGTTTCCCTTTCAACTGTTTTCTCCTCTGGTGATGTGACATATGATGTGACATCACAGGTTTTTGAATGCACTTAAGTTTGGCTTGAGGTTTGACACCAGTGTCACTGCTCTCAGGTTTTGAGTTATTATACCCAATGCCAGATTTGTCTCCTGTTATTTGTCCAGTTTGAAGAATCTTATCTAAGGAATCAGACTCATTGCTTAACATTCTTACATACTTGGTCATCTCTTCTAATTTAGAATTTTGAAACATGATTTCAGTCTTCAATTTAGAGATGGTTTTTGCATGGTCTGCCTTCTCACTTTCTAGCTGTGCTATCTTCTGATTTTCAGCTTGTGGATTTTTGTCTAGCTTGGCATTCAGAACCACTGCTTCTATTTGTAACTTGGAGATGGTTTCCAAGTATTCTGTCTTCTCATTCTCAAGTTGAGTTATTTCCTTCTTCTGGCTTTCAACCTGTTTGCACAGCTCTACACTTTTGTGACATAACTTTTTGTAGGTAGAGGCAAATTCTTCAAAGGTTACTTCATCATCACTTGAGTCTTCATCAGATCCCCATCGTCCTGCCATTGCTGTCACAAGATTTGCAGCCTCCTCTGTTTAACTCTCATCAGACCAAGTGGCAGCAAGACTCATCTTCTGTTTCTTGAGGTAGGTTCCACATTCAGTCCTGATGTGTCCATACCCATCACATTCATAGCACTGAACCTCGTTTCCTTCTTTGAGCTTCTCATCTGATCTTGCTCTTCTTCCAGTATTGTTGGATTTACTGATGTCAGATGAGATGTTCTTGACATTTGCCATTGATCTTACATCCATCTTTTTCAACAGTTTATTGAACTGCCTTCCCAACATTGCTACTTCATTGACCAGATCTTCATCATCCTCCTGACTCTTATCCTCTTCTGTGTTTGACATAAAGGCCATGCTCTTTGTTTTTCTTTCAAAACCATCATTTAGTCCCAACTCAAAGGTTTGGAGGGAACCAATTAGCTCATCTACCCTCATGTTGGAAATGTCTTGAGATTCTTCAATGGCAGTCACCTTCATTGCAAATCTCTTAGGAAGTGACCTGAGTATTTTCCTTACCAGTTCATGAATGTTTTCATCTTCTTTCATCCTTAAGTTTTCAAACTTGGAGGTGAGCAGCTGAAGTCTAGACATCTTTACCCTAGAGGTGCCTTCATGAGTGGTCTTGAGAATGTCCCAAGCCTCTTTGGCCACTTCACAATTGTTTACCAGCCTGAAAATGTTCTTGTCTACCCCATTGTGTAACAACCCAATTTTAGTAATTAGTTCGTATATTATTATTATTATATTATATTTAATTATTTGGAGTGTTAAGTAATTAATCGGTTGTTAGGTAGTATAATGATCGAGTATATTAATTAATTTGGTGTGTTAATTAATTATTTAGTTGATATAATTAAATAATCAAAATAACTAACTTGGTGTGCATAGTGAGTGGTTTAATTTATTTAAATTTAAATAAGAGATATTTAAATATTAGGTTTTATTGGGCCTAGTAATTAAATTAGATGGATATAATGACTTAAGCCCAAATAGGATACTAATATAAATAGTAAGAGGTGAGGAGAGTGAGAATTAGGATTCATTTGATCATTGAAGGCAATAGAGAAAGAGGAGAGGAAAAGTAAAGAGAAGAGATAGGGTTTCCATCAAATTGAAGAGGTAAGGGGGGAATCCTTATTATTATGGGTTAGTATGATTGGGTCAATGGATAGATTTATGTTTAGGTTAAAATCTCTAGTTTGCATGATTTTAGGATTGTTAGGTTTTGATGATTATGCTTGATTGTGGTGATTGATTGTTTTAAAACTGCAAATTAACGTTATATAATTGGAGTATGGTGTGAGTTATAATTTTTTGAACGTTTCGCTTTTTACGGAATTGAAATCGGAGGTCCGGAAGTCCTCCAACGATGAAAACCGCGGAAAATTCTGCATGCTGTCCGTCAAACTCGCGACCTGTTTTTATGTTTTATTGTCGAAATCGTTTTGGTCATAACTTTTGATCCGTAAGTCCAAACCGAGTGCCATTTGAAGCGTTGGATAGCTGAAACAGAGGGCTATAACTTTGTTTCAGGAATTAAATAATTTTGGAAATTATTTCATGGATGTTCGGGGGGTTGAAGAAGATGAGAATTATGTTGAAAAATTTAATAAACAACAACTTTTAGTTATGCCTTCGTGCACGGTTTTGATCATAACTTTTAACTCGTAAGTCCGATTTTGGTGGCGTTTGAATCGTTAGAAAGCTAATGCTCATACCTAAAACATGGTATTGATTGTTAATATGTTTTAATAATATTCACATGCCTACTGTATTGATAAATATATTGGGTTATACGTTTGGTTGATGAATCGTTGCATTGTTGTAATATGACTGCGTAATAATTATCTTGTTATGTCGATGATGTTAAGATGTTGATGAGTTGTTGTTATTTGTTGATATTATTCATGTGGTAACATGAATTGGTTATTGCATGATGAATGGTGTGATGCATAATTATGAATGATATATTGTTATGAATGTGTATATGTGCCATTTGTGGATTTGTGGATGATATGTTGTTATGAATGTGTATATGTACCATTGGTGGATTGTGAATGATATATTGTTATGAATGTGTATATGTACCATTGGTGGATTGTGAATGATATATTATTATGAATGTGTATATGTAATTGTGGATGATATGTTGTTATGAATGTGTACATGTACCATTGGTGGATAATTCATAGAGTTGAGTTATGGTGATATGTGGAATGTTAAGATGGTAGAGATGATCTTAATTGCATATGTGTTGGTATGTGTGCATTCATTCATAGCATGGTCGACTTCATTGTGGAAGTGGTGAAACTGTGGGTTCACATGAGCACTCATTCATCCTTAATTGGAAATAGGTGAGGTAGATGTAGCACTCATTGATCCTAATTGGAAACAGGTGAGGTAGATGTAGCACTCGTTGATCCTGAATTGGAAATAGGCGAGGTAGATGAGCACTCGTTGATCCTTAATGGAAATAGGCGAGGTAGTAGATGGTACCACATGCATGGAGTCACATGTCTTGCATTGAGTCACATTAGAGTCATGTGATAGTTGAATGTTTGCATGGTTGTGATTGTGATGTGTGTATGAGATGTGGTAATTGAATTTGGTGATGTTTGGATACTTAACTTGGTGAAATATGTGATTATGTGATGATTGTGATTATATGTATATTTGAGAATATTGCATTGAATTTTAGTATTAACTTCTTGAGTGTTAATGTATGTTTGAAACATGTGAAATAAATGTTGGTTAATATTATTGACATGATTATCCAAGGTGTGGTGAATTCCTTTAATTGTTGATTTAATCATTGTGCCTTATTATGCTATTTCATAATGATTTGAATTCTCACCCTTTCTGTTTGAATGTTACCTTTACATGGATATCGTGCAGATACTCCAGAGTAGTATCACTGAAGTAAGAGGACGGTAGCTCGCTCGAGATTAGCTGGAGAGTTTCCGTATTTTAGTTTGACGATTAGGTAATGAGTCAATGCTCTAGTCATGTAACACTGGGTAGATTGGTAGTATCGAACTCATATCTCATTGGAGATGCAATATGTTATTACTTGAGTTACGTTATCTTGAGATGATTGTTGAGAGATGATCATGGTATGGGACATGGATCATTTTATGAAATACATGAGTATTCTTTATTTTCCGCTGCGAACGCATATGATTGAATATTCATGATAATTGAGATGTGTTATTTTAAATGACCAGGTGTATTGTTGGTTTTTGAAAGCTTTTAGTTTTGAAAACGTTGATGTGACGCCCTTTTGTTCATATGCGTGCTTATTTACTCTGAGTATATGCTAAGTAATTTGGGGTAGAAAAAAGGGTGTTACATTAGTGGTATCAGAGCATGGTCGACCAGTTGGTCAATAGTCGTTAGGGTTTTCCATCCGGTTGTATTTGATTCGTGTATCTGACACGATCGATACTGTTTGTCTGATACATTAGTGGTATCAGAGCATTGTCGACCAGTTGGTCAATAGTCACTAATGTGTTACATTAGTGGTATCAGAGCATGGTCGACCAGTTGGTCAATAGTCACTAATGTGTTACATTAGTGGTATAAGGGCAGGTCGGTCCGTCCGACCAGGTTATTTAGTTATGTTTGTTCCCTAGTATGCGACATGTGTGTGAGAACACTCTCGATGCTTGTTTTATTTTCCATTGGCAGGTTGGGAACTCGAGGATAAGATGAGGGAATCGTATCCGGAGTTGTTCGTTTGAGGAATTTTCGAGGACGAAAATCTTTTAAGTGGGGGAGAGTTGTAACAACCCAATTTTAGTTATTAGTTCGTATATTATTATTATTATATTATATTTAATTATTTGGAGTGTTAAGTAATTAATCGGTTATTAGGTAGTATAATGATCGAGTATATTAATTAATTTGGTGTGTTAATTAATTATTTAGTTGATATAATTAAATAATCGAATTAACTAACTTGGTGTGCATAGTGAGTGATTTAATTTATTTAAATTTAAATAAGAGATATTTAAATATTAGGTTTTATCGGGCCTAGTAATTAAATTAGATGGATATAATGACTTAAGCCCAAATAGGATACTAATATAAATAGTAAGAGGTGAGGAGATTGAGAATTATGATTCATTTGATCATTGAAGGCAATAGAGAAAGAGGAGAGGAAAAGTAAAGAGAAAAGCTAGGGTTTCCATCAAATTGAAGAGGTAAGGGGGGAATCCTTATTATTATGGGTTAGTATGATTGGGTCAATGGATAGATGTATGTTTAGGTTAAAATCCCTAGTTTGCATGATTTTAGGATTGTTAGGTTTTGATGATTATGCTTGATTGTGGTGATTGATTGTGTTAAAACTGCAAATTAACGTTATATAATTGGAGTATGGTGTGAGTTATAATTTTCTGAACGTTTGCCTTTTTACGGAATTGAAATCGGAGGTCCGGAAGTCCTCCAACGATGAAAACCACGGAAAATTCTGCATGCTGTCCGTCACACTCGCGGCCTGTTTTTATGTTTTATTTTCGAAATCGTTTTGGTCATAACTTTTGATCCGTAAGTCCAAATCGAGTGCCGTTCGAAGCGTTGGATAGCTGAAAAAGAGGGCTATAACTTTGTTTCAGGAATAAAATAATTTTGGAGATTATTTCATGGACGTTCGGGGGGTTGAAGAAGATGAGAATTATGTTGAAAAATTTAATAAACAACAACTTTTAGTTATGCCTTCGTGCACGGTTTTGATCATAACTTTTAACTCGTAAGTCCGATTTTGGTGGCGTTTGAAGCGTTAGAAAGCTAATGCTCATACCTAAAACATGGTATTGATTGTTAATATGTTTTAATAATATTCACATGCCTACTGTATTTATAAATATATTGGGTTATACGTTTGGTTGATGAATCGTTGCATTGTTGTAATATGACTGCGTAATAATTATGTTGTTATGTCGATGATGTTAAGATGTTGATGAGTTGTTGTTATTTGTTGATATTATTCATGTGGTAACATGAATTGGTTATTGCATGATGAATGGTGTGATGCATAATTATGAATGATATATTGTTATGAATGTGTATATGTGCCATTTGTGGATTTGTGGATGATATGTTGTTATGAATGTGTATATGTACCATTGGTGGATTGTGAATGATATATTGTTATGAATGTGTATATGTACCATTGGTGGATTGTGAATGATATATTATTATGAATGTGTATATGTAATTGTGGATGATATGTTGTTATGAATGTGTACATGTACCATTGGTGGATAATTCATAGAGTTGAGTTATGGTGATATGTGGAATGTTAAGATGGTAGAGATGATCTTAATTGCATATGTGTTGGTATGTGTGCATTCATTCATAGCATGGTCGACTTCATTGTGGAAGTGGTGAAACTGTGGGTTCACATGAGCACTCATTCATCCTTAATTGGAAATAGGTGAGGTAGATGTAGCACTCATTGATCCTAATTGGAAACAGGTGAGGTAGATGTAGCACTCGTTGATCCTGAATTGGAAATAGGCGAGGTAGATGAGCACTCGTTGATCCTTAATGGAAATAGGCGAGGTAGTAGATGGTACCACATGCATGGAGTCACATGTCTTGCATTGAGTCACATTAGAGTCATGTGATAGTTGAATGTTTGCATGGTTGTGATTGTGATGTGTGTATGAGATGTGGTAATTGAATTTGGTGATGTTTGGATACTTAACTTGGTGAAATATGTGATTATGTGATAATTGTGATTATGTGTATATTTGAGAATATTGCATTGAATTTTAGTATTAACTTCTTGAGTGTTAATGTATGTTTGAAACATGTGAAATAAATGTTGGTTAATATTATTGACATGATTACCCAAGGTGTGGTGAATTCCTTTAATTGTTGATTTAATCATTGTGCCTTATTATGCTATTTCATAATGATTTGAATTCTCACCCTTTCTGTTTGAATGTTACCTTTACATGGATATCGTGCAGATACTCCAGAGTAGTATCACTGAAGTAAGAGGACGGTAGATCGCTCGAGATTAGCTGGAGAGTTTCCGTATTTTAGTTTGACGATTAGGTAATGAGTCAATGCTCTGGTCATGTAACACTGGGTAGATTGGTAGTATCGAACTCATATCTCATTGGAGATGCAGTATGTTATTACTTGAGTTATGTTATCTTGAAATGATTGTTGAGAGATGATCATGGTATGGGACATGGATCATTTTATGAAATACATGAGTATTCTTTATTTTCCGCTGCGAACGCATATGCTTGAATATTCATGATAATTGAGATGTGTTATTTTAAATAACCAGGTGTATTGTTAGTTTTTGAAAGCTTTTAGTTTTGAAAACGTCGATGTGACGCCCTTTTGTTTATATGCGTGCTTATTTACTCTGAGTATATGCTAAGTAATTTGGGGTAGAAAAAAGGGTGTTACATTAGTGGTATCAGAACATGGTCGACCAGTTGGTCAATAGTCGTTAGGGTTTTCCATCCCGTTGTATTTGATTCGTGTATCTGACACGATCGATACTGTTTGTCTGATACATTAGTGGTATCAGAGCATGGTCGACCAGTTGGTCAATAGTCACTAATGTGTTACATTAGTGGTATCAGAGCATGGTCGACCAGTTTGTCAATAGTCACTAATGTGTTACATTAGTGGTATAAGGGCAGGTCGGTCCGTCCGGCCAGGTTATTTAGTTATGTTTGTTCCCTAGTATGCGACATGTGTGTGAGAACACTCTCGATGCTTGTTTTATTTTCCATTGGCAGGTTGGGAACTCGAGGATAAGATGAGGGAATCGTATCCGGAGTTGTTCGTTTGAGGAATTTTCGAGGACGAAAATCTTTTAAGTGGGGGAGAGTTGTAACAACCCAATTTTAGTTATTAGTTCGTATATTATTTTTATATTGTATTTAATTATTTGGAGTGTTAAGTAATTAATCGGTTATTAGGTAGTATAATGATCGAGTATATTAATTAATTTGGTGTGTTAATTAATTATTTAGTTGATATAATTAAATAATCGAATTAACTAACTTGGTGTGCATAGTGAGCGGTTTAATTTATTTAAATTTAAATAAGAGATATTTAAATATTAGGTTTTATTGGGCCTAGTAATTAAATTAGATGGATATAATGACTTAAGCCCAAATAGGATACTAATATAAATAGTAAGAGGTGAGGAGAGTGAGAATTAGGATTCATTTGATCATTGAAGGCAATAGAGAAAGAGGAGAGGAAAAGTAAAGAGAAGAGCTAGGGTTTCCATCAAATTGAAGAGGTAAGGGGGAATCCTTATTATTATGGGTTAGTATGATTGGGTCAATGGATAGATGTATGTTTAGGTTAAAATCCCTAGTTTGCATGATTTTAGGATTGTTAGGTTTTGATGATTATGCTTGATTGTGGTGATTGATTGTGTTAAAACTGCAAATTAACGTTATATAATTGGAGTATGGTGTGAGTTATAATTTTCTGAACGTTTGGCTTTTTACGGAATTGAAATCGGAGGTCCGGAAGTCCTCCAACGATGAAAACCACGGAAAATTCTGCATGATGTCCGTCACACTCGCGGCCTGTTTTTATGTTTTATTTTCGAAATCGTTTTGGTCATAACGTTTGATCCGTAAGTCCAAATCGAGTGCCGTTCGAAGCGTTGGATAGCTGAAACAGAGGGCTATAACTTTATTTTAGGAATAAAATAATTTTGGAGATTATTTC
Source organism: Lathyrus oleraceus (assembly GCF_024323335.1). NCBI lineage: Eukaryota > Viridiplantae > Streptophyta > Magnoliopsida > Fabales > Fabaceae > Lathyrus > Lathyrus oleraceus. The sequence continues at coordinate 207,284,748 of NC_066582.1, forward strand.
ATGGACGTTCGGGGGGTTGAAGAAGATGAGAATTATGTTGAAAAATTTAATAAACAACAACTTTTAGTTATGCCTTCGTGCACGGTTTTGATCATAACTTTTAACTCGTAAGTCCGATTTTGGTGGCGTTTGAAGCGTTAGAAAGCTAATTCCCACACCTAAAACATGGTATTGATTGTTAATATGTTTTAATAATATTCACATGCCTACTGTATTGATAAATATATTGGGTTATACGTTTGGTTGATGAATCGTTGCATTGTTGTAATATGACTGCGTAATAATTATGTTGTTATGTCGATGATGTTAAGATGTTGATGAGTTGTTGTTATTTGTTGATATTATTCATGTGGTAACATGAATTGGTTATTGCATGATGAATGGTGTGATGCATAATTATGAATGATATATTGTTATGAATGTGTATATGTGCCATTTGTGGATGATATGTTGTTATGAATGTGTATATGTACCATTGGTGGATTGTGAATGATATATTGTTATGAATGTGTATATGTACCATTGGTGGATTGTGAATGATATATTATTATGAATGTGTATATGTAATTGTGGATGATATGTTGTTATGAATGTGTACATGTACCATTGGTGGATAATTCATAGAGTTGAGTTATGGTGATATGTGGAATGTTAAGATGGTAGAGATGATCTTAATTGCATATGTGTTGGTATGTGTGCATTCATTCATAGCATGGTCGACTTCATTGTGGAAGTGGTGAAACTGTGGGTTCACATGAGCACTCATTCATCCTTAATTGGAAATAGGTGAGGTAGATGTAGCACTCATTGATCCTAATTGGAAACAGGTGAGGTAGATGTAGCACTCGTTGATCCTGAATTGGAAATAGGCGAGGTAGATGAGCACTCGTTGATCCTTAATGGAAATAGGCGAGGTAGTAGATGGTACCACATGCATGGAGTCACATGTCTTGCATTGAGTCACATTAGAGTCATGTGATAGTTGAATGTTTGCATGGTTGTGATTGTGATGTGTGTATGAGATGTGGTAATTGAATTTGGTGATGTTTGGATACTTAACTTGGTGAAATATGTGATTATGTGATAATTGTGATTATGTGTATATTTGAGAATATTGCATTGAATTTTAGTATTAACTTCTTGAGTGTTAATGTATGTTTGAAACATGTGAAATAAATGTTGGTTAATATTATTGACATGATTACCCAAGGTGTGGTGAATTCCTTTAATTGTTGATTTAATCATTGTGCCTTATTATGCTATTTCATAATGATTTGAATTCTCACCCTTTCTGTTTGAATGTTACCTTTACATGGATATCGTGCATATACTCTAGAGTAGTATCACTGAAGTAAGAGGACGGTAGCTCGCTCGAGATTAGCTGGAGAGTTTCCGTATTTTAGTTTGACGATTAGGTAATGAGTCAATGCTCTGGTCATGTAACACTGGGTAGATTGGTAGTATCGAACTCATATCTCATTGGAGATGCAGTATGTTATTACTTGAGTTATGTTATCTTGAGATGATTGTTGAGAGATGATCATGGTATGGGACATGGATCATTTTATGAAATACATGAGTATTCTTTATTTTCCGCTGCGAACGCATATGCTTGAATATTCATGATAATTGAGATGTGTTATTTTAAATGACCAGGTGTATTGTTGGTTTTTGAAAGCTTTTAGTTTTGAAAACGTCGATGTGACGCCCTTTTGTTTATATGCGTGCTTATTTACTCTGAGTATATGCTAAGTAATTTGGGGTAGAAAAAAGGGTGTTACATTAGTGGTATCAGAGCATGGTCGACCAGTTGGTCAATAGTCGTTAGGGTTTTCCATCCGGTTGTATTTGATTCGTGTATCTGACACGATCGATACTGTTTGTCTGATACATTAGTGGTATCAGAGCATTGTCGACCAGTTGGTCAATAGTCACTAATGTGTTACATTAGTGGTATCAGAGCATGGTCGACCAGTTGGTCAATAGTCACTAATGTGTTACATTAGTGGTATAAGGGCAGGTCGGTCCGTCCGACCAGGTTATTTAGTTATGTTTGTTCCCTAGTATGCGACATGTGTGTGAGAACATTCTCGATGCTTGTTTTATTTTCCATTGGCAGGTTGGGAACTCGAGGATAAGATGAGGGAATCGTATCCGGAGTTGTTCGTTTGAGGAATTTTCGAGGACGAAAATCTTTTAAGTGGGGGAGAGTTGTAACAACCCAATTTTAGTTATTAGTTCGTATATTATTATTATTATATTATATTTAATTATTTGGAGTGTTAAGTAATTAATCGGTTATTAGGTAGTATAATGATCGAGTATATTAATTAATTTGGTGTGTTAATTAATTATTTAGTTGATATAATTAAATAATCGAATTAACTAACTTGGTGTGCATAGTGAGCGGTTTAATTTATTTAAATTTAAATAAGAGATATTTAAATATTAGGTTTTATTGGGCCTAGTAATTAAATTAGATGGATATAATGACTTAAGCCCAAATAGGATACTAATATAAATAGTAAGAGGTGAGGAGAGTGAGAATTAGGATTCATTTGATCATTGAAGGCAATAGAGAAAGAGGAGAGGAAAAGTAAAGAGAAGAGCTAGGGTTTCCATCAAATTGAAGAGGTAAGGGGGGAATCCTTATTATTATGGGTTAGTATGATTGGGTCAATGGATAGATGTATGTTTAGGTTAAAATCCCTAGTTTGCATGATTTTAGGATTGTTAGGTTTTGATGATTATGCTTGATTGTGGTGATTGATTGTGTTAAAACTGCAAATTAACGTTATATAATTGGAGTATGGTGTGAGTTATAATTTTCTGAACGTTTGGCTTTTTACGGAATTGAAATCGGAGATCCGGAAGTCCTCTAACGATGAAATCCACGGAAAATTCTGCATGCTGTCCGTCACACTCGCGGCCTGTTTTTATGTTTTATTGTCGAAATCGTTTTGGTCATAACTTTTGATCCGTAAGTCCAAATCGAGTGCCGTTCGAAGAATTGGATAGCTGAAACAGAGGGCTATAACTTTGTTTCAGGAATAAAATAATTTTGGAAATTATTTCATGGACGTTCGGGGGGTTGAAGAAGATGAGAATTATGTTGAAAAATTTAATAAACAACAACTTTTAGTTATGCCTTCGTGCACGGTTTTGATCATAACTTTTAACTCGTAAGTCCGATTTTGGTGGCGTTTGAAGCGTTAGAAAGCTAATGCTCATACCTAAAACATGGTATTGATTGTTAATATGTTTTAATAATATTCACATGCCTACTGTATTGATAAATATATTGGGTTATACGTTTGGTTGATGAATCGTTGCATTGTTGTAATATGACTGCGTAATAATTATGTTGTTATGTCGATGATGTTAAGATGTTGATGAGTTGTTGTTATTTGTTGATATTATTCATGTGGTAACATGAATTGGTTATTGCATGATGAATGGTGTGATGCATAATTATGAATGATATATTGTTATGAATGTGTATATGTGCCATTTGTGGATTTGTGGATGATATGTTGTTATGAATGTGTATATGTACCATTGGTGGATTGTGAATGATATATTGTTATGAATGTGTATATGTACCATTGGTGGATTGTGAATGATATATTATTATGAATGTGTATATGTAATTGTGGATGATATGTTGTTATGAATGTGTACATGTACCATTGGTGGATAATTCATAGAGTTGAGTTATGGTGATATGTGGAATGTTAAGATGGTAGAGATGATCTTAATTGCATATGTGTTGGTATGTGTGCATTCATTCATAGCATGGTCGACTTCATTGTGGAAGTGGTGAAACTGTGGGTTCACATGAGCACTCATTCATCCTTAATTGGAAATAGGTGAGGTAGATGTAGCACTCATTGATCCTAATTGGAAACAGGTGAGGTAGATGTAGCACTCGTTGATCCTGAATTGGAAATAGGCGAGGTAGATGAGCACTCGTTGATCCTTAATGGAAATAGGCGAGGTAGTAGATGGTACCACATGCATGGAGTCACATGTCTTGCATTGAGTCACATTAGAGTCATGTGATAGTTGAATGTTTGCATGGTTGTGATTGTGATGTGTGTATGAGATGTGGTAATTGAATTTGGTGATGTTTGGATACTTAACTTGGTGAAATATGTGATTATGTGATAATTGTGATTATGTGTATATTTGAGAATATTGCATTGAATTTTAGTATTAACTTCTTGAGTGTTAATGTATGTTTGAAACATGTGAAATAAATGTTGGTTAATATTATTGACATGATTACCCAAGGTGTGGTGAATTCCTTTAATTGTTGATTTAATCATTGTGCCTTATTATGCTATTTCATAATGATTTGAATTCTCACCCTTTCTGTTTGAATGTTACCTTTACATGGATATCGTGCATATACTCTAGAGTAGTATCACTGAAGTAAGAGGACGGTAGCTCGCTCGAGATTAGCTGGAGAGTTTCCGTATTTTAGTTTGACGATTAGGTAATGAGTCAATGCTCTGGTCATGTAACACTGGGTAGATTGGTAGTATCGAACTCATATCTCATTGGAGATGCAGTATGTTATTACTTGAGTTATGTTATCTTGAGATGATTGTTGAGAGATGATCATGGTATGGGACATGGATCATTTTATGAAATACATGAGTATTCTTTATTTTCCGCTGCGAACGCATATGCTTGAATATTCATGATAATTGAGATGTGTTATTTTAAATGACCAGGTGTATTGTTGGTTTTTGAAAGCTTTTAGTTTTGAAAACGTCGATGTGACGCCCTTTTGTTTATATGCGTGCTTATTTACTCTGAGTATATGCTAAGTAATTTGGGGTAGAAAAAAGGGTGTTACATTAGTGGTATCAGAGCATGGTCGACCAGTTGGTCAATAGTCGTTAGGGTTTTCCATCCGGTTGTATTTGATTCGTGTATCTGACACGATCGATACTGTTTGTCTGATACATTAGTGGTATCAGAGCATTGTCGACCAGTTGGTCAATAGTCACTAATGTGTTACATTAGTGGTATCAAAGCATGGTCGACCAGTTGGTCAATAGTCACTAATGTGTTACATTAGTGGTATAAGGGCAGGTCGGTCCGTCCGACCAGGTTATTTAGTTATGTTTGTTCCCTAGTATGCGACATGTGTGTGAGAACATTCTCGATGCTTGTTTTATTTTCCATTGGCAGGTTGGGAACTCGAGGATAAGATGAGGGAATCGTATCCGGAGTTGTTCGTTTGAGGAATTTTCGAGGACGAAAATCTTTTAAGTGGGGGAGAGTTGTAACAACCCAATTTTAGTTATTAGTTCGTATATTATTATTATTATATTATATTTAATTATTTGGAGTGTTAAGTAATTAATCGGTTATTAGGTAGTATAATGATCGAGTATATTAATTAATTTGGTGTGTTAATTAATTATTTAGTTGATATAATTAAATAATCGAATTAACTAACTTGGTGTGCATAGTGAGTGATTTAATTTATTTAAATTTAAATAAGAGATATTTAAATATTAGGTTTTATTGGGCCTAGTAATTAAATTAGATGGATATAATGACTTAAGCCCAAATAGGATACTAATATAAATAGTAAGAGGTGAGGAGATTGAGAATTATGATTCATTTGATCATTGAAGGCAATAGAGAAAGAGGAGAGGAAAAGTAAAGAGAAGAGCTAGGGTTTCCATCAAATTGAAGAGGTAAGGGGGGAATCCTTATTATTATGGGTTAGTATGATTGGGTCAATGGATAGATGTATGTTTAGGTTAAAATCCCTAGTTTGCATGATTTTAGGATTGTTAGGTTTTGATGATTATGCTTGATTGTGGTGATTGATTGTGTTAAAACTGCAAATTAACGTTATATAATTGGAGTATGGTGTGAGTTATAATTTTCTGAACGTTTGGCTTTTTACGGAATTGAAATCGGAGGTCCGGAAGTCCTCCAACGATGAAAACCACGGAAAATTCTGCATGCTGTCCGTCACACTCGCGGCCTGTTTTTATGTTTTATTTTTGAAATCATTTTGGTCATAACTTTTGATCCGTAAGTCCAAATCGAGTGCCGTTCGAAGCGTTGGATAGCTGAAACAGAGGGCTATAACTTTGTTTCAGGAATAAAATAATTTTGGAGATTATTTCATGGACGTTCGGGGGGTTGAAGAAGATGAGAATTATGTTGAAAAATTTAATAAACAACAACTTTTAGTTATGCCTTCGTGCACGGTTTTGATCATAACTTTTAACTCGTAAGTCCGATTTTGGTGGCGTTTGAAGCGTTAGAAAGCTAATGCTCATACCTAAAACATGGTATTGATTGTTAATATGTTTTAATAATATTCACATGCCTACTGTATTGATAAATATATTGGGTTATACGTTTGGTTGATGAATCGTTGCATTGTTGTAATATGACTGCGTAATAATTATGTTGTTATGTCGATGATGTTAAGATGTTGATGAGTTGTTGTTATTTGTTGATATTATTCATGTGGTAACATGAATTGGTTATTGCATGATGAATGGTGTGATGCATAATTATGAATGATATATTGTTATGAATGTGTATATGTGCCATTTGTGGATTTGTGGATGATATGTTGTTATGAATGTGTATATGTACCATTGGTGGATTGTGAATGATATATTGTTATGAATGTGTATATGTACCATTGGTGGATTGTGAATGATATATTATTATGAATGTGTATATGTAATTGTGGATGATATGTTGTTATGAATGTGTACATGTACCATTGGTGGATAATTCATAGAGTTGAGTTATGGTGATATGTGGAATGTTAAGATGGTAGAGATGATCTTAATTGCATATGTGTTGGTATGTGTGCATTCATTCATAGCATGGTCGACTTCATTGTGGAAGTGGTGAAACTGTGGGTTCACATGAGCACTCATTCATCCTTAATTGGAAATAGGTGAGGTAGATGTAGCACTCATTGATCCTAATTGGAAACAGGTGAGGTAGATGTAGCACTCGTTGATCCTGAATTGGAAATAGGCGAGGTAGATGAGCACTCGTTGATCCTTAATGGAAATAGGCGAGGTAGTAGATGGTACCACATGCATGGAGTCACATGTCTTGCATTGAGTCACATTAGAGTCATGTGATAGTTGAATGTTTGCATGGTTGTGATTGTGATGTGTGTATGAGATGTGGTAATTGAATTTGGTGATGTTTGGATACTTAACTTGGTGAAATATGTGATTATGTGATAATTGTGATTATGTGTATATTTGAGAATATTGCATTGAATTTTAGTATTAACTTCTTGAGTGTTAATGTATGTTTGAAACATGTGAAATAAATGTTGGTTAATATTATTGACATGATTACCCAAGGTGTGGTGAATTCCTTTAATTGTTGATTTAATCATTGTGCCTTATTATGCTATTTCATAATGATTTGAATTCTCACCCTTTCTGTTTGAATGTTACCTTTACATGGATATCGTGCATATACTCTAGAGTAGTATCACTGAAGTAAGAGGACGGTAGCTCGCTCGAGATTAGCTGGAGAGTTTCCGTATTTTAGTTTGACGATTAGGTAATGAGTCAATGCTCTGGTCATGTAACACTGGGTAGATTGGTAGTATCGAACTCATATCTCATTGGAGATGCAGTATGTTATTACTTGAGTTATGTTATCTTGAGATGATTGTTGAGAGATGATCATGGTATGGGACATGGATCATTTTATGAAATACATGAGTATTCTTTATTTTCCGCTGCGAACGCATATGCTTGAATATTCATGATAATTGAGATGTGTTATTTTAAATGACCAGGTGTATTGTTGGTTTTTGAAAGCTTTTAGTTTTGAAAACGTCGATGTGACGCCCTTTTGTTTATATGCGTGCTTATTTACTCTGAGTATATGCTAAGTAATTTGGGGTAGAAAAAAGGGTGTTACATTAGTGGTATCAGAGCATGGTCGACCAGTTGGTCAATAGTCGTTAGGGTTTTCCATCCGGTTGTATTTGATTCGTGTATCTGACACGATCGATACTGTTTGTCTGATACATTAGTGGTATCAGAGCATTGTCGACCAGTTGGTCAATAGTCACTAATGTGTTACATTAGTGGTATCAAAGCATGGTCGACCAGTTGGTCAATAGTCACTAATGTGTTACATTAGTGGTATAAGGGCAGGTCGGTCCGTCCGACCAGGTTATTTAGTTATGTTTGTTCCCTAGTATGCGACATGTGTGTGAGAACATTCTCGATGCTTGTTTTATTTTCCATTGGCAGGTTGGGAACTCGAGGATAAGATGAGGGAATCGTATCCGGAGTTGTTCGTTTGAGGAATTTTCGAGGACGAAAATCTTTTAAGTGGGGGAGAGTTGTAACAACCCAATTTTAGTTATTAGTTCGTATATTATTATTATTATATTATATTTAATTATTTGGAGTGTTAAGTAATTAATCGGTTATTAGGTAGTATAATGATCGAGTATATTAATTAATTTGGTGTGTTAATTAATTATTTAGTTGATATAATTAAATAATCGAATTAACTAACTTGGTGTGCATAGTGAGTGATTTAATTTATTTAAATTTAAATAAGAGATATTTAAATATTAGGTTTTATTGGGCCTAGTAATTAAATTAGATGGATATAATGACTTAAGCCCAAATAGGATACTAATATAAATAGTAAGAGGTGAGGAGATTGAGAATTATGATTCATTTGATCATTGAAGGCAATAGAGAAAGAGGAGAGGAAAAGTAAAGAGAAGAGCTAGGGTTTCCATCAAATTGAAGAGGTAAGGGGGGAATCCTTATTATTATGGGTTAGTATGATTGGGTCAATGGATAGATGTATGTTTAGGTTAAAATCCCTAGTTTGCATGATTTTAGGATTGTTAGGTTTTGATGATTATGCTTGATTGTGGTGATTGATTGTGTTAAAACTGCAAATTAACGTTATATAATTGGAGTATGGTGTGAGTTATAATTTTCTGAACGTTTGGCTTTTTACGGAATTGAAATCGGAGGTCCGGAAGTCCTCCAACGATGAAAACCACGGAAAATTCTGCATGCTGTCCGTCACACTCGCGGCCTGTTTTTATGTTTTATTTTTGAAATCATTTTGGTCATAACTTTTGATCCGTAAGTCCAAATCGAGTGCCGTTCGAAGCGTTGGATAGCTGAAACAGAGGGCTATAACTTTGTTTCAGGAATAAAATAATTTTGGAGATTATTTCATGGACGTTCGGGGGGTTGAAGAAGATGAGAATTATGTTGAAAAATTTAATAAACAACAACTTTTAGTTATGCCTTCGTGCACGGTTTTGATCATAACTTTTAACTCGTAAGTCCGATTTTGGTGGCGTTTGAAGCGTTAGAAAGCTAATGCTCATACCTAAAACATGGTATTGATTGTTAATATGTTTTAATAATATTCACATGCCTACTGTATTGATAAATATATTGGGTTATACGTTTGGTTGATGAATCGTTGCATTGTTGTAATATGACTGCGTAATAATTATGTTGTTATGTCGATGATGTTAAGATGTTGATGAGTTGTTGTTATTTGTTGATATTATTCATGTGGTAACATGAATTGGTTATTGCATGATGAATGGTGTGATGCATAATTATGAATGATATATTGTTATGAATGTGTATATGTGCCATTTGTGGATTTGTGGATGATATGTTGTTATGAATGTGTATATGTACCATTGGTGGATTGTGAATGATATATTGTTATGAATGTGTATATGTACCATTGGTGGATTGTGAATGATATATTATTATGAATGTGTATATGTAATTGTGGATGATATGTTGTTATGAATGTGTACATGTACCATTGGTGGATAATTCATAGAGTTGAGTTATGGTGATATGTGGAATGTTAAGATGGTAGAGATGATCTTAATTGCATATGTGTTGGTATGTGTGCATTCATTCATAGCATGGTCGACTTCATTGTGGAAGTGGTGAAACTGTGGGTTCACATGAGCACTCATTCATCCTTAATTGGAAATAGGTGAGGTAGATGTAGCACTCATTGATCCTAATTGGAAACAGGTGAGGTAGATGTAGCACTCGTTGATCCTGAATTGGAAATAGGCGAGGTAGATGAGCACTCGTTGATCCTTAATGGAAATAGGCGAGGTAGTAGATGGTACCACATGCATGGAGTCACATGTCTTGCATTGAGTCACATTAGAGTCATGTGATAGTTGAATGTTTGCATGGTTGTGATTGTGATGTGTGTATGAGATGTGGTAATTGAATTTGGTGATGTTTGGATACTTAACTTGGTGAAATATGTGATTATGTGATAATTGTGATTATGTGTATATTTGAGAATATTGCATTGAATTTTAGTATTAACTTCTTGAGTGTTAATGTATGTTTGAAACATGTGAAATAAATGTTGGTTAATATTATTGACATGATTACCCAAGGTGTGGTGAATTCCTTTAATTGTTGATTTAATCATTGTGCCTTATTATGCTATTTCATAATGATTTGAATTCTCACCCTTTCTGTTTGAATGTTACCTTTACATGGATATCGTGCATATACTCTAGAGTAGTATCACTGAAGTAAGAGGACGGTAGCTCGCTCGAGATTAGCTGGAGAGTTTCCGTATTTTAGTTTGACGATTAGGTAATGAGTCAATGCTCTGGTCATGTAACACTGGGTAGATTGGTAGTATCGAACTCATATCTCATTGGAGATGCAGTATGTTATTACTTGAGTTATGTTATCTTGAGATGATTGTTGAGAGATGATCATGGTATGGGACATGGATCATTTTATGAAATACATGAGTATTCTTTATTTTCCGCTGCGAACGCATATGCTTGAATATTCATGATAATTGAGATGTGTTATTTTAAATGACCAGGTGTATTGTTGGTTTTTGAAAGCTTTTAGTTTTGAAAACGTCGATGTGACGCCCTTTTGTTTATATGCGTGCTTATTTACTCTGAGTATATGCTAAGTAATTTGGGGTAGAAAAAAGGGTGTTACATTAGTGGTATCAGAGCATGGTCGACCAGTTGGTCAATAGTCGTTAGGGTTTTCCATCCGGTTGTATTTGATTCGTGTATCTGACACGATCGATACTGTTTGTCTGATACATTAGTGGTATCAGAGCATTGTCGACCAGTTGGTCAATAGTCACTAATGTGTTACATTAGTGGTATCAAAGCATGGTCGACCAGTTGGTCAATAGTCACTAATGTGTTACATTAGTGGTATAAGGGCAGGTCGGTCCGTCCGACCAGGTTATTTAGTTATGTTTGTTCCCTAGTATGCGACATGTGTGTGAGAACATTCTCGATGCTTGTTTTATTTTCCATTGGCAGGTTGGGAACTCGAGGATAAGATGAGGGAATCGTATCCGGAGTTGTTCGTTTGAGGAATTTTCGAGGACGAAAATCTTTTAAGTGGGGGAGAGTTGTAACAACCCAATTTTAGTTATTAGTTCGTATATTATTATTATTATTATATTTAATTATTTGGAGTGTTAAGTAATTAATCGGTTATTAGGTAGTATAATGATCGAGTATATTAATTAATTTGGTGTGTTAATTAATTATTTAGTTGATATAATTAAATAATCGAATTAACTAACTTGGTGTGCATAGTGAGTGATTTAATTTATTTAAATTTAAATAAGAGATATTTAAATATTAGGTTTTATTGGGCCTAGTAATTAAATTAGATGGATATAATGACTTAAGCCCAAATAGGATACTAATATAAATAGTAAGAGGTGAGGAGATTGAGAATTATGATTCATTTGATCATTGAAGGCAATAGAGAAAGAGGAGAGGAAAAGTAAAGAGAAGAGCTAGGGTTTCCATCAAATTGAAGAGGTAAGGGGGGAATCCTTATTATTATAGGTTAGTATGATTGGGTCAATGGATAGATGTATGTTTAGGTTAAAATCCCTAGTTTGCATGATTTTAGGATTGTTAGGTTTTGATGATTATGCTTGATTGTGGTGATTGATTGTGTTAAAACTGCAAATTAACGTTATATAATTGAAGTATGGTGTGAGTTATAATTTTCTGAACGTTTGGCTTTTTACGGAATTGAAATCGGAGGTCCGGAAGTCCTCCAACGATGAAAACCACGGAAAATTCTGCATGTTGTCCGTCACACTCGCGGCCTGTTTTTATGTTTTATTTTCGAAATCGTTTTGGTCATAACTTTTGATCCGTAAGTCCAAATCGAGTGCCGTTCGAAGCGTTGGATAGCTGAAACAGAGGGCTATAACTTTGTTTCAGGAATAAAATAATTTTGGAGATTATTTCATGGACGTTCGGGGGGTTGAAGAAGATGAGAATTATGTTGAAAAATTTAATAAACAACAACTTTTAGTTATGCCTTCGTGCACGGTTTTGATCATAACTTTTAACTCATAAGTCCGATTTTGGTGGCGTTTGAAGCGTTAGAAAGCTAATGCTCATACCTAAAACATGGTATTGATTGTTAATATGTTTTAATAATATTCACATGCCTACTGTATTGATAAATATATTGGGTTATACGTTTGGTTGATGAATCGTTGCATTGTTGTAATATGACTGCGTAATAATTATCTTGTTATGTCGATGATGTTAAGATGTTGATGAGTTGTTGTTATTTGTTGATATTATTCATGTGGTAACATGAATTGGTTATTGCATGATGAATGGTGTGATGCATAATTATGAATGATATATTGTTATGAATGTGTATATGTGCCATTTGTGGATTTGTGGATGATATGTTGTTATGAATGTGTATATGTACCATTGGTGGATTGTGAATGATATATTGTTATGAATGTGTATATGTACCATTGGTGGATTGTGAATGATATATGATTATGAATGTGTATATGTAATTGTGGATGATATGTTGTTATGAATGTGTACATGTACCATTGGTGGATAATTCATAGAGTTGAGTTATGGTGATATGTGGAATGTTAAGATGGTAGAGATGATCTTAATTGCATATGTGTTGGTATGTGTGCATTCATTCATAGCATGGTCGACTTCATTGTGGAAGTGGTGAAACTGTGGGTTCACATGAGCACTCATTCATCCTTAATTGGAAATAGGTGAGGTAGATGTAGCACTCATTGATCCTAATTGGAAATAGGTGAGGTAGATGTAGCACTCGTTGATCCTGAATTGGAAATAGGCGAGGTAGATGAGCACTCGTTGATCCTTAATGGAAATAGGCGAGGTAGTAGATGGTACCACATGCATGGAGTCACATGTCTTGCATTGAGTCACATTAGAGTCATGTGATAGTTGAATGTTTGCATGGTTGTGATTGTGATGTGTGTATGAGATGTGGTAATTGAATTTGGTGATGTTTGGATACTTAACTTGGTGAAATATGTGATTATGTGATAATTGTGATTATGTGTATATTTGAGAATATTGCATTGAATTTTAGTATTAACTTCTTGAGTGTTAATGTATGTTTGAAACATGTGAAATAAATGTTGGTTAATATTATTGACATGATTACCCAAGGTGTGGTGAATTCCTTTAATTGTTGATTTAATCATTGTGCCTTATTATGCTATTTCATAATGATTTGAATTCTCACCCTTTCTGTTTGAATGTTACCTTTACATAGATATCGTGCATATACTCCAGAGTAGTATCACTGAAGTAAGAGGACGGTAGCTCGCTCGAGATTAGCTGGAGAGTTTCCGTATTTTAGTTTGACGATTAGGTAATGAGTCAATGCTCTGGTCATGTAACACTGGGTAGATTGGTAGTATCCAACTCATATCTCATTGGAGATGCAGTATGTTATTACTTGAGTTATGTTATCTTGAGATGATTGTTGAGAGATGATCATGGTATGGGACATGGATCATTTTATGAAATACATGAGTATTCTTTATTTTCCGCTGCGAACGCATAAGCTTGAATATTCATGATAATTGAGATGTGTTATTTTAAATGACCAGGTGTATTGTTGGTTTTTGAAAGCTTTTAGTTTTGAAAACGTCGATGTGACGCCCTTTTGTTTATATGCGTGCTTATTTACTCTGAGTATATGCTAAGTAATTTGGGGTAGAAAAAAGGGTGTTACATTAGTGGTATCAGAGCATGGTCGACCAGTTGGTCAATAGTCGTTAGGGTTTTCCATCCGGTTGTATTTGATTCGTGTATCTGACACGATCGATACTGTTTGTCTGATACATTAGTGGTATCAGAGCATTGTCGACCAGTTGGTCAATAGTCACTAATGTGTTACATTAGTGGTATCAAAGCATGGTCGACCAGTTGGTCAATAGTCACTAATGTGTTACATTAGTGGTATAAGGGCAGGTCGGTCCGTCCGACCAGGTTATTTAGTTATGTTTGTTCCCTAGTATGCGACATGTGTGTGAGAACACTCTCGATGCTTGTTTTATTTTCCATTGGCAGGTTGGGAACTCGAGGATAAGATGAGGGAATCGTATCCGGAGTTGTTCGTTTGAGGAATTTTCGAGGACGAAAATCTTTTAAGTGGGGGAGAGTTGTAACAACCCAATTTTAGTTATTAGTTCGTATATTATTATTATATTATATTTAATTATTTGGAGTGTTAAGTAATTAATCGGTTATTAGGTAGTATAATGATCGAGTATATTAATTAATTTGGTGTGTTAATTAATTATTTAGTTGATATAATTAAATAATCGAATTAACTAACTTGGTGTGCATAGTGAGTGATTTAATTTATTTAAATTTAAATAAGAGATATTTAAATATTAGGTTTTATTGGGCCTAGTAATTAAATTAGATGGATATAATGACTTAAGCCCAAATAGGATACTAATATAAATAGTAAGAGGTGAGGAGATTGAGAATTATGATTCATTTGATCATTGAAGGCAATAGAGAAAGAGGAGAGGAAAAGTAAAGAGAAGAGCTAGGGTTTCCATCAAATTGAATAGGTAAGGGGGGAATCCTTATTATTATGGGTTAGTATGATTGGGTCAATGGATAGATGTATGTTTAGGTTAAAATCCCTAGTTTGCATGATTTTAGGATTGTTAGGTTTTGATGATTATGTTTGATTGTGGTGATTGATTATGTTAAAACTACAAATTAACGTTATATAATTGGAGTATGGTGTGAGTTATAATTTTCTGAACGTTTGGCTTTTTACGGAATTGAAATCGGAGGTCCGGAAGTCCTCCAACGATGAAAACCACGGAAAATTCTGCATGCTGCCCGTCACACTCGCGGCCTGTTTTTATGTTTTATTTTTGAAATCGTTTTGGTCATAACTTTTGATCCGTAAGTCCAAATCGAGTGCCGTTCAAAGCGTTGGATAGCTGAAACAGAGGGCTATAACTTTGTTTCAGGAATAAAATAATTTTGGAGATTATTTCATGGACGTTCGGGGGGTTGAAGAAGATGAGAATTATGTTGAAAAATTTAATAAACAACAACTTTTAGTTATGCCTTCGTGCACGGTTTTGATCATAACTTTTAACTCGTAAGTCTGATTTTGGTGGCGTTTGAAGCGTTAGAAAGCTAATGCTCATACCTAAAACATGGTATTGATTGTTAATATGTTTTAATAATATTCATATGCCTACTGTATTGATAAATATATTGGGTTATATGTTTGGTTGATGAATCGTTGCATTGTTGTAATATGACTGCGTAATAATTATGTTGTTATGTCGATGATGTTAAGATGTTGATGAGTTGTTGTTATTTGTTGATATTATTCATGTGGTAACATGAATTGGTTATTGCATGATGAATGGTGTGATGCATAATTATGAATGATATATTGTTATGAATGTGTATATGTGCCATTTGTGGATTTGTGGATGATATGTTGTTATGAATGTGTATATGTACCATTGGTGGATTGTGAATGATATATTGTTATGAATGTGTATATGTACCATTGGTGGATTGTGAATGATATATTATTATGAATGTGTATATGTAATTGTGGATGATATGTTGTTATGAATGTGTACATGTACCATTGGTGGATAATTCATAGAGTTGAGTTATGGTGATATGTGGAATGTTAAGATGGTAGAGATGATCTTAATTGCATATGTGTTGGTATGTGTGCATTCATTCATAGCATAGTCGACTTCATTGTGGAAGTGGTGAAAGTGTGGGTTCACATGAGCACTCATTCATCCTTAATTGGAAATAGGTGAGGTAGATGTAGCACTCATTGATCCTAATTGGAAATAGGTGAGGTAGATGTAGCACTCGTTGATCCTGAATTGGAAATAGGCGAGGTAGATGAGCACTCGTTGATCCTTAATGGAAATAGGCGAGGTAATAGATGGTACCACATGCATGGAGTCACATGTCTTGCATTGAGTCACATTAGAGTCATGTGATAGTTGAATGTTTGCATGGTTGTGATTGTGATGTGTGTATGAGATGTGGTAATTGAATTTGGTGATGTTTGGATACTTAACTTGGTGAAATATGTGATTATGTGATCATTGTGATTATGTGTATATTTGAGAATATTGCATTGAATTTTAGTATTAACTTCTTGAGTGTTAATGTATGTTTGAAACATGTGAAATAAATGTTGGTTAATATTATTGACATGATTACCCAAGGTGTGGTGAATTCCTTTAATTGTTGATTTAATCATTGTGCCTTATTATGCTATTTCATAATGATTTGAATTCTCACCCTTTCTGTTTGAATGTTACCTTTACATGGATATCGTGCATATACTCCAGAGTAGTATCACTGAAGTAAGAGGACGGTAGCTCGCTCGAGATTAGCTGGAGAGTTTCCGTATTTTAGTTTGACGATTAGGTAATGAGTCAATGCTCTGGTCATGTAACACTGGGTAGATTGGTAGTATCGAACTCATATATCATTGGAGATGCAGTATGTTATTACTTGAGTTATGTTATCTTGAGATGATTGTTGAGAGATGATCATGGTATGGGACATGGATCATTTTATGAAATACATGAGTATTCTTTATTTTCCACTGCGAACGCATATGCTTGAATATTCATGATAATTGAGATGTGTTATTTTAAATGACCAGGTGTATTGTTGGTTTTTGAAAGCTTTTAGTTTTGAAAACGTCGATGTGACGCCCTTTTGTTTATATGCGTGCTTATTTACTCTGAGTATATGCTAAGTAATTTGGGGTAGAAAAAGGGGTGTTACACATTGAATATTGCATTCAAGGCTTTAGAGTTTCCAAGAGCAAGATCATCCTCCTCCTTGGACCATTGTTCTTCAGGCTTCTTAGTGGTGGCTTCTCCTTCTTTATTAATGACAGGATATACCCAACCTGTTAACACAGCTTTCCAAGCCTTGTTATCAAGTGATTTTAGAAACTCTACCATTCGAGGTTTCCAATAGTCATAGTTAGAACCATCCAAAATTGGTGGCCTATGAACAGATCCTCCATCTCTCTCCATTGTACCAGAAAGTGTTGCCCCTAGATCTCACCCAGAACTAGAGCAGGATGCCTGCTCTGATACCAATTGAAATTCTGGTATCAGATATAAGATGTCGAAGGTAATGTCACAACACTAATTTCTGGTAATAAACAATGGATAAACAAAACAGAATGGTAAAGCGAATAACACAAGCAATTGTTAACCCAGTTCGGTGCAACTCACCTACGTCTGGGGGCTACCAAGCCAGGAAGGAAATTCACTAAAATAGAATTAGTTCAAAGACTCTCCGTACACTTCAACAAGTTATAGTCTTTATCACCTAATCTCTACCCGTGCAATTTCTACCTAAGCACTCTTAGATATGAGAACCCACTCACTTCCCTACAATCACACACCAGTGATTTTAAACTACAATCCCTTGTGAAAAGAAAAATACTTTTCAATTACACACTCTTGATTTTACTTCACAGTTTCAATCAAGAAGACACACTCTTGATCTTGCTTCACAGCTTTGATCAAGAAGACACACACTCTTGCTTAACAGCTTTAGAGTGACAAATTACAACCACAAATCAATCCAATTCAATCATCAATGGATGACTTGAATGACCTACAAGTCTTACGACTAAACAGACACAAACCCTAGCTCTCTCTCTATATTTCGCTCAGTCTTGGTTGTGTGTTCAAACAGGTTTTCTAAGTCCCTTTTTATTGATGCATCCAGCTGGGCTTGGACATCTTGAAAACCCTAAATCTATTTTCCAATCAAATCTTTTTATAACAGCTGTTTAGATCTCCTTGGAAAATAAGTAAATCTAGTTGTAATCCATGATTGAATGCGCCAGCTAGCCATATCTTCAATCATCCAAAGATTGCCATTAATTGTGCAATCACAAAACACCAGACATTCATACTGAATGTTCTATGTGCAGGATGTCATGACATCGGGTCTGACATCCTGGAAAAATCCTGCATAATCCAATAATTCCTTTTATAACTTCCAGCAGGTACAGCCATATCAGATGCCATGACATTGTGTAGGTCATCTGAAACAATCCTGCATGAACATGTCTTTCATTTAAACTTCAGCAGGTACATCCAATATCAGAAGCCTTGTCATTGTATGTGGCATTCTGAAACAATCCTGCATGCACATGTTCTTGAACTCCAGCAGGTACATAGGATATCTCATGTTAAGACATCACACATGACATCTTATGAACACTCTTTGTTTTACCAAAATTGCTGCCAACACTTAGAATCAACACCATTGATTTATTCTCATGGAATCCCTCGTATCCCCCAATAGTTTTAAGTCGTAGCCTGGCCTACACACGACCTTTTTATCCCTTAAAGTCTCGTGGCGTAATCAACTTCCTCTCTATCAAAGAGGGATATAACTCTGCATACGTCATCGGAATAGGATCAAAGGTGACCCTTTTCCTCTCGTAACTTATGCTGATTTGATTATTGTTTCGAGGCTGGTAGGCCTGCTGTTGCGGACGGTGCTGTTGTTGTTGATATTGCGGATGTGGTTGTTGCTGATTATTGTTGTCTTGCTGATATTGTTGATTATCTCTGAAAACAGGTGCTATATGAGCCACCTGGTGCTGGTTACCGGCAGGACGCACGGTCTTCCTCCTCACAAATGGTCTTCTTGGTTTCATATGGGAGGTCATGACATGTGCCTTTCCATCTTTCTTCTTTGCAAACGCCCCATAACGTTTGGCAGAAGAGCCTTCTTCTCTGGTCAGGCGCCCTTCCCTGACTCCTTCTTCCAGTCACATCCATATGTTCACCATTTCGGTGAAGTCAAAAGGAGCGTTGGCGATCATCCGCTCATAGTAAAAAGAACTCAAGGTCTTCAAAAAGATCTTGGTCATCTCTTTCTCTTCTAGCGGGGGCACGATCTGTGCTGCCACCTCTCGCCACCTCTAGGCGTACTCTTTGAATGTTTCCTTGTCCTTCTGGGACATGACCCTCAATTGATCCCTATCGGGAGCCATATCCATATTGTATTTGTATTGCTTGACGAAGGCCTCGCCAAGGTCGTTGAAGGATCAGATGTTCGCGCTGTCCAAACCCATGTACCAACGCAGGGCAGCACCAGACAAACTGTCCTGAAAGTAGTGGATGAGCAATTGGTCGTTGTCGGTCTGAGTCGACATTTTCATGGCATACATGACCAAGTGGCTGAGAGGACAAGTATTTCCTTTGTATTTTTCAAAGTCAGGGACCTTGAACTTCATAGGGATCTTCACATTGGGGACTAAGCAAAGTTCGGCAGCAGACTTGCCAAAAAGATCCTTTCCTCGGAGGGTTTTCAATTCCTTGTGGAGCTCAAGAAATTGATCATTCATAGCGTCCATCTTCTCATAGACATTTGGGCCCTCAGACGGCTCAGAATGATAGATGGTGTCGTCTACTCTGGGCATAGTATGCACGACAGGAGGAGGAACAACAAGGACCGGGCTAGATGTCGGCAGAGAAGCAAAAGTAGGTGCAGGGCCCTCAGGCATGAAGTTGGGAGGCATCCCCCACGGAAATTCGGCTGGCATGGCCGTTGGAGCAAAGTGTGTGCTGGCCGCATACACAGTTGAGGAGACAATCTCAGAGATGACTGTCCTCTGGGGAGGAGTTGAAGGTGTCAGAGAAGACTGGCTCTGGGCAGTCAATCTGGCCACTTCCTCCTTCAGCTCACGGTTCTCTTGTTCTAGATGATCCATCAGTCTTGAAATGTTGGCTCTGGTGTAGTACCTGTGAGTCAGCTTGTCTTCAAAATAAATGAAGAACACAAAGTTAGACCATAGAACAAGAAGCCTGGAGCAAAACCTGCTTATGCACATGATGCATGCAATGCTTGGGAATATGATTTGTTTTTATTTATCAAAGGAACATTTAGAGTTCTATTTGCAAATATTGGAAGTATTAAACATTTATCACATATGGAAATATCTCATCAATAATATCTGGAACTATTTTTACACCAAAGAAGTACAGTCTTGGTAATCCAAATATAATACAAGAGAGAAGGAAAATGAACATCCTATGGATCCCTAGAAGCATTCATCTAAAGCTCTGGACACAGGAAGATAAGATGCATGAAGCCTCTTCACCTCCCTCTCGTAAGCTGCCTTCATATCTGCCTTCTCTTTGGCAAGTCGATCGTACTTCCTCTTCCAAAACTTGGAAGACTGAGGAAGTAGAGAAGTCTATGCATCATCAGGGTCATCAATAACCTGATGCTCAAGGAACTCTATCAAAGCATCCTTCTCCTTGATCTGCTGAAGCAACTCCTCTCGTTCACGGATCCAAGCACGTGATCGGTCTTCGTCTCTCAACTCCTCTACTCCTTGGTCAGGGAGGGTTGAAGGCCCAACCACAACCAACGGTGTAGGTCTCGGATACTCGTAGGGCATGAGGTACTCAGAAGCTCCCCTCCTAACCCAAGAAGTATAAGGTTCTAAAGCGATACAGTTCTTCGGTCCTAACTCCTTCCTTCCTTTCTTATGGATCTTGCGCCAAGCGCGGACCATCCTGCCCTTCAAGCCCTGGGGATCTTTACCCTCCTAAAAGAACACACCCTCTAACAGAATGTTATTGGGTTTATCCTTTAGGGGGAACCCAAGCTGACGACTTGCCAAAATAGGGTTGTAGTTAATCCCATCACATGTACCAAGAAGAGGCACATTGGAGAATTCACCACAAGAGTCGATAATTTTCACACCATCATATACGCGGTTGTACCAAAAGATATCATCATTAGTGAGAGACATAAGCCTAGTGGACCACCGTAGACATCCTTTGTTCTCCTTGAAGGCGACCGTCTACGGCAAGTGCGAAATAAACCACTTGTACAGTAGAGGCAAACAGCATACAATGGTACCACCACCCTTTGCATTCCTCATATGCAAAGAAAAGTAAGTGTCACCCAACAGAGTCGGAACGAGATTAAGAGTAGAGAAAATCCTAATAGCGTTCACATCCACAAACTTGTCGATGTTGGGGAATAACACTAGTCCATAGATGAGGAGTACAAATATGGCTTCAAAGGCGTCCTCACTCATGGCCTTCCCATACATAGTAGCTTGAGCAATGAAGAACTCAGAAGGGAGACCTTGAATTCCACCTTTGGTAGTCATATGAGCACTAACCAGAGATTCATCTATATGCAACATGTCAGCTATCTCTTGAGAAGTAGGAACCCTCTCTAAGCCACTGAACGGAAACTGGTCTAGAATAGGTATACCTACAAGGTAGGCATACTCCTCAAGCGTGGGCAAAAGCTGAAAATCCGGAAATGTGAAGCAACGGTACAAGGGATCATAAAACTGCACCAGTACACTCATCAATCCTTTGTCCACTTGAGTAGTCAGAATAGATAGAAGCTTCCCATAACGAGCCTTGAAACCCAAGGGATCTAGTACATAGGATGTCAAATTCCTTAGCTCTTTCAAGTCGGGTTGTCTAAAACTGTACTTCTTCGTATTCCTTCTTTGTCTTTCCATGTCTGAAAATTTGCAAATAGACCTCTTAAGTTCCTTGAAAATTTTCTTATTATTGATGATACGGATGCAAATGGGTGCATGAATGCATGAATGCAACAATCACACTCAAGGATCAAGCAAAGCACACCATACAAAGGTCATGGGATAGGTCATGTCATCCTTAATATCAATCATCCATTTTGGTGGATTATGGTTCACACCTTATCGACACCCAAGTTCCATTGATATTAAGGATATAAGAACGAATCAACCATGAATCAAGGGTTTGTTGTAAGTCACGAGCATGGGGTCTCGGTTAAGAACCACCCAAAAGGAGTGTACTAGGGTTTAAACCTGCCAAACATGTTCTACAAGAGGTTCCCATAGTCATCATCCCATCTTTCGGATATTATCGGAGAAACGACAACTCGTATTCCAAAAATATTCTCAAGAGAGACTCTTATGAGTGTAGTATCGCGTAATAATCGTATCAAATCTTACACTTGAATGAATTTCGCACTACATCCTAAGAATAGGTCAAGATGGGCTTGGTAAACTAAGGTCCTTGGCTTCTAAGGTCTATATTGGAAATAGTAATGTCTAACCAGAACTACTTGTGTGACATTATTGATCCCAACATGACCTCCACCAAGTGAATGGACTTGCAAGTCAACTTGCTAAGGAATAACTCCACACAAGTCAACAAGACTATGCCATTCTCCTATCCTAAGTGCACTCGAGTTCGGGTATAGAAATCATCTCATAAAGATCACCAAGCATACAAGGAATTAATATTCAAGCAATTCAATCATTACATACAATACAGTAATCCCAAATTGCACAAAAATATGTCACAAAACAATATACAATACAATACAACACAATATGAAAAGTAGGCAAAACCCACTAGGCAAAATATCCCCAGCAGAGTCGCCACTTTTCTGTGGAGGGGTATTCGTTATCATTAGAGATATTGACTAAATCTAAGGTAAACCATACAAGTCGAGTCGCCACCACACTTCTATTTATCCAAAGGAATGGTTAGAAAGCGAACAAAAACCTAAAAGTTTTATCGAGTCAAAAACTAGTAAAAATATCAGAGATCTGGGTAAGGGGGTTGGTTATGCAATGGGAAGGTTTTAAGCACCCAAAACATCTTAGGTACTCCTAGGGAGCCCTTTTCATACTTGTTGTAAGGTTGGTATTTTTGTGAAAATTTATTTGTGCAAACATGATTGAAGAGATGAGAAGAGAATATACAAGTTTATTTACATTTTGTGTTTGGATGGATGAACCCATTGCCTACGTACCATCTTAAAAAAGATTAGGATCAAAACCTCGTAGTTCGGGGTAAAAATCTCAAAATGAAGTTGGTGAATTTATTGGTCCAAAAGCCTTAAGGTCTTTTGTTATCCAAGGGAGAAAACTCAACCTAAAACCACAAATCCACCATGTGAGGATAACTTCAATATGCTAGTGAGAGGTTAACTCTATAATAAGCATGGAAGACTCATTATCCATCACTAAGGATATAGGTGAGTATTACATCTACCTCAAGGATAACTCAAACGTAGTAGCTAAAGGTTATGAAAAAGTTGATTAAGAGAGTGGCCTTTGAAACCACAAAAATACATTTGAATGGGTTATATTTA
Source organism: Lathyrus oleraceus (assembly GCF_024323335.1). Classification (NCBI taxonomy): domain Eukaryota; kingdom Viridiplantae; phylum Streptophyta; class Magnoliopsida; order Fabales; family Fabaceae; genus Lathyrus; species Lathyrus oleraceus. The sequence continues at coordinate 207,308,317 of NC_066582.1, forward strand.
CCAATGAAAATTATGTACAAAATATGGTCAAAGTTGACTTAGAAGTTCAATTCAGAATAAGTGTTATGAAAAGATAGTTTGAAAATCAAAAACATAAGGCTCAGGTTTCTAATGTTTGAAAAGAAGTGTTAAATGTTTGAACAAAAGTTTTGGCGTGGGTTAGAGTGGAGGGAAGAAGAAGAAGGGCTAAAGTCCTAATCATACAAGAGATAAGGGATAAGAAACAAGACCACAAATGGAGTTCCTCTCTTGAGATCAAATTGATGATCCAAGTAGCTCCCATCCTTTGGAATATGCAAGCAAAATAATAGTAAGCTCAAGCAACAATCAAACAAGCCTCTTAAGAGATCCTCAATGCATCTTGTATCTTTCACTTTGGGTGAACATGGCAATGATTCTTCAATTTGAGCTCTCATAGAATTCCCTAGCACAAGAACACACACATAAAAAGTTCCATGAAGTAAATCAAGAATGGACAAGAGTGAGTTTAGAGGTTTGGTCCTTCTAATCCATCTTCAACAATAAGGTCCTTTTACTCCAATTTGCATAGGGAAAGTCCTAGATACTAAGTCCATTTGTCCATTTCTTTGCATTTGGTCCACAACAATCAAAACAAAACACAAGCACAATAATATATACACACTTATGTGCTCAAGTGAGCAAAAGGCAAATTGCATTAATATAAACATGTGCTCAAATGAGCAAAGGGAAAAGCAAATGAATAATATGTACAAGAATAGTAAATTGCATAAATATAAAGAGCAAGAAGTAAATGTTAATGGTTAATGGTTAGTGTTAGTAGTTAGTGTGCCATAAGGCAAATTTAGCGCTATGTTAAGCAATCGTAATTGGACTTATGTAGAAGTCACAACTATCTGAGGCCGGTCAATAATAATGTAGGCAACAACACAAGTTAGAGGTCTTGATTAGTGAATCAAACTCCACCAACTTGCCATGCCAAAAAGAAGATGAGAAATGATCTTGTATTGATTTAAGTCCTTTGCATGATTTAGAAAGCAATCTATCCTTAATGCAAAGCCATTCACTTGATCATTTGATCAAGATGAATTAGATTTGAATCAAGGAAGATTAAACCTCCCTAATCAATGCTAACCATCAACCTTTAACTCATTGATCAAAAAGAAAAGAAGGTGAAGAAGAAGAAGAATTAGAAATGAAGAATTAAAGTGCATTAAATGAAATGGAGTGTACCAATCAACAAATGTTGACCAAAGATAGGGAAGATCAAGGTCAAACAATAGAAAACAGAAGCAAGATGAAGATTGGAAGTCAAAAAATAAACAAAATATTTTTGGCATTTTTAATATTTAAAATAAAACTTGAATTAAAATATTAAAGAAAGGTCAAACTTCAAACTCACTTCAAATCAACTTTGAAAAGTCCAAGTGAATTATCCCAAGTTCAACAAGGTCAAACAAAGTTTGACAAAAAATTTCAGCATTTTTAAAAGTCAGAAACTATCTTTAATCAATTAAAAATGAATAAAAATAACCTAATTGAACTAAAATCTCAAATAAATCTCAAATCAATTAATAAATTGATGAGAATATTTTTCATAGATCTATCATCATTCAAAGAGGTTGAGAAAATATTTTTGTATTTTTTGAATATCAAAAACTATTTAAAATGAATTAAAAATAACCAGAAAAGAGAAAATTACTAAAAAATAGCAAATGATAAAATAAAAAATATTAAAAATTATTTTTAGAAACTAGAAATTAAAAGAGAAATAATGTAATTGGTCCCATAATTTTTGGACCAATAATAAAAGAGATATGAATTTTAGAAATAAAATGGAATTAAAAGAAATAAAAGAAAATAGAAATCAGAAAATAAAAATTAGAAAAAGGAGAGGCGTTGGATGGTGGCTCATTAATTGAGCTGGCACATCACATGGCCCTCAGCGTGTTTCCACAATACATCCAAGTCAATGCATCCACACGCGGTTTAATCAAAAGTCATAACAATGGACTGCTGAGATTAGATCTGGCAATGGAAAGGGACGATCCAAATCTGATCTGGAGACCAGACGATGCCCAGCGCCACCGTCTTCTCCGGCGAGCTCCGGTGGAGATCAAAAATTGCAGGTCAAAAAATGTTAACTAAAATGCACGATCCATGCACCATTCGAAAGGTGGAGTGATGTACATCACTCCTATGCCACTCAATTCCACTCTAGATTCCTATTAAGAGAGAAATCAGAGATGGAACTTTGGTGGTGTTCAACTGAACTTGCTCGATTCCAACGATTAAACACACAATAATGATGCTTCTATAGAGAGGACTTCAGACAACACAAGATCAAGGCAAATGGAGCAATGTATGATGAGATTCGAAGCAAATTTCAGTGGAGCAAAACCTTTGGATTATGAAGAATTGAGTCAATCTCTTTGGTTCTTTTTACAAACAGAAGCTTCAATGGATCAAAGTGAAGATGCTTAGGAACTTTAGATCTTAAAATTCAACCAATGCAATTGAATTTCAGATCTGAAAATTTTGGAGAAAAATGAAGTTTGTTCCTTTGGTATGGGTGGGGATCAATTCAGCAGGGATTTAGGCGCCATTAGGTTGAAGAATTGTGAAGGCAAGGCATGGTATTTATAGATGGAGAGAGCTGAATGCATGAGCTAACTCGTGTGCATGGCAAATGGATTTTGAATTGCATGGGCCTGTGTGAGCATGTGGAAGGCCCACTGAAGGCTAAAACAACTTGCTGAGTTCATGTGAAAGGCAAATGGACGTGTACATTTGATGTAATCAGCTCATGCATGGCAATTGAAATAGCTTTCATAAAATGCACTTAATTCTTCATGTCTTCAAAAATGATGCTTCCAAACTCCAAATGCAACCTTATGAGTAATGGTTAGAAAGCTTGTTGCATAAGGAACAAATGCTATGTTGATCAAAACTCCAATTGGGCCTTGGAAATTAGTGAAATTTGAGCTTGAAGTGTAGGGTGCAAAACATGCATATATGAAGTTTCCAAATTTGGCCAATGTTCAAGCCCTTCTGTCTCAATGATGTAAGCTCCAAATGATAAAATCTTCAACATGAAAGTTGTAGATATTTTCAATATAATCAATTGGGATTTAAATTTTGCATCATTTGGATTTTTAATGAAGAAGTTATGGGCACTTGAAGTTGGACTTTTTCACATTTCAATGCATTTGGCCCAAAGTGACCTATAATGTTTTGCATTATCACATGTATTTATTTATAGATTTTGCAATTTTGATCAAACATAAAATTTGAATTAGACACAATAAGATTTCCAATTCATTAAGTCTCACCTCAAAATCATGAAAAATGAATGAGTTATATTCTTAGGAAGTTGACCCAAAATTAGGGTTTCAGTCAAAATGACCTATAATGTCTTGGAATGGATGATGACCTTCCAAGCTTCAAATAAAATTCTGATGAACATGAAAGTTGTTCATATTGTCCTTAAGAACATTTTTTCTCTTTGGGTCATCTCCATTTTACTAACACATAAAAAGTTAGGTCTCAGTGCATTTCAAAATGGTCAGATGAATTGACTGATCAACTTCTCAAGTCCACAACTCATATCTTGATGAATTGATGATTGAGGACACTCAAATAAGTTCAAATATGCATGAAATGATTAATTAGAGAACTTCCCTTGATTGTATATGACCATGGCTTGAGGTTGCTTCATGGGCAAGGCATTGTTGATGATCATATGAATTAGGGTTTCCTTGGGAAACAAACCTCAAACCCCTTGACTTGCTTTGATCAAAATGATGAATTGAGATACTTGGGAGGCATATTTGATGGATGAGAGCTTTGGGAACCATTACCATGCTTGCTTTCATCTTCTCTTGACCATATCATTGCACAAAGGATCTCTTAGAAGCTTTTAGACCTTGGGACTGCTCAAGCTACAAACAAGAAATGTTAGTGACATATTTTTGTGCTTTTGGTTAGTAAATAAAAGTGATAAAAACAATAATATACAATTCAAGCATGCTTGGTGATCTCAAACCACTCACAAGGGATCCCACCCAAAGGTAAGAAGCCAAGATGCTTATGATCCTTGAGGCTATGCAAATGCAATGTTATGATGCTATGAGGGATCTTAGGGCCAAAATTAGGGTCTCACAGATATCCTATAACTTTTGTCATATGAAAATTATTCCAAGAGAAAATCCACTCTAAATGAATTCCGAACAACTTTCATGTTAAGGTCAAGAGCTAGTTTTGCTTGGAAAGTATTTTTTTTATGGTGAAAGATTATAGGTCATTTTGTCTAAACCCTAGTTTGGAGGTCAACTTCCCAAGACCATAACTTGATCAATTTTCATGATATGAAAGCCATTCAAGTTGCATGATCAAATCCAATATATCTACTTCAATTTTTATGTTTGGAGGAATTGAAAATTCAACTTTGGAATGCATGTGATATGAGGAAACATTATAGGTCATTTTAGGCCAATAACATTGAATAAGTGATTTTCCTCAACTTCTAAAATGCATAACTCCTTCATTCTAAATCCAAATAAGGTCAAATTTGTGACCAATTTTAATTACTTTGAGAAAGCTACAACTTTGATGAAGGAACGTTTCTCATTTGAATCCCATAGAAAAAGTTACTCAAGGTGGAAGAAATGAACATATGACTTGATACTTAGAATTTTTTTTGATATGTTTGATTTTCCAAACTTCTACCTCAAAATTCATCATGATCCAAGCTTCAAATGAAAAGTGTTCAACATGAAAGTTATTCCTCTTGATCTAACCTTTCCAAAAGTCTAAATTCATCTCATTTGGGCAAAGAATGAATGACTTGCGCATGGCTTAAAGATAAAGGACCATTTGGAAGATTTGAAGTTCCATTTCTCACACACGAATGCATGGCCTTTCCACGTGACTTCAGCATTGCTTACACTCATTTTTGGACCTGAATGCATCATTACATGGGCATATCACACGTCCGTGCATCCATGCAAAGGCAATTTCTATTTTTGGAGTTTTGAAAGAAGTGTGCAATTATCAATGATCTTGGCTATAAATAGAAATGCTCAGAATTAAGGACCCTGGTGCGCCAGCTTTGAATCAGCAACCCTAAACCTCCACATTTAAAGGATAAGCTTGGTGATTTTCATTGAAAATCGAGTTTGAAATCTCCCACTGTTTTGACATTCAAACTCCAAGAGTCCTTCTTCTTCTTTGATCCATTTCCACTCCATAAAGCATCCAAAGCAAGGCCAAGCACAATTGAGAGCAAAATCGTGTCCATCTGAACCTGCAGTGAAGGTGAATTTCTGAATTTTTCATCTCTTCAATTCTCACTCAATTCTCCACTATTCTTGTTGATTTTTGGTTGTCTGAATTCCTACCAATGTAGGCAACAAGATTGAGTTGCTTAGAGGTCAAAGCGAAGCAACTTAGATCATGATCCTCAAAATTCAACTCCTTGTATCTTTCTATATACTTGGAGTTAGGTGAAATTGAGGCTAGTTTCGAGCTCTTGAGCATTTTTACTTTAAATTCATGTCCTCCTTTTTTATTTTGGTGATGGTTGAAGGTAGACCAGTCCAGTGAGGTCCACCGGAAAAGAAGACCGGAGCTCTGGCTCCGACGATGTGTTGGCATGTCTCAAACCATATGATCCTTCTATTTTGTTTTAATCTTGAGCATCCAAATCGATTACCACGCGTGTGGCACATTGACTGAGGTTCACCATGGATAGCACGCTCTGATCCACTTGATCTGCCACCTCAATTAATGAGGGAGATCAAGTGGTCCACGTTTTTTAGCATTTTCTGATTTTCATTTTAATTGACTTATTTTCATTAATTCATAATAATTTTAATATTGATCTAAAAAATATGTGACTTTCACCTAAAATTTACAAATATTTTTCTCTTCCATTTTCTGAATTAAAATTATTTTTTGGATCAATATTAATATATTTCATGATTTAATTGTTTAAAAATACTTTTAAGTTTCCAAAAATTATGAAAATTTTTCTCCAAGGTCCATTGACCTTGTTTGACCTATGATAAATCTCTTGACCATTTATTTGGTGTTTTGAAGAGGTTTTAGGATTTTGACCAACCATAATTTAATTTAATGCATTTTTAATTAATTTTTAATTTGTTTAATTATAAATAAATTGTGTTGAGCTATTTGTGTTGACTTGTTGAGTTTGACTTTTGTTGTTGGGCCTTGGTCAAGGTTGATTTGACTTTGTTAGATTAAAATCATTGGATTTAGGGGATTGATAAAATATATATTTCATCTCCCAAAATGAATGAATGATTTTAATTTGATAAAAGTCCTCCCATGACCAATTTGAGTTTATTTCATTTCCCCTCCCTTTTCATCTTCAATCCCATTCTATCCCATCCATTTAATTTGACCTATGATATCTCTATATCCTAAGACTAGTTGATTGCAAAATCAACATAAGTATGGAGGAGATTAGGTCCACCCTTTTGACATTTTCTTTTAAGTGTGTTATGTTTTAGAAGTATGATTCATAATACCATATCTCTAACATGCATTAACACTAAAATTTCTATTGCCCGACCTCAAATAGTTGTGACTTCTACATAAGTCTAATTGCGATTGCTTAACATAGCGCTAAATTTTGACCCAAAAGCATGGCATTCTAGTAAGTGAGATTGTAAGTCTCCCCCCTTTCATGGTATTGTGTGGAAACTTGGCCTTTTTTCCTTATTTTGGAAGATGTCTTGGTTCAAGAATCCATGCTTGTGAATAGAGGGTTGAGTGTTCTCCAAAGAATGACTTAAACAATAAAAAAACAAAAGCAATACTAACTTCTAATCAAATAACATTTGACTAACTTTTAATTTTAAACCATTTACTTTAATTTTTGTCTATTGGATTGCATCTCATTGGTCAAATATTTTCAACTCTTAACTTTTAATTTTTGCTTAAGATTAGTCTCTTCATCCCCTCCCACTTCTTTAATTTCAAATCTCTCTCCCCTTTCAAAATCTTCTTTGCTGGTGATTTCTAAACTTTGACCTTTATTGCAAATTAGAAACTTTGGCCTTATGCCATTGCACTTTCAAACTTCTTTTTCTTAATCAAACTTGTAAATAAACTTAACCATACTTGACTTAAAATTTTCAAAAAGACAAAAAGAACCAACACCCATTCAAACTCTTTTAGGCCTTTTGTGCCTCTTTCAAACTTAAACTTTTATTAAAAGCAACTCACTCACTTTGAAATTGTTACCACGATTTACGAGGTTTTGATCCCTCATTTTATGTTGGTACGTAGGCACAAGTCCGAAGGTCTTGTCAAACACAAAAATATAATTAATGAATTCTTTTCTCATCCCCACACTCTATTTATTGCAAACATCTTTTATACTAAAAACACATATACACACAAAAAGGGCTCCCTAGGAGTACCTAGGACATTCTGGATGCTAACACCTTCCCTCTATGTAACCGACCCGTTGCCTGTAATCTCTGACAATTTATTAGTTTTGATTTGAAAACTTCTTATCTTTGAGTTTTGTTCGTACTTTTTCCCTTTTCCCTTGGAAACAATAAAAGCGTGGTGGCGACTCTGGTTTTACTGACATCAAGCTTATCCATAGCTTAAGGGTCATGAATTTACCGCTGCAACATCAGTAACTCCAAAAGGGTCTCCATTGAGTAGATGGATCTCAAGCTAACTTGTTAAGGACTACTCCACAAAGTCGAACATGACTATACCATCCTACTATCTTAATTGCACTCAAGTTCAGGTTAGAACTTATCTCACCACTCAGAGATTGTAGCGGTGTATTCGTCGCTATATGATTTATTTATTAAACCATAAGCAAAGTATACAATGAATCGAGTCGCCACCGCACTTTTATTTATCCTAAGGACTGGTTAAAAAGCGAACAAAAACCTAAGAAGTTTTACACGTAGAAAACCAATAAAAAGATCAGAGAGTCTGGGTAAGGGGTAAATTACGCAATGGGAAGGTGTTAGGCACCCATCACGTCCTAGGTACTCCTAGGGAGCCCTTTTCACACTTGTTGTATAAAAATGTTTATTTGTTTTTGATATATTGTGCAAACATGAATGGGAAGATGAGAAAAGAATGTACATTTTATTATTTTTGTGTTCGAACGGATGAACCCGTTGCCTACGTACCTTCCATCAAAGGTAAGGATCAAAACGCCGTAGTTCGGCTAAAAGATTTCCAAAATAATCAGTGGGTTCATTTTAAAACAAGAGCACTAAGGCTTTTCATTACCAATGGGAGAAAACTCAACCCGAATCAACAATCCACCATGCGAGGACGGCTTCAACATACTAGTGAGGGGTTAACCCTATAATAAGTATGGAAGATTTACAATCAACTCACTAAGGATAAGGTAAGATTTACATCAACCACTATGGTAATTAAAACCTAAGGCTAATGCATGAAAACATATTAACAATGGACAAAGCCAAAACAATTGAATGTGTGAAGTTAGTTGATTATGATTATTCACAAAATATGGTCAATGTATGATTAATATTGATTCAAAGAAGTGTTATGAAATGGAGTTTGAAAAGTCAAGGACTTAGGGTCCAGGTTTCTAATTTGAAAAGACATGAAGATGTTTGCACAACAAGTCAAAAGTTTTTGAATTAACAACGTGTGAAAAGGGGGTTTGAAACAAAAGGGTATGGATGATGGGATGTAAAACTTCTCACAAGGTTCACCTCTTGAAATCATATAGAAGATGATTCAAGTGTGTCCTTAGGAGTGAGGCAACAAAGCAAGTAAGCAAATAAAAGCAAGGGGATACCGGATGCCATCAATGGACTTATACCAATCTCACAAACAAAAGCGGATACCGGATACCAATAAATGGGTTTACACCAATCTCCTAAAACAAAACAATGATACCGGATGCCATCAATGATCTTATACCAATCTCATAAAGCAAAAGCGGATATCGGATACCACTAAATGGATTTACACCAATCTCCTAAAGTAAAACAAAACTTGGATGTCGGATGCCAATCTATCTGGACTTATACCAACCTCCAAAGGATGATCATGGGAGTACAAATGCCAACAACATGGTCTTACAATTGCATCCTCACATACAACAAACAAACAAGCATTTAAGCAATGGACATGAGTGACCAAGTGAAATGGTCTTACACTCTGTCCCTTCCAAATCATAGGAACAATGGCCAAAGAACATGGTCTTACAATTGTCCTCAATGGGTAAACCAAACATGGATCACAAAGATATGCAATGATGATCATGCAATAATGAACAATCAATGATGATAAGTGCACAAAGGCAAACAAGCATGTACAAATGCAACAAACAATCAATCAACAAAGTCATTTAGCACCCACTATAACCAAACAATTAGGCTCAATCAAAGGGTTAGACTTAAAAGTCAACTGGAATAGGGTAAATGGTGCTCTTAACCTTGACATTGAGAGCCAAGGTGAAGCAGATGAAAGGATATGAGGGGTGTGCCTCATCACTCTTATCCCTGGTCAGGGAGAGCATTGAATATCAGAAGGTGTGGGAGTTCAGAAAGATGGAACTCTCTCCACAAGTTAGACTCGATAGATCTTGGGTTTTTACTCACTATGCATCAACACATGTGGTGTGAGCAAGGTGAGTGACTCACAGAATAGTAGGAGATAGGCTACATATCTCTTTTGTCTACCAATTGCCTCATATGAGGTCTTTACCTGCTTGGGGACAAAGTTAAACAATCACAAACATCGCCTCTTAAGGAGGACTTCAGACAGTTGCCTGGCTAAGTAACAAGCCAGGTCTTCCAGACTACATGGAGACAAGAGAGTCTACCTCAATGCTTAAGCAAAGCAAATCAATAGCAAGTTCTCAAAGGAACTAAAGCGACTATGGTACCTGAAATCAATCAAATATAATCAGTATTCAAGTCACAAAGTCAAAACAGACAAGTTATGAACCAACAGACAACACAATCAATCACATGTGCAAAGCACAAACTCAAAGCAAATGAGTTAGCATCCTACAAAACAAACCAAGTTAGTTCATCACAATCAATTAAACCAAACTCAATCAACTTGAATTAATCTCCTTAAAGCAATTGCTTCTTTAACCTGAAAAAACAACTCAAATGTGAGAAGTAAGACCACTAGGACAAACCTAGGGTCAAAAGGAGGTGAAAAAATCAAAACAGCAAGTGAAAATTGATCAAAATCAAGATTTATCAAACAAGAGTAGAATCTAATTGGTCTCACATCCAAACTATGCACCAAATCCATTTCATAAGCTAAACATGTCAAACTATGCATTTTGGAATCACATTGGAGAAAACAGAATGATCACAATCAAATCAATACCAAAATAGCTCAATAAATTCCCAGAAAATTCAAGCTTAAACAGAACACATTCAATGAGCTACATATCAAATTTCATGGTATTTGGACCAGAGGAAGTATAGAAATTAAAATCAACAAATCATGGTATGCAAAAACAAACTCAAACAAGGCCACAAATCAAATATCAACTTTAGGCAAGTGTAAAACAGAAATGGCATGAGATAAATGAACCACACCAAAGCCAAAATGAAGTTAAACATGTTAAGAACCAATACACAAAATTTAAGCTTCATATGATAAGGCATGATAATTTCACAAGCCATGTAAGTTGATCACTCAAGAAAAGTCCAAAAATGACTAAACAGCAAATAAAATCCCAATCAAATAGGAAATTGATCAACAAATCCTACAAAAAATCATGCTCAAACTAGACACACATATGTAAGCACATGCAAAAATCCAGAAAAAATGGCTTAGCATAAGCATGGAAACAAAATTCAAGAAGTTGAACAGAAACTAGTGTGCACACATTGTCACACTCAACTTGATCACATCATATCTACCAATCCAGAAACTCAAAAATAGCAAACTATAAATCAAAATCACCAGGAAAGAGTCTATATCATGCATATAAAATTTCAAGCATTTCCAATAAGGCATCATTATTTTATGATCAAAATGGTAAAACCTATACACAAAGCACACATGATCAAAGGCCTTAGACAAAATTAAAAATCAACCAAGCACAACTTTTGCTATCATGCCTAAAAAAACTAGAAAGAAATTGGAGATGAATGCAAAAATCTTCACTCAATTTGGATCAAGGATGAATATTCTATGATTTTTTTGAAGTTTGATCTAAAAATGAAATAAACATTTAAGAATTAAAATGAAATTAAAGGCGCGGATGGCAATTTTGTAATTATGGAGATCACTGAATGAAACGCTGAGTTTCATTAAGTGACTTGGCAACGCGTGAATGGCCAGAAGCCGCGGGAAACAGGAAATTGAAAACAAAGGCCAGGCGGAAAAGATCTAACGCGAAGCTGAAGCGAAAATTTGAATGCATACAACACGCGTTCTACATGTTCATCATCATCATGACTTTTTATCACCAAAACTAGCAAACTATATATCGTTGCAATCGTCTCATCATGCACATCAATAATATCAACAAGATTTAATCTAACTCTCGACATATCAAAAGGATCGATCAAAAGAAGTTTTAGCATCAAACATTCAGATCAAGATATCTTCATCAATACTGCATGGTTTAACACGATCTAAGTTTCAGTGAGCTCTATGTTCCACGATCTACCTAAGCCACATGTTGATTTCATGAATTAGAGGATTCGAATTCTCACCTTCTTGATGATGCAGTGATGAAATCGAGCTCTTCAGGTCCTAATAGTGCAAAACAGGTACTCTATAGTGGTTATGAAGATGGAAGGAAGGTGCAGAATGAATCAATTGTGCTTCAAGAGTCCAAAACTCGCATCTGCCATGAATAAGCTTTATCTTCAACAGTGGAGCTTTCTTCAAGAATCTCTATGCCTTTGCCTCAAACAGATCTTTAACAGCACCTGAAATTGATGATCCACGCAAGAGAAAGCAAAAAAAGTGATGAATTCTTGATGAACAAGTGCAAAAAAAAGTATGAGAAAATTGAGAGGATTTTGAGAATTTGTGATTTTTGATCTGAGATTGTGAATGTGGATCTGGATTTTCTGTTATGATTAGGCTCTTATAGTCTTGTTAATCCAATGCCTTAATCATGATTAGCACAAATTGGAAGTGATTAGCAAGTTGCACATGTTATGCATTTTGGCCAAATTGCCCTTTTGCACTTAGAACCAATGGAACAGTCAATTCTCCTTTGAAGCAAGTCACAAATCATGTTTAGAAGTGAATTGAATTGGTTTGGTATGAAAATTCCATGTATTTTTGAAAATCACTATTTTTCCCACCAAAATTTAATTAGTTCACTTGAAAAATGACCTTTTTATGTGAAGGTTTTTGATGAAATGTGATGATGCATTATGATAGTACATGTTAAATGGGATTTGCTCAAAAAAGAATCATCCAAATTGGCCAAATGGTTTGAAAGTTATGCCACTTTGAAATCCCAAATTTTTTGAAAATGATTTGATCATAACTTGCCAACCATAAATGAGAAATGAGTGTTCTTGGACTTTTTGGAAAGGTGAGAGCAAGATCTTCAACTTTCATGTTGGACAAATTTTGATTTGAAGCTTGCTTGGACATGTAATTTTGAGGAGAATGACTTTCCATTTTTGGCAGGTGAAAGTTACAGGTCATTACTATTTTGGGAAACTTTTTGTCTGACCTCAAATCCTTCATTGTGGATGTTTGAAATGTCAATTGAGGCTTGTATGGACATGAATGAGACCTTTCCAACCATCTCACACCTTCAAATTCCTGATTAAATGCACAGTTGACCACAATTGACTTTGCTAGGGTTTTGGTTGACTGAGCCATGTTCTGATGAATTTCAAACCTTTCTCTCTTGAGATCTTGACTCCAAATGATATCACAACTCATGTGAATCTCTTATGAATGATCATGGTGCCCAAATTCTTCAAGAATGGCCACCATCCATTGCTCAATGAATGATTTGACTGTTTTGACCTAGTTTGCTTCATCTGCAAGTAACAAGGTTAGATGACAATATTTTTGTACTTTTGGGTTAGTAAACAAATGAAAAGCAATGATATACAAATGCAATACATGCTTGGTGATCAAGAATCACACTCAAAAGGTAACCCACCCACTAAGAGGCAAGCAAAGGTGCACAAATGATCCTTGAGGCAATGAATGATATGATATGATGCCTTGAGGGATCTTAGGGCCAAAATTGGGGTCTTACAGATGCCCCTATTTAAGGTCATTCTACCCGGAGAAGTGAAGTTTAGAAATCTTCATCTTGACGCGGTAGAATGGGCTTAAATAACAGTAATGAGACAAATTTTGGTCCCTAAGAGACCTCATGATGCAGATGTATGCGTGCAAAAGACACAAACTCTGTGGGGAATATGATTTACACAAAAGAAAAGACGATCCATCGGAGTAATACACTCACCGGGAACAGAGACTCTAACAAGACTCTCATGGGGATTCTTATTGGGGGATAGTAAAGAAAAAGAATGCGTGAGCAGGACACGACTCCGAGTTGGGGAAAACAAAACTGACATAACATGCGCAAGACACGACTCTGATTAGGGGATAACAGAAATCAGACTGAAGACCTCACTGGGGAAGTAAAGGACTCACACTGGGGAGAGAATCGATTCCAAAGGAAAACACTCCCATTGGAAAAGACTCAAGCTGACTCGCACAATGTATGCACTGGGGGAGAACACCAATACAGCAACACAAATAGCAATACAAATCCGCTGGGGAAATCTAGAAAAGACTTTCCAGGGGAAACCAAGGATGAGATGTTACCGGTATAAGGGCAACAAACTCAGGAAGAATGAATATCTAAGACCGGTATAAGGGTGAGAGATATCAATCAATCCAAACATCTGAGAAAGACCTGAAAAAGGTACATCAACTCAGGCAAATCTGACTCCACAGGGGACCAAGGTCATAATAGGGAGCAGAAAGGAAGGAACACCAGGGATACCGAGGTATATAATAGGTGACCGACCGAAACGTGAATTGGTATATATGCCAAGACACTCATCATCCTGAAAAAAGCTAGAAAAGCAGACTTGTTTATAGGATGGATACTCAATTCCACAAGGAATATGAATCTTACTCTGCGGAGAAAACAATCAAAAGATTGACCCAAGAGTGCATGAGACATATTATTCATTACCGGCAGACCGTGAATAATATACTCGAAAAGGAAGAGACACCAGAGATACCGAAGTATATAATAGGTGACCTACCGAAACGTGAATTGGTATATATGCCAAAACACTCATCATCCGGAAGGAGGGCTTGAAAAAGCAAACCGTCTTACAGGATGGACATTCGAATCCACAACAGGAAAACGAATCTTACTCAACTGGGGACACAAACCCAAAGAGTGCATGAGATACAATATCCATTACCGTCAGAACGTGGATAGAATACTCGCATGAGATATATCATCTATTACCGGCAGACCGTAGATAATACACTCGCATGGTAAGAAACACCAGGGATACCGGAGTATATAATAGGTGATCTACCGAAAACGTGGATTGGTATATATGCCAAAACACTCATCATCCAAAACACATACTGGTTAAAGGATGGGTATTCGATTCTACGAAGAATACGAATCTTACTCCATTGGGGAAGATCAACAAAGGATTCCAACCAAAGAACGCACGAGACATATTATTCATTACCGGCAGACCGTGAATAATATACTCGAAAAGGAAGAGGCACCAGAGATACCGAAGTATATAATAGGTGACTAACCAAAAAGAGAGACAATCGATACCAAGCATCCGGGTAAACGAAAGACAACTCAAAGGGGACAAATTGCAAGCATCCGGCAATTATCCAAACAACAAATATTCGATTCCGCAAAAGGGAAATAACGAATCTTACTCGACTAAGGAAACACAGAAGGCTTCGACTGAAGAGTGCATGAGATATATTATCCATTACCGTCAGAACGTGGATAACACACTCGCATGGAAGATTATCCACAACCGGTTACTGGGTTAACAAAGGATAAATCGACCGAAAAGAGAGGCATCGAGATACCAAAACTAGGTATATAATGATGACCGATCAAAGGGGAGCAACAATCATTACCGAGCAAACGGGTAAATGAAAGGCGATCCGCTGGGAATGAATTGCAAGCATCCGGCAATTATCCACAGGGACTGGCTGGGGATACATTGATAAACAATCAATGATCCGGGGAACAAATCACTAGCAAACGGTGAAAAGACCCATTGGCAACTTCAAAAGGGATAACATTGCGAGCATACGGCAATGATCCAGAAGACAACTTGCTGGGGATAAATTGCTAGCATCCGGCAATTATCCACAAGCAAAAGGAGTATCAACATCGAATATCGAATGAAGATAACCACAAAGATTAACCATCATCGGTTAGGATGAACAACAAGGTTAACTCTGCAAAGGGGAGAAATTAGGGTTTACAACTACCGAATACGGGGTAGAATACCAAAGACTCAGCTAGGATAAAATTGCTAGCAACCGGCAATTATCCGACTGTACCACAAGGCACAAACTCCGCTGGGGAGAACAAATACAACATGGGATTTATAACTACCGAAACGGGGTAGAAGACCACAGGTTCTACTGGGGATAGGGTGAATGAAGGCCAAATGCTGAGCACTTATTCAACTTATTCCACAGGGAAACGCAAACTCTGTGTGGGGATAAAAACCACAACAACAGAAAATCCACCATCAATCAGAACGAACCACAAAGGTTACCTCTGCTAGGGGAAAAAAGATAGGACTTACAACTACCGAATACGGGGTAGTAGCCATACTTTGGTGGGGGAACCACAAATTAGGGTTTACATCTACCGAATACTGGGTAGAAAACCAACAACTCCGCGTGGGGATGGAATGAATCACAAATCCGCACAGGAAACAAAATAGGGTCTATAAGAAACCACAAACTGCTGGAGAGCAGGCAAATAGGATTTACGACTACCGACCACTGGGTAGAAAACCAACAACTCTTGCCGAGGAATAAAAGGTATATAACCACAAATTCCGCCAAGAAGCAAGAACATAGGACTTACAACTACCGGTTACTGGGTAGAGGCCCAACAAAACTCCGTTGGGGATAAATGAATTGATGCCGGTTACTGGGCAAACCATTCATTTCTTCCACAGGGAAGCACAAGAAACAGCTGACAAAATACCGATTCGGGATTGATCCGAAAAGACAGACTGAATCAAAACACGTCCTATGAGGATATAACTCAATAGGAAAATCCATCCCAATATATGTGTTGGGAGGAAACGGAAGAAACCGTCATCCACGAGGATATATCTCAGTGGGGAACTGCAGAAGGAAAAGACAGACACTTTCTGCTTATAGGCTGACTCTATATGGAGAGATTTAAACACCCGACATCCGCTTGGGAAAGATCTATAAATAGATCTACATCGCCCAAAGCAGGAGACAACAAACAAAAGATATATGGCAAAAATGCAATATGTATATCTGAATGTTTTATGATTATGCATGAATATGCGTGATTTATGTTTGATGAATGCTGATAAAACAGACAATTCTAACACAAACAGGCCCAGGAATCAAACGTCCGGTACTATACTTCCAGGGGAAAAACCAACTGGAAAACCAATCTGCTAGAGATCCACATGCTGTAAAGCAAAGATCTGCGGGTACTGCAGGGGAAACAAAGAGACCAGGATACACTAAATCTCTGAGCAATGGATCAATAAACAACCCAAACAGGGTACAGAAAGTCACAACAGGAAAAGCCGCCACCAAGACCAATCTGTAGGGGATCAGGAGAATCCTGAGGATATCTGCAGGGGATCCCAGCATCAACTGAGAAACGAGAGTTCATGGCTCAACCAAGAACTGCTGCAACGGCAACTCCAAACGACTCCGGGGGACAACCCACTGCAGGAGAATCATCCGAGTAGAATCTAACTGCACAAGCAACTCTATTGGGGCAAGCTGTCAGCTATCCTTTCAGAGCACAAACCACTGAAGGAGAAAGCACCACACAAGTAGATTCTGCAAAAAGCCACTCTACTCGGGGAGAACATACATCCGACGGATCACACAAGTAGATTCTGCAATAAAAGCCACTCTACTGAGGATCAAAAGTAATCAAGAAATCACTCCAATCTTTGGGATGCTGGAACCACCAACCGACCCTACTGGGGATTGAGAGAGCTTTCAATAGGCAGAAACTGCCACAACAACCATTCTGCAGACTAAGCTGGGAAAAATGGAAAGCAACCATGCTGAGGAAAGACACAACAACTCCGTTGGCGACTGCACTGGGGAGAGGCTACTGCTGGAGAAGAAAACGAAGTCTTCAACAACATCTCTGCTTGCGACTATACTGGGGAACAACCCCACCAACAGCTCTGCTTGCGACAATGCTGAGGAAAGCGGTAAAGTACCGGGATATTAATCCACCAACCACTGAATCTACCACAAGGAGAACAACCATGCTGGGGAGATTACCGCTGGAGAAGAAACTGAGTCTTCAACAACCACCTCTGCTTGGGGAACAACCCCAACTGCAGAGCGGGAGAAAGAGGATACAACCAAATGCCAGGAATATGAACAAATGTCTTACCTGTTGGGAATCATACCACCCTCGGGAGAGCACTGAGACATTCCTGAGTATCCTTTTTGTCATTGTGAATGCTCACTTTGTTTAAAACAACAATTTTGAAAAATTTATTTGTTTAAAACAATGACATTTTATCAATTAAAACATGCAAAACATTTGTTGAATTGAAACAAATAAGAGTACAAATAATTGGATAAAGCTCAAATTTATTTGATGGAATGGTAGCCTGCAAATGGCAAGACTCCATAGATCTGTACAAATTTGAAATCAGTGATATATATTGGAAGAGGGCTACATTGAACATAATGATCCTTTCTCTACCAATTTGAATCTCGATGTATTCGAAGCTTCAGTCGACGACGAATCGAGAATCTCTGACGAAAAGACGGCTGTGGAACAGAAAGTCCTTGTCAGGATGCAGTTACTTGCCAAATCCCTAATTTTTGCCTAGATTGCCCCAGGGTGAGGTACTCAATCTAGCGGGATGCAAATACTTTTTTTCCAAGTCTCTAATTTTTGCCTGGATTACCCTTGCGGGTTCTCCACCGAGGCGCTCATTTTTGCCTAAGCCGCCCTTTCAGGTTTTCAACTTAGCGAGCCATTCTTTTTTTCATTTGCATATACTTTTTTTTTAGGCAAAGTATTTCTTGACTGCATCTGAATTCACAGGACGAGTGAAATCCTCCCCATCCATTGTTGTAAGCATCAAAGCTCCGCCTGAAAAGGCTCTCTTAACAACATATGGACCCTCGTAGTTTGGAGTCCACTTGCCCCTGGAATCGGGCACGAAAGACAAGAATTTCTTGAGCACGAGGTCACCTTCTCGGAACACACGAGGCTTGACCTTCTTATCGAATGCTTTCTTCATTCTCTGCTGATATAACTGACCATGGCACATGGCAGTTAATCGCTTCTCTTCAATCAAATTCAGTTGGTCATAACGACTCTGAATCCATTCAGCATCAGTCAACTTGGCTTCCATCAAGACTCTCATTGATGGGATCTCCACCTCTACTGGGAGAACAGCTTCCATGCCGTAAACAAGAGAGAAGGGGGTTGCCCCTGTTGAAGTGCGTACAGACGTACGATACCCATGCAAAGCAAATGGCAACATCTCGTGCCAATCTTTGTACGTGACTGTCATCTTCTGGATGATCTTCTTGATATTCTTATTAGCAGCTTCAACAGCCCCATTCATCTTAGGTCTGTAAGGAGAGGAGTTATGGTGTGCAATCTTGAATTCAGCGCACAACTCATCCATCATCTTGTTATTCAGATTAGATCCATTATCAGTAATGATCTTATCTGGCACACCATAACGACATATCAGCTGGTTCTTGATAAACTTCACAACCACCTGTCTGGTCACATTCACGTACGAAGCGGCCTCAACCCATTTGGTGAAGTAGTCAATTGCTACGAGAATAAACCTGTGTCCGTTGGACGCTTTCGGTTCAATCATGCCAATCATGTCGATTCCCCACATAGAGAAAGGCCATGGTGATGAAATCACATTCAGAAGTGTCGGAGGAATATGAATCTTATCCGCATAAATCTGACACTTGTGGCACTTCTTCACATACTTGCAGCAGTCAGACTCCATTGTCAGCCAATAGTAGCCTGCTCTCAGCATCTTTCTAGCCATGGCATGTCCATTGGAATGAGTACCAAATGAACCCTCATGGACCTCAGTCATCAACAGGTTTGCTTCGTGTCTATCCACGCATCTGAGCAAAACCATGTCAAAATTTCTCTTATACAGCACTTCACCACTGAGGTAGAAACTGCCTGACAACCTTCTTAAGGTTTTCCTGTCTTTCACAGATGCCCCAGGCGGGTAGACCTGGTTCTGGAGGAGATTCTTGATATCGAAGTACCAAGGCTTGTCATCATTGACTTCTTCGACTGCAAATACGTGAGCTGGTCTATCCAAGCGCATCACGGCAATATTAGGAACTTCATTCCAATACTTGACAATAATCATGGAAGCAAGCGTAGCAAGAGCATCTGCCATCCGATTATCCTCTCGAGGAATATGATGAAAATCAACTTCTGTAAAGAAAGTTGAAATCCTTCTTGCATAATCTCTGTATGGAATGAGACTCAGCTGATTCGTCTCCTATTCACCCTTAATCTGATTGACAACTAGGGCCGAATCACCATATACATCAAGATGTTTGATTCTTAAATCAATACATTCTTCAAGTCCCATAATACAGGCCTCGTACTCAGCCATATTATTCGTGCATTTGAAAGTTAGCCTTGCTGTAAGCGGAATATGTGTGCCATGAGGAGTAATGATTACTGCCCCAATTCCATTTCCATACTGATTTACAGCGCCATCAAACACCATCGTCCATCTGGAACCAGGTTCTGGACCTTCATCAAGTGTTGGCTCATCACAATCTTTCATTTTCAAATACAGAATCTCCTCGTCTGGGAAGTCGTACTGAACAGACTGATGATCTTCAATCGGCTGGTGCGCTAGATGGTCAGCCAAGATACTACCTTTGATAGCTTTCTGAGCTCGATACTCAATATCATACTCAGACAACAACATCTGCCAACGGGCAATTCTTCCTGTTAAAGCAGGCTTCTCGAAAATATACTTGATTGGGTCCATTCTGGATATTAACCAAGTTGTATGATTTATCATGTACTGGCGTAACCGCTTAGCGGCCCAAGCTAAAGCACAACACGTCTTCTCAAGCATGGAGTACCGAGACTCACAATCAGTAAACTTCTTACTGAGGTAGTATATAGCAGATTCTTTCTTCCCTGATTCATCTTGCTGACCGAGGACACAACCCATCGAGTCTTCAAGCACAGTCAAATACATGATCAGAGGTCTTCCTTCCACAGGCGGAGACAAGATCGGAGGTTCAGACAGATATTCTTTGATACTGTCGAAAGCCTTCTGGCAATCCTCGGCCCAATCATGAGACTGATCTTTCCGGAGGAGCTTGAATATCGGCGCACATATGGCAGTCATGTGGGATATAAATCTGGAAATGTAGTTCAAGCGGCCAAGAAAACCTCGGACTTGCCTCTCAGTTTTGGGTGTAGGCATCTCTTGTATTGCTTTGACCTTTGCAGGATCAACTTCAATACCTCTCTCGCTGACAACAAAACCCAACAACTTGCCGGAACGGACTCCAAATGTACATTTGTTCGGATTCAGGCGGAGCCTGAACTTCCTCAGACGCTGAAAAAGCTTCAACAAATGCTCAATATGCTCAACTTCCGTTCGGGACTTAGCAATCATATCGTCAACGTAGACCTCTATCTCCTTGTGCATCATATCATGGAACAAGGTAGTCATAGCTCGTTGATACGTGGCTCCGGCGTTCTTTAGACCGAAGGGCATCACTCGATAACAGAATGTTCCCCAAGGTGTGATGAATGTTGTCTTCTCCATATCTTCGGGTGCCATTTTAATTTGATTATATCCGGAAAATCCGTCCATAAAGGAAAAGACTTTGAATTTAGCTGTATTGTCTACCAACATGTCAATGTGTGGTAGGGGAAAATCATCTTTCGGACTAGCTTTATTCAAATCTCTGTAATCAACGCACATACGGACTTTTCCATCCTTCTTAGGAACAGGCACAATATTGGCCACCCATTGAGGATATGTAGAAGTCACCAGAAACCCCGCATCAATTTGCTTCTGAACTTCCTCTTTGATCTTCACTGCCATATCTGGATGAGTTCTTCTGAGCTTCTGCTTCACAGGCACGCACTCAGGCTTCAAAGGCAGGAAATGTTGCACAATATCTGTATCTAGACCCGGCATGTCTTCATATGACCAAGCAAAGATATCTGAATATTCTCGTAGCAAACTGATCAAATCCTTCTTGACAGACTCTTCAAGAAGTGCCCCAATTTTCACCGTACGAACACAATCCTCAGACCCCAAGTTGACTGTTTCCAGATCTTCAAGGTGTGGCTGAATGATCTTCTTCTCGTGCTCAAGGAGACGGGAAATCTCATCAGGAATTCCTTCAACATCATCTTCCTCTGCCTCGAATACAGGGAATTCAAAATTGGGAGATGGCGTTGGATCATTATGTTCAATGGGTTTTAAGATCAACCTGCATAATGATTTTGGTTAATGAAAAACTTTAGAATTTAAACAAGCAAATCATTATGCAGATGAAAAATGTTTGCTTTTATTCTTGTTTTTTATGGGTTTTTTGTGATCACTGATTTCATGCTAAAAGCAAAAAGTGAAAACAAATGGAAAAACAAATGTTTAATAATGCATTAATTGAATGAAACATCATTGTATTAAATGCTGCCAACAATGTCGTCACTTCTCCTTTTGGCATGGGAGAAGGGTTTCAAACAAAGTGAACAATTACTCTGATCTATGGATGACTGTAGGAACATCTACAGCGACCCAATTGTGGCAGACACCTCCAGGTATGATGAAATTGTTCAAGTCTTCTGCATCCTCTTCCAAGATAGCAACAACTTCTTCTTCAGGTTGATTGTCGTGGATGAATCCTCCACTCTTGAACAAACCTTGCTCATTAAACGCCCCCAGACGAATAGCCAATGCCAGCCCGGGATCTACTGTCTTCAAGCTCAATCACCTTCCCTAGACCAGCAACTGCACCACATTCAATAGCCAGTTTCGCATCTCGGTAGGAAGTGAATGACGGAGACTTCTTCTCAATTGGTTCATCAATAGATAAAGCTTGGAACGGAGTCCCAACTTCATCCTCAGCGTCAATATATGAGAAAGAAGACAAGTGGCTAACCAGGAGAGCCTTTTCTCCCCCTACCACAACCAGTTTCTTGTTCTTCACAAATTTCAGCTTCTGGTGTAGGGTGGATGTCACGGCGCCAGCCTCGTGAATCCATGGTCTGCCTAAGAGACAGCTATAAGATGGGTGGATGTCCATTACCTGGAAGGTAACTTGGAAATCACTTGGTCCAATTTTGATTGGGATATCAACTTCCCCAATCACGGTCTTACGCGACCCATCAAATGCTTTCACAACAACACCACTCTGCCTCATGGGAGGCCCTTGATATGACAACTTGGAGAGAGTGGTCTTTGGCAATACATTCAGAGATGATCCAGTGTCCACCAGCACGTTGGACATGGCATCAGATTTGCAATTCAGGGAGATGTGTAGAGCCATGTTGTGGTCTCTTCCCTCCTCAGGGAGATCAGCGTCACAAAAACTCAAAGTGTTGCAAGCAGTAATGTTTGCAACTATACTGTCAAACTGCTCGATCGTGACGTCGTGATCAACATACGCCAGATCCAATACCTTTTGCAGAGCCTCCCTATGGGGTTCTGAATTCAATAGCAGAGATAACACGGAAATCTTGGATGGTGTTTGTAGAAGCTGGTCTACAACGTTGTACTCACTCTTCTTGATGAGCCTTAGCATCTCATCAGATTCTTCATTCAAAGTGCCACTCGGGCCAACAGAAGAAGTAGGAGCCTTTTGTACAGAGGAGGAGGATTGTCTGGCAACATCAAGTGCCGGATTCTGAATATTAACTGTCGTCCCAACTGGACGCTCAGCAGTATCAGAAGCAACAGGAGCCTTGGGAGGTGCAGAAAACACGCGACCACTACGGGTCAGTCCGCTCACATCAGCGATGTTAGTCACAGACGTTGAAGGCAACGACACTTCTACCCCATCTTGCACAGCAACAGGATTGTATCTGAACAACACAGCTTTGTCTGAAGAATAAGGCACCGGGCCTGCAGGCTTGATGACCAATGAAGGAGAAACCTTCGGCTTTCTGCTATCATAGCGGATAACAACAGGCTCGGGTAGCTTGAACACTGGCGATATAACGTTCACCTCCGGCTCATCCTCATCAACATTGCGATTTTGCAAAATCTCAATGGTACCCTCATCTAGCAATTCTTGGAGTTCTCTTCATACCTGATTGCAACCCAAACGGTTGACCGAGCAGATGCGGCGCTTGTCGTGGTCATGCTCCATGTGGCTGTACTGACACAGCAACCGATGTAATTCGACCAACGACTGTCTGATATGGCTTACATATTTGACTTTGTACTTGCCAGGACATCCCTGGACCATATTCACAGATTTTCCATGCGCGGGCAATGGGTTCTTGGTGACATTCGGGCTCGAATCTTCGAAGCTCAAAATTCCACATCTCATAAGGTCTTGAACCTTAGTCTTGAGTGGATAGCAATTTTCAATGTTATGACCCGGAGCACCGGAATGATAAACGCAGTGCTGGTCTGGTTTATACCACCATTGGGGATTTGCAGGCACGACAGGAGGATCCCTGGGAGAAACCAACTTCCTTTCCAACAAGGAAGGATAAAGCTCTGCATATGACATAGGAATTGGATCAAAGCTGATCTTCTTCCTATCATAATTCAAATTAGCTTGGTTGGTTGTACTTCCACGAGGCTGATAAGCCTGTTGCTGTGGACGCTGCTGTTGCTGATACTGAGGTTGCTGTTGATGCTGATGTTGAGGTTGCTGGTATTGAGTACCGTCTCTGAATACAGGTGCTATATGAGCCACCTGGTGCTGATTGCTGTTGCGCCGTGCAGGCTTCCTCTGAACAGAGGGTCTTCTGGGCTTGGTATGGGATTGCACAGCATGTGCCTCCCCATCCTTCTTCTTAAACGTCCCATATCGTTTAGAAGAAGAGCTCTCATCCTTGGCTAACCGTCCTTCACGGACACCTTCTTCAAGTCGCATCCCCATGTTCACCATCTCGGTGAAATCAGAGGGAGCACTTGCTACCATCCGCTCGTAATAAAATGAGCTAAGAGTCTTTAAGAAGATCTTAGTCATCTCTTTCTCCTCTAGCGGCGGAGTAATTTGAGCAGCCAGCTCTCGCCACCTCTGGGCGTACTCCTTGAAAGTTTCCTTTTCCTTCTGGGACATGGCCCTGAGCTGATCACGGTCAGGCGCCATATCAACGTTGTATTTGTAATGCTTGACGAAGGCTTTGCCAAGATCGTTGAAGGATCGGATATTAGCACTGTCCAAACTCATATACCATCTGAGCGCAGCGTCGGACAGACTGTCCTGAAAATAATGGATCAGAAGCTGATCATTATCAGTTTGGGTAGACATCTTCCTGGCGTACATGACCAGGTGAGCAAGAGGACAGGTGTTCCCTTTGTATTTTTCAAAGTTAGGCACTTTGAATTTAATCGGTATCTTGACACCAGGAACCAAGCACAACTCGGCAGCAGACTTGCCGAACAAATCTTTACCTCTAAGGGTCTTCAATTCCTTCCTCAGCTCAAGGAATTGGTCATTCATGGCGTCCATCTTTTCATTAACATCCGGGCCCTCAGACGGCTCAGAATGATAGATGGTGTCGTCTACCCTCGGCATGGTATGCACGACAGGAGGAGCAGCAACAGGGACCGGGCTAGATGCCGGCATGTGAGCAAAGGTTGGGGCAGGAATGTCAGGCATGAAACCCGGAGGCATACCCCAAGGGAACCCGACTGGCATGGCGTGAGACCCAAAATGAGCACTGGCGGCTGGAACAGACGGAACCACAATCTCTGAGATAACTGTCCTCTGGACAGGAGTTGCAGGCGGTTGAGCAGGCTGATTCTGAGCAGCAAGAAGTTGCTCCATCAAAGCGCCAAGTCTGGCGACCTCTTCTTTCAGTTCTCTGTTCTCTTGCTCTAGCTGATCCATAACTCTTGCAGAATTGGCTCGAGTATAGTACCGGTGAGTCAGCTTGTCTTCAAAATAAATGAAGAGCACAGAGTCAGAACAAGAAGACCAGAAACAAGGTACCTGGTTATGCAAAATGATGCATGAAGTGCTTGTGCAGATGCTTTATTTTATTTTCAAGGAACCCTTAGGGTATTATTTGCAATTTTTTGAATTTTTAAGCATTTTAATTTCATATGGAAAACATCTCATTCAATATAATTGAGACAAAGAAGTACAACATTTTTGATTCAATTACAAGGAGAAAAGGAAAATAACATCCTATGGATCCCTAATAGCTCGGGATGCTGGAAGACGAGAAGCACACAGCTTCTTGATCTCTCTCTCATAGGCAGCTTCCATATCTGCTTTCTCCTTCGCAAGCTGATCATACTTCCTCTTCCAGAACTTGGAAGACTGAGGAAGCAAAGAAGTCCAAGTGTCGTTCGGATCGTCGATCACTCGATGCTCGAGAAATTCAATCAGAGCGTCCTTCTCTTTGATTTGCTGAAGCAATTCCTCTCTTTCACGGATCCAAGCACGTGAAAGGTCTTCTTCTCTCAACTCCTCTACACGTTGGGTAGGGAGGGTTGAAGGCCCAACCACATCCAACGGTGTAGGTCTCGGATGATCATATGGCATCAAGTACACGGCGGCTCTCTGTCTAACCCAAGAGGTATAAGGCTCCAAAGCAATGCAATTCTTCAGACCCAATTCATTCCTACTCTTCTTGCAGATCTTGCGCCAAGCGCGGACAAATCTGGCTTTCAGGCCTTGGGGATCTTTACCCTCCTGAAAGAACACACCTTCTAACAGAATGTTATGAGGTTTATCCTTTAGGGGGAACCCAAGCTGACGACGTGCGAGAATGGGATTGTAGTTGATCCCACCACATGTACCAAGAAGAGGCACATTAGGGAATTCACCACAATAGTCAATGATCTGCACAGTATCATACACGCGATCATACCAAGAGATATCATCATTAGTGAGAGACATGAGTCTCTGAGACCACCGTAGACATCCCTTGTTCTCCTTAAAAGCAAGTGTCTGCGGCAAGTGCGAAATAAACCACTTGTACAGCAAAGGCAGACAGCAGACAATAACTCCTCCACCCTTCGCATTCCTCAGATGCAAAGAGAAATAGGCATCACCCAACAAAGTCGGAACGGGGTTAAGGACTGAGAAGATCCTAATGGCGTTCATGTCCCAAATTTGTCGAAGTTGGGGAATAAGACCAACCCATAGATGAGCAACACAAACAAAGCCTCAAAGGCATCCTCACTCATGGCTTTCCCATAGATGGTAGCTTGAGCGACGAGGAAATCAGAAGGAAAACCCTGAATTCCTCCTTTGGTAGTCAGATTAGCTTTAATCAAAGCTTCATCTATGTGCAACAAATCTGCAATCTCTCGAGCGGTCGGAATACTCTCTAAGCCACTGAACGACACCTGATCCAGAATCGGGATCCCAATAATGTGAGAATACTCTTCCAAAGTAGGCAATAGCTGGAAGTCCGGGAAGGAGAAGCAGTGATATAGAGGATCATAAAACTGAGCTAGAGTACTCATCAACCCCTCATCAACCTAAGTAGTGAGCAGAGGCAGAAGCTTCCCATAACGAGCTTTGAAACCCAAGGGATCTAATACATAAGATGTCAGATTCCTTAACTCTTTCACATCGGGTTGTCTAAAGCTGTACTTCTTTGTATGCCTTTTTGGTCTTTCCATGTCTGAAAATTTTACAAATAAACCCTTTAAGTTCCTTGAAAATTTTCTTTTTTTTTTCTGATGACATGAGTGCAGATGAATGCATGAATGCATGAATGCAACAATCACACTCAAGGATCAAGCAAAGCACACCAGACAAAGGTCATGGGAAAGCTCATTGTATCCCTAATATCAATCATCCATTTTGGTGGATTTAGGTTTTCACCTTATCAACACCCAAGTTCCATTGATATTAACGGTACATGAACCGGCTCAAACATCCTTAATATCAATCATCCATTTTGGTAGATTTAGGTTTTACACCTTATCAATACCCAAGTTCCATTGATATTAACGATGTTTGAACGACTCGACCACGAATCACGGGTTTGCTGAGAGTCACGAGCATGGAGTCTCGGTTAAGAACCAACCAAAGGGAGTGTACTAGGGTTTAAACCTGCCAGACATGTTCTACCAGAGGTTCCCATAATCATCGTCCCATCTCTCGGATATTATCGGAGAAACGAATACTCGTATTCCAAAAATATTCTCGAGAGAGACTCTTATGAGTGTAGTATCGCGTAACAATCGCATCAGATCTTACATCTGAACGACCTCCGCACTACGTCCTAAAATAGGCCAAGATGGGTTTGGTAAACTAAGGTCCTTGGCTTCTAAGGCACATGATTGAACGAATAATGCCTAACCACAAATAACTTGTGTGACATTATTAATCCAACATGACCTCCACCAAGTGAATGGACTCGCAAGTCAATTGGCTAAGGAATACTCCACACCAGTTGTAACACCCCGAATAAAATAAGAGGATTATTTAAATTAAGTTAATAATATATTTATTAATTTAATTAAATAAATTAAATTATTGGATTATTATTATTACTATTATTTGGAATAATAATTATTGGAAAATATATAAGTTGGAATAAGGAAAAAAAAGGGTTTCATTGTTGGTAAAGAGTTTTCACGTGAAACAGAGAAGCAGCTGAAAAGTGGAAAGTGGAGAAAAGGGCAAAGAGGAAGAGCTAGAGAGCAAAGGTTGAAGAACGGAAAAGCTTGAAGCTCGAAGATTGCCGGATTGTTCAGGTAAGGGGGGTTTATCGTCGTTTACTGGGTATTATAGATTAACATGTCATGGGTAGTGATAAACCGTTGAATTGACCCTAATTGGGATTGTAGAATGCTGAGAAATTGTGATGAGTAAACTGTGTTTAAGCTGTAATTGAGTCCGTAATTGTGTGAGTCGTGTTCCCCCGAACGTATAGCTTTTTACGGAAATTGAATCGGAGGTCCGGAAGTCCTCCAACGGCGGAAAATGCGGAGAACTCTGCATTCTGCCTTGTGTTAGCGCAGGAACTGCTGTTTTGTCTGCGTTAACCGGTTAACCCAGGGCGTTAACCGGTTAACACTGTTATATTTTGTGGAAATGTGCTGTTTTGCCTGCGTTAACCGGTTAACCCAGGGCGTTAACCGGTTAACACTGTTGCGTTTTGCCAGAAAATGTGTTTTTGTCCTGCGTTAACCGGTTAACCCAGGGCGTTAACCGGTTAACACTGTTTGAAAAGTGAAAAATTGATATTTTAATGTTGTGAGCATAATTGGTGATTTGCCTAGGTTGGTGTGTGACATAGTAGGGATTGAGTTATGTTATGAAGTAATATTGTAGTCAATTTTGATGAGAAAAATTTGTTGGGTTGTGTTATAAAGTGTCGATGCAAGTATGACTGAGTTGTTAAGTTGTTCCGTGTACGGAAAGTTGTTGAAAATACTGAGTTGTAGGCTTGATGAGCCAAAGTTGATTATAAGTTGATTATGTTGAAAACCTTGTTGTGTTGCTATTATTATTATGTTGTCGGAATTGTAAAGTCGTGTATGCCATGTACATTCATATGCATTAAGTCGGAGCTTTGCTCACACCACGTTGGCCTGGATTGGCAAATTTTAAGTTGAAAGTTGAAGGCTTATGCCTTGATGCCCAATAAAATGGCAATGATTTTAAGTTGGGAGTTTTACTCCGATTGGTACCACATGCATGACGAGTCGAGTCTCATTTGAGTTGCATTTTTATGTTGTTATTGAGTTGCATTTTACGTTGTTATTGAGTATGATATTTGAGTTGATGTGCCGTTACTGAATGCATGATATGATTAGGGTGATTAACGTGTAAATTTACTTAGCATTACATGATGATTTATAATGCTTATTATATCGATTGAGGAACTCACCCTTACAACTATTTTTCAGGTAACGAGCAGTGAGTGAGTAGAAGCTAGTGCTTGGAGTCTAGTGTGGTCTCCTTAGTGGGTCATGCTCTGATAGATGTAACATCGGGACGGGATGTTTTAACTTGTTGGATAATTTTATGTGTAATGTATTACATATGTTGAATGATCTCTATCCGCTGCGTATTTTGCAAGAAGTGTTTATGTTGAATTAAATAATGAGCATGACTGATTTTTATGGTGAAATGTGTGAAGTGTTGTGTGACACCCTTAACTGCAATAATTACTCTGATTTATATATTTGTTGTTGTAAATTAAATATTTGGGGTATTTTAGAAGGGTGTTACATTAGTGGTATCAGAGCAGGTCGGTCTGTCCGGCCAGTTGTCGTGTCGTTACTGTCTAACAATTGTGTATTGTTACTAATCTAACTTTTAAGTTGTGTTGTATTGATAAGTTGAAATGGCTGGAAGGAATGACGCTGCAATGGCTGCCGCAATGCAAGCGATGGCACAAGCTGTGCAGAACTTGCCAAATGCTGGTGGTGATGCTGGATCACGTAGCTTGGCGACTTTTCAGAGAGAGAATCCGCCGGTGTTTAAAGGGAAGCATGATCCAGATGCAGCCTTAGGATGGTTGAAGGAGATCGAGAGAATCTTCCGTGTTATGGATTGCACTCCAGCTCAGAAGGTTCGGTATGGTACTCACATGCTAGCAGTCGAAGCTGATGACTGGTGGCTAGAGACTCACGAGAGGTTGACCGTGGCAGGTGAAGTCATTACTTGGGATGTATTCCGTAGGGAATTCATGAGAAAGTATTATCCGGAAGATGTCCGTGGTAAGAAGGAAATTGAGTTCCTTGAGCTGAAGCAAGGAAACATGTCTGTCACTGATTATGCTGCGAAATTTGTGGAGCTGTCCAAATTTTATCCTCATTACACTGGTGCTGGTGCTGAATTTTCAAAGTGCATCAAGTTTGAAAATGGACTGCGCTCTGAAATTAAGAAGGCTGTTGGGTATCAGAAGATACGCATTTTTACTGAATTGGTTGATAGCTGCAGGATATTTGAAGAAGACAATAATGCTCATTACAAGATTGTCAGTGACCGCAGGGGCAAGCAACATCAAAACCGTGGAAAGCCGTATGATGCTCCAGTGGGAAGAGGGAAACAAGGAGTTGCTCCGGCTCAGAGGACCAGTAGGGGAGGTGCTCCTGCTGGTATAGTTTGCTTCAAATGTGGTCAGGCTGGTCATAAGAGTAATGTATGCACTGCTGAAGTAAAGAGGTGTTTTCGTTGTGGTAAGACTGGTCATGCAATAGCTGATTGCAAGCACAAGGAAATGATTTGTTTTAATTGTAGCGAAGAAGGGCATATTGGAAGTCAGTGTCAGAAGCCAAAGAAATCTCAAACGGGAAAGGTGTTCGCATTGACCGGAACTCAAACCTCCAGTGAGGACAGACTTATCCGAGGTACGTGTTATATTAATGGCTTTCCTCTTGTAGCTATTATTGACACAGGTGCGACTCATTCCTTTATATCTTTGGATTGTGCTGTGAAACTTAAGTTAGAGATATCTGAGATGTTTGGTAGTATGGTAATTGATACTCCTGCGAAGGGTTCAGTGACTACTACTTCGGTTTGTTTAAATTGTCCTTTGAGTATTTTTGGTAGAGACTTTGGGATGGACCTAGTGTGTCTTCCACTAGTGCAGATTGATGTTATTCTGGGTATGAACTGGTTGGTGTTTAACCGAGTTTCTATCAATTGTTTTGATAAGACAGTGGTCTTTCTTGATATTGAGGAAGGAAAGAGTTTGTTTCTATCGGCAAGGCAAGTGAATGAGGAAGTAGCTGATGGGGCAGAGTTGTTTATGCTGTTAGCGACTTTGGAGGCTAAAGATAAACTGGTGATTGGCGATCTAGCCGTGATGTGTGATTTTCCTGATGTGTTTCCGGAAGAGGTGAATGAATTACCGCCAGAGCGGGAAATGGAGTTCTCGATTGATTTGGTACCTGGTACTAGGCCGATATCGATGGCTCCGTACCGTATGTCTGATGTTGAGTTAACTGAATTGAAGAGTCAGTTGGAAGATCTGTTGGATAAGAAATTTATTCGTCTGAGTGTGTCACCGTGGGGTGCACCAGTGCTATTGGTTAAGAAGAAAGAAGGTACTATGAGATTGTGTGTGGACTACAGGCAACTGAATAAAGTGACGATCAAGAATCGGTATCCTTTGCCGAGGATTGATGATTTGATGGATCAGTTGGTTGGTGCAAGTGTGTTCAGCAAAATAGATTTGAGATCTGGGTATCATCAGATCCGTGTGAAAACCGAGGATATTCAGAAGACTGCTTTCAGAACAAGGTATGGACATTATGAGTATTCTGTAATGCCTTTTGGTGTGACTAATGCGCCTGGAGTATTTATGGAGTATATGAATAGGATTTTCCATCCGTACCTAGACAAGTTTGTTGTGGTGTTTATTGATGATATTTTGGTGTATTCGAAATCTGAAGAAGAGCATGCTGAACATTTGAGAGTGGTTTTGGGAGTTCTACGAGAAAAGAAGTTATTTGCTAAATTGTCCAAGTGTGAATTTTGGTTAGGAGAGGTGAGTTTTCTTGGTCATGTGATTTCAAGAGGTGGCGTTGCTGTTGATCCTTCTAAGATAGAAGCGGTATCTAAGTGGGAAGCTCCGAAGTCTGTTGCTGAGATTCGAAGTTTCCTTGGTTTGGCTGGTTATTATAGGAAGTTCATTGAGGGATTTTCTAAGTTGGCGTCACCATTGACGATGTTGACTAGGAAGGGGCAAGCGTTTGTTTGGGACTCAAAATGTGAAGAAGGTTTCCAAGAGTTAAAGAGAAGGTTAACTACTGCTCCTATTCTGATATTGCCGAGTTCGTCAGAATCGTTTGAAGTTTACTGTGATGCTTCATTGTTGGGTTTGGGTGGCGTGTTGATGCAGAATAAGCAGGTTATAGCTTATGCTTCAAGACAGCTGAGGGTTCATGAGAGGAACTATCCGACGCACGATTTAGAGTTGGCGGCTGTGGTGTTTGTTCTGAAGTTATGGAGGCATTACTTGTACGGGTCAAGATTTGAGGTTTTCAGTGACCATAAAAGTTTAAAGTATTTGTTTGATCAGAAAGAGCTGAATATGAGACAGAGAAGATGGTTAGAGTTTTTGAAGGATTATGATTTTGGTTTGAATTACCATCCGGGTAAAGCAAACGTAGTGGCTGATGCATTGAGTCGGAAATCATTACATATGTCTATACTAATGGTTAAGGAATTGGATTTAATTGAGCAGTTTAGAGACTTGAGTTTGGTGTGTGAGAGTACTCACAATAGTGTTAAATTGGGAATGTTGAAGTTAACAAGTGGTATTCTGGATGAGATCAGAGAGGGTCAGAAATCCGATGTGCTTTTGGTTGATAAGTTGACTCTAGTGAATCAAGGTCAAGGGGGTGAATTCAGAGTTGATGAGAATGATGTTTTGAAATTTGGTAATCGGGTGTGTATTCCGGATGTTATCGAACTTAAGAAGAGTATTCTTGAAGAAGGACATCGTAGTGGCCTGAGTATTCATCCTGGAGCTACGAAGATGTATCATGATTTGAAAAAGTTATTTTGGTGGCCGGGAATGAAAAGAGAAATTGCGAGTTTTGTTTATTCCTGTTTGACTTGTCAGAAGTCAAAGATTGAGCATCAGAAGCCGTCTGGGCTAATGCAACCGTTGGCTATTCCAGAGTGGAAGTGGGATAGTATCAGTATGGATTTTGTTTCTGGTTTACCGAGGACAAGTAAGAATTTTGAAGCTATTTGGGTGATTGTTGACAGATTGACAAAATCGGCTCATTTCATTCCGATCAGAATGGATTATCCGTTAGAGAGATTAGCTGAGTTGTATATTGAGAAGATTGTAAGTTTGCATGGTATTCCGTCGAGTATTGTTTCAGACAGAGATCCTAGATTTACATCGAAATTCTGGGAAGGTTTGCAGAAGGCTTTGGGAACTAAACTGAGATTGAGCTCTGCATATCACCCGCAGACTGATGGTCAGACTGAGAGGACGATTCAGTCACTAGAGGATCTGTTGAGGGCTTGTGTTTTGGAAAAGGGAGGTGCTTGGGATTGTTATTTACCTTTGATTGAGTTTACCTACAACAATAGTTTTCATTCGAGCATTGGTATGGCGCCGTTTGAAGCTTTGTATGGTAGGAGATGTCGGACACCGTTATGTTGGTATGAGTCCGGTGAGAGTGCTGTGGTTGGACCGGAGATTGTTCAACAAACTACGGAAAAGACTAAGATGATTCAGGAGAAGATGAGAATGGCTCAGAGTCGTCAGAAGAGTTATCATGATAGGAGGAGGAAATCACTTGAATTCCGAGAGGGAGATCACGTGTTTCTTCGTGTTACTCCGATAACTGGGGTTGGTCGAGCTTTGAAGTCAAAGAAGTTGACACCTCGATTTATTGGTCCTTATCAGATTTTGGAGAGGATAGGAGAGGTAGCCTATCGTATCGCTTTACCGCCGTCACTTGCGAATTTGCATGAGGTTTTTCATGTGTCTCAGTTGAGGAGGTACATTCATGATCCGTCGCATGTGATCCAAGTAGATGATGTACAGGTAAGAGATAACCTGACTGTTGAAATATCGCCTATGAGGATTGAGGATCGAGAGTTGAAGCAGTTGCGGGGTAAAGAGATTGCCTTAGTGAAAGTAGCTTGGGGAGGACCAGCAGGTGGCAATGTGACTTGGGAACTGGAGAGTCAGATGAAAGAGTCTTATCCAGAGTTATTTGCTTGAGGTATGTTTTCGAGGACGAAAACTCTTTTAGTGGGTGAGAGTTGTAACACCCCGAATAAAATAAGAGGATTATTTAAATTAAGTTAATAATATATTTATTAATTTAATTAAATAAATTGAATTATTGGATTATTATTATTACTATTATTTGGAATAATAATTATTGGAAAATATATAAGTTGGAATAAGGAAAAAAAAGGGTTTCATTGTTGGTAAAGAGTTTTCACGTGAAACAGAGAAGCGGCTGAAAAGTGGAAAGTGGAGAAAAGGGCAAAGAGGAAGAGCTAGAGAGCAAAGGTTGAAGAACGGAAAAGCTTGAAGCTCGAAGATTGCCGGATTGTTCAGGTAAGGGGGTTTATCGTCGTTTACTGGGTATTATAGATTAACATGTCATGGGTAGTGATAAACCGTTGAATTGACCCTAATTGGGATTGTAGAATGCTGAGAAATTGTGATGAGTAAAATGTGTTTAAGCTGTAATTGAGTCCGTAGTTGTGTGAGTCGTGTTCCCCCGAACGTATAGCTTTTTACGGAAATTGAATCGGAGGTCCGGAAGTCCTCCAACTGCGGAAAATGCGGAGAACTCTGCATTCTGCCTTGTGTTAGCGCAGGAACTGCTGTTTTGTCTGCGTTAACCGGTTAACCCAGGGCGTTAACCGGTTAACACTGTTATATTTTGTGGAAATGTGCTGTTTTGCCTGCGTTAACCGGTTAACCCAGGGCGTTAACCGGTTAACACTGTTGCGTTTTGCCAGAAAATGTGTTTTTGTCCTGCGTTAACCGGTTAACCCAGGGCGTTAACCGGTTAACACTGTTTGAAAAGTGAAAAATTGATATTTTAATGTTGTGAGCATAATTGGTGATTTGCCTAGGTTGGTGTGTGACATAGTAGGGATTGAGTTATGTTATGAAGTAATATTGTAGTCAATTTTGATGAGAAAAATTTGTTGGGTTGTGTTATAAAGTGTCGATGCAAGTATGACTGAGTTGTTAAGTTGTTCCGTGTACGGAAAGTTGTTGAAAATACTGAGTTGTAGGCTTGATGAGCCAAAGTTGATTATAAGTTGATTATGTTGAAAACCTTGTTGTGTTGCTATTATTATTATGTTGTCGGAATTGTAAAGTCGTGTATGCCATGTACATTCATATGCATTAAGTCGGAGCTTTGCTCACACCACGTTGGCCTGGATTGGCAAATTTTAAGTTGAAAGTTGAAGGCTTATGCCTTGATGCCCAATAAAATGGCAATGATTTTAAGTTGGGAGTTTTACTCCGATTGGTACCACATGCATGACGAGTCGAGTCTCATTTGAGTTGCATTTTTATGTTGTTATTGAGTTGCATTTTACGTTGTTATTGAGTATGATATTTGAGTTGATGTGCCGTTACTGAATGCATGATATGATTAGGGTGATTAACGTGTAAATTTACTTAGCATTACATGATGATTTATAATGCTTATTATATCGATTGAGGAACTCACCCTTACAACTATTTTTCAGGTAACGAGCAGTGAGTGAGTAGAAGCTAGTGCTTGGAGTCTAGTGTGGTCTCCTTAGTGGGTCATGCTCTGATAGATGTAACATCGGGACGGGATGTTTTAACTTGTTGGATAATTTTATGTGTAATGTATTACATATGTTGAATGATCTCTATCCGCTGCGTATTTTGCAAGAAGTGTTTATGTTGAATTAAATAATGAGCATGACTGATTTTTATGGTGAAATGTGTGAAGTGTTGTGTGACACCCTTAACTGCAATAATTACTCTGATTTATATATTTGTTGTTGTAAATTAAATATTTGGGGTATTTTAGAAGGGTGTTACACCAGTCAACAAGACTACGCCATTCTCCTATCCTAGAGTGCACTCGAGTTCGGGTATAGAACTCATCTCACAGAGATCACCAAAGCAAACAGCAATTGTATATCAAGCGATTCAAACATTACAATCAATACAGTTATCCCTAATTGTACAAAAATATATCAAATAACAGATAAACAAATATCATACAACAAGGGTGAAAAGTAGGCAATACCACTAGGGAAGGTCTAATTTTTTCCCAGCAGAGTCGCCACTTTTCTGTAGCGGTGTATTCGTCGCTATATGATTTATTTATTAAACCATAAGCAAAGTATACAATGAATCGAGTCGCCACTGCACTTTTATTTATCCTAAGGACTGGTTAAAAAGCGAACAAAAACCTAAGAAGTTTTACACGTAGAAAACCAATAAAAAGATCAGAGAGTCTGGGTAAGGGGTAAATTACGCAATGGGAAGGTGTTAGGCACCCATCACGTCCTAGGTACTCCTAGGGAGCCCTTTTCACACTTGTTGTATAAAAATGTTTATTTGTTTTTGACATATTGTGCAAACATGAATGGGAAGATGAGAAAAGAATGTACATTTTATTATTTTTGTGTTCGAACGGATGAACCCGTTGCCTACGTACCTTCCATCAAAGGTAAGGATCAAAACGCCGTAGTTCGGCTAAAAGATTTCCAAAATAATCAGTGGGTTCATTTTAAAACAAGAGCACTAAGGCTTTTCATTACCAATGGGAGAAAACTCAACCCGAATCAACAATCCACCATGCGAGGACGGCTTCAACATACTAGTGAGGGGTTAACCCTATAATAAGTATGGAAGATTTACAATCAACTCACTAAGGATAAGGTAAGATTTACATCAACCACTATGGTAATTAAAACCTAAGGCTAATGCATGAAAACATATTAACAATGGACAAAGCCAAAACAATTGAATGTGTGAAGTTAGTTGATTATGATTATTCACAAAATATGGTCAAGGTATGATTAATATTGATTCAAAGAAGTGTTATGAAATGGAGTTTGAAAAGTCAAGGACTTAGGGTCCAGGTTTCTAATTTGAAAAGACATGAAGATGTTTGCACAACAAGTCAAAAGTTTTTGAATTAACAACGTGTGAAAAGGGGGTTTGAAACAAAAGGGTATGGATGATGGGATGTAAAACTTCTCACAAGGTTCACCTCTTGAAATCATATAGAAGATGATTCAAGTGTGTCCTTAGGAATGAGGCAACAAAGCAAGTAAGCAAATAAAAGCAAGGGGATACCGGATGCCATCAATGGACTTATACCAATCTCACAAACAAAAGCGGATACCGGATACCAATAAATGGGTTCACACCAATCTCCTAAAACAAAACAATGATACCGGATGCCATCAATGGTCTTATACCAATCTCATAAAGCAAAAGCGGATATCGGATACCACTAAATGGATTTACACCAATCTCATAAAGTAAAACAAAACTTGGATGTCGGATGCCAATCTATCTGGACTTATACCAACCTCCAAAGGATGATCATGGGAGTACAAATGCCAACAACATGGTCTTACAATTGCATCCTCACATACAACAAACAAACAAGCATTTAAGCAATGGACATGAGTGACCAAGTGAAATGGTCTTACACTCTGTCCCTTCCAAATCATAGGAACAATGGCCAAAGAACATGGTCTTACAATTGTCCTCAATGGGTAAACCAAACATGGATCACAAAGATATGCAATGATGATCATGCAATAATGAACAATCAATGATGATAAGTGCACAAAGGCAAACAAGCATGTACAAATGCAACAAACAATCAATCAACAAAGTCATTTAGCACCCACTATAACCAAACAATTAGGCTCAATCAAAGGGTTAGACTTAAAAGTCAACTGGAATAGGGTAAATGGTGCTCTTAACCTTGACATTGAGAGCCAAGGTGAAGCGATGAAAGGATATGAGGGGTGTGCCTCATCACTCTTATCCCTGGTCAGGGAGAGCATTGAATATCAGAAGGTGTGGGAGTTCAGAAAGATGGAACTCTCTCCACAAGTTAGACTCGATAGATCTTGGGTTTTTACTCACTATGCATCAACACATGTGGTGTGAGCAAGGTGAGTGACTCACAGAATAGTAGGAGATAGGCTACATATCTCTTTTGTCTACCAATTGCCTCATATGAGGTCTTTACCTGCTTGGGGACAAAGTTAAACAATCACAAACATCGCCTCTTAAGGAGGACTTCAGACAGTTGCCTGGCTAAGTAACAAGCCAGGTCTTCCAGACTACATGGAGACAAGAGAGTCTACCTCAATGCTTAAGCAAAGAAAATCAATAGCAAGTTCTCAAAGGAACTAAAGCGACTATGGTACCTGAAATCAATCAAATATAATCAGTATTCAAGTCACAAAGTCAAAACAGACAAGTTATGAACCAACAGACAACACAATCAATCACATGTGCAAAGCACAAACTCAAAGCAAATGAGTTAGCATCCTACAAAACAAACCAAGTTAGTTCATCACAATCAATTAAACCAAACTCAATCAACTTGAATTAATCTCCTTAAAGCAATTGCTTCTTTAACCTGAAAAAACAACTCAAATGTGAGAAGTAAGACCACTAGGACAAACCTAGGGTCAAAAGGAGGTGAAAAAATCAAAACAGCAAGTGAAAACTGATCAAAATCAAGATTTATCAAACAAGAGTAGAATCTAATTGGTCTCACATCCAAACTATGCACCAAATCCATTTCATAAGCTAAACATGTCAAACTATGCATTTTGGAATCACATTGGAGCAAACAGAATGATCACAATCAAATCAATACTAAAATAGCTCAATAAATTCCCAGAAAATTCAAGCTTAAACAGAACACATTCAATGAGCTACATATCAAATTTCATGGTATTTGGACCAGAGGAAGTATAGAAATTAAAATCAACAAATCATGGTATGCAAAAACAAACTCAAACAAGGCCACAAATCAAATATCAACTTTAGGCAAGTGTAAAACAGAAATGGCATAAGATAAATGAACCACACCAAAGCCAAAATGAAGTTAAACATGTTAAGAACCAATCCACAAGATTTAAGCTTCATATGATAAGGCATGATAATTTCACAAGCCATGTAAGTTGATCACTCAAGAAAAGTCCAAAAATGACTAAACAGCAAATAAAATCCCAATCAAATAGGAAATTGATCAACAAATCCTACAAAAAATCATGCTCAAACTAGACACACAGATGTAATCACATGCAAAAATCCAGAGCAAATGGCATAGCATAAGCATGGAAACAAAATTCAAGAAGTTGAACAGAAACTAGTGTGCACACATTGTCACACTCAACTTGATCACATCATATCTACCAATCCAGAAACTCAAAAATAGCAAACTATACATCAAAATCACCAGGAAAGAGTCTAGATCATGCATATAAAATTTCAAGCATTTACAATAAGGCATCATTATTTTATGATCAAAATGGTAAAACCTATACACAAAGCACACATGATCAAAGGCCTTAGACAAAATTAAAAATCAACCAAGCACAACTTTTGCTATCATGCCTAAAAAAAACTAGAAAGAAATTGGAGATGAATGCAAAAATCTTCACTCAATTTGGATCAAGGATGAATATTCTATGATTTTTTTGAAGTTTGATCTAAAAATGAAATAAACATTTAAGAATTAAAATGAAATTAAAGGCGCGGATGGCAATTTTGTAATTATGGAGATCACTTAATGAAACGCTGAGTTTCATTAAGTGACTTGGCAACGCGTGAATGGCCAGAAGTCGCGGGAAACAGGAAATTGAAAACAAAGGCCAGGCGGAAAAGATCTAACGCGAAGCTGAAGCGAAAATTTGAATGCATACAACACGCGTTCTACATGTTCATCATCATCATGACTTTTTATCACCAAAACTAGAAAACTATATATCGTTGCAATCGTCTCATCATGCACATCAATAATATCAACAAGATTTAATCTAACTCTCAACATATCAAAAGGATCGATCAAAAGAAGTTTTAGCATCAAACATTCAGATCAAGATATCTTCATCAATACTGCATGGTTTAACACGATCTAAGTTTCAGTGAGCTCTATGTTCCACGATCTACCTAAGCCACATGTTGATTTCATGAATTAGAGGATTCGAATTCTCACCTTCTTGATGATGCAGTGATGAAATCGAGCTCTTCAGGTCCTAATAGTGCAAAACAGGTACTCTATAGTGGTTATGAAGATGGAAGGAAGGTGCAGAATGAATCAATTGTGCTTCAAGAGTCCAAAACTCGCATCTGCCATGAATAAGCTTTATCTTCAACAGTGGAGCTTTCTTCAAGAATCTCTATGCCTTTGCCTCAAACAGATCTTTAACAGCACCTGAAATTGATGATCCACGCAAGAGAAAGCAAAAAAAGTGATGAATTCTTGATGAACAAGTGCAAAAAAAAGTATGAGAAAATTGTGAGAAAATTGAGAGGATTTTGAGAATTTGTGATTTTTGATCTGAGATTGTGAATGTGGATCTGGATTTTCTGTTATGATTAGGCTCTTATAGTCTTGTTAATCCAATGCCTTAATCATGATTAGCACAAATTGGAAGTGATTAGCAAGTTGCACATGTTATGCATTTTGGCCAAATTGCCCTTTTGCACTTAGAACCAATGGAACAGTCAATTCTCCTTTGAAGCAAGTCACAAATCATGTTTAGAAGTGAATTGAATTGGTTTGGTATGAAAATTCCATGTATTTTTGAAAATCACTATTTTTCCCACCAAAATTTAATTAGTTCACTTGAAAAATGACCTTTTTATGTGAAGGTTTTTGATGAAATGTGATGATGCATTATGATAGTACATGTTAAATGGGATTTGCTCAAAAAAGAATCATCCAAATTGGCCAAATGGTTTGAAAGTTATGCCACTTTGAAATCCCAAAATATTTGAAAATGATTTGATCATAACTTGCCAACCATAAATGAGAAATGAGTGTTCTTGGACTTTTTGGAAAGGTGAGAGCAAGATCTTCAACTTTCATGTTGGACAAATTTTGATTTGAAGCTTGCTTGGACATGTAATTTTGAGGAGAATGACTTTCCATTTTTGGCAGGTGAAAATTACAGGTCATTACTATTTTGGGAAACTTTTTGTCTGACCTCAAATCCTTCATTGTGGATGTTTGAAATGTCAATTGAGGCTTGTATGGACATGAATGAGACCTTTCCAACCATCTCACACCTTCAAATTCCTGATTAAATGCACAGTTGACCACAATTGACTTTGCTAGGGTTTTGGTTGACTGAGCCATGTTCTGATGAATTTCAAACCTTTCTCTCTTGAGATCTTGACTCCAAATGATATCACAACTCATGTGAATCTCTTATGAATGATCATGGTGCCCAAATTCTTCAAGAATGGCCACCATCCATTGCTCAATGAATGATTTGACTGTTTTGACCTAGTTTGCTTCATCTGCAAGTAACAAGGTTAGATGACAATATTTTTGTACTTTTGGGTTAGTAAACAAATGAAAAGCAATGATATACAAATGCAATACATGCTTGGTGATCAAGAATCACACTCAAAAGGTAACCCACCCACTAAGAGGCAAGCAAAGGTGCACAAATGATCCTTGAGGCAATGAATGATATGATATGATGCCTTGAGGGATCTTAGGGCCAAAATTGGGGTCTTACAGAGATCACCAAGCATAACAAGCAGATCATATCATACAAACAAATAAACAAAAATCATATATACAAATATATACACATACAAAAGTTGGCTAAACCCACTGAGGACTACTCCCCAGCAGAGTCGCCACTTAATTTATGTAGCGGTAAATTCATGACCATTAAGCTATGAATAAATTTAACGTCAATAAAACCAGAGTCGCCACCGCGCTTTTATTGTTTCCAAAGGAAAAGGGAAAAGTATGAACAAAACCAAAAGATAACAAGTTTTCAAATCAAAACTAATAAAATTCCAGAGATTACAGGTAAGGGGGTTGGTTACACAGAGGGAAGGTGTTAGCACTCAAAGTATCCTAGGTACTCCTACGGAGCCCTTTTTTTATGTGTGTATGTGTTTTTGGTATAAAAGATGTTTGAGAAAAATAGAGTGTGGGGATGAGAAAAGAATTCATTGATTATATTTTTGTGTTTGACAAGTCCTTCGGACTTGTGCGTGAGTACCAACATAAGAATGAGGGACCAAAACCTCGTAGTTCGTGGTAACAATTTCAAAATGAGTGAATTGCTTTTGACAAAATTTAAGTGAAAAGAGGCACACAAGGGCCTAAAAGTTTGAATGAGTGTTAGTTCTTTTTGTATTTTGATATTTTAAGTCAATATGATTAGATTTATTTACAAATTTGATTTAAGAAAAAGTTTGAAAATTCATTGGCATAAGGCCAAAGTTTCTAATTTGGAACATGTCTAAGTTTGAAATCACAAGCAAAGAAAGTTTTTGAAAAGGGGGAGAGATTTTGAAATTTTAGAAGTGGGAGAAGATGAAGAGGCTATCCTAAGCACAAATTTAAAAGTTAAGGGTTGAAAAGATCTGACCAATGGGATGCAATCCAACTGACAAGAATATCATTTAGAAAACTCACTTTCCCTTTGGACTTTGAATCAAGCAATAATCAACAAGCAATTAGCAATATCAGACATCATAAAGATCAAGGCATCAAATAAAGATGGCCACATCCATGCAATAAAATCCATAACTAGCATTCTTCTTTTGTCTTCTCATGTATCATATGAAATACTCCTTGATTCAACTCAGAGAAAAGCATCAGACACAAGTTCAAAACAACAGTTACATCAAGACCATGTAGTAGATAAGTTCAACTAGATTCCAATACTTGCATCAGATGAAGGCTCAATTCACAATAACTTGGTCTCTGAATGTTGGCATTGACCAAGTCCTTTTGCATATGGAATATTGCCTAATCCTAAGTCCAAAAGTCTAAATCAAGCTTAATAGTCCACACAAACATTTTAAAGGTTTTTTTGTTGTTTATTAAGTATTTTAAGGTCCTAAGACCACAAACACATACAAAATAGACAAACAAATATATACAATCACAATATATGGCTCAAATGAGCAAAGTGAAAATGGCATAAATATAAACAAGTTTAATAAAATGAAAATGACAATGAATGGTAAATGGCTTAAAATTAAATTGCATAAAGTAAATGAATTGAAAGTAAAGAAAAGTTAATAATAGTTAGTGTTAATCAAAGTTAATTAGAGTTTAGTGGAGTTTTTCTTTTTAATTGATTAAGCCATTCTTTGGAGAACACTCAACCCTCTATTCACAAGCATGGATCCTTGAACCAATACATCTTCCATAGGAAGGAAAAAGGCCAAGTTTCCACACAATACCATGAAAAGGGGGAGACTTACAATCCCACTTACTATAGTGCTATGCCTTTAGGGTCAAAATTTAGCTCTATGTTAAGCAATCGTAATTGGACTTATGTAGAAGTCACAACTATCTGTGGCCGGACAATAAAGATTTAGGTGTTAATACATGTTAGAGCATTGGTGTAATGAACCAAACTCCTAAAACATACCACACACTAAAAGATAAGATCAAAAGGGGTGGACCTATCACATCCATACTTGTATTGGTTCATCAAACACAAAGCCACTGATGAACCAATTAGCTTTAGGATTTTGAGACTTCATTGGTCAATGAAAGGAATGGGAAAAAAAAAGGGGAAGAAGATGAAAGAGGAGGGGAGATAAGAGAAACACAAATTGGTCATGGGAGGAATTTTATCAAATTAAAACCATCCATTCTTTTTGGGAGATGAAATATACATTTCATCAATCCCCTATATCCAATGATTTTAATCTAACAAAAGTCAAATCAACCTTAACCAAGGCCCAAACAAATAGTCAAACATCACAAGACCAAGGCAATAGCTCAACATAATCCTTACATGATTAATCAATTAAAAATGAATTAAGTTTCAATTTAAATTTGCCAAAACCTAAAACCTCTTCAAAACACCAAATAAGTGGCCAACAGATTTATCCTAGGTCAATGAAGGTCAAAGGACCTTAGACAAAAAATTTCATAATTTTTGAAAAGTTAGAAGTATTTTTAAATAATTAAAGATTTAATTCATGAAAAATATCAAAGTTAATCCAAAAAATAATTTTAATTCAGAAAATGATAGAGGAAAATATTTAAAGATTTTTGGTGAAAGTCCAATATTTTTTGGATTAAAAATGAAATTAATATGAATTACACAATAAATGGGTTAAACAGAAAATCAGAAAATAAAAAGAATTTCAAAAAACCAAGGCCCATCAGATCTCCCTCATTAATTGAGGTGGTAGATCTGATGACCATGCGCATCATGTCCATGGTGTTCCAAAGTCAGCGCGTGGCAACATTGGTAATTAAAATCAAAGGCCAAGATTAAATCAATTTAAACAGATCTGATGGTTGAGAGGCGTGACAACACACAACCGGAGCTAGGGCTCCGATCTTCTTCTTCGGTGGACCTCACCGGACTGGTCCACCATCAACCATCACTAAAATAAAAAACAAGGACATGGATTCAAAGAAAAAATGTCCAGGAGCTCGAATCTGGCCTCAATTTTCTCCAATTCCAAGTATATAGAAAGATACAGGGATTTGAATTTTGAGGATCATGAACTGAGTTGC
This sequence comes from Lathyrus oleraceus, assembly GCF_024323335.1. Taxonomy (NCBI): domain Eukaryota; kingdom Viridiplantae; phylum Streptophyta; class Magnoliopsida; order Fabales; family Fabaceae; genus Lathyrus; species Lathyrus oleraceus. The sequence goes on from NC_066582.1 coordinate 207,352,920, forward strand.
TTCGATTTAACCTCAAAGCAACTCAATGTTGTTGCCTACATTGGTAGGACTTTAGACAACCAAAAATCACAAAGAATGGTGAAGAATTGAGAGAGAATCAAAGAGATGAAGTTTATGGAAAATCACCTTCGAGTTACTTCAAATTCACTTTATCTTGATCTGGATTTGCTTGCTTTCTCCTCCTCTTACTTGCAGAAGCCAGTTGAGATGAAAAGGGAAGTGAATTTATGGAGTTTGAACCCCAAACAGAAGATGAAGTTCAAGCTCGACTTCAAAAGAAATCTTCAGAAATTCTATGGAATGAAGGGTTTAGATTGGTATGGTAAAGCTTAGGCAAGGTATTGGTGGAGTTCTATTCATAATGCACTCCTATTTATAGCCAATGAAATTGATTTCTACACACTTTCTTTCAAATGTTCAAAAATAGCAAGTTTCTTCATGAGCTAGCATGGGCGTGCACAAAGCCCAAACAATCATTCGCAAAGGTCCAAAATCGTGCATAGGTCATGCTGAAAGTGTTGCATTAAGCCATGAAAACTTGGAATGAGTTTGATCATGAAATTCTTCCAAATGGTACCACACATTGCACCCATGTGCAAGTCCTTCAATTTTGATCCAAATGAGAAAATCTTAGACTTTTTGGAATGGTGAGATCAAGGGGAACAACTTTCATGTTGAACACTTTTCTATTTGAAGCTTGGATCATGATGAATTTTGAGGTAATTTGGAAAATCAAACATATTTGAAAATTTTCTAAGTACCAAGTCATATGTTCACTTCTTCCACCTTGAATAACTTTTGTTATGGACTTCAAATGGAAACACTTCCTTCATTAAAGTTGTATATATTTCAAACCTCTTCAATTTGGTCACAAATTTGACCCCATTTGTATTTTTCATGAAGGAGTTATGCATTTTAGAAGTTGAGGAAAATCACTTGTTCAATGGTAATGGCCCGAAATGACCTATAATGTTTCCTCTTGGAACATGCATTTGCAAGTTGAATTTGAACTTCCTCCAGACGTCAAAGTTGAATTATACATATTGAATTTCATCACGGAATTTTAAGGGCTTTCATCTCATAAAAAATGAGCAAGTTATGATCTTGGGAAGTTGACCTCCTAACTAGGGTTCAGACAAAATGACCTATAATCTTTCATCATAAAAAATGACTTTTCAAGAAAAACTAGCTATTGAATTCAACATTAAATTTGTTTGAAATGTCATTTTGAGTAACTTTGCTCTTGGAATCATTTTCATATGACAAAAATTGTTGGAGATAGGGTCTAGGGAACCCCTAGTTTTGACCAGTTGACTTTCTCTAGTCAACCACCATGAACCATCTTGCTAGCTTGACATTATATTTATTTTTGGGACTTATGGAGGATCATACATGTGTAGGATTTTGTAATATGAATTATCCCTTGAAATATTTGATCACATGTTGAAGAAACTTGTTGAGGAAGTTACACAAGATACCTAGATGAATTAGGGTTTCCAAGGCAAACAAACTTCGAACTCTTGATGAATTCTTGATCAAAATGATATGTGAACACCATGGGAATCCATATATGATGTCTAGATTCATTGTGAGCCATTTATTTATTGGTTTCCTTGCATTGAGAGTATCAAACCCTCTATATGAGCTTGATGGGACATAGGTGAGCACACACACTACCTACAAAAGAGTTAAACTATACATAGACATATTTTTGGCATTTTGGTTAGTAAATAATGAAAAACAAAGTATGATACAATCAAATATGCTTGGTGATCTCTCCCAATGCGAACCCAATGAATGAAGGGTAAGGAGGATGCCAAGGTGTGATCCCAAAGCCAATGCATATGATGAGATATCATAAGGGATCTTAGGGCCAAAATTGGGGTATTACAATTGAAAGATGCGTGGACTTGAAGTTTGAGGTGCATGATCTGAGTTACTTCGATTTAGCCTCAAAGAAACTCAATCTTGTTGCCTACATTGGTAGGTTTCATACAACCAATAATCAATCAAAATAATTGAGAAATGAGGGAGAACCAAAGAAGAAAAGTTTGAGAAAATTCAACTTTGGGTAGCTTAAATTGAGCTTGATCTTGCTTCCAATTTGACTTGGCTTGACTCTAACAGCTTGCAGGAAGTGAAATGGGTCAATGAAAGGCTTGGATTCTTGGAGTTTCAATCTCAAAACAGAATGAGAATTGAAACTCGATTTCAAGTGAAATATTCAAGTTTATCCTTTAATGGAGGTTACGGAGGAAATGGTGCAAATCTTGGGCAAGAGGGATCCCTTTTCTGAGCAGTAAGGCAATGTATTTATAACATGAGAGTTACTTTCCAAACATTTCCATAATTTGTCCAAAAATAGTAATGTGATGTGCATGGGTGCATGGACATGCATTAATCCCAAAATGATGATTTCATTGAGTCCTAATTCGTGTATAAACCATGCTAATATCATATCATGAAGCCATGCAATGGTAATTGGGAAATGAATTCAAAAGTTGCCAAAACAAGCCATGTAAAGTATCCATATGCAAGTCCCTTAATTCTTGTCCAAATGAAGTGATTTTGGATGATTTAGAAAGGTGACATCAAGGAGAACAACTTTGAGTTTGAACACTTTTCCATTTGAAGCTTGGATCATGATTAATTTTGAGAAATCAAACATGGTTGAAAATTTTCTAAGTACAAAGTCAAATGACTTCTTCTTCCACGTTGAATAATTTTTGCTATGAGCTCAAAATGGGAATGTTTTCTTCAATAAAGTTGTATCTATTTAAATCCTATTCAATTTAGTCACATATTTGAAATCATTTGGATTTGGCATGAGGGAGTTATGCATTTTAGAAGTTGAGTAAAATTGCTTGTTTAATGATAATGACCCAAAATGACCTATAATGCTTCCTCTTGGCACATGCCATTGCAAGTAAATTTTTACATATCTCAAAGAATAAAAGTTGGATAAGACATCTTGAAATTTATCATGATGCTTGTATGGCCTTCACATCATAAAATTTGAGCAAGTTATGGTCCTTGGAAGTTGACCTCCTAACTAGGGCTTAGACAAAATGACCTATAATCTTTCACCATAAAAAATGAATTTCCAAGAAAACTTAGATCTTTATGTGAACATGAAAGTTGTTTAGAATGTAAAAGAAAGTAACTTTTATCTTGGAATAATATTCATATGACAAAAAATGTAGGAGATAGGGTCTATGGATTCCTAGTTTTGAGCAGTTGACTTTCTCTGGTCAACTTCTTTGAACCAACTTGCAAACTTGAAGTTCTATTGATACTTGGGACTCATGGAGGATCATATATACTTGAGATGATTTATAATTAAGTATACCTTGATATATTTGGCCAATTGTTGAAGAAACTTGCCGAGGAAGTCACACAAGATACCCAAATGAATTAGGGCTTCCAAGGCAAACAAGCTTCAAACTCTTGATAAATTGTTGATCAAATTGACAAATAAACATTATGGGGATCCATATATGATGCTTATAACCATTGTGAACCTTTTCTTGATTGATATCTTTGCTTTGAGGGTCTTAAACCCTAGTTGTGAGCTTGATGAGGCACAAATGGATGTACATACTACATACAAAAGAAACAAAGATATATAGGCATATTTTTGATATTTTGGTTAGTAAACAAAAGAAAATAAAGTATGATACAATCAAAAGTTCTTGGTGATCTCTCCTAATACAAACCCAATGAATGAGGGGTAAGGAGGATGCCAAGGTGCGATCCCAAAGTTAATGCAAATGATGAAATAGCATGAGGGATCTTAGGGTCAAAATTGGGGTCTTACAGCTGCCCCTATATAAGGACATTCTTGTTGAGGAATGGAAGGTTAAAATATTCGTATCAACTCAGCAGAATGGACTTAAATAACAATATCTAGAAACAAATTTTGGTCCCTAAGAGACCTTATGATGCATATGATATGTATGGAAAAATAATCTTTGTGGGGAATATGTTGCCACAAAGGAAAAGAATCTAGAGAAACTGAAAGTCCATAGGAGTAAAATGCATTCCGTAAGGAAAATTCACTAGGGAAACAGAGACTATGGGGATAAAAGCGGTGTGTAGGCCATGCTATGACTTGAAAACTGCTGGAGACACGAGGGGGGTTTCTAAGAAAATAAATCAATGAAAAGATTCGGTTCGGGGAGGAAGGAAATATGCATGTATTGGGATAACACCAATACAATAAGAAACACCCGCTGGGGAAGTACGCAAATCAGAACAAAAGCTAAAATACTCAAACATAAAAGGGGATTCGATTTTTCAAAGAAATACGAAACCAAACTCAACTGGGGAAGAAAAACTTCAACACAGGAGTAAAAAGATATATTATTTACTACCGGTTATTGGGTAAAAAAATAATATACTCGGACAGAGGGATATTCGTTACCAGTTAGGATAAACATATCAAGGATGACTCGCTGAGAAAAAAGAGGTATTTTCATACCGATTACTGGGTAAGAATGACCTACTAGGGGAAAGAAACCAAATAGGATTTACAATTACCTGTTATTGGGCAGAAGACCAAAGAGAGAGTATCTATCACTGGTTAAAGTGAACATATCAAGGAGAAACTCAAAGGGAAGAATATTTGTCACTGATTAAAGTGAACATATCAAGGATACACTTCCGGGAAAATAGGGTTTACAACTATCTGTGGGGATAGAAGACCAAACAAAGAGAAAATCCGTCACTGGTTAAAGTGAACATATCAAGGATAAACTCAGAGAGGAGAATAGGATTTATATCTACCATTTACTGGGCAGAATACTGCAAATAGGAATTACAACTATCGGTTATTGGGTAGAAGACCGAAGAAAGAGACAATTTGTCACTGGTTAAAGTGGACATATCAAGGATAAACTCTTCTGGGAAAAATAGGGATTATAACTACCTTTTTACTGAGTAGAAAACCAAAGAGGAAGAATATTCGTCATCGGTTAAGATGAACATATCAAGGATAGACTTGTTGGGGAAACGAAAAATGAATCCGCTGGGGAAAATCAAAGAAGTAAATTACCTTTTACCAGTTAATAGGCAAATTAACACAGGTAAAGTACTCAACATCAAGAAGAATACTACCAGTTGATGGGCAATAAACTCTCGGGGGACCAAAAGATTTATCTAGGTAAGAACTAGAAAGAAACAGTCAAATAAGACTTAACCCAATGAGGCTATAACTCAAAGGGAGTATCTCCATCCAAATAATGTCTCGGGAGGAAACTGAAATAATAATCATCCACGAGGAAATAACTCAGTGGGGAAAGTAGAAAAGATAAACTTTTTCTGCTTAAGTGGCTGACACTCTACAATTGAAGGAGGACAAACACATCAAATCTGTATGGGGAGATAATATCACTATGGAAGGGGATCAGAAGAAAAATTAAATGCGATAAAATTCAAATGAAATATATGATGATGTGTTTTATGCATGTATATGCATGAGTATGTGTATGATTATGCTGATGAGCGAGCATAAAGGATACAAGGATCTGGATCGTCACAACTAGTTTTTGGCTAATCTCAACAAGATGGAACACCAACTAGAGAACCTGCTAGGGATGAAAATAAATCATCACAAATATAAAATACTAACTGCAAGATTAATTCAACTTTGGCTAGGGAAAGGCATGAAGAACATGTATCCATCCCAAGATGTTGAGGACAAAGAGGGACTTACTAAGGATCCTATCAAGTTGATGTTGTAGGGAAATTTAAGTCAACACCATATCAAATAGGAGAAAACCTTTCAGGGGAGACCACCAATACTGCTCACAACCAAGCACAACCGGGGAAAGAACTTCTATTAAAAGGCGGAAATCCAAGGGGTTCTCAAGTCACAAATAAGAGATGAAACTCCGAGTGAGGAGAACCAGATGCTCTACTGGGGATTCCATCAAAAACATCTTTGTGGAGCTTTCGCTGGGGATACAATGATCTTCCATAACAAGTCAAAGACCACAAAAATTTCAAATAATCATCAGATTCTTCTTGGAGATTGAGAAATAAACCAATTCCAAGGCACAACAATATCAATCGAATATGTCGACTCACGCAGGGGAGAAGCTATCGCAGCTATGCAATGCACAAGTAAATATGTTGGAGGATCCGGAGACCAAATAAAGGGTCCAAGAAATCCAGGGTTCATTCTCCAAGTCACAAACTGGGGAGTGCAAAAACATGAACGCCTCAGCTGGAGAAAGATGAACTTGAAAGGGGACAAATCATCAGCTCAGCTAGGGAAGACAAATCGTCCACCAACTCTACTGGGGATGATAAATTACTCGGGGAGAAACTTATCAACCACGATGGGAGTGAATGACAAACTGTTGGGAAGGATAAAGTCCCCAAATGCTCGGGGAAGACCAACAAATGTTTCATACATCAAGACTTACCGTCCTTGAGATTGTTGTTGACATTCCCTTTTGAAATCGGTTACTCTTGAAGTAAATGCCTTATTATTTTAAGAAAAATGTTTATTCATTTATTTATTTCAAAATTATCATCATAAAAATTTAATTTTAAAACAGAAACTAATAAGAATAGAAATAATTGGATAAAAGCTCAACTTTATTTAATAGAATGGTAATCCGCAAATGGAGGGACTCCATGGATCTTTACAAAGTTTGAAAATGATAATTTACATGGAAAAGGGCTACATTAGTTACAATGATCACTACTCTCCCTACCAACTTCGAAATCCACTGTGTTTGTCTTTGGTTGAGAATCCACCGAGATAAATTTTTGTTTTATGTCTCTAACTTTTGCCTGGACCTCCCTTTCGGGTTTTCAATCCACCGAGATAAATTTCTTTTTCCTAAGCCTCCCTTTCGGGTTTTCAACTTAGCGAGTTGTTCTCTTTTTTAGGCGAAGTATTTCTTGGCTGCATCAGTATTCATAGGACGAGTGAACTCTTCACCATCCATAGTTGTAAGAATCAAAGCACCACCTGAGAAGGCCCTCTTAACAACATATGGGCCTTCATAATTAGGAGTCCATTTTCCCCTAACATCAGGTTTGAAAGATAGAATCTTCTTGAGCACGAGATCACCTTCTCTGAACACACGAGGCTTGGCCTTCTTATCAAAAACTTTCTTCATTCTCAGCTGATACAACTGACCATGACACATAGAAGTCAATCTCTTCTCTTCAATCAAATTCAATCGATCATATCTGGTCTGACACCATTCAACTTCAGTCAACTTGGCTTTCACCAATACACGCAATGATGGGATCTTAACTTCTACAAGGAGCACAACTTCCATGCCATAAACAAGAGAGAAAGGGGTTGCCCCTGTTGAAGTGCGGACGGATGTACGGTACCCATGCAAAGCAAATGGGAGCATCTCATTCCAATCTTTGTACGTCAGAACCATCTTCTTAATGATCTTCTTAATGTTTTTGTTTGCAGCTTCAACAACCCCATTCATCTTAAGTCTGTAGGGAGAAAAATTATGATGTGCAATCTTGAAGTATTTGCAAAGAGCTCCCACCACATTATTATTCAAGTTCGATCCATTATCAATAATGAGCTTGCTTGGCACACCATGTCGACATATAATCCGATTCTTGATAAATCAGACCACCACCTGCTTGGTCACATTTGCATATGATGCCACTTCAACCCACTTTCTGAAGTAATCAATAGCCACCAAAATGAAACCATGTCCTTCGAAGCTTTGGGCTCAATCATACCAATCATGTCAATTCCCCACATGGAGAAAGGCCATGGAGAGGAAATGACGTTCAAAAGTGTCAGAGGAACATGAATTTTATCTGCATAAATTTGACACTTGTGGCATTTCTTCACAAACTTGCAACAGTCAGATTCCATTGTCAGCCAATAGTAACCTGCTCTCAACATCTTCTTTGCCATAACATGTCCATTGGAATGAGTAACAAAGGAACCTTCATGGACTTCAGTCATCAATATGTCTGCTTCATGTATATCCACGCATCTGAGCAAAACCATATCGAAATTTCTTTTGTAAAGCACATCACCATTCAGGTAGAAATTATGAGCCAATCTTCTCAAAGTCTTCTTATCTTTCAAAGATGCCCCATACGGGTAAATCTGACTTTAGAGGAAACATTTGATATCATAATACCATGGCTTTTCATCTTTGACTTCTTCAACAATAAACACATGAGCTGGCCTATCAAGACGCATCACAGTCAAATTGGGAACTTTATTCCAAAACTTTACCACAATCATGGAAGCCAACATCTCTATATGGTATTAAACCGGGTTGATTCGTCTCCCATTCACCTTTGATCTGATTTACAACCAAAGTCGAATCTCCATAGACGTTAAGATATTTTATTCTGATATTAATGGCTTCTTCAAGCCCCATAATGCAAGCTTCATACTCAGCCATACTGTTTGTACACTTGAAGGTCAATCTAGCTGTAAACGGAAAATGAGTGCCTTGAGGAGTAATAATCACTGCCCCAATGCCATTACCATACGAATTAACAACTCCATTAAATACAATGCCCCAACGAGAACCAGGTTCTGGCCTTTCTTCAAGCAATGGTTCATCACAATCTCTCATCTTCAAGTACAAAATCTCTTTGTTGGGAAAATCATACTGTACTGGCTGATAATCTTCAATAGGTTGGTAAGCCAAATGGTTAGCCAAGACACTACCTTTAATTGCTTTTTGAGATCGGTATTCAATATCATACTGAGATAATAGCATCTGCCAATGGGAAATCCTCTTAGTTAAAGAAGGCTTCTCAAAAACGTACTTGATTGGATCCATTTTGGATATCAACCCAATGCGCAACATGTTTTCTCAAGCATCGAATACCGAGTCTCACAGTCGGTGAACTTCTTACTGAGGTAGTAAATTGCATATTCTTTCTTCCCAAATTCCTCTTACTGACCAAGAACACAACCCATACTTTCTTCAAGCACATTCAAATACATGAACAAAGGTCTTCCTTCAATAAGCGGAGACATAATTGGAGGCTCAAGTAAATACTCTTTGATATTGTCAAAAGCTTTATGGCAATCCTTGGTCCAATCACTAGATTGATCTTTCCGAATGAGCTTGAATATAGTCGCACATGTGGCAGTCATATGTGATATAAATCTTGAAATATAATTCAAGCGGCCGAGAAAATCTCTGACTTGCTTCTCAGTTTTGGACGCAGAAATCTCTTGTATTGCTTTAACCTTGGCCGGATCAACTTCAATAACCTTATCACTGAAAATAAAGCCCAACAACTTACCAGAGCGAACACCAAAAGTACACTTATTGGGATTCAAGCGGAGTTTATACTTCCTCAAAGGCTAGAATAACTTCAATAAATGCTCAATATGTTCTTCTTCACCACTGGATTTAGCAATCATATCATCAACATAAAATTCGATATCTTTATGCATCATATCATGAAAAAGAGTGGTGATATCTCTCTGGTACATTGCACCAGCATTCTTTAAACCGAAGGGCATCACTCAATAACATAATGTTCCCTAAGGTGTAATGAATGTGGTCTTCTCAATATCTTCAGGTGCCATCTTGATTTGATTATAACCGGAAAATCCGTCCATAAACGAAAAGACTTTGAATTTAGTTGTATTATCTACCAATGTATCAATGTGTGGCAGAGGAAAATCATCTTTTGGACTAGCTTTATTCAAATCTGTATAATCAACACACATACGGACTTTTCCATCCTTCTTAGGAACAAGCACAATATTGGCCACCCATTGCGAATATTCAGAGGTAACAAGAAAACCAACATTAATTTATTTCTTCACTTCCTCTTTGATTTTCACTGCCATATCAGGATGAGTTCTTCTCAACTTCTGCTTGATCGGCAGGTATTCCGACTTCAAAGGCAATCTATGCTCCACAATCTCAGAATCTAAACCAGACATGTCTGCATAGGACCAGGAAAACACATCAGAATACTCTTGAAGAAGATCAACCAACCCCTTCTTAGCTTCTAGAGACAGTTGAGACCCAATATTGACTTCCTTCACATCATCATCGGAACCCAAGTTGACTAATTCAATCTGCTCTTCAAATGGCTGAATGGCTTTTTCCTCGTGCTCAAGCAAACATGATAACTCATCATATACTTCTTCATCATCACTCTCTTCCTCAGCTTCAAACACAAGGAAACCAAAGTTTGCAGAGTGAGTGGGATCATTACATTCAATGGGTTTGAGAACCAACCTGCATAATGATTTGATATTTTGATTTTAGAGAAGTGGAGTGCAAACAAATATTATGTAGATGGAAAGATTATTATTCACTTATGTTTTTTATGATTACCATTTTCAGAAAAGGCAAAACGTAAAAACAAACATCATAGATGTGGATGAATAAAATTGTATTTTTATTGATGATAAAAAGGAAATGCCCAACAATGTTTCACTTCTCCCTTAGGCATATGAGAAGGTTTTTTCTTAAAATAATAAAGCAACAAATTACTTCGAGTGATGTATAACAATAGGAACATCAACAACAACCCAATTGTTGCAAGTCTGGTCATGTGTTACAAAGTCGGCGCAAGCCTCGTCTTCATCACCATTGTCTTCAATAATGGCATTTAAGTGTTGATCATCCTTGTGAATGAACCATCCACTGCGGAAAACTTCTTGCATAGCCTTGACATTAGCATTGAATGACCCTTGCTGAAATCCTAGTCCTACTCTATTTTTATTTTCAACGGCTTCCACAGCGTGACCCCATTTATCGGTGCTACCAGTCTGAACAATCTCTTTGGCATCCTTTAGAGAAGACATGGGTGCCCCAACCTTCTTTAATTCTTAAGCAATGGACAATTCTTGGAACAGGTTTCCAACTTCCTCCTCAGCATCTACATAAGTAATGGATGACAAATGGCTTACCAACAATGCTTTCTCTATACCCACAACGACAAGCTTGCAGTTCTTCACAAATTTCAACTTTTGGTGTAGAGTAGACGTCACAGGGCCAACTTCATGGATCCAAGGCCTTCCCAATAAACAACTATAGGTCGGGTGAATATCCATTACCTAAAAAGTAATTTGAAAATCACTCAGACCTATCTTAATTGGAAGGTCCACTTCTCTAATGACGGTTTTCCAAGAACCATCAAATGCTTTAACAATCACGCCATTATACCTCATTGGTTCGCCCTGACAGGAAAGTCTTGCTAGAGTTGACTTTGGCAACATATTCAATTTTGACCCAGTGTCAACCAACACGTTGGATAGTGCGTCCTCCTTACAATTCATTGAAATGTGAAACGCCAAATTATGATTCCTACCTTCCTCGAGAAGTTCTTCATCACAAAAGCTCATATTATTACAGGAGGTAATATTGGCAACAATATGGTCAAACTGATGCATAGTCACATCATGTTCCACATAAGCTTGTTCTAACACCCTCTGCAAGGCTTCTATGTGTGCCTCTGAATTCATCAAAAGTGACAGCACGGAAATTTTTGACGGTGTTTGAAGCAACTGCTCCACAATGTTGAATTTGCTCCTCTTAATCAGACGTAACACCTTATCATCGTCATTAGTCTTCAACTTAATGGATTCACCAAACTGACATGTTGGAGCACTAACCGGATTAACTGCAGGAACCTCTACCTTCTTCCCTACTGAAACATCTTCCACAATATTAGGAAAAACTGGACTGAGCACATGACCACCACGGGTCACCTTCATTACATCCGCAATATTCACCACCGAATCTACAACCGGGAGAGGAACCTCTTGACCATTTTCAATCATGGTGGAATTATACTGATACGAAACAACTTTATCGGATGCATATGGGACATGAACCGCTAACCGTATAACCAACAGTGATACCGATCTGTTGACATTATTGTTGTTGTTGCTATTGAATTGAACGACTACCCGCTCAGGGGTCTTGAACATTGGCACAATGACGCTCACATCATCTCCCATATACCTTGATTGCTGAGCCTGGATAACATTCTCATCCATCAACCTTTGAATATCTCTTTTAACAATTACACACCCACGAGGGTTAACGCTATAAATAACACAACTATCATGGTCATGTTCACAATAGCTTACCATGCACAAATATTTATGGATCTCCATCAAAGACCTACGGATACGCCACACATCAAATACTCTGAAATTCCCTGGACAACCGTCCACCATGTTTACAGAAGCGTTACCATGAGCAGGCAACATGTTAGCTTTCACATTTGGTGCTATGTCCTCAAAGGAAACCATACCACTCTTAACAAGCTTCTGAACTTCATACTTCAAGGGATAAAAATTCTCAATATCATGACCAGGGACTCCCTGGTGAAAAGCACAGTGTAAGTCCGGTTTGAACCACCATGGTAGTGGCTCAGGAATTTGAGGAGGGTTCCTTGGTTGGATAAGATTCTTAATGACCAAAGACGGATACAGCTTTGCGTATGTCATAGGAATAGGGTCAAAAGAGACCTTCTTCCTCTCAAAATTTTGATGATGATTGTTGTTGTTGTGGTTGTTGTTGTTGTAGTTGGTACATTGTTGCGGTTATTGTTGATGTTATTGTTGATGTTGTTGTGGTTGAATAGGAACTGATTGATTCGTTGAATTGTTGGAAAATACTGTAACTACTGATGATACTTGATGTCGATGTTAACGAGACTGAGAATTCTTCCTTACATGAGGCCTCCTCTGCCTCCCAGTTGTTACTGCATTAGTTTTTCCTTCCTTCTTTTTATAGAAACTCCCATCATACTTCTTGCTTGTTGACGCGTCATCTTTGGATAGACGTCCCTCACTGACTCCTTCTTCCAATATCATCCCCATGTTCACCATCTCGATAAAATCATTGGGGGCATAGACCTCAACTGATCTCTATCTGGCGCCATATCAACATTATACTTGTATTTCTTAACAAAGGCCTTACCTAAGTCATTGAAAGTATGGATGTTAGCATTGTCTAGGCCCATATACCATCTGAGGGCAGCTTCAGTCAGACTATCCTGGAAATAGTGAATAAGCAGCTGGTCATTATCAGTTAGAGTAGACATCTTTCTGGCATACATGACAAGATGACTCAAAGGACAACTATTCCCTTTGTATTTTTCAAAGTCTGGGACCTTGAACTTCACCGAAGTCTTGACATTGGGCACTAAACACGGCTCAACAGCACTCTTCCCAAACAAATCCTTCCATCTTAGAGTCTTCAATTCTTTGTGCAACTCAAGAAACTGGTCCTTCATTTCATCCATTTTCTCATAAACATTTGGACCTTCAGATGACTCAGAGTGGTAAATGGTGTCCTCGACACGGGGAAGAGTATGAACAATAGGAGGAGGCACTGATAGGATTGGGCTAGATACCGACGCAGAGGCAATAGTAGGTGCATACCCTTCAGGCACAAAATTTGGTGGCATTCCCCATGGGAATCCAGTTGGTATGGCAGGAACAGACTGGCTAGAAACCACCATTATAGATGGTACCGAAATTTCTGAAATGACAGTCCTCTGGGGAGGAGGAGTTACAGGAGGTGGAGACTGTTGGTTTTGAGAAGCTATTACAGACTCCATCAGATGATCTGGATATGGGAGCATACTTCCTTCGGATGCTTCGAATCTCGAACTCAAAGGATGTCTTCATCTGAGCCTTCTCAAGAATAAGCTGGTCAACAATCTTCTTCCAAGCACCAGAAGGCTGAGGCATACTAGAGGAAAATAGACCCTCTAGCTTTCTGTCTCTTCACTGCATAATTCTCAAGAATCTCAATAAGCGCATCTTTGTCTTTCGACTCAAGATGCAACTCTTCATGCTTTCGGCTCAAAGTATGGAACCTCTCTTCCCACAAATCTCTCTCTAGCTTCATCTTGGCAAGTGCATCTTCCAACTCCTCTACATCTTGGTTTGGGAGAGTTGATAGCTCATCCACAACCATAAACATAGGTCTCTCGCAAACGTACGACGTCTTGAGCTCCAAAGCTCTCTTCTTCACCCAAATAGTGTAAGCTTCCAAAGCTACACAGTTACGTGAACCAAGCTCGGATCTTCATTTCCTATGTACATTGTGCCAAGCACGCACCATTCTACACTTCAAAAGTTGGGGATCTTTACCCTCTTGATATAATAGACCTTCTAACTGAATGTTATTAGGCTTATCTCTCAAGGGGAACCCAAGTTGACGATGGGCCAATGACGGGTTGTAGTTGATTCCTCCTCGCGTGCCAATGAGAGGCACGTTAGAGAATTCACCATAACTATCAATAACCTCCAAGCTGCCCAATGCAGAATCATACCAAACAATATCATCATTAGTGATAGGCATAAGTCTCTGGGACCACCATAGACATTTTCGATTCTCCAAGAAAGTAGACGTCTAAGGCAAGTGCGAAATAAACCACTTGTACAAAAGAGGAACACAACACACAATAGTTCCACCACCTTTAGAATTCCTCAAATGCAAAGAGAAATACATGTCACCCAACAGAGTCGGAACAAGATTCCCAATCAAGAAAATTATAATGGCGTTAACATCAACAAAATTGTCAATGTTAGGGAACAAAGCTAGACCATAGATGAGTAATACCAAGATAGCTTCAAAAGCATCTATGCTACCGGCTTGAGCTAAAATAGTAGCTCTACCAATGAGAAACTCAGAAGTCAACCCAAGAATCTCTCCTTTCCTCACCAAATGAGCATCAATCTCATATTTCTCCAAATGAAGAGCTTCGGCTATGACATGAGATCTCGGGATCTCCTCCAATCCACTGAAAGGTATCTTATCAGATACAGGTATGCCCAAGAGATAGGCATACTCCTCCAACATGGGCATAAGATGATAGTTTGGAAAAGTGAAGCACCGATAAAGAGGGCCATAGAACTGAACCAAAACACTCAGAAGTCTTTCAACCACATCAATAGATAATACAGACAAGAGCTTCCCACGACGTTGCTTGAAGTCCAAGTGGTCTAATACAAAGGATGACAACTTCCTTAGCTCTTTCAAATCAGGACATCAGAAACTGTACTTCTTAGTGTTCCTTCATCCACAATCCATGGTCTGAAAATATTTGCAAACAAGAGCTTAGCTCCTTGAAACTTATTTTCTGTGATAAATGTTATGATGCGCATGTATGCATGAATGCAATAATCACACACAAGGGATCACACACAAGGCAAACACAAACAAAGGTCAAGGGATGGATCAAGTCATCATCAAGATCAATCATCCATTTTGGTGGATTATGGTTTTCACCTTATCAATAACCAAGTTCCATTCATATTGAGAATATTTTATCGGATCAACCAAGAATTAAAGGGTTTGTTGCGAGTCAGGAGCATGGAGTCAGGTTAAGAACCATCCCAAAGGAATGTACTGAGGGTAAAAACCTGTAGATCATGTCCTAAAAAGTTCCCATAGTCTTGATCCCATCTATCGGATACTATAGGTTAGGATGACTAACTTATCAACCCATAGTATTCTCAAGAGAAACTCGTCTGAGTGTAGTATCGCGTAACAACTGTTATCAAGTCTACACTTGAATAGTCTCCGTACTATATCTTAAATAGGCCAAGTTGGGTTAAATGTTCTACGGTCCTCAACTTCTCAGACCCCAAATTTAGAGAAAGTAATATCTATCCACGACTTACTCATGTGACATCAGTAACTCCAAATATGTCTCCACTGAGTGGGGGAGCTCATGTCAACTCTTTCAGGACTACTCCTTCAAAGTCAACATGACTATACCACCCTCATATCTTAGATTGCATTCAAGTTCGGGTTAGAACTTATCTCACCACACAAAGATCACCATGCAATCCAACAGACAAGAATGTCATATAGAAACCCATTTCCTTTTGGACTTTAGCAAGCAACAAGCATAAGCAATATCCAAGCAAATCATATGAAGGCCAAGGCATCAAATAAAGATAGCCATAATACCCAAGCAAGCATTCCAATAGCTAGAAATCTTCAATTTCTTCCAATGCCTCAGATGAAAATATATCCCTTGGTCAACTTAGAACAAACATCAAACATCAACTAGAATAACAGTATAACAAGTAAACACAAAGTCAAAGTGACATATGAGTCAAAGTCTATTAGGGCTCTTGTATCAGATGAAAGGTACATGCAAAGGTAGCTCAGTCTCAAATAGTGGCATTGGCCAAGTCCTCAAAGCATAGGGAGGTTGCCCAATTCTAAGTCCAAGAGTTCAGATCAAATCCAACAGTACACCAATATGTTTTTTTTAGGGTTTTTGTTGTTATTATGTGTTTTAAGGTCCTAAGACCATAAACAAAAACAAGCAAACAATATATACAATCACAAGATATGGCTCAAGTGAGCAAAGTGAAAAGGACTGAAGCATAAACAAGTGGCATGAAATGTAAATGGCAGATGAATGATAAATGTACTAAAATTTAAATTGCATAAAGTAAATGACTTGAAAAATAAAGCAAAATTAATAAAGTTTTAGTCAAATGTTAGTGAAGAATTTTAATTGGATAAATCAAGACATCATCCATGAGAAGAGCTCCGACTTGGATAAATCAACTAGTATGCCACTAGCTCTCATGGAAGGAAAAAAGGTCAAGTCTTCACACAATGCCATGAAGAATGAGAGCCTTACAATCTCACTTACTAGAATACTATGCCTTCTTGATCAAATTTAGCTCTATGTTAAGCAATCGTAATTGGACTTATGTAGAAGTCACAACTATCTAAGGTCGGGCAATAAAAATATAGGTGTTAATGCATGTTAGATATTGGTACAAAGAACCAAACTCCTAAAACATACCACATACTAAAAGCAACGGGGGAAGGAGTTATCTCTGTCTGACTAATGTTGATTCATCTGACACAAGGTCATTGATGAATCAACTAGCATTAGACATGAAGAGATTTCATTAGTTAATGATGGATTGGAGAATAATAGGGACGAAGATGAAGAGGGAAGGGGAAATAAAATCTAAATTGATCACAGGAGGAAATTCATCTGATCAATATTATCCATTCATTTTGGGAGATGAAATATACATTTCATCAATCCCCTAAATCCAATAGTATTGGTCAAACAAAAGTCAAATCAAACATGATCAAGGCGAAATAGAAAGTCAAACATCACAAGACCATAAAAATGGCTTAACATAATTTTCAAACATTTATTCAATTAAAAATGAATTAAAATGCATTTTAAATTGGACAAAATCTCAAATCCCTTCAAAACACCAAATAAATTTCCAAGGGATTTATCCTAGGTCAAACAAGGTCAAATGACCTTAGACAAAAAAACTCATCATTTTTAGAAAGTCAGAAGTATTTTAAAAATATTTAAAACAAGTCAAATATCATTTAATTCATGAAAAATATCAAAATTAATCCAAAAAATTATTTTAATCCAAAATATAGAAGAGGAAAATATTTAAAGATTTTTGGTGAAAGTCCCATATTTTTTGGATTAAAAATGGAATTTATATGAATTAAACAAAATAAAGGAATTAAATGAAAAATAAGAATTAAAAAATAAATTCAAAAAAATAAGGGCCATCAGATCTTCCTCATTAATTGAGTTGCTTCGATTTAGCCTCAAAGCAACTCAATCTTGTTACCTACATTGGTAGGTTTTAGACAACCAATAATTAATCAAAAGAATTGATAAATGAGGGAGAATCGAAGAAGAGAAGTTTAAGAAAATTCACCTTTGGGCAGCTTCAACTGAGCTTGATCTTGCTTCCAATTTGCCTTGGCTTGACTCTAACAGCTTGCAAGAAGTGAAATGGATCAATGAAAGGCTTGGATTTTGGAGTTTCAATATCAAAACAAAATGAGAATTGAAACTCGATTTCAAGTGAAATATTCAAGTTTATCCTTTAATGGAGGTTAGGGAGGCAATTGTGCAAATCTTAGGCAAGAGGGATCCCTTTTTTGAGCAGCAAGGTAATGTATTTATATCATGAGTTACTTTCCACACCTTTCCATAATTTGTCCAAAAATAGTAATGTGATGTGCATGGGTGCATGGACATGCATTAAGCCCAAAATGATGATTGCATTAAGTCCAAAATCATGCACAAACCATGCTGAGATCATATCATGAAGCCATGCAATGGTAATTGGGAAATGAATTCAAAAGTTGCCAAAATAAGCCATGCAAAGTATCCATGCGCAAGTCCCTCATATCTTGTCCAAATGAAGTGATCTTGGATGATTTGGAAAGGTGACATCAAGGGGAACAACTTTTATGTTGAACACTTTTCCATTTGGAGCTTGGATCATGATGTATTTTGAGGTGGAAGTTTGAGAAATCAAACATGGTTGAAAATTTTCGAAGTACAAAGTCAAATGACTTCTTCTTCCACCTTGAATAACTTTTTCTATGAGCTCCAAATGGAAATGGTTTCTTCACAAAAGTTGTAGCTCTTGCAATCCTATTAAATTTGGTCACGTATTTGACATCATTTGTATTTGGCATGATAGAGTTATGCATTTTAGAAGTTGAGGAAAATTGCTTATTCAATGGTAATGGCTCAAAATGACCTATAATGCTTCCTCTTGGCACATGCCCTTGCAAGTATATTTTGACATTTATCAAAGAATAAAAGTTGGCTAATACATCTTGAAATTTATAATGAAGCTCGTATGGCCTTCACATCATAAAAATTGAGCAAGTGATGGTCCTTGGAAGTTCACCTCCTAACTAGGGCTTAGACAAAATGACCTATAATATTTCACCATACAAAATGACTTTCCAAGTAAAATTAGCTCTTGATGTCAACATTAAAGTTGTTTGGAATGTCATAAAAAGTAAAATTTCTCTTGGAATCATTTTAATATGACAAAAATTGTAGGAGATAGGGTCTAGGGAACCATAGTTTTGACCAGTTGACTTTCTCTGGTCAACTTCTTTGAACCAACTTGCAAACTTGAAGTTATCTTGATCTTTGGGACTCATGGAGGATCATATATGCTTGAGATGATGTATAATTAAGTATCCCTTGATATCTTTGACCAATTTTTGAAGAAACTTGTTGAGGAAGTCACACAAGATACCCAAATGAATTAGGGCTTCCAAGGCAAACAAGCTTCATACTCTTGATGAATTCTTGATCAAATTGACAAATAAAGAACATGGGGATCCATATATGATACTTAGAACCATTTGGAACCTTTTCTTGATTGATCTCTTTGCTTTGAGAGTCTCAAACCCTAGTTGTGAGCTTGATGAGGCACATATGGATGTACACACTACCTACAAAAGAAACAACGATATATAAACATATTTTTGGAATTTTGGTTAGTAAACAAAATAAAATAAAGTATGATACAATCAAAAATGCTTGGTGATCTCTCCCAATACAAACTCAATGAATGAGGGGTAAGGAGGATGCCAAGGTGTGATCCCAAATCTAATGCAAATGATGAGATATCATGAGGGATCTTAGAGTCAAAATTGGGGTCTTACAGAGACTAGTATCTGGTTTGAAGCTTTGTCCACTGAGTAATGGCAAAGTCCACAACACCTTTTGAAGTACTGGGTATCTACCAAAAGGTAGAACAGACTGAATATGCCATATCACCATTCCTTGAGCATTGCAAACCGAAACCCTAGTTGACTCTGTCCAGAAATCTAGGGCTTTGATAAGCCATGTTTTCTTTGGTATAATGTACAGATCAATTGCACTCCACATATTCAGAAACTAAGATGTCATCAGAAGCTGGGTCATGAGACCATAGTCTGATGCCAACAGAGGCGATGAACTGGTTCATATTCTGATCAATCAGAATCAGACTGAAAATGCTTTTCCATATATGCTTTCAATCAGGATTGATTTTTCTATACTTGTGATCCTAAAAACTTGAACATGTGTTAGCATACCCATTTTTTCTTTAAATACTTTGTTATCATCAAAACCTTAAGGCATATGAACAATCTTGTTCCAACAAACATATCTCTTTTGATTACCTTCACCCTGAAACCTCCTAAACCTATATATCCATAAAAACCAATTCTCTAGCTCTTCACAGACTAACATTGCATCTCATCCACCATTATTCAAACCAACCTTGAAGTAATAAAATCAATCTTTTTGTATAAAGTACAGAGTATGGTCGAAGAGAGAACATCTGCTTTTAACCCATTAGCCTTTGCTGCTAATTGGGATTCTCTCCAGGCATCTATTGTATCATTCATTCAGAATCTGAAGGATGTCACTTCAGAATCTGTGATATCCTTCAGTAGAAGGAAAAAGCTTTTAGAAGAAAAATTGGCCTCTATTGGTGTTACTCAGCAATCCATGATTGTCAAGCAAAATGCAATGGATTAAAGGGTGAAGTCAACGGATGCTAGACAAGACACTATGGGTGCAGATCTTGAGTTGTGTTGGATCTTCTGAAGAAATCATATGCTTAGGATTTTAGAACCTTTTATCTTGTGTTATGTTCGTTTATTTTCTTTCTTATGAAAATATTTCTTGTCTTTCATCTGTTATGTTTTTTTATAATTATTTTCTTGCTTGTGTGTTCTTACTCTAAGCTATATTTTGATGGGAATCATTTTTTATATGATAAAATTAAGAGCAATTTTGGCTTTCTTTAAAATTCAATGGATGAATTGGTTCTGCAATTTCTTAGACATTTGGTTCACTTATTTAGAAATAAGAAACTACTCAGACAGTATCACTGCAACAAGGATAAAAGAAATTCATATTTCCTTGTTAAAAAGGAAGGAGTACAAGATCATTGGTTTACATAATTTTGTCCGAATCTGAACAATATCCTCGTGCACTACATGATGCATCCCAATCTATATCTCGCTCCTCACTACCCTCATCAGAGTCAAAATAAACTATTTTTCTCGACACCTTCTTTTTCTTCTTCTTTAACATATCCTTCTTTTTCTTTTTATTTGACTTCCTCAACCTAAGTGCATCTCTGACAATGGTCGACCGAGATGGTTGGGCCTCTTCAGTTGACTGTTGTTGGTGCTGCACCAAGATGGTGGTCTTGCTCTCAATAAGGTTTTATGGTGATATGATACTCATAGTTTACTCAGAAGGATTACTCATGATGTTGGGAAGAAAGAAGAGTTGGTTGAAGATGTGGGAAATCAACCTATTGAGTTATACTTTTATAAAAGGGTTTGAGCGACTCTTATGTTGCTTGTGGTAGTTGAAACATAGAAAGAGTTGCAATGATTACTTCTGATGATTGTTATTCCTAAATGACCCGAGGAAGTGTAAATTGGAGGTTTCAAGGTTGAGGATTTGAAACTAAAGAAGGTGTGGGTCTGGATGTGGTGGTTCCTTCGTGTTCGGTGGAATTGAGGAGGAAAATTGAAAGTGAGTGGTGACTGGAATACTTTACACGTTGGTGATGTGGTTGTGTAAGAGAAGAAAACTGGCAGTGGATTTTTGTGTGGTGTTTACGAAATGGTGATGGAGGATCACAAGGAGTTGGGTTGTTCACGACGGATTAAAGAGATTGGTTAAATAAATATGCCGAGAGGGAGATATGGTGAAGCATACTTGGATGGATCTTGGCGTATATGATAGGTGGCGGAGGGAGAAGAGGCTCTGGAGAAAGAGGAGGTTGGGTGAGTTTTATGAAGGAGCTAAGTTTGTTGATCTGAGAGTGAAGAGGATTTAGTTTACTGAAGGTGATCCTCTTTGAAAATGAAAAGTGAAAAGTATATTTAACGTGAGAGAAAGGATCCCAATTCTTGTGTGAGAGAGCTGAGGATTGGCTTTGTCAAAATAAAAAACTTGGGTTTAGGGCGCGTTTGGTTATTCACTCCTCCATGAAAAATGTTTTTTTCACCCTTTAAATCAAAGAGTCCACATGTCCTTTCCTTCCTTTCTCATTATTTCTTTTTTTATTAATTCATTTTCTTTGATAGATTTGATCTAATGGCTAGAGATGACCATAAAGAACACATATTAGGGTTTACCAATTAATTTAAACTTCCCACATTGCCCTTGGATGAATTTAAATCAAATAAAACAAATAAAGTTCAAATTTTTTTAAATAAACACAATAAAATCAAAATGAAAATATGATTAATTCTATTTATTTTTTATGAACACTTTGATAAAAACAAAAATAAAAGGGATTAAAATGAATAAAAATTGGACGCGAAAATGCGCAAAAAAGTAAAATTAATGCGCTAAAATGATCTCCGCGATGGAAAACAGAGAGATAAAGACCAAATTTTGCAACAAAAAAAACACGGTTCAAAAGGCTCAAGTTGATCAAAATGTGAATGCAAACGGGACCGAAAAATAAAACGAGCATGCCAGGTTGAACTACACAAACTGTAGATCAATAAAACTGACACCTGCAAGCCTGATTGGAATTTTGCGCCCGCTAACTTTACGCGAAATTGAAATCCAATTCAACTGGTATGTCTGTAGAACCGAAATTTTATTTAAGCAAAACAAAATGAAGTTGGGGTATAACACTTGGTTTAGAAAATGTGTTAAGGAAACAAAGATACTCTAATGATAAATGTGGGCTTGGATACTCTTGTTGTACGTGTGACTTCACACACAAGAGGGGAGGTGAGTTATGTGTTTTAGGAAAACTTGGTTTTGAAAAAATTTGGGAAGTAAAATTAGAGTTTAAAAACATTTTAGAAAAGTTTTAAAATTAAGCAATAGAAAATAAAAATTGCAGAATATGAACTATGGAAACTAAAGAGTTTAAGGGAAGAGAGAGAACGCCTAAAATTATAGAGGATCGATCAAACAAATAAAACACCTACTCCTTCCCTAAGACTTGATCTTGAGAGTATCCAATAAAATTACGAGCTTTTAGTAGGTAATACTAGGGGTGGCAAACTGGCATGCCCGCCCCGTTTAGGTCCGCCCCGCAAAAGCCCGCAAAAAAACGGGGCGGGGCGGGGCGGTCATAGTTGAGGATGTGGGCCTAAAACTTAGACACACCCCGCAAAAAAGTGAGGGCAGGACGGGGAAAGCCCGCGGGCACTACACTTTTTAAGCCTAAAAATGCAAAAATTTATGTAAATACAAGTGCCCGCAAAAACCCGCGAAAAAAATGGGGCGGGGCGGGGCGGACACATTTAAGGGTGAGGGCCTAAATCCTTGGCCCGCCCCACATAAAAGTTCGGGCAAAACGGGCATGCCCAGTGGGCCGAGCCCGTTTTTCCACCCCTAGGTAATACTCAAGAACCCCTTTATACAAGGAAAATAAAGTTTAAGGTTGACTTCCAACCAAACAAAAAACTATGGAGAGAAGAGGCGAGTCTTGCTTTCGAACAATGAATCAAAGCGGTTAATCTCCTTTTCATGAGAATCTTGGAGCGGTTAGTCTTCAAGCTTCTAAACAAACTTTGCAATATTTTAACATAGGGTTGAGCTCACAAACCACAAACCTTAGTTTTATACTAGACTAACTAATAACCTGTGAGATTTTAATATTGGGCTAATCTCGAATCTATTCAAGCTTTTAATATTGGGCTAATCTTTAACCTAAACTAGGTTTTAGCACGTGCTAACGTAGAGCCTACAAAAGCTTTTATCATAAGATGAACTTTTGAACCTAAACAAGGGTTTCATCACACAATCCCTAAACCCAAGATTTTTAGGGGTTTAGCTTCTAACCCATATATAATCCCTAAATGGATAATATGCATCCAAGGTGTAAACAAAAATTCCTTGGTGAACTTTACAATTCCACCCTTCCAGAATTACAACTTCTCACTTACTAAAAGAACTTTCTCGAAAAAGCACTTTAGCTAAAACTTAGTGAGAGAAAGTAAACATGCGAACAAATTTAGAGAGAGAGAGAGAGAGAGAGAGAGAGAGAGAGAGTGAGAGTGAGAAGTATGAAATGAAACTCGGTTCTAGATGATTTGAAATGAGGGAACATTCCTCTATTTATAGGCTAGAGGTTGGCTCAAAAAGGAATTTATTTTTAATGCATTTTAATACTTGCTAATTGATTAACACATAATGCCAATCAATTAGATACCTAAAAATAATCGATTATAAGTTCAAAAAATGAACGAAAAGATATCTAGTTATTGCACATTATTTAGATGTTGTTCTAATCTCTTAGAGCTTAATTTTGAACTGAGCCAATTGATTAGGTTAATGTGTCAATCGATTTGCAAAGATAAAACTTTTCCAGAGATATTCTAACAACTCCTAACTCATCTGACACGAGTTCAAGGTGTTTTACGAAATGTTTTCTTGAGAAAAAATAAGTTTGAAAATGATTTTGTATGCATGTGTGTTTGCGTGCACGTGCGCTTTAGTCATGTACTTTTACAAGAATACCTTTGTGCTTTACAATATATTCACTCATGCTTATCTAGGTACAACTTTCATAAACTCAAAGTCTTTGCCAGATGCTTCCTTCTTATAAACACTTACTTGAGTTTACTTTAGGATGAGGCTTGAGTTATATTCCGTTTGTTTGCCATCATTGAATAGTCAAGTCTATCAAACCCTAATACTTAGGTTTGCAACTTTATCCGCTTAACCACTTATACTTGACTTGTTAGAAAACCTTAAATGAATACACATTAATTATCATCATCAAAAAATTTGATGTCCTTGTTAAAAGCATATCACCTGCAAAATAAGGTTCCACATTCTCCCCCTTTTTGATGATGACAACACATCTATGAGGGGAGGTGGTAAAAGAAAATATCACATGTTTTTGGAGTAATTAAACTTCCCCTGAGTTAAATAGAGACTATACTCTACTCTACCTGAGAGTATACTTCTCCCCCTCCGTCAAAATAAAAAAAATGAGGGTAAAGATGCATTGCGAAAATAAATATGCAGACATAGGAGAGTAGATCATTTAGGAAAGGGAAAACATTTCTTTTATTAATTACATAAAATCAAAAGAAGGAAATTTTGCAAATAAACATAAGAAATTAAGAAACAATTAGTTCATCTTATTATCATCATCATCATCCTCGCTTGAGGCCATTAGTGAGATGAGGTTTCTTTTCACCATTATTTTTATGAGCTTTTCAATCTTGGCATTCATTTCTTTTTTCTTATTACAGATGTCATTGATGGTGTTTCAGGATGATGGAGGAATTTAATTGTTTCTTTGCTGTGTTGCTCTTCTTGGAGGTAGTGGGACAAACTCCCCTTCTTGAATAGAAAATCCCATTTTGCTTATAACCGTTTGTCCTATCTTTGTGTGCATAAAGTATGGTTCTTCTTCTCTGAATTCATAGTTGGGGTGGGTTAGGATTTTGGTGATTAGTTCATCACATGGTGAGGTAATGTTTTTCCTTTTGCAATCTAGAAATTGGTGAAACAAGATATATGCCCAATCTTTCACAACATGGTTTTCCAAAAACCAAATTGCATGGACGTATGATTTTTGGATGGTGTTATAGTTACTTTTCCATGAGAAAAGAACATTATTCATTATATAGTGAATCAATCTACTATTTATGAGAATGAGGAAAATGTTAAAAGGGGATGAAATTCCAAAATGAGGATTGATAAGGATAGATGGCATGAGTGACGTAATTAAATTCATTACCTTAAATATCAATTTGTTCATAATCTTGCTCCATAAAGGGTAGGTTTCACACTTGAGCAAAATCTTCAAGAGACTGAGTTATATGGCGTTTCTTGACTTCAGAGTTGATGATGCCATCTTTGTAGGAGAGATTAGCATAAAACATTCTCACTTGTTCAGGGTACCTCTCTTGAGGCTTTTCAAACACAAAGTTCTTTAACATAGCAAAGTTGAAAAGATCTTCATCTAAGTATTGAGAGACATATAACTCTTTATCAGTGTAGTAAAGGTTGAAGTTAGTTTATTGAGTTTGAGAGGAGAAGTCTTTCGAGAAGTATGAAGATGATGGTTTGGAGGAACGAGTTCTCTTTTAGGAAATGTTTGGTGATGATGGATGATTGAGAGAGCTAATGTGTTTATACTGCAATGCACAAGTGAAAAAAATCCTGACATGAGAAGAATGAGAAAGTTACTTTTATATATATATATATATATATATATATATATATATATATATATATATATATATATATATATATATGTGTGTGTGTGTGTGTGTGTGTGTGTGTGTGTGTGTGTGTGTGCGTGTGTGTGTGTGTGTATGTATATATAACTTCTTCCTAATCGATTAGAAGGATCGATTGGAAACGTTAAAATTTGCGAGCTAACCGTTGTAAATAGTTGTTGTATTAATGACCCACCCAACTAGTTATTATTGTGAGCTCCAATGTTCGAATTTCTGAATTATCTCCTTATCAAATCGATTGCATGCTAGTGCCAATCGATTATTTAGGCCCATTTTCAACATATATTGTTTTTGGGCTTTGTGTGATGGATTTGTCACTTTTATGCACCCTATTTATCATTGTTTGTACCCATTTTCTACAAGACACTTAAGAACTCATCTTTTGCTTTAGAAAAAAAAATTATTTGCAATGAGCAAAAATTAAATTCATTATTTTAAGGGGTTAATCATAGTTTTCTAATTATTTCAACCTTAAAATAA
Organism: Lathyrus oleraceus; assembly: GCF_024323335.1. Classification (NCBI taxonomy): domain Eukaryota; kingdom Viridiplantae; phylum Streptophyta; class Magnoliopsida; order Fabales; family Fabaceae; genus Lathyrus; species Lathyrus oleraceus. Next base: position 207,379,424 of record NC_066582.1, read on the forward strand.
TGTATACCTCTCTTATTAAGAAATTTTGATAAACAATTTCCCCTAAAGGGAAACACCAATCATATTATGGTATATCCTTCTTTACACATTGTTGGATGCGAGAGTTGACATAAAAAATAAAATGACAAGGTCTACTACAAACATGTCCATTCAATTGATCACTAAGGATCATAAAACTTGAATTATTCTCAAGAATAATTGCTTTGATCCCAATGGTTGATATTTTCCATCATTGTCTATCCATGGATCAGGGAACTTCTAAAGTTTTATTACTTTAAAACTATACACTTGCTTTGTGCATGTTCTTTAATAATCATCAAGTCTCTAAGCTGCAAAGCATTCCTGCAAAACACTAAGGTTTCACCTTTAGTGCCTATGTTTTCTTTGAACCGAGTGCATTAGTTCCAAAAGATATAATGTTGTTACCTTAAGATATATTTACTTTATCCAAACAAAAAGTTTCCAAATATCCTTCTCTTTTATAGTGTGTGTACTTATAATCCGAATGCTTATTTCCCTTGTGATCTATAAATTTACTAGGTTTTCTATTTTTTTAAAATCCTAGTCCATTTTTGTTTAGGGAAGATCATTGACTTGATAATATCAAGTCAAGCTTATATTTCCCTTTGGTAAACTTTCCTAGGGTTTCATGCAAAACAATAACTTTGTTCTTTAGAGAGACACAAGTTTCACATGTTTTTCTTGCCTTTCTAAGCTTAATTATTTTTTCCTGGAATAATTTATTAATTCCTTCAAGGTATCTTACTAATTCCTTAAGACTTGAGGTGATTTATGTTAGTTTATCATTATCTTCCACTAGTTAACTACTCATTCTAAAAAGTTGTGCATAAAATGGTTTATCACCTAGAATAGTATCTTCCTTATAATTTGCCTTTAAGAAAATTGCATCTTTTTTGGAAGATAATTCTTTCATGTTTCTCCCCGAGTTTGATGTCTTTCCTCCTCTTCTTTGTTCAAATGTTGAAGATATTTATTCTTCTTCTTTATTGTTTCTTGAATAATAGGTTCCTTCATTTGATGTTTAATCTTCTGAGGTTCGTTCAACTAGTAAGTGATTTCTTTCAAAGGATTCTACTATAGTTGCATGATAAGAGTACGATGAAGTTGATGATTCTTCGGTTTTTACTTCTTCATCTTTGAGTAATTGAACTAGTTCGTTCAATTTATCTATAAATTCATTCTTTCTTGATATTTTGTGAAATTCATGAAGGTTACCATCTTTCAATTAAATAGTTGGATTAAACTTCCAGTTCTTAACTCTAAGATATTTATTAGTGATACAATTTGCAACATAATTTTTGATGTTTTTTAATTTTGAAAAACATTTAAAAGAAACATTTTCATTTTCTCCGCTTCGTGTGTTCATCTTCTCTTGTTCGATACTTGGAGAGACTCCATAAATCATTTCAAGAGTATCCCACATTTCATTGGCAGTTTTGCAATGATGAACATGATAAATTTTACTATCATCTATAGACATTATTATAAAATTCTTGGTTCTAAAATCTATTCTTGTTTCAAAATAACTTGGTTTAGAAAGACTTTTGGAAGTAAAATCAGTGTTTAAAAATATTTTAGAATTTTTTTGTAATAAAGTCGTGGAAAAAATTGGTGAATATAAATTATGGAAAGTAAAGAGTTTAAGGGGAGAGAGAACACCAGAAATTATAGAGGTTTGGTTAAACAAAGAAAATACCTAGTCCTCTCCCCAAGACTTGATCTTAAGAGTATCCAATAAACATGAAATATTTTAGTAGGTAATACTCACAAACCCCCTTATACAAGGAAAATGAAGTTTAAGGTTGACTTCCAACCGAACAACAAACTATGGAGTTAAGTTATAAGTCTTCCTTTCAAACAGTGGATCGAAACAGTTAGTCTCCTTTCCACTAGAATCTTGGAGCGGTCAGTCTCCAAGCTTCTAAAAAACTTTGCAACCTTTAAACACCGGACTGAGCTCACGAACCTTAAACCTTAGTTTTATACTGGGATATCCAATAACCTATGAGATTTTAATACCGGGCTAATCTCAAACCTATTCAAACTTTTAATATCGGCCTAAGTTTTAACCTAAATTTTGTTTTACCATGGGCTAATAAAGAAATTATGGAAGCTTTTATCACGAACTAAACTTTCGAACCTAAACAAGGGTTTGATCACACAATCTCCAAACCATATATTTTTACGGGTTAGGATTCTAATCCACAAGTAATCCCTAAATAGATAATATTAAACCAAGGTGAAGACAAAAATTCCCATGGTGATTTTTAAAATTCTACCCTTCCAGAATTATGACTTCTCACTTACAAAAAGAACATTCTCGAGAAAGCACTTTGGGTAAAACTTAGTGACAAAAGGTAAACATGAGAAAAAATTTAGAGAGAGAGTGACAAGTATGAAATGAAACTCGGTTCTGGATTATTTGAAATGAGGGAAGGGACCTCTATTTATAAGCTAGAGGTTAGCTCAAAAAGGAAATTATTCTTAATGCATTTTAAGACTTGCTAATCGATTAACAGTTAATGCCAATCGATTAGATACTTCAAAAATAATCAATTATAAGTTAAAAAAAGAAAATAAAATATATCTATAAATTTCATATCATTAAGATGTTATCCTATATTCTTTAAGCTCAATTTGTAATTTAGCAATCAATTAGGTTAATGTGCCAATCGATTGGCAAAGAACAAAACTTTACCCATAGGTATTCTAACAACTCCTACCTTATCTGGAACGACTTCAAGTTGTTTTTCAAAATGTTTTCTTGAGAAAAAATAAGTTTGAAAATTATTTTATGTTTGTGTATGTTATTTATCCATGTGCTTTTATGATAATTCCCTTAAGCTTTACAATATATTCACTCATGCTTATCTAGGCATGGCTTCCATAAACTTCAAGTCTTTATTTGATGCTTTATTCTTATAAACAATTTATTGAGTTTAATTTAGTATGAGGCTTAAGTTATATTCCATTTGTTTTCCATCATAGGATAGTCAAGTCCATCAAACCATATAGTGGATTTGTTAGAAAATATTAGATGAATAGACATTAGTTGTCATCATCAAAAGTTGTTATCTTTGTTAAAAGCATATCACCTACAAAACAAGGTTCCACAACTCTAAATTTGATAAACCAAGTACAATCCAAAATATCTTTGTTAAGGCTAAAAATAAATTCAAATTTGGAACCAAAGAAAGTGCATGTTATAATTCATCATAAGAAGTCTTATGTTATAAATAGTTTGAATGTCTATAAAAATAAGCATGTCACTAAACCTACACGTTTTCATTGCAATACAAAAGGTCGTACTCATAATCCTTGTTATATAAGAAACTTTGGTATTCCTAATGGTGAGTTTGTGTCGGTAAGGAAAAGAACTAACCCTAAAGGACCCAAAGAATATATGTACCTATAAAGTTTTATTGGTAGTTTCTTGTAGGTACTTGAAATCCTTATGCTAAAATTGTTCAATTAAGATTGGTTGTTCAAGATACAATAAGACCATGTGATAAGGTAAGATTAAACTTTCATTTGGTTGAAGATGAATTGAAAAGATTTTCATTTTAAAAAAGTATCTCATTGGTATCAACATATTCACTTTATTAGAACATCAACATTGATATAAAAATTGGCATCAAATCATTGTGAAGAAGATACATACTTTTATATTTTTTATATCATTTTCCCTATATTATGTTTCTTTGAATTTTACTCTTTTTATTTTTAATAATGTCAAAAAGGGGGAGACAATCTATGGTTGTTTTTGTTTATTTTTTCAGGATGCCAAAGACAAGGCATGAATTGCAAAATAAAGGAGGGTATATACAAGATAGGGGGAGCGTCAAGTGTCAACCAAAAACTTCACATCCATATGTTTCGTCGTCACCAAAGAGGGAGATATTATAAAGAAGATGTTCATTATAAAAAGGTTGAAGTCTATCTAAACCAAACATCAAGATAGCACAAGTCATAGGATGTTGAAGTAAAGGATAATTTGATCATGAAGAAAGGTATTCAATGTCAATTCATTCTATATAAAGCTTTAGGTGCTAAAAAATCTTCACCTCTTATTCACTAAAATTTTCCCAAGCATTCATGCATCAAGACATTTCACGTCAAGTCTTTTAATAAGTAAAAAAAAACAAGTTTTACTTGAGTGCAGTCGATTGCACTATTCATGCAACCGATTAAACATTCATTCCGCCAGTTACATTTAAATTTATTTTGTTTTCTCAAATTGTGGAAGTTGGAAACTTCCATAATATACATATTTTAGAACAAGTGTTTCAATTTAAATTTATTCTATTTTTCGTAAATTGTAGCAATTGGAACCGCCGTAATCACCTTCCACAAATTGTCATAATTTTCAATGTCCATTTCAAGCAATCGAGTCTTGTTTGCTAGTACCTGATAAAATGGACAATTTGGAAGTTCCAATTGATTGATCCAAGGGAACAATCAATTGTATCATATTTTTTTCTTTGAAAATTTGATCTTACAATTGATATATCAAGTTAAGCAATCAAATCCTCCTTTTAATTTTGTCAAATTTTTTAACTTTTCACTTAGGACAATTGATTGATCCAATTGTGAAATTGATTTATTCTTGAGCATTGTGAAAAATATGAATCATTATGGTGCCTTTACATTGCAATTGTTCATGAATCTTTTCCATAACATTGCATCAAATCATAGAGGCAACAAGAGATATATTTAAACCAACTTTTATCAGATTCTTCATTCACCTCTTTCATACAAAATTTCAAATACAATTCAAACAATTTTCAAAGTGTTGATACATCATAAAATGAAAATTCGTGTATAAACTTTCATATTATTGGAAAGTTTCATTCAAATTTCTGAAAACTTAAGGTTCATATATTATTGAATTGTATATTTAAAGATAAGATCAATTGTCTATTGAAATTGATTCAATAACAAAAATATATATTCAAATTTGTTCAAGTATTGTAATTGATCACCAAGTGTGTGATGTCTTAATTTGTAAAGAAAGAGTGTGTACAATTTATAAGTGTGTGCAAATCGAAAGTGGTATATTTTTTATTTGTGGTGTAAAATGTTATTTGATTTTGGGAGATTCAAAGTCCACCATAGTGTTGGTGTTTGTGAAAAGGTCATTTTAATTAGGTTGATTCAAAGTCCACCATAGGTTTGATGTTTATGATAGAAGATTGTAGGAGAGTCTTGGTGTGAGGCCATACAAAGATCTAACATAAAGAAAATAATTCACGAGGTGTAAATGTACTAGATGTACCCTTGGTTATAATGGGAAATAGTGTGATTCATGTGTCTCATTTACTTTCCTGCACTTTATTTTTCTGCGTTCTTCTAAGTTCAACATCATATTTCTAGAAAATTAAAAAAGTAAAGAATCATCGCTTAAGAATGATAAAAACTCATAAAACCTAATCCAGCCATCCCCCTTCTTAGGTTTCACTCTATAGTTACAATTGGTATCAAAGCGGGTTAAGGTAACTTGCTTTGCGATCCGAATAAATATGGCTTCCATAAAACATGGTTTTGGCAGATGGTGGAAATAACAACAAACCATCATGTTTCGTTGGTGAATATTATGACTTATGGAAGATTCACATGCAAATGTACTTAGAAGCACAACAAGAAGAAATATGCGATGTTGTTGAAAATGGACCATTCTTCTCTATAATTGTCATAAACAATGTAGAACAACAAAAGGTGAAAGGCTCATGTGATAAAGATGACAAGAAGAAAATGTTGTTTGATAAGAAGGCAAAGAATATAGCTGTATCAGTATTAGGAATGGGGGAATTTTTTATGAGTATCAAATTGCAAAATGACCCAATAAATTTGGGATACATTAGAAGTAACACACAAAGGAACCAAAAAAGTGAAAAAAATCACAATTAAACACTTTATCTCAAGAATATAAATTATTCAGAATGCTACCCCATGAAAGTATTCTTCATATGTAGAAAAGGTTCACCATACTAACTAATCACTAACTTCTCTTGTAAAAGTCCTCACCAATTATGAACTAAACTTAAAAGTTCTTAGATCATTGCCTAGATCTTAGGAACCAAAAGGGACGATAATACCTCAAAAGAAGAGTCTTTCTAAAATGCCATTGGCTGCATTATTTGAAAAACTTCAAGAACATAAAATATATCTTATTCGATTGCAAAGATATGAATTGGATCATGATAAATTAGAGAAGCATGAAGGGTGTCAAGTTAAAGTAAAATCCCTTACTTTGAATTCTAAGCATGATAGTGTTCAAGAAGAAAAATCTCAATCCGAAGATTATGAAGATGATACACTAATTAAAGATTTTTAAAAACCTTAAGTAAATAAAATACAAATGAAATTGGTTAAAGAAAAGCATTAACTTCAAGAAAGAAAGTTACTTGTTTTGAATATGGAAGAAAAGGTCATGTCAAAAGTGAGTGCTCTACTTTTCAAAAGAAGATCAAAGTCAACAACAAGAAGTATAGGAAATAAAAAAAAGGCTTAAGAGGCATGGAAAGGAAATGAAGGAAGTTCATCGTTAGATGAAGAATAAGAAAACATAACATTAATGGCTTCACACTATTATGATGAAGAAGAAAATAAGGTTAATGATCTTGAACCATCTTATGGTGAATTACATAATGCTTTCCTTGAACTGCATGCAGATTGTATGAAACTTTCTAGAACATGTTCAAAACAAAATAAAGTAAATTTATATCTAGAAATTAAGTTTAATGACATGAAAGTGGAATTAGACCAAATAAAAAATTTAGCATGTAATAAATGTGAAGCTCTTGGGTCAAATATTGTTGAATTGAACCAAGTTTAAAAGAAATATGAAAAGGGACCATTTGGTTTAGAAAATATGTTGAGAAAAGAAATATACTCTAATAAAAAAATATGGGTTTGCATACTCAAAATTCTATAAACCAAGTACAATTTAAAATATCTTTGTTAAGGCTAGTAATAAAATAAAATGTGGAACAAAAGAAAGTGCATGTTGTAATTCATCCGATGAAGTCTTGTGTTAGAAATAATTCTTATTCCTATAAAAAAATCATATCATTAAACCTACATGTTTTTATTGCAATAAAAAAGGTCATACTCCTAATGCTTGTTATTTAAGAAACTTTGATATTCATAATGGTGAGTATGTATCAGTATGGAAAGAAACTAACCCAAAAGGACCCAAAGAATACTGATACCTAGAAAGTTTTATTGATAGTTTCTTCTAGGTACTTAAAATCCTTATTCTAAAATTGTTAAATTAAGATTGGTTGTTCAAGATATAATAAGACCATGTGATTTCGTAAAATTAAAGTTTCATTTTTTTAAAAATGAATTGAAAAGATTGGAGTTTTCAAAGAGCATCTCATAGGTATCAACATAATCACTTTAGAAGAGCATCAACATTGATATACAAATTGGCATCAAAATCATTGTGAAGAAGATAAGTAGTTTTATATTTGATGTATCTTTTCCCCTATTTTATGTTTCTTTTAATTTTACTTTTTTTCTTTTTGATAATTTCAAAATGGCGGAGAAGATGTATGGTTGTTTTTATTTATTTATTTAGGATATCAAAGATAAAGCATGAATTACAAAATAAAAGGGGAGATATACAAGCTAGGGGAATATCAAGTGTCAACCAAAAATTTCTCATCCATATGTTTTGTCATCATTAAAAAGGGGAAGATTGTGAGGAAGATGCTCGTCATCTATATGTTTAGTTTTGATGAAGACAAAAGATTATCAAAGAAGAAAAAAGTTGAAATCTATCTAAATCAACATCAAGATAGAACAAGTCATTGGATGTTGAATTTAGAGATAATTTGATCATGAAGAAATGTATTCAATGTCAATTCATTCAATATAAAACTTTAGGTGCTAAAAAATCTTCATTTATTTTTCACAAAAGTATTCCCAAACATTGATGCAACAAGATATTTCATGTCAAGTCATTTAAAAAGCAAAAAATCAAGTTTTACTTGAGTGCAATCGATTGCATTATTAATGCAATCTATTACACATCCATTCTTCAAGTTAAATTTGAATTTATTCTATTTTGGTAAATTGCGGCAGTTGAAAATTGTCGTAATTTACATATTTTCGAATAAGTTTCAATATGATTTTTTTTCTATTTTTTGTAAATTGTGAAAATTGGAACGACCATAATCACCATCTAGAAACCGTCATAATTTTAAATGTGCATTTCAATAATCGATTGCTTATTTCCTATTGCCTGACAAAATTGAACATTTTGGAATTTCCAATCGATTGATGTAAAGGGACAATCGATTGTACGATTTTTTTCTTTGAAATTTTGATCTTACAATCGATGATCTAGTTAATAAATTGATTGTTTCTTTGTAATTTTGTCAAAATTTTGAACTTTTCACATAAGACAATTGATTGATCCAAGAGTTCAATTGATTTCTTCTTGAAGCATTATGAAAAATCTAAATCATTGTGATGCATGTACATTGCAATTTTTCATGAATACTTTACATAACATTGCATCAAATTATAGAGGAAACATGAGACATATTTAAACCAAATTTTATCAGATTCTTCATTCACCTCTCTCATACAAAAATTCACATACAATTCAAACAATTTCCAAAATGTTCATACATCATAAAATAATGAAACTTTTTGTATAAACTTTCATATCATTGAAAAAAAATTATTCAAATTTCTGAGCATTTAAGATTCATATATTATTGAGTTGTACATTGAAAGAGAAGATCAAGTATCTATTGAATTTTATTCAAGAACAACCTCATATATTAACATTTGTTCAAGTATTGTAATTGGTCATCAAGTGCGTGGTGACTTAATTTGTAAAGGAAATGTGTGTAATTTATATAAGTGTGTGCAAATAAAATGTTATACATTTTCTATATGTGTTGTAAAAGGTTATTTTATTTGGGGAGGTTCAAAGTCCACCATAATGTTGGTGTTTGTGAAAATATACTTTGAATTGGATTTATTTAAATGTCATTATATATTTGGTGTTTATGTTAGAATATTGTAGGAGAATCTTGGTGTGAGGTTGTACAAAGATCTAGCATAGTGAAACTCCTTCACGGGGTGTGAAGGGACTAGATATACCCTTGGTTATAAGGGGAACTAGTATAGTTCTTGTGTCTCATTTACTTTCTTGCACTTTATTTTTCTACATTCTTGTTCTAAGTTCTTCATCATATTTTTGGAAAATTAAAAAGGAAAGAATCATCGCTTAAGAATGATAAAAATTCTCAAAACCTAATTCACCTCCTCCTCTTAGGTTGCATTCTATATTACATTAAGAAATAAATCCATACTCATTGTGAAAGGATACAATCAATATCAAATAGTAGATTTTGATGAAACCAGTGTCCATGTAGCTCTACTAGAAGCAATAAGGATGTTTCTAGCTTTATCATGCATTATCTTTTTATAAAATATTCCAGATGAATGTAAAGAGTTACATCCATAAGGAATTTCATGTTGATCATTCTCGTTATTTTGTAAAATTCTCTTTACTCATGTTTTCAAAATGAAAATGGATCTCTACGGTCTAAAACAAGCTCCTAGAGATTAGTTTGATAGTATGAGAAATTTTCAATTTGAAAATAAGTTTCCAAGAAGGAAGGATGATACAAATATTTTTCAAACTGAGCATACTTTTCTTGTGCATATTTTTTTGTTGATTTGGTGCTACTAATGAATCCTTGTGCAAAGACGCCTCTAATATGATGCACATTAAAATAGAAAGATAGGAGAGCTTTGGTAATATCTCGGGTGTAAAAGAAAAAATGGTTACCTAAAGACATTTGTTGATCCTAATGTCTTTTTTAAAGATATTTATGGTGTTTTTTAAATGGATATAATTAAATTGTTTAAGGTATCATTCGATGGCTGCAATCATAAAACATATTAGAAGGTTGAGTAATAAATTTGTAATGGATCTATCAGTCATATAGTTGGACCAACTCACGTATAAAACGATTTGTATTGGTCGTGTTGTTGTTATAAATCTCAAGGGTGTGACACTCTTGGGAAATTGTGTTTGGTTATTGAGATAAACGAGTCATAAAATCTGTGTTTTAGTTTTAGAACTTTGTCAAAAAAAGTTATGTTTGGTTATTGAGATAAGCCTAGAAAATCTCTAAATTGGCATTAGCTCAGCCTGGGCAAAAGCTTTCATTTTGGTTGGGGATAAACCTTTGTAAAATCTAAGGATCAAATTGTATTAATATTCATGGGCATAACCTATAAAAACTCAAGTTTATAGTCAAAATCTTAAAATGATCTCTTGGGGACAAGAGTAGGCTAACATTCGGTATAGGCTGAATAAATCACGAGTGTAATCTCTCTAAACCCTTATCTCTTTATTTTTTAAATTTACTTTACTGATTTACATTTTGTTGTTTAATTTACTCTGATCTTAAGGAATACTAAACTGATTCATTTTTGAAGTAACAAAATCTTAAAACTAATCAAAAAATTTGAATACCACAATTGATCCCCCCCCCCCCCCCTTTGTGCTTGATATCACTTGTCCAACACTTAGGACCTTTTTCGATAATGCTCGGGCACCTAGGTGTTGTCTTACAATTCTTTCGTGTACTTTGGCTAAGGTGTGAACAACTTCCTCTCTTTTTAAACATTTCACCATTTCCTTGATTAAGAAGTAGGAACTGGCTCTTCTCTTGACGAGACTTTCTTCTGATGGGTCGGAGGAAAATCTCCCTTTCTCTATGTATATCGCGATAGGCGTCGTCCAGGATGTCAATTCATATTCATTTAGTACTATTGTTGTAATCTTTAGGCCTTCTATATTGGGAATCTTCAACGTCACTTGGATGAACCAATGGTTTATTGGATGACCCTTCATGAATATTTTATAGGAGTGTACCGATTCTAATTCACCAGGTGTCATCTAAGTTGTAATGTTTGTGAATTGTTGGGCTTGAGGGTGACAAGAAACACAAGACAACGGGGGTTTGAATTGGGGTTCCAAGATCAAAACTTTTCGTACCCAACACTCAAAGATGAAACAAGAACAAAAATAAATAAACATAATTATTTTTATCTTGGTTCGTTGTTAACTAAGATACCTTTAGTCCACCCGCTAAGGTGATTTTGCCTTATCAACAAGGACTTAATCCACTATAATCAATTGATTACAGACACACAAAGACAACACATCAATGTCTTTTTGAGAATCCTTACTCAACCCTAGTCTCTCAAGGAATACAAACTCAATTAATGAGATACAAGAAATGTGTTTAAAAGATTGCTTCTAAGTAAACAGATAACACAAATTTCAGTACAATGGATTTATCATACAAAAACGAACAAAATCTTTATGTGTGTTTTCTTTTATATATTCACAAGAATAATACTCAGTTCAACAAAAACGTTGTGAGATAGTAGTGTGAATTCACACTATTCATTTTTCCAAGTCTCCTTTATATAAGAAATGAAAAGATCCGTTGGAGAGTGAGGACGGAAATCTTCACAAATAAGTTGGAACCTTGCATAACTATCTGCAAAGGTGGGAGATAAAATGGTACAATAGTACAATCATTATTCCACAAAATTAACATAGTGGAATGAGCATTTTCACTTGTATTGTATACTATTTTCCTCATGCAAAACCTTTTTGATCTTATTTTCTAATCTTCATAGGCTTCTGAATAAATGTTGTTGAAGCATGTTTAGAAGGATCAAGACTGAGTAGATAGTCTTAGAACCTTATCCTCAGAGTCTTCAGAACCTTTTCTTCAGTGTCTTCAGAACTTGGTCTTCAGAACTCGAGAGTGCAGAATCTTGAGAGCTTGACAAACCTTCAGAGGATCTTCTATTAGATTCATAGTCATCAGCTTTAGCACAAATGTTCATCAGAACCATTGTTTAAGAATGGTCCAGAACTTGACATAACCTTGTAAAGCACACTCTTGTAACTCTTCAGAGTCAAAGTGTGTTAAGTCCAAAATATGATAACGTCACACACCAAATCTTCAGAATCAGAACTTGTTTTGTCAAAACTTATATACGCCTGGTTAACTAAACTCAGATCTGCTAGGTTAATGTCTTCTAAAAAAGTATTAACTCCTGAAAAACTTGGTTAACTTGAGACATGATGAACTTATTCAAAGTTCCCAGATTAGTTAATTAGAGTCAGAAATAAGAATATTAAAGACAAACGTTAGGTGTCAGAAAGGAAATAGGTATATCAAAATTGTATCGCTCTTCTCCCCCTTTGTCATCAATCAAAAAGAAATAAAATAGACAAAGTAAAACAAAATAGAATTTCATTTCATTGAAAAATGCATAAGGTACAGAATCAGAAATGATATAAACTTAAAAACTAGGAAAGCAACAAGTTTTAAAAACTAAGGTTTAAGAATAGGGTGGAAATTTGGATAAGATCGCATGAAGCATCCATTCCATCTTGTTGTTCTTTTCAGCTTGTTCCTTGAACATCTCATCTTGTTTTTCCAATTGAGTCCTTACAACTTCATACTCTTGCTTTAACTCTTGCAGAGTCTTCAGAACTAGAGGAATGGGTTCATAACCAAAACCTTCAGCTTCCATATATTGATGTGTTCCAAAAGATGTTACCATTGTAGTTTCTTGAGCATGAGGAGGAATTTCCACTTCAGGTGCAGGGAGAAGAAGTGTTGGAGAAATATTCTAAAGCAAAGGTTCAACAATACCAAAGAATCTAGCATGGAAGTTCCTTTGACTATCCTTTAAGCAAAGGAATTCTAACTCTCTGGAACTAAAATCAATCCATCTTTTGAAGTTGTTACACAAAGTACAAACTTCATAGAGGTTTGCATTAGAGGTGCAAAGTTTAGTGAGAAGGTTCATTATGGAAACAACCTCACTTTAAAAATGCATAAACAATTCATCCAAATGTGTGAGACAAATGTTGGTTTGAAGGGGGGTTTGGTCAGAATAGAGACGAGGTGTTTTGTCAAGGACGACAATGATCACAACATTTGACGTAAAATTAGAGTTAGAGTCATGGGGTTCAGAGTGAGTGGTGTTTTCTGGTTGTTGGTTTTTTGATTGAATTGGTGAATAAGGGTTATCTAGTTGACAAATTTGGGATAGAAAGGAGAGTGGAAGTTATGGATGAGGTGTAGGTATGATAATGGATGTAGGGGGTTCAGAAAGTGATGGTGTGGAAAGTGGAATGTCATCATTTGGATTAATGGTTTGGGGAGTAGAAATAGTTGGTTCAGTAGGAACTGTTTTAGAGAGAACTTGTTCAGAAAGAACATGTTGAAACTGAGTAGTTTCAGCATGAGTAGTTATGGAAGTTGTTTGACGAGAATTGGTTGTAAAATCAAAAGCATTTGGATTGGGATTAGGTGAAAGAATAGTGGTAGATTGAAAGGATGGGTTGTTATCAACATATTGAAATTGAGCTTTAGAAGTAACATACTTACTTGAAACAATTCCACCAGAAGAAGTAGCAACCACAACTTTGGGTTTTTCAGCAGAAGTGTCCAGAGTCCTCCTAGAAGAACTAGAAGTCTTAACCTTCTAAGACATTCCATCAGAATGCTTCTTAGAAATCTTCCTCTTCCTCTTTGAAGGAGGATCATAATCTTTGTCTCGAGTGCCTACTTGACAGCTAGCAAGGTAATCTATTAAAACATTCAGAGGATCTTGCTTTGTGAAGATTAGAAAGTCTTTTAAAGGGATCCTTCTATTAGAGATAACTTCCTTGGGAACTTCAACATGGTTTCTTGTTAATTAAAATATAATTCCCATGTTCTTCAGACTTCTAGCATTTAACATCTTTCTGACCTGAGGTGCGAGCATTTTGGTGATCTGAGCTTCTGTTATAGAGTTAATCAACTTACTCTCCATTAGAATATTTGATATCAGCCTTCCAAGGGGAATACAATTCCTCTTCTTTTTGCTACCATATATGGTTTCCTTAACCATGTCCCTTAGATATTGAAAGAGAAGTGAATGGAGGTTCACCTTTTTCCCAGTAGCAATATAGTAGAGAACATATTGCTAGTCACCATTGATGTAATTTGCATAATTCTTTGACTTTCTGTGATGAACACGCCCTAGAAGAATTATGGCCAAGATCCTCGGATAAGGTAGAAGATCATTGATATTGTTAGAGTGAACTCCATAAGTGAAAATCACTTTTGAAACATTAATTAGATCAAACCTTTTCTCCACCATCTGATGTCATCTTATTCCAAACCCATCGTGTCCAATGAGTTTGGCAATCAGTTTTTCTATGATGACTATCTTCTTTCCCAAAACAAAAGAAGTAACTTGGAAAACTAAAGTCTTGGCATGATTCCAAAACTCTCTAACCAGGTAAAGAAAAATGGACCATGGAGATGGTCAAAATACTTCTCCCAGCCTAGAACTTTTACATCACTCAAAAAGTCGAATCCATTTTCTTTCACATTCTCAAAATCAATCATGATTTCTGAAAGAACTTCCAAGTTTTTTACAGGAGTTTTTAAGGTTCTTCATAAATCACTTCTTGAGCAGATGCCGAAGCAGATTATGAAGAATTAGTTTGATGGAGATGGGGAGTTTGTTGTTGATTTTGTGACAATGACGACGAACCACATACATTTTTGAGTAGTTGAAACAAGTTGTTGTTGAGAAGCCATTATGAAGAACACATGAATAAGGGGTTTGGGGTTGCAGAGAACTTTTAGTTTGAAAGAGAGAAAGTGTAGAAAGTGAATGTAGCGAAAGTATGTGAAGTGGGTTTATATAAGGGTTTTTAAATCATGAATAAAATCTTGAATAATGCACAAATCTGACAAGGGGTAAAGCTGAAGATTTTACCTAATCCCAAGAAATTTATTCATCCAATGTGTCACTCATCCATTCAGAAGCGTTTCAGCTTTCTAAGACAATTGTCTTTAAAATTGTTCCACTAACCAAGACTGATTGACATCTAATTAATGCAAAAACTATTCAGTACCTAGAAGATAAAACGTTAACCAAACAAGTTCTCACTGGATACTTTTGAACTTATGAAACCTTCTCAATTCAGAAGACTCAAATGTTCAGAGTCAAAATATCTCACATTCTCATTAAACCATTCTAAGAAATTAAACATTATGAGATAATCATCTTTTTTCATTCTGGACATAAATCGATGTTTAAATTCTTTAGAATGAAAATAAATCTATCTTCAATAAGGGGTTTTGTAAATATATCATCCCATTGATGGTCTGTATCAATAAATTTTAAGTTTAAAATTCCCTTCTGAACATAGTCACATATAAAGTGATGTTTAATCTCAATATGTTTAGCTCTAGAATGTAAAATGGGATTCTTAGATAAAAAATAGCAGAAGTATTATCATAGAGAATAGGAATGTCACTCTCATATATTTGAAAATCTTCTAGCTGACTTTTTATCTAGAGCATCTGAGTGTTGCATCCAGAAGCTACAATGTATTCAGCTTCAGCAGTTGATAGTGCTATCGTTATTTGTCTCTTACTGGACCATGAGATCAAGCTGTCTCCAAGAAACTGACAGCTTCCAAAAGTGCTTTTGCTTTCAAGTTTATCTCCAGCGTAATCAGCATCACGATAACCCATTAGCTCGTACTCTTTTGATTTTCAATAATACAAGCCAAGATTAATAGTACCTTTTAGATACCTAAAGATCCTCATAACAATAGTTAAGTGGGATTCTCTGGGATCCGATTGGAAGCGGGCACATAAATAGACACTAAATAAAATGTCATGTATAGAAGCAGTTAAGTATAAGAGAGAACTAATCATACCTCTGTATACCTTTTTCTATACCATTGCGCTTACCTCATCTTTCTCAAGGATACATGTAGGATGCATATGAGTCTTTGCTATATTGCATTCAGACGTGTCAAACTTCTTCTGAAGTTCTTTAGTATATTTACTTTGATGGATATATGTTCCTTATAGACTTTGATTAATTTGAATTCCCATAAAGAACTTGAGTTCTCCCATAAGACTTATCTCAAATTCTTCCTGTATGGACTTAACAAACTCCTTGCACAAAGAAGCATTAGATGAACCAAATATGATATCATCCACATAGATTTTAACAACAAGGATATAATTTTTGAATGTTTTACAAACAAAAGTTGTATCAACCTTCTCTCTGGTGAAATGATTTTCTAAAAGAAAATTGCTTAGTATTTCATATCATGCTCTAGGAGCTTATTTTTAGACCATACAATTATTTCTTGAGTTTAAAAACAAATTTTTGTTTTTTATGATTTTCAAAACCAGGAGGTTGGTTTACATATACTTCTTTAGTTATGTAACCACTCAGAAATGCACTCTTAACATCCATCTGATACAAGATGATGTCATGATTAACAATAAAAGAAATTAAGAGACGAATAGACTCTATCCTGGAAACTGGTGCAAATGTCTTAGTATAGTTAATCCCCTCTTGCTGGCTATAGCATTGTACAACCAGATTGGCCTTGTTTCTTACTACCTCTCCTTGTTCGTTCAGTTTGTTTACGAAATTCTGGTATTCAAATATCAGATGTCATATGCAATGTCACGAGACTAATATCAAGACTTTACACAACAATAATAGTAAGCAGATAATAGATGTCGTATACGATGTCACGACACCAGGTTTAGGACATGTCACACCAGAAATAATTATGCAGATAACATGTGTTGTATACGATGTCAAGACACCAGGTTCAGGACATGTACACCAGAAATAATAACAGTGTAAAAAGCAAGAAGAAAATAACACAGGTCAATTTTTAATCCAGTTCGGTGCAACGTCACCTACATCTGGGGGCATCCAAGCCAGGAAGGAAATACACTATAGCAGTATTAGTTTGAAGTTCTAAAAAACCTCTAGTTTTACAAGCTTCTCACTTAATCACTACCTGTGGAATTTCTATCTAAGACTCTCCTAGATATGAGACCCTTCTCACTTCCCTTCAATCACACAACAGTGATAAGAACTAAAAAACAATCAAAGAACGTAATACATACTTCTAATGAAACAGAATGCACTCTTGCTTAAAAGCTCATGAGTGATTCACAATTACAACTCAATAAACTCAGTCCAATTCAAGTATCAAAGAAATACTAGAATGACTCACAAATAACAATGACAACTAAAACCTAACAAAGACAATTTCCAGCGCTGTTTCTTCTTCTCTTTTAGATTTAGTAACTTCCTCTTTAAATAACCTTTGGCAAGCATGTGCTTCGGGCTAAAAAAATAGCAGATCAAACCAAACTAAATCAAATCAAATCTGATGTCTCATTAAATTTTTTGACATTTGTTCTGCATATATCTGATCAAATCAAATATGATGTATCCTTAAATGTTTTGACATCCATTATGCAGAATCAAATCTGATGTCTCCATAAATTTTTCGAAATCTAGTTTGTAGAATCAAACCAAATGTTTCCTTAAATGTTTTGACATCTGTTATGCATAATAAAATCTGATGTCTCCATAAATGTTTCGAAATCCAGTCTGCATAATCAAATTTGATATCTCGATAAATGTTTTGACATCCAGTCTACACAATCAAATGTTTCCTTAAATGTTTCGACATATGTTCTGCAAAATCAAATCTGATGTCTCCATAAATGTTTCGACATCCAGTCTGCACAATCTTCTTCAGAATCAAATCAAATTTGATCTAATGTTTCCTTAAAATGTCAACATCCTTTTTTATGAAACGAAATAAGAGTTCCTAAAATAAACCTTCTTGGATAGTCAGATATGATAGCTAAATATTCGGAGAATCTTCAGATATCTCATAATAAAATAAGTCTTCCAAGAAGTAAAACAAAACATGCAAAGATGTCTGATCAACATGTCATAACATATTGCTTAACATCTTGTTGTGATACAAATTTTAACAAAATTGCTGCCAATCATAAAAACACATAACTAACAGTTTCTGAAGACCTACTTTGCCCCCAATGACATGAGTTCCTTTGGTTCTAGGCACAAGATTCCAGACATCATTTTTGGAGAATTGGTTAAGCTCTTCTATAAGGGACATCAAACCCAAAAGCGTCTCTTCAGAAGGTTTGAATGAGGATCTGGTTCTGACTGGTTGAGATTTATCTCCCAAAATCAACTTTCTAGAGTGTGAAGATCTTTGTTTTTTATTCCTCATTAGAGTCTGAACTTCTGCAACTTCTGGAGAAGTATCTTCAAAGTCTTTCAATTCTGATTCTCTAGCTCTAGAGTCTTTTGCTTCAGAAAACGTGATTTCTAAATCTGCAAATTTCTCAACTAGCTTTGACTTTTCATAGTCAAGCTTATCATCGAATCTGACATGGATTGATTCTTCAATAATTTGTGTCTCAATTTTGTATACTCTATAGCCTTTTGAGAGTTTAGAGTATCCTAACACAATGCACTTTTGTGCCTTATAATCAAACTACTTCGAATTCTTCTTAGTGTTCAACATAAAACAAGAAAATCCAGAAGGATGAAAATAAGGAATGTTGGGCTTCTGATTCTTCCATAATTCATAGGGTGTCTTACCCATAATAACTCTTATGGAGATCCTGTTCTGAATGTAATACGTTGTGTTAACTACCTCTACCCAGAAGTGCTTAGTCACATTAGTCTCATTGATCATGGTTCTTTCTATTTCTTCCAAAGTCCTATTCCTCCTCTCTATAACTCTATTTTGCTTTAGAGTTCTATGGCAGGAGAAATAATGGGAAATGCCATTTTTGTCAAAAATATTTTTCAAAATGTTTATTTTCAAATTCTCCACCATGGTCACTTTTGACTTTAACAATTCTAAAGTTTTTTTCGTTTTGCACTTGGGAGCAGAAGGTAGTGAACACATAATGTGACTCATCCTTGTGTATTATTAATTTTACCCATGTTCATCTACTATAGTCATCAGCAATGATTAGTCCATACTTCTTACCATTGACAGAAGCAGTTTTCATTGGCCTGAAAAGGTTAGTGTACAAATTCTCCAATGGTCTGGAGGTGGAAACAACATTTTTTCTTTGAAATATGTTTTAGAAAACTTGCCTTTCTGACATGCTTCACAAAGAACATCTGAAGAGAACTTCAGATTTGGCAGGCCTCTGACTAAATTAAGCTTATTTAGTTGAGAAATCCATCTCATGCTAACATGGCCCAATCGTTTATGTCGCGTCCATTTCTCTTCATTCACAGACATTAGACATTTTACGTTTTTACTTTTTAAATCAGAAAGTCTAATTTTTTAAATGTTGTTCTTCCTCTTTCCATTGAAAAGACCCGAGTCATCCTTCTGACTGACAGCTTTCCAGGACTTTTGATTAAAAATAATATCATAACCATTGTCACTTAAATGACTTATGGATAGAAGGTTATGCACTAATCCTTCAACTAATAAAATGTTAGTAATAGAAGGGAGAGAATCGTTACCTACTGTTTCAGAGCCAATGATCTTCCATTTCTTATCACCTCCAAAATCAATGACACCTTTAGCCTTAAGTTCCAGGATTTGGAACATATGTCTTCTTCATGTCATGCGTCACGAGCAGCCAGAGTCTAGTACCATGATTGGTGTCTTAAATGTGATGCTAAGGATGTCTGCAACATAGATTATCTTATCCTTAGGTACCCACAACTTTCTGGGTCCTTTTTGGTTAGTCTTCCAATAGTTTTTAACAAACTTGGGTTTCTATGCAGGATAATTATACATGCATGCATGGTTGAAGCGGAAATGAGCTTTTGCTTTAGCCTTAGGTTTTGAAAAGGTTTTACCTTTAGGCACAACACCATTTTGTTTTCCATAAGGGACAAAATGGGAATAAAGAGGTTTTAGTTTATCATCTTTTTCATTAGAAGATTCTTCATCAAAATGAAAACCAATTCCTCTTGTTTCGGTTTTGCTTACGTGATAAATCATTGAAGCCATTACGCTTTTATTTAGGCTTCTAGCAAGAAATTTCTGGAAAGATTTGTCATATTCTTTATGACATCATCAAAGTCTGTAGAGGCTTCTGAAAGATTTTCCTTCTCAAGTTTGGAACTCTTGCTCTAAAGCATAGAGTTATTATTTTTCAAAATAAAGTTTTGTTCATTTAAACTTGAGAAATCTTCCTTAAGCTTACAGTATGCTTCTGACTCAGTTACATGAACCTTTTCAGATCCTTGTATTTGTTCAGAAGCTTCTAATACTTATCTAAAACTTCTATTAAACTGGATTCAAGTTCAGAGCGAGAGAGTTCAACGAATACCTCTTTAGCGTCTAAATCTGATTTTGATTCTAAGAGAGCTTCTTCATTTGAATCTTCTGTGGTAGCCATCAACGCTACATTTTCATGTTCATCTTCAAATTCCTCTTCAGATGAGTCAGAATCATCCCAAGTAGCCATCAAATATTTCTTCTTCTCTTTGTGGACTGTCTTCTTGGGTTTGTGTTTCCTCAACTTGGGACATTCACTTTTGTAGTGCCCAGTTTACTTGCACTTATAACGTGTGATGTCCTTGTTGGCTCCAGATTTCTTGGATCCAAAAGTAGACTTATAACAACCGTTTGTCCTTATTTGTCCTCTAAATTTGCGTTGTCTTTTCTTCCAGGGTTGATTCACTCTTCTGGATAGAAGAGACAACTCACCTTCTTCTTCAGATTCTTCTTCTTCTTCTTCTTCTTCTTGAAAAGCTCTTGTCTTTTCAGAATTTCTCAAATATTTCAAAGCAACATATTTTCTCTTTCTCTCTGGCTCATCTTCTTCAAGCTCGATTTTGTGACTTCTTAAAGAACTAACAAGTTCTTCAAAAGAGGTATTGCTCTGATCCTTTGATAACTTCAACGCAGTTACCATAGGTATCCATCTTTTAAGTAAACTTCTGATGATCTTCTTTACACAATCAACAATAGAATACCCTTTGTCCATGACCTTCAGTCCCGCAACAAGAGTTTGCAACCTTGAGAACATGTTATCAACAGTTTCATCATCTTCCATCTTGAACGCTTCATATTTCTGAATCAAGGCAAGTGCCTTGATTTCTTTGACATGGGTGTTTCCTTCGTGAGTCATCGTTAAAGAATCAAATATCTACTTTGCATAGTCTCTATTTGTTATCTTCTCGTACTCAGTATATGAGATGACGTTTAACAAGATAGTTCTAGCTTTGTGATGATTTTTATAATCTTTCTTTTGTTTTTCCATCATCACTCTTTGAATTTTGTTGTCGTTGGCGTCAATAGGATGTACCTAGCCATCGTCTACTATATCCCATAGATCTATATCATGACATAGAAAGAAGATTTCTATTCTATATTTCTAGTAATCAAATATTTCTCCATCAAAAATAAGAGGTTTAGCTCTATAATGATCTCTATCACTTACAACAGGTGCAGGTGGAATAGCCGCCATTGTGTTTCATAGGCTGGATCTTTATCTGACACGGTTAAGTGTTCGATAATCTTATCAATACTAGAACTGGAGCTCTGATGCCAATTAAAGGTGATAAGAAACACAATAAATGGGGGTTTGAGTTGGGTTTTCAAGATCAAAAATGTTGTGAGATAGTAGTGTGAATTCACATTGTTCATTCTTCCAAGTCTCCTTTATATAGACAATGAAAAGATCTGTTGGAGAGTGTGGATGGAAATCTTCACAAATGAGTTGGCACCTTGCATAACGGTCTATAAAGGTGGGAGACAAAATGGTACAATAGTACAATCCTTATTGTGTATTATTTTTCTCACGTAAAACCTTTTGATCTTATCTTCTAATCTTCAGAGACTTCTAAATAAATGTTGTTGAAGCATGTTTAGAAGGATCAAGATTGAGTAGAGAGTCTTCAGAATCTTATCTTAGAGTTTTCAGAGTCTTTAGAACTTGGTCTTCAGAACTCGAGAGCACAGAATCTTGAGAGCTTGACAAACCTTCAGAGGCTCTTCTATAAGAGTCACGGTCAGAAGCTTTAACACAAACGTTCATCAAAACCATTGTTTAATAGCGTTCTAAAACCTGACATAATCTTATAAGCACAGGTTTGTATCTCTTCAGAGTCAAAGTGTGTTGAGTCTAGAATCTAATGATGCCACTCGCCAAATCTTCAAAATCAGAACTTGTTAGCAAAAGCTACACACTAGACAAAATTATTAGGGTACAAAATTGTTCTCTAAGAGACAATGTATTGTCATCATCAAAACTAAAGGCCATATGCATAATCAAATCTTATTCTTATAGAGCCTTCAGTTCCTTACTGGCTTCATTTGATAAATTAAACCCATACATTTCAACAAACCATTGAGTCAACCTTCCTACAAGATCAGGTTAATGCAGGACTTATTTTAGCTGAAGGTTTGTCCTAACTATTATAGAGTGGGTTAAAAAGTAACTTTGCAGCTTCCTTGATATGGTTACGAGGAATTGCAAATGCGTGTCTACTTGAAGATGACGGGAGAGGTTCGATTTGAACGGGTGGACCTCCCTCAACGGTTTCAAGGGGGAGTAATAGGATGAAGCTCAATTCAAGAACCCTTGAGATCCCATCCATTTGATCGCAAATGTCGAATCTGCGGAGATCTGGAATGGCAAGATCCCGATAGTAAAATTTGGTTAAAGAGACTGATCAAAATTAACGTTTTTATTAAAGATTTGTAAGACATTAATTTTTATGTACCTCGTTGACATATCAAATAGTTTTTAATTGATGTTAAATTTTATAGAGATGATCTATATGAAAATAACTTTCAATCTAACAGTGAATTTTGTTATACGGATGCATGGTGAAAACTTATCAGCGATGTCATGTTAATAAGTTTGACACATTAGTCTTAGTTGATCTCGAGTATATATATATATATATATATATATATATATATATATATATATATATAAAGAGAACGTGGGTATATTGAAATTTCAGAGGAAAATGAGTTATTTGTGTGAAAAATTCTCAAATAAAAGGCACCTGTAGAGTGAACAATAGACTATAGTGCAAATTTAGAGGTAAATTACTTTAGAGAAGCCCGTATTCATTGATTTGTTTGGAGCCACATATAGTGGAGATAATGCCATACTTTAATACTTCAGCATGAGTCATCACTCTCCACTCTCCATGATTCTTGAACTTCAGCTAGTAAGCATATTCTTCCCAAACGCATTTGATGATAACGATGGTTACGTATGGCATAATCATCCAAACTCAAAACAATAAAAACTCGGTGATTTATAGACTACATAACCGATATAAAAAGAAACAATTACACAAGTATTCAATTGTCTTCTATCATTTCCTCACATGAATACACCTTTTCTTCTTCTTCTTAATAATGTGATTTATTGACTTAATAAACTATATAAAAAAATTAAAACAAATATTAAATTGTCTTCTATCATTTTCTCATATGAATGGGAATAACCTTTTTTTTTATGAATAATGTTAATATAGTGATTATTATTTTCTCATATTTTCATATTCTCACACGTACCAACAAACCCATAATAAAATTTACAAATTATATAGTTAGGAGTTTATAATGGCAAAATAATATATATACAATAATCACATGACTCTAATACAAAAATGGTTAACATTAGTTTTTCTATACATAATACAGTAGTGTTATTATATATATATATATATATATATATATATATATATATATATATATATATATATATATATATATATATATATATATATATATATATATATATATATGACGAGTTCTAAAATGATAAGTATTGCAGTAGGTTGTTTGTATTGAGAATTCGAAAATAGAAAACACCTTTAAACTGTTGTTGTAAGCAAAACAATGCAATATTTGATAAAAGTGTTATTGTATGCAAAACAGTGCAACATTTGGTCAAAACGTTGTTGAAAGTGTGTCTTTCATCAAGGTCGCAACCTTGTGGAACAACACCACTTTGCCTTATAAATTGAGCATTCCGGATTTAGAAAAATACATTAGAAAAACATATTCTCTTCACACAAAATTTCAAATTTCATCTTCCCTGCATTCGAGTTTTCATCCGTCTTGTGCAAATTTGATTATAGGCTGAATAATCTCGTGTATTCTTGCGTACAGACTCTAAGACAATTTGAGAGTGCTTGAAATACTATAAAGAAAGTGAATCATTCACAATTATAGCCTCGATCTATTTCATTTATAATTAATTTTTTCTGACAATCTTATAGTATATCAAATAATGACAACGAGACTTTCGTTTCAAGTATCAAATGACAAACTGATGTGTGTGGACACATTCTGAACACAAGAAGAATTACTATTATGAATTCGGGTACATTTTATTGTTTCTAATAGAAATTCACAGAACTATGAAAATCATAGTATCAAGATCAAAATATGAAATTTTAATAACAGTTGATAACATAGCCTTAATTACCTATATTATGATTTTTCGATAAACATTTAAAAAAAAACTATTGCAATAATAAATACATTATATATTATACTTTTGGAATGATATAAAAGATTTCATGATTGTCGTAATGCAACGACGTAAATATGACATGTATGTATTTATTATGTCGTTCCTGTAATGTATATATTGTTAGAAGTTGTAATTCATTATTTTGGTAGAAAGCTAGTATTTGAATGTGTCAAAGTAGATAGTCAAAGTAGTATGAGTTAGTTGTATTTGACAGAATCGAATATAGCATATAGCTATTGTGTTGTAGCCAAAATATAACTGTATATTTTTTGCTTGGGTTTTATGTTTTGGTCTTGGGCTTTGGTTGCCTATATATAGACATACCTTTGTAGTTTCCAATAACAACTTCATTCTGTAATCACTTCAGTTTTACTCAATAATATTCTTTTTCTTTCTCTCATCATCATCTTCTTTTTCTTCTTAAAACCCTAATTGTTCCATCAGTTCTAACAAATTGGTATCAACGAGCCCGATTGTGATTCAGAGAAAATATGTAATGGAAAACACAAAATCAACACAATTTCTAATGAATCTATTGGTTTTCAAAGGGGATAACTCGAGAGAGGGGGGTTGCGCAAATGAAGATCATCTTCAAATTTCAAGATGTAGCTAAAATCGTGAACGATGGAGTACCTGCACTAGAAGAGAATGCGAACGATGTTCAGCAAGCTGCTTACAAGAAACGAAGAAAGAAAGATGGAAAAGCTATGTTCTTGATCCATCAAACCGTAGATCCTTATGTGTTTGAGAAGACTATTAAAGAAGAAACAACAAAAGGAGCGTGGAACAAGTTAAATAACTTGTACAACGGAGATGAAAAGTTGAAGAAGGTGAAATTGAAAACACTGAGAAAGCAATTTGAGATGACTCAAATGAAAGAAGATGAGTCAGTTTCAGAATTATTTACGTGTGTGATATCGCTAACAAACCAGATGAAGATGAATGGTGAATCAATCACTAATCTGCAGAAGATTAAGAAAGTATTGAGATCTCTGACTATAAACTTTGATTACATTGTCGAGTCCATTGAAGATTCCAAAAACCTAGCTTAGATGAAGGGGGAATAACTTCAATCTTTATTGGAGGCTCATGAGATGATACTGGAGCATAGGAACTCAAAGAGGGAGAAATTGGCTGAACAGGAAATGCAAGTAAGATTCACAAAGAAATCTGGGAAATAAAAGGCAAAATAGAGAAAGAATCTTTCTAAGGATGAGAAGTCAAGCAAGAACTCAAAGAATCACACTGATTCAATTAAGAAAGTCATGGGCAACAAGTTTTCAGGGAAGAAAGTAGACATGAAGGAGGTGCAGTGTTACAACTATCAAGGATTTGGTCATTATGCTAGAGACTATCGAAGAAAGAAGGAATCTAGAGCAAAAGATGATGACGAAGTGAAATATGCACATGCTGGAGAAAGTGGCTCTGGTGATATTCTATTCATGGAAAATACTTAGTAGAATAATGAGCAAACCAAGATGTGGTATCTTGATTCGGGATGCAACTACCATATGACTGGAAATAAAAACTCATTTACCAAGTTGGATGAATCACTCAAGAAGGCGATCAAGTTTTCAGATGGAAGACATCTTACATCAGAGGAAAGAGGAAACATAGTTGTGATGAGAAGGAACGGTCAAAGAGCCAGCATTACTGACGTATTGTGTGTACCTTCAATGACAAGTAACTTGATAAGCATGGGTCAATTACTTGCCAAAGAGTATAACATGAAGTTGGAAGAAACTCTGATGAAGGTATATAATGGTGAAAGAAGGATGATCCTGAAGGCACCATTGGAAGATAAAAAAAAACCTTCAAGATTGAGATCAACATGGTTGATCATCATTGTCTTGCTTCGACTGCTATCGAAGATAAGAACTGGTTATGGCATCATAAGTATGGACACCTAAACTTCATAGGTCTAGGTATGCTTAACCAGAAGAAGATAGTGTATGGATTACCTCAAGTGAAATAACCAAGTCAAGTATGTGAAGAATGCTGGAAAGCAAAGCAGACTAGGAAGGAATTCAAACATGACTTATCCATAAAGTCGAGATAAAAGTCGAAGCTTGTTCACTCAGACGTATGTGGACCTTTTGAAGTAAGGTCAAATCGAGGTAACTGCTATTTCCTAACCTTCATAAATGAATTCACTAGATATATATGAATTTATCTTATTGAAAGGAAGAGTGAGGTATTCACACAGTTCAAGAAGTTTAAATCGCAAGTCGAGAAACAAAGTGGATGCAAGTTAAAGAAAGTGAGGATTGATGGTAGTGGTGAATACACCTCTAAAGAATTTGCAAAAAAAAATCATTGATGGAGGTATAGATCATGAATTCATTGCACCCTACACACCTTATCATAATGGTATAGTTGAAAGGAGAAATTGAAGTATACTGAACATGACTAGAAGCATGTTGAAAGCTAAAGATATGCCAAAAAGATTTTGGGGTGAAGCAGCTTCGACAATAGTATACATTCTAAACATATATCTAATGAAGAAGATATTTGAGAAAATACCTTATGAGGCTTGGACATGATAGAAGCCATATGTTATTCATCTTAGAGTCTTTGGATCAATTTGCTTCACGCATGTACCTAAACAATTGCGGAAGAAACTAGATGACTAAAGTCAGGCTATGGTACTTATAGGTTATCATTCAACTGGTGTATATTGATAAGTGCCAAAGGAAGGGTATTAAAACATGATATTTTGGCACTTATAGGCTCAACTCGTTACAATTTCATTGGTATTTTCTAAAGTGTTAACTAGAATAGCGATTTATGACTGAGAATGGTTACTTTTTAATATCCTTGTGTATTAATGCAGGAAGGACAACACAATTTAGGCCTAAGCATCAAAACAACAAAACTGGCATGCTATAATGGTGTTGTAGTGCAGAAACAACGAGCAAACAGGACAAAACATGAGCAATGGCGCTACAGGCGCATTAAAGCGTGCTACAGCAAGCATGGATCATCAAGTTTCCAATGGGGTTGTGTTGCCAACACGCATACAACGAGGAAACGAGATTGGTTGTGCTACAATGTGCAAAGCACCGTTGTAGCACATGTGCATTGCTGGGCAACTTTTTGCATAAAGCGCACTGAGACGTCTTAAGTCCAAAGGCGGTTTGCAGAAATATTGAAGGCTAAGAAACCTAGGTGCACTGTAGCACAACTTTTCTGCATAAAGCGCGGGCATGACATTTTGAAAAAACTATAAATAGAGGCAAAGTTCATTCAGTGGGGGATTCATTATTAACTTCTAGATCTCACTTGACATAAGTGTAATAGATTGAATAGAAAGTAAGAGAAGGGAAGTGAGGATACGAGCTGGATACGCATCAAGAGTCGGGGAATCATTGTTGATGTTAATTCATCTCAATTCCTTCATTTTGTATCAAGCTATAATGAGAATGGCTAGCTAATTTCCTTCTCTTGTTAGGATTAGATAGAATCCACTGTAACCGTATGCATATTTATTGATTGTGTTTTGATATATAAACCTGTTATTCATAATTGTCGATGTTATCTTTGTTTTATCCATTAAACTTATTGATATGAATTGTGATTGAGAAATACTTTCGAATCTTGATTCAAGATAACAATCGGTTAAATGCTAATTGCTAGACATAGAATTATGGTTCAATTTTCACAATAAATATTAGCTTTTAATGCAAGCGGTTTATTTAATAGATTAAGAAATCATCGATTAAATAAATTGGTTGAAATCCAAACAAAGGTGTAGACATACGCTTTATTATGAGGGATATGTGAAGATAAGAATGAATAAATGAGTTATGCAAGAGTAATTGATAATTTACATACGTGCACGGTAGAGGAAATTCAATCCCAGGAATATTTCTTATTAGTGAAACTTTATTTATTCAATATTGTTTTATTTTACATTTTGTTATCATCTCAAACAATTATCTTGTAAGCCTCAACTTGAAATTATATTAATTTTTGAACGAGAGTAATATCGCACTAGTCCCTGTGAATACGATACAAACAATACTTACTTTTGATTACTGGACATCATGTACAAAGTGTATTCACCAAATGATGATAAACTTGTGATCACTCGAAATATTCTAATGGATGACAACAAAAGATGGGATTGGAGTCAAGGGTCGGTTCGATAGGAGCAAGAAAGAGTCATAAAATGCTTGATGAAGACCAACAGGCTAAAGTTACAACCAATCGAAACAAAGAACCACCTGGGAAGAATGTTAGGAGATCGACTAGAGCAAGAACTGAGTCAACGAGGTTAATTGGATATGAGAGATTTCCATATCAAATAGTTGATGTAGACAATGACTTAATAGAAGAAGTAATGAAGATGGTTGAATCAGAACCAATCGATTTCGATTTAGCCATGAATGATTAGAATTAGTTAGCATCCCTGTAAGAAGAACTCAGGATAATCGAGAAGGACAAGACACGAGAACTTGTCGAAAAAGTAATCAAGAAGCCAATTGATATGAAGTGGATCAAAAAGTTGAAGTTAATGCTAATGGTCAGATTGTTAAGCATAAAGTGATACTGGTGGCAAGAGGTTTTCTGCAAAAACCTGGTATTGATTTTGACGAAGTTTAGAAGAAAGCATCATAGTGATGGTACATTAAACACCTACAAGTCTAGATTAATGACCAAGGGTTTTTAACAAAAAGAAGGTGTTTATTATTTTGACACATATGCACTAATACTAAACACAACGAAAATAGAGTATCGTTTGCATTAATTATTTTGCATGACCTTATAGTTCATCAAATGGATGTCAAAATAATATTCTTAAATAGAGCTCTCGATGAGGAGATTTACATTGAGCAACCGGAAGGTTATGTGCTTCCTGGTAATGACAGAAAGTGCGCAAGTTTGTCAAATCCTTGTATGGATTAAAACAAGAACCAAAATAATGGCATCAAAAGTTTGATTATGTCATTGCAAGATTCACCAACCAAAGGGGAGACACACAACTTAGGCGAAGACTTTTCAATCTTATCAAGATACGAATTCAAAGAGTTTGTTATCATCAAAAGGGGGAGATTGTGAAGAATCTTATATCTAGTTCAATTTTGATGAAGACAAAGATTATCAAAGAAGAAAAGGGTCAAAAGTGTCATGCACATCAATGATAAAATTGATCAAGAAGGTTGAAAATAGAAATTCAAGTGAAGATTTGAGATAAGTAAACATAACTAAGGTGCTCATTGCAATTCATACTATACTACTTTAAATTGCTTAGACTTTCATCTCTCACTTCATATAAAAATCTTCTTGCATCATCATGCACAATCATCTAAAATACTTCTTCACCAAATTCTTGTGACAAGTGTTTGTACATAAAATTGTGTGAGAACATTGTGATATTCCTTTGTCTCAATATTGGTAACATGATTGATCATTGGCAAATAAGATGAATGGAATTTTAGAAACAAAGAGGTTTCTAACTTCCATATTCAAGAAGAAAGATCTTGAACTAGTTGACACAATTTTAGGGATCAAAGTAAAGAGAAATGGTGAGGATTATGAACTTAGCCAAACACACTATATTGAGAAAATGCTTAATAAGTTCAAACACGTACGCTTTAAGGAAGTGACCACTCCATATTCAAAAGAATGATGGAAGAATTGTGACTCAATTGGAGTATGCAAGTGCAATTGGGTGTCTAATGTACTTGATGCAATGTATCAGACCCGATATAGCATCTATAGTTAGTAAAATGAGAAATTTTACTAGCAATTCAAATAGTGAGCACCGGAAGGCCATCATTAGGATTTTCGGCTATCTTTTGAAATATTGTTGTAATTAATAATAATTAATCACCATGGATGTGTTCCAAAATTTCAATAAAAAAATATGCAAGTAATTTTTTTTTAAATAAGAAATAGGCAACACTTGTGAAGTGTTGCATTAGGCAGTTTGTATTGTGAATTCAGAAATAGGAAACGCTTCTGAATTGCTGATGTAGATGAAACAGTGCAATATTTGATGTAATAAACTAAAAAGAAAAATTGTAAAAATTAATTATTCAACAAAATTCGAAAAAATATTGCATTACAAATGTAAACTTCAATAGCTATAAATTTTTATTGAATTTTTTAATGATAAAAATTAGACTATAGACATCAGAATATGTCAAAATAACTACTTATTTCAACTTGTTTTTTTCCTTTTTTTTTAAATCGAAACATCAAATTTATTGATTATTGGTATAATTTGACTTGTTTATATTGGATATATCCTTATTGGGCCCTTTAAAAAATTTCAAACCGAACCAATTGCCTTTTGTAATAGCTAGAAGAGAAATATTCTTTCCACCCTTATATGTGCATACCACACCTTTGAAAATATGAAATTTTCCTTCATGCGTTTAGATATGCATCTCCGGACGCACCAAAATGCTATATTCTAAGATCCACCCCATTTTAATCAAAATATGGTTCGGAGATGCATCTTCGTATATCGTTTAGGTGTATTCGGATATGCATCTCTGAAATTCCCCTGCTATAACTGTCAAAAATGGGGTCACTTAGTCAAGAATTGTTGGTATAAGAAAGACTAGAATGAAGGAGCAAACCTTGTACGCCAAGATTCAGATAATTCTGAAGACATGGTGGTTATGGCTGCAATTACATATAAGCATGTCGACACCAAGATCTGGTTTCTCGACACAGGTTGTTCGAATTACATGATTAATCAAAAAGTGTGGTTAATAGATTTTGACGAGTGAAAGAAGAGCAGGGTCAAACTTGCTGATAATAGCTCGTTGCAAGCAGAAGGTACTGGCGACATATTTATTTAAAGGAGCAATGGAGCAAAAGCTATGATCAAAGATAGACTCTATGTACCTGGAATAAAGTGCAATCTGCTAAGTGTTGGAAATCTGGTCGAAAAAGGTTTCTCAGTGGTTATGAAATATTGAGCCGTGAAATTATTCGACACTCAAAATAATCTGGTCTTAGAATATCCTTTGTCAAAGAATAGGACATTTAAGACCATGATCAATTCGACTGAGGTATAATGCCTAAAAATAGTTGTCGATCACAAGAGCATTTATTCGTGGCATTTAAGATTTGGCCATATGAAGTTTAGGTCACTCAATCAACTGATTACTCAAGATATGGTAACTAGTATACCAAGTCTTAAGATGCTCGAAAACTCTGTGAAGGTTGCTTATTGGGGAAGTAATCCAGAAAGTCTTTTGTTTCAACTATGCCAATGAGGTCCTCTTACTACTATAAGTAGTACATTCATATGTATGTGGCCCATTTGAGGATCATACCATTGGTGGAAACATGTATTTTGTCTCATTTATCGATGAGTATAGTTGAAAGCTTTTGATCTATGTGATCAAGTGAAAGGACAAAGTATTTGAAATCTTTAAGAGATTCAAGATGCTTATCGAAAACCAGAGTGAAAAGAAGGTCAAGGTTCTGCAAACAGATGGAGGTGGTGAATACACATCTAAAATATTTGAGGAGTTATGTGAAAAACATGGTATTGAACATGAGGTAATTGCTCCTTACACATCTCAACATAATAGAATAGTAGAAAGAAGAAACATGACCATATTGGATATGGCTAGATGCATGCTGAAGCAAAAGAACTTACCAAACTCCTTATGAGGTGAATTTGTCACCATAAATGTTTATATTCTGAACAGGTACCCTACTTAGAAGCTCATAAACAAGGTTCCAGAAGAAGTTTGGAGTGGCAAATGACCATCAGTGAGTCATCTGAAGGTGTTTGGTTCTATTTGCTACAAACATGTTCCTGATGTAAGGAGAAGGAAGCTTGATGATAAAAGTGAACCTATGATTCTGGTAGGATATCAAAAAAATTGAGCTTACATGATATTCAATCCAATCAATGATAAGATCGTGATGAGACGAGACATTATGATTGATGAGAATTCTACCTGGAATTTAAATTCATGTGATGCGACTCACAATCCATTGATAGGATATGAAGTTGATGAAGAAAGTAGTGAGCACGAAGAAATTCCAGTCGATAATGTTCAAGTCATTGTCTAAGTCAAAGAGGACAATCGAGAGGGTGTGGCTAGCACAAGCCAAAGACCTCAAAGAACCATAGTAATTCAAGTAAGGCTTCAAGACTCTGAAGTGGTTGGTTATGATGACGTTACAACAGATGGAGAATTAGTTCATTTTGATTTACTTGCACGTGCTGAACCAATCAACTATAGCGAGACTTTAAAGAATAAAAAATGGAAGTCAGCTATGGTTGAAGAGTTACAAGCGATCGAAAGAAACAACATATGTGAGTTTGTCGAATTTCCAACACATACAAAACCTATTGAACCGAAGAGGGTGTTAAATTTGAAGCATAATGTTGATGGGTCGATAGCAAGACATAAGGAAAGATTAGTAGCTAGAGGATTTCTTCAGAGAGCATGACTCGACTACTCTGAGGTATATGTATCAGTAGAAAGATTGGAGACTGTTCGATTGGTGGTAGCCTTGGTATGTAAGTAAGCTTGATCAATATTTCACTTAGATATGAAATTAGTATTTTTTTTAATGTTCCAATAGATGAAGAGGTATATGTCACACAACCTCCTGGGTTCGTAATACAGGAAAAATCAGGGAAAGTATACAGGTTGGACAAAGTGCTTTATGGCCTTAAGCAGGCACCTAGGGCATGGAACAAGAAGATCGGCTCATACTTGGTCGAATTGGGATTCATCAAATGAAAATCTGAGTATGGTGTTTATGTTCAAGTTGTGGCACAAGATATTACATTCATTTGCTTATATGTCGATGACTTGTTAGTAATTGGAAATAGCTTGGAGAACATGTCAAA
Source organism: Lathyrus oleraceus (assembly GCF_024323335.1). NCBI lineage: Eukaryota > Viridiplantae > Streptophyta > Magnoliopsida > Fabales > Fabaceae > Lathyrus > Lathyrus oleraceus. Next base: position 207,412,703 of record NC_066582.1, read on the forward strand.
AATCAAATAGATGATTAAGAAGGGATTTGAAATGTCAGATCTGGGAAAGTTGTCGTACTTCCTAGGCATGGAACTTCAAATGTCAAAGCAAGATATGGTGTTGCATCAAAGAAATTATGTCAAAGAGATACTCAAGAGATTTAGATGGAAGACTCGAATCATGCATCCTCACCCATTGAACCAAATTTGAAGTTGGAGAAGCATGAAGAGGAAGACAAAGTCGATGTCACTTTTTTTAAACAAATTCTTGGATATCTGAGGTATGTGTGCAATAGTCGACCTGATATAGATTTCTTAGTCATATTAGTGAGCATATACATGAGTGAGCCAAGGGTGTCACACATGAAGGCTTCAAGAAGAATCCTGAGATAATTAAAAGAATCGATAAACTATGGAGTTCTATTTCTACGAGATTCTGAAAGCAAAGAAGTTGAGATTACTTACTATTCAAATGATGATTGGTGTGGAGACAAGGAAGATCGAAGAAGCGCAACTAGTTACTTCTTTCAAGTATTTGGTGCCCTAACCTCACGGTGCTCGAGAAAGCAACATGTGGTGGCATTATCATCATGTGAGGCTGAATATATAGCAGGATCTTATGTTGTTTGTCGAACAATTTGGATCAGATTTATGTTCGAAGAGATGAAGGTTGAAGTGAAGAAATCTCTGGTGATGCAGATCGACAACAAGGCAGTCATTAATCTTGCGAAGAATCCACACTACGCCAAATAAGGGAAAAGGGGGCGCTTTTTTGGCCTATAACAGCGCTTTAAAGCGCCCTCTAATCTGGCGCTGACATAGGTAAAGACAGCGCTTTTTTTCCTGGTGAAAGCGCTCTCTAAAGTGGCTCTTTAAGCCCTTTAAGGGCCACTTTAGAGGGCACTTTTTAAAGAAAGTGCCCTCTAAAGTGGAAACTTTTAAGGGTTTAGAGGGCGCTTTTACTGGAAAGCGCCCTCTAAAGTGGGTGGTTATTTAAATTTTTTTTTTTAAAAAGCGCTATATTTTTTTATTTATTTTAGACAACCTGTATATTGAAGCAGTACACCTAAAACTGTATAATTTGAAGCCCTTTTTCACACATTGCATTCAACAAGCCTTATATCTTGAAGTCCTTCAGATGAAGAATTCTTAGCGAATCCTAAACCAGACATGGTTCCTGACTTCTGTCCTACCTTTAGAATCTCTTCCAAGGTGTCAGATCCTTTATTCAACATTCTGATGGATTTGGTCATTTGATCTATCTTAGAAGTTAGCAAAGAAATCTCACCATTCAGACCCTCTATGACCTTCAGCTGCTCTTGTTTCTCAGCTTCCAGCTCTTTGATGAGTTTCTTCTGCTTTTCTCCTTGGATACATACTTCTGCACTTTTAACACATAGTTCTTTATATGAGGCAGCAAGTTCATCCAAGGTGAGCTCATCTCCGCTTGAGTTATCCTCTGAGGTACAGACACTGGTCAGAGCTATGACATGTTTGGCAGATTCACCTTCAGATTCACTCTCAGTGTCTTCTTCTGACCAGGTGGCAGATAGCCCTTTCTTTTGCATCTTGAGAAAAGTAGGGCATTCAACCTTAATATGACCATAACCTTCACATCCATGGCACTGGATTCCCTTGCCTTGGCTGACCTTTTCTTCATATTTTGACTTTCTACTGATGTCATATGAAGAGTTCTTGACATTAGGTCTACCCTGTTGATCAACCTTCTTTATGAACTTGGTGAACTATCTTCCAAGCATGGCTATGGCTTCTGAGATGCTTTCATTTCCTCCACTGTTTCCTTCTTCTGAATTCCCTTCAATATTTGACACAAAGGTTATGCTTTTGTTCTTCCTTTCAGCATCCTCACATAAGCCCATTTCAAAGGTTTGGAGAGAACCAATGAGCTCATCCACCCTCATGTTGCAGATATCTTGAGCCTCTTCTATTGCAGTGACCTTCATGGCAAATCTCTTAGGTAATGACCTGAGAATCTTTCTTACAAGTTTCTCTTCAGCCATTTTCTCCCCCAAGCCACCAGAGGTGTTTGCAATCTCACTACGCCAAATAAGGGAAAAGAGGGCGCTTTTTTTGGCCTATAACAGCGCTTTAAAGCGCCCTCTAATCTGGCGCTGGCATAGGTAAAGACAGCGTTTTTTTTCCTGGTGAAAGCGCTCTCTAAAGTGGCTCTTTAAGCCCTTTAAGGGCCACTTTAGAGGGCGCTTTTTAAAGAAAGCGCCCTCTAAAGTGGAAACTTTTAAGGGTTTAGAGGGCGCTTTTATTGGAAAGCGCCCTCTAAAGTGGAAACTTTTAAGGGTTTAGAGGGCGCTTTTACTGGAAAGCGCCCTCTAAAGTGGGTGGTTATTTAAATTTTTTTTTTAAAAAGTGCTATATTTTTTTATTTATTTTAGACAACCTGTATATTGAAGCAGTACACCTAAAACTGTATAATTTGAAGCCCTTTTTCACACATTGCATTCAACAAGCCTTATATACAACAATCCATACATATACAACAATCCACTGATATATAATCGTTTAACTTCTAAAGATTCTAAATATACAACCAATTCATAACTTAAAAAGAAATAAAACTAAGTAGCAAAAGCATCTCTGAGATGTATGTTTTTTTTGCTAGCCGCAGTCTTCTTAGCAACAACCTCTTTTTGTTCAATATCAATAGCATGAACCTAAAATATCATAAAATTAGTTAGGTGAAGTATAAGATCAAGAATTAACATTTTCTATGCATAAATATCATATAATTGTGTTTATACCTTTTTTTTTATGCAACTGACTCGATTTGCTGTAATAAAAGCCATTTTACCTGTAATAAAGAAAACAATTAAAATCATTTGACCTGTACCTTTTTTACTAAGTTCTCTTTCTTTTCTTGGTTGGAATATGTTCTACATGTCTCTTAACAACACGGACGGTTGGATTGATCCAAATACCCTCATTATGATCATTTCTAATATATGAATCATTTGATATAATATTCTCATCTTGATCATTTCTGGTAAACGATTCAATCTCAACATCAATATCACCTTGATCTCCAGTGTTTTCATCAATTACTTTGTTGGAAAAAAGAACTATAGACCATTTCGTACTTTTCGGATCATTGACATAGAACACTTGTCTAGCTTGAGAGGCTAGAATAAAAGACTCATCTTTGTATCCCACCCTATTAAGATCCACTTGCAAAAATCCTGACTTATCCATTCGAATGCCGTTATTATTTTCAATCCACTTGCAACCAAATATAGGAATCTGAAACTTCTCATAATCAAACACCCAAATGCGCTCGATAACACCAAAACGACAAATTTGCAAATTTGGGGTTTAAGTCCTTCACACTTGATATGTGCATTGCTTCAGCTACCACGGTGACACCACTATTCTGTATAGTACTTTTATCATCTTGTTCTTTGGTATAAAATGTGTATCCATTAATCGCGTATGCGCTATAAGAAAAAACATGGAAACTTGGACCATATGCTAAGCATCTCAACCTTTCTGTTATTGAAGCGGGATCTGAATAATACTTTGAATAAATATGATCCTTAAACCAAGGTATAAAACATTGATTGTGCTCTCGTACTATCCAATTTTCATTTCTATTGGGATTTAAACCTCGGAGAACATCCTTGTGAATTTCAACATACGGCTCAACCTCATTCTCATTGTGCAGAACATACAAATGCACTTGATCCCGTTCGACCCTTGATACTGCCACGATTTTATTTCCAATTAGATTTTTTCCTTCTTTCTTTTCGACAAGCTGAGACTTGGGGAGTCCGATTGACTGAACATTAGACAAATATTCAGTACAAAACTCAATCGCTTCTTCAATAATGTATCTTTCAACCATACAACCTTCTGGTCGACTTCGGTTCTTCACATACCCTTTTAATATTTTCATATAACGTTCAACAGGGTACATCCATCTCATATAAGCTGGTCCACACAATTGTGTCTCTTTCACAAGATGAACAACTAGATGTACCATTATGTCAAAAAATGATGGAGGAAAAAACATTTCAAGCTCACACAAAGTAATAACGATTTCTTTTTGCAACATTGGTAAGATCGCAGGATCGATCACCTTACTGCAAATTGACTTGAAGAAAGAACACAACTTAGTTATAGAGCTTCTTACTTTTTCTGGAAGAATAGAACGTATACCTATTGGGAGAAAATGTTCCATTATAACATGGCAATCATGGGTCTTTAAACTCTTTAACTTGAGGTCTTTCATAGACACAAGTCTTCTAATATCTGAAGAGTACCCTTCTGGAACTTTAACTTCACTTAGAAACTTACACAATGTTTTTTTCTCCTTTCTAGATAGAGTATAAGCAGCAGGCGGTAGATATGTTTGTTTTCCTTTCTTCAAGGGTCCTAATTCAGTTCTTATTCCCATCGCTATCAAGTCCTTTCTTGCCTTAAGGCCATCCTTAGACTTTCCTTGTATATCGAGTAACGTGCCAATAACACTTTCAAATACATTTTTTCCAATATGCATAACATCAAGAAAATGTCTCACATACAAGGACTTCCAATACGGCAATTCAAAAAAAACTGACCTCTTCTTCCACCCACTTTTGACAAGTGTGTGGGCAAAAGGCTTGCCAAACTGAGTATCCAAATCTTTCACCTTTTCAAAAATTTGATCACCCGTCAATATAGGTGGAGCTCTGCCTTGTTCTGTCTCTCCATTGAACGCCTTTCTCCATCCACGGTAGTGATGATTTGAATTTAAGAATCTCCGATGACCGAGAAAGACATTCTTCTGACCAAACTCCAAGCGCTTCCAATCTGTTTTATCTTCACAAATAGGACACGCACATTGACCTTTTATGCTATACCCTGATAGATTTCCGTATGCTGGAAAATCATTAATTGTGCCAAACAACATCGCCCTCAAGTTGAAACTTTATTTCCTATATCCATCATAAACCTCCACACCGGTCTCCCACAAAATCTTTAAATCTTCGATTAAGGGCTTCAAGTACACGTCTATGTCATTCCCTGGTTGTTTAGGTCCAGAAATCAACATAGACAACATCATGTACTTACGCTTCATACATAGCCATGGAGGTAGGTTATAAATCATAATAATCACAGGCCATGTACTGTGTGAGATACTCTGGAGACCATGTGGGTTCATTCCATCAGTAGATAATGCCAAGCGAAGGTTTCTTGATTCTTCTCCAAATTCAGGATAATCATTATCAATTTTCAACCACTGTGGTGAATCTGCCGGATGTCGATACTTTCCATCTATAATTCTTTCATCTGCATGCCAGGTCAAGTGTCTTGAATTGGTTTCACTACGAAACATGCGTCTAAATCTCGGAATAACAGGAAAATACCACAAGACTTTTGCTGGAGACAACTTGTTCTTATATCGCGAGACACCGCATTTAGGACACTCATTTAACGATGCATACTCATTTCGAAACAAAACGCAATCGTTTGGACATGCATGTATCTTATCATAGCTCATGCCAATAGAGCACAACATCTTTTTGGTCTCATATGTTCGATTGGGAAGAACATTATCCTCAGGAAGCATATCTTTCAAAAGGGCTAATAACTCTGTGAAACTTTTATCCGACCATCCATTGCCCGCCTTTAAGTTGTACAACTTTAATACCGCAGACAATCTTGTGAGTTTAGTGCAACCATCATACAAAGGTTTCTCTGTATCACTTACCAACCTCTCAAACATTTCGGGACAATCCTTAAGATCTCCTTCAAGTGCTTCTGCAATCTCTTCAACTCGATCACAATCGTATGTATCTGCGCCACTATAGTTTGAGGCATAGGTCGTACTATCCCCCGGTTCAACATTCTCGTTACTTTTCTCACCATGCAAATTCCAACATGTATAACTTCGATCAATTCCATGCCTCATTAGATGCGATGTCAACTGAACTGCGTCAACCCGTTTCCCATAACAACAACCCAAGCAAGGACATATCATTCTACTGGGGTCTTCGGCGTGCGCAACGGCAAACTTAACGAATTCTGATATCCCATTCTCGTACTCTCTCGACAATCGATTGGAAGACATCCATGTATTATCCATTACTAATTAGAATAAACAAAAAACAATTTCAGAAGAGAAACCAAAAATGGGATGAGACAAAACAATTTCGCTTTATTGAGTTAGTCTCTGTGCAGGGCATTCATGTCTCCAACAACAACCCAAAACCAAAACAATTTTGGTTTATTGAGTTAGTTTCTCAACATTTTCAGATATCTCTGACTTCAATAGCATGAGAATGTATGAACCATGCATTAAGCATTAGTGGTATGCACTAATTTGTAGCATAGTTATATATCATCATATAGTTTTTACAAAAGATAAACATTGACTAGAAAATATATATGTAGAATTGTATAATGGTCTAACTGAAAGCTAACAGAAGAATAGTCGACTCTAATTTACTCTATCAAATAACATCCATACCTAAACTTCTTAAGTTACTAGCTACGCTATGTATGCTAGAATAAATACACTCATAAGTTGCATAGTGTACCTTTGATTGGTAGAAGGTGTTTTAGATATTGCTGCCTCCTTTTTCTACATCGAGAAACAAATGGAACAGTTGGTCAAATTTAACCCATAATGCCTAGTCTCCATTGCTAGCATTGCAACACAATAATTATTGTTGAGAATACTCAATAAATGTATGAACCAAGAAAAATGAAACCAAAAATGAACAATAGCGAACGTCAGAAGAGAAACCAAGTAATATGAAGATTAGAAAAATACCTATGGTGTCAAAATCGAACAGCTAACAACGAATTAATAGAAGGAGGAAACGTCGTAGATCTAACAGAGGTGGAAGGAGAACGCCTTAGAAGTAGCGAAAATCGTAGCAGTGAGAACCCTAACGTGAAAAAGAACGAAAATGACAGAGAGTGAAATAACAAAACGCGCAGTATGTTATAATTTTAATGTTTACTAAAGGGGACCTTAGAGGGTGCTTGTGGAAAAAAAGAGCCCTCTAAAGGGGGCCTAAGAGGGCGCTTATGAAAGCGCTCTCTAAGGCTTTCCAAAAGCGCTTTATAAACTGGAAATGCACATGGACTTATAGAGCGCTTTTTTAAAAGCGCCCTCTAAGGGTAACCTTAGAGGGCGCTTTCTAAAAAGCGCCCTGTATTGTTGTCCCTCTATCTCCTCCTTATTTTTTCGCTTCACCTTAGAGGGCGCTTTATTACAAAAGCGCCCTCTAAAGTGCGATGTCTATTCCAGTTGTTCGCTCCTTATTTTTTCGCTTCACTTTAGAGTGCGCTTTTGTAATAAAGCGCCCTTTAAGGTGCGCTGTCTATTCCAGTTTTTGGCGTAGTGCCAGTTCTGCAAGGAAAGAGTAAACACATTGAGACTAGGTTTCATTTTCTAAGGGAGAAGGTAAACCAGAGTGAACTTGAAGTGAGGCATTGCTCAAGTGGAGCACAATTGACCGACATTCTCATCAAAGAACTCAAGATCGACAGATTTCTAAATTTGAGAAAGAAATTATGAATAATACAGATCAACTATGATTAGTTTGTGTTTGATAACTTAGATTATAAGGGGATATGTTGTGATATAATCTAAGTTGTAGCCCAAGTCCAAGTTAGGGTTAGGGTTTGTTATGTTAGTTACTTAGTATTCAAGTCACCTAGTTGTATATATACACGTAATTGTAATTCAGTTTTAACAATCACATTCAACAATAACAATCTTTATTCTTCATTCTCTCTATTTATCTCTTTACTAAAAATGTCTTACACACTAACAATTATCATATTTTATAAAAACTAAAATTATATTTTTTCTATTTCTTTATCGGTCTACCTAATTTTAGATAGAGTTTGGTTTTCCTCTATCTATACTCTTTCATTTAATGTTTATGCATATAAGAAATATAAACAAACTAAATAAATAGCCCAATAAAATTTCTTACGTCTATCTCTTTTACAAATAAAAAATAGATAAATTAAAAAATATTAATTTAGATAAACACTACATTAATTCTTTCAATCCAATTTTGGTTTTTGGTCCAACTTAGTTCCCTATAGATTGACAAGAAGAATGTACCAAATTCCACTACAATCAAACCGAACATAGTTCCCTTTAAGAAACGAAACTTATTTAATTTATTTTTCATTTTCACTCCTATAAATATAAGATTATATTTTTTTTTAAACCTACGAAAAAATATTATCTTAAAAAAATTGATAATCTATATAAATTGAAGGATTTTCACTTAACCTGCTTATTAGTTTTGATTATTTAGTCTACCACATTCAGTTACTATCTTTTCTCTAAAAATACTTGAAAATTTATACACCTTTCTGTTTTAACTACTCTGTTCTTTAATTATGCGCCTCTCATAATTTTCGGTATAGTATTACTATCAACCAATTAGACTCTAGATATACTCCTATATAAACACGTTTTGCAAACGAGAAAGAAACATCAAAGAAGTCACGTTGAGAGGATTGAAACTATCTAGCTCAAGTGAAAGAGAAAAGAAATTCTTTAACTATATCATCATCATCATGACAATGGGTCAAGGGTACAATGAAGACAACACCAACACGTTCAACAAATATGCTTTTGCTTGTTCCATTGTTGCTTCAATTGTATCCATCGTTTCTGGTTATGGTAATTTCATCACATTCTCTAATCTCTCTCACTTTTTATTCCATTTTATTTTCCTATGAATTGCTCCCTAGCTAGTTTGTAAAAAACACATTCCAAACACGATTTTGACACTAATATAAATAATAATTAAAAAAATATATATTTATAAACACAACTCTGATACATTTTTTTTCCTTTTTTTTAAAGGCGTTAATTGTTTTTACTGTTTTGTTATCTCTATATTAGTTTTAAAAAAAAGCATCCATTTACATATTCCACTATTATTTAGGACTTAACTGAAATTAACTTTAACTATTCTACATACATGATTAATTTCAGATACCGGTGTTATGAGTGGAGCATTGATATTCATAAGAGAGGACTTGGGAATCAGCGACACACAACAAGAGATTATAGCAGGAATCTTAAACGTATGTGCATTAGTAGGATCTTTAACAGCTGGAAGAACTTCTGATTACATTGGTCGTCGATACACAATTTTCTTAGCCTCTATACTCTTCATGCTCGGTGCAATTCTAATGGGGTACGGTCCAAATTATACAGTTTTATTCATTGGAAGATGTGTTTGTGGTTTAGGTGTTGGTTTTGCACTCATGATAGGACCTGTTTACTCAGCTGAAATTTCATCTGCTGCATCAAGAGGTTTTTTAACCTCTTTACCTGAGGTTTGTATTGGCCTTGGAATCTTATTAGGTTATGTATCAAATTATTTCTTGGGAAGACATTTGAGTTTGAAACTTGGTTGGAGATTAATGCTTGGTATTGCAGCTATTCCTTCAATTATAGTAGCTTTCGGTATTTTAGCAATGCCAGAATCACCAAGGTGGTTGGTTATGCAAGGTCAACTAGGAAAAGCTAAAAAAGTTTTGTTACAAGTTTCAAATACGACAGAAGAAGCTGAACTTCGTTTCAAAGATATTAAAATTGCAGCTGGTATAGACGAGAATTGCAACGATGAAGTTGTGAAATTATCTCATAAGTCTAACCAAGGTGAAGGCGTATGGAAAGAGTTGATTCTAAGACCAACACCTCCTGTACGTTGGATGTTAATTGCAGCTGTTGGAATTCACTTTTTTGAACATGCAACAGGAATTGAAGCTGTTATGTTATATAGTCCAAGAATTTTCAAAAAAGCTGGTGTTACAAGTAAAGATAAGCTTTTACTTGCAACAATTGGAGTGGGAATAACAAAGGTTACTTTTCTTTTAAGTGCTTTGTTCATGCTTGACAAAGTTGGTAGAAGAAGATTATTGCAGGTAAGTGTTGCAGGAATGATCGTTGGGCTTACAACATTGGGCTTTAGCTTGACTATGGTGGAAAAGGCCCATGAAAATGTTCCATGGGCTTTGACGCTTAGTATTCTGGCAACATATTTCTATGTGGCTTTCTTTAATATGGGACTTGCACCTGTCACTTGGGTTTATAGTTCAGAGATATTTCCTCTGAGGTTGAGGGCACAAGGAGCGAGTATTTGTGTTGCTGTGAATAGAAGCATGAATGCTATTGTTTCAATGACTTTTATTTCGATTTATAAAGCAATCACAATAGGTGGAAGCTTTTTCATGTTTGCTGGTATGTCTGTAATAGCTTGGTTTTTTTTCTATTTTTATCTTCCTGAAACTAAGGGTAAGGCCTTAGAGGAGATGGAGATGCTTTTCACCAAAAAACCGAAAGAGAAAAATGTAGCAATGGGAACTGATCCAACACACAATGTCTAAGTTGTAAACGAAATCAATAACTATAAGAGTTTTTTGTTTGGCTCTTTTTTATTCCATTATTTCTAACTGCCTTTTTTTTTCTTTTTTTTATTCGCCAATTTTTATATTTATTTATTAGAAAAACGAGTAAGTTAATATGAGAGTGAAGCGTGGAGGAGAAATTGAGTGGTTACTTCATTAAACGGTTTATCTATACCATAGATGAGGATGTTGAACAGGCATGGTGGAAAAATTATAAAACATAGAAAAAGATGAAAATATATTTTTGTTCATTAATATGATGTTGGTGAAGAAGAACGATACAAATATGTGGAGCAAAGGAGAGGAATCTTACTAAGGGAAGAAGAAAGGGGTGAATGGGTGACTTCTTTGTTAAGAAATCTTATTGGGCCTAACTCAACCCTATAAGACCGGTTGGTAGAGTGAGGATTGCCCCCACTTATAAACACATGTTCAGACCATATATATCACCCGATGTAAGACTCTTAACATTCCCCCTCACACTCAGAACTAGACAACTGGAGCGTGGAAATAAATGGTGGATAGCGGAAACCATAATAGGTGATCCTCCAGATCTTAAACGAGACTTTTGATACCATGTTAAGAAAATGTGTGATTGACCTAACTCAACCCTACAAAACTGGTTAGTAAGGTTGAGTTAGACCCAATCACATTTCTTAACATTTCTTCTTCCAATCGCTAGTATATCTTTGATGAAGGGAGATACTGTGATAATGATGGTATTATTTGGGGATTGAATTAATTGCTATAATACATGCAAAAGTTTTGTGTTTTGTGTTGACCAAGTATGGACTCCAAACACAAAGACGAGGAGGGGTAAATTGTGATTATTGAAAATCGAAGATTAATTATCAAATAGAGATTAATGAGTGGAATAAATAAATAGAAGAATACCATAAAGATGGAAAGAAGGAGATGAAACATAAAGAAATAAAGAACACAAAGATAAAGAGATAAGAAAAGAGAGAAATGTATATGAGATTTATACATATTCGTCCTAATCACCTGACCTACTCTTGTACCCAGAGTTTCTTCTTAAGAGTTTCCAATAAAACAATTTTGAACTTTTCACAAGATATGCCCACAAACTTTCTAACAACCAACCAAGAGATTTAACACAACGCTAATCTCCAAAGAAAACAAGAGATTTTAACGGACTAATCTCGTGAACCAAACAGAGCTTTTACTATGCTGAGCTCAGGAACCAAATATATTCTTTCATAGGTTAAACTCAATATCAAAAAATGATTTTAATAGGCTAATCTCAAGAACCAAACATAAATTTTAACAGACTAATCTCAAACAGACCTATTAGTTGGTTAAGCTTAAGAACTAAAGAACACTTCTTACTATTGCACAAGAAGAAGAAAAATATCCTCTTGAGTAAAATACAATATTAGCATAACACATGTACAACCAAAATCTCATATGTTTTTTCACTTTCTTGGCACTAAGGAAAATTTGGTGAAACAATAGAAAAAGTAGAACAAAAGAGTTTTTCACTTTCTTGGCACTAATGTGAACCCTGATTTCTTGGATTTAACGAGTTATTTTCTCAATTTTAATTTGGATATTCTTCCATTCAAATATCTTGGTCTTTTTGCGGGTGTTAGTCCTCTTAGAAATGTCTAATTAGCCTTATTTCTAGGAGGTCGGTTTGCTGATGTCATGGGTATGTTAGGTTTTTTTGGGGGGGTGGGGATGGGGGGAGTTTTTAAACTGACCTTGATTCTTATTCCATGCCTCATATCTATCTTTCAAAAGTATGGAAGAGAATTGTTAGAATTCAAAGAAGAGTCATCTTGAGGGTATGAAAGGTAATGTTAAAATTCATTGTGTCTGTTGGTCGGATGTTTGCAAACTAAAGAGTTTTTGAAGGTTTGGGGGTTCGTGATCTTCGCGTATTTAAATTAGTTTTGTTTGGTAAGTGGATGGATATCTTGTTATTTAGATACTTTCTCTTGTAAAAAATTTCTTGAAAGGTGGTAAGTTCGCTAATCTTTATTTAGTTTCTTCCTAGTAAAAGGGTTTCCTTCTTATATTTTAAGGTTGACGATTCTTCTGACAGGTTTATGGATGGGATTAGTAAAAGACTAGAGAATGGTCTCAACACTTATTTTTGGGATGATCATATCAAGTTAAACACTTTTCTTAAATAATAATGGATTGGGACTTAAAAAAGATAGAAAAGCTAGTAAAGGTGTAGATCACAAGAAAAATAATTGTCTAGTTTATAAATGCAAACATTGAAAAAGACTTGACCATTTAGATCCTTTTTATTTTTTGAAAATTTGAAAAGATATAAAGGTAATAACCTTAGATCTTCTAGAACTAATGCACCTGGGCCCAAGAAGATGTGGGTACCAAAGTTGAAACCTTAGTGTTTTGAAGGTATGTTTTACAACTCGAAGCTTTAGCAATTACTAATGGTGTTGTGCAAAGTAAGAGTATACTTCTAAGTATAATGTTTGTATGAAGTCTCTAATCCAAGAATGTACAATGATGGCGAACATCAATCACAATGATCAAAGAAAGTGTTTTGAGAATATATCAATGTTTATGAGCCTCAGTGATCAATTGAGTGGATATGTTTGTAATGGACTTATTCATCTCGTTGTTTATACCAACTCTCACATCCAACGACGTGTAAAGAAGGACACATCATAATATTCTTGGTGTTTCCCTTTAAGAGAAGTTTTTATCAAAGTCGTTTGGTATGTAAGGTAGTACATTATTTTAAAGTTGAAATGATCAAAAAACTCTGATTAATCCTTTAAAATAGTGGATTTAATTCTTCTCGTCTCGATATAATATTTTAACTAACCAAATATACGAGTTTCTGAGTGGCCAATTGAAATGGGGGTTCAAATAAGGCTGAATAGGGATGCAACACAAAAGCCAAAAACCAAACATGTTAAAACTGAGTCAGCCAATAGATTGGCACTATGATCCAATCGATCAGAGCATCTCAACAAATCATAAATTTTAACATTGGAACACGTCACAATGGTGATATGGATGAGACATAAATGCAAGAGCTACTAGAAATGGCTAACTCATAAAATTTGAAGCTGCCAATCGATTAGACAAAAACTATAAATAGAGGTAACTTTCTCATTCTTCTCATCTCATCCTACTTTCACTTCTGCATTTCATTAGAAACATTTTAGCTCTCTCAATCATCCATCATCACCTCCAATGGCATAAAAAAGACACGTCCTCCAAATCTTCATCACCCTATTTCTCAAAAGATTTCTCCACTCAAGCTCAAGAGAACAACTTCAATATGTATTATGTCGATAGAAAATTGTATGTCTCTCACTACTTAGATGAAGAACTCTTCAAGGATTTCTATTTTATGGAAGCCTTCAACTTTTTTGACCTGAAGGACTTCATTTTTGAAAATTCTTAAGAGGAGTACCCCGAGCTGGTAAGATTTTTTTATGAAAACCTCACTTACAAAGATGGTATCATAATTTCTGAAGTCAAGAAACACCCTCATCACTTTGTCCCTTAAAGATTTTGCACGAGTTTGCAACCTGCCTTTCATTGAACAAGATTATGATCAAACCGATCATGAAGGTAATGAATTCAACTTTGACACTTATGCCCACACTCTTCTCATTGACCCTTCTTCTAGAATTTCATATCCTTTCACTGTCAGTCTCATACGCCCTGATAATAGATTGATTCACCATACGATGAATCATGTGCTTTTCCCAAGGAAAATCAATTTTAGCACTATCCAAAAATTAGATGTTCCTACAACTTGGTTTCTGAAAAACCAAGTTGAGAAAAATTGGGCAAATTTTGTACTTCGCCACATGCTAGATAGCAAAAGGAAAAACATCACTCTACCCTGTTTTGAACTAATCGCAAAAAATTTGACCTACACCGGCTATGATTTTGGAAGGATTTGTTCCACTACCGCCAAGAAGAGCAAGGTAGTGAAGAAGAAATGACATTCCTTCATCCTTATCAAACACCCTCAATGATATTCGTGATGAGCAAATGAAAATGAATTCAAAGATTAACAAGCTCATTGAAAGAATAAAGAGAAGAAACCGCATTTCTCCAATGGATTCAAACGAGGATGATGATGAGATGAACTAATTGTTTCTTACTTGCTTATGTTGCTCACTTTCCTTGCAATTTCCCTTTGTTTGTACTTTTCCCTTAATTAAGTAAATCATGTTTTTCCCTTTCATAAATGTTTAATTGCATATGTTTGCATATTTAAATTTATCCCAATGTATCTTTACTCGCCTTTTTTATTTCTACAAATGGAGAGAAATATACTCTCATGAGGAGTAGAGTATATTCTTTATATAATTGTAGGGGAGTTTAATTACTCCAAAGAAATATTTGTTATTTCTTTTACCATCTCCCTGAGATATGTGTTGTCATCATCAAAAAGGGGGAGAATGTAAAATCTTGTTTTGTAGGTTATGGAATACGCTTTTGATGATGTTGACTATTAAAGATGAACATGCCTTTGATAATTACAACAAGTACATGATAATAACCAAATAATGCTTAAAATTAAACAAGATTATTAGGGTTTTATGGAGTTAACTCTCTGATGAGGGCAACCAATGGAATATAACCCAAGCCTAATCTCAAGCTCAAGCAAGTGTACGAAAGACTGCCTTCATACGTCTGAGTGAATATATATTGTAAAATCATAAATACATACTCGTAAAATGCATGGCTAATCACACATACACAACCACACGCAATCATGCATGCACGCACGCACTCAGGCATGCACTCTCTCTCTCTCTCTCTCTCTCTCTCTCTCACACACACACACACACACACACACACACATACACACAACGCACACATGCACACACGCACACACGCACATACGCACACGCACACCCAATCACACATACACGCTCGCACGCACACACACATACACTCACGCACGCACGCACGCACACACACAACCGCACACTCACACAATCACACATGCATGCACGCGATCACACACACATATTTTAAAACTTATTTTTCTCAAGAAAACATTTCTAAAAATGCCTTGAAATCGTGCCAGACAAGTTAAGAACTGTCAAAAAAGATATGGGCAAGTTTTTACTTTTACTAATCGATTGGCACTTTATGGAAATCGATTGGAGAAGTTCAAAAATATGCCCTAATTGATTAGGACGATGTCTTAATTACTAGTAACGACTAAATATATTTTCTTACCTTTTTGAGTTTATTAATCGATTAATTTAGGCCTACCAATCGATCGTCTCATCATTATTGGCTTAAAATTTTTCCTTTTTGTGTTAAAATCTACCCTATAAATAGAGGTCCATTCCCATATATTTTCATATCCATAAGCGTGTTTTCATTTCTCACTTCTCACTCTCTCTCTAAAAGTTCTTTTGTTTATTTTCTCTCACTAAAAGTTTAGTCGTAGCGCTTTCGAGAAAGTTGTTTTGCTAGTGAGGAAGTTTTTAATTATGGAAGGGTAGATTTGTAGGTTCACCAAGGAAGTTTTTGTTTTTACCTTGGTTGAAAATTTCATCCATTTGGTATTTTTTGTTTGATTTCGAAGCTAAGCTAGTGAAAAGCTTTGGTTTGGGGATTGTGTGATCAAGTCTCTGTTTAGGTTCAAAAGTTTAGTCTGTTCAAAAGCTTTCAAAGGTTCGAGATCATATCGGTGGTAAAATATTATAGGTTATAGGTTAGCCCATGATAAAATCAAGTTTCAGTTAAATCTCATCCTGTGATAAAAGTTTGTTTCGGTTTTTAATCTGTCCGATGGTAAAATCTCACAGTTTCTTGGTTAGCCCGGTATAAAACCAAGTTTCTGTTCGCGAGTTCAGCCCGGTGTTAAAAGTTCTCAAGGTTCAAGATCAGCCCGTAATAAACTCTTTGTTGTAAGCTTGAAGAATAACCACTCTAATTTCCTTGTGGAAAGGAGACTAACTACTTCAATCCATCGTTTGGAAGAAAGACTCACTGCTTATCTCTCGTGTTTGATGTTTGATTGGAAGTCAACCACAAACTTTATTTTTCCTTGTATAAGAGGGTTCGAGAGTTTAACCTAGTAAAAGCTCTTAAGTTTATTGGATACTTTCAAGAAAAATTATTAGGGAGAAGATTAAGTATTTTTCTTTTAACTAAACCTTTATAACTCCTTGTATCTTCTCCCTTCCCTTATCATTTATTTTCTGCACTTTACTTTCTGAATTTTATTTTTTTGCTGCATCACTCTAAAACTATTCTAAAATATTTTCAAACTCAGATTTTAATCCTACAAGTTTTTCTAAAACACACCATTTTCCCCCCTCTTGTGTGTGAAGTCATATGTATAACAGAGTTCTCACACATGATAGGCAAAGCAGTAGAAGATGGAAAATAGAAAGGATTGAAAGCTGGGGAAAAAGGACTTATAGTTTCTCATCTGATGTTTGCAAATGACCTGGTTTTATTTACCAAGGCCATAGAAAACCAAATAGGTATGTCATTAAAATCATGCTGAACTTTTGCAATATTTTGAGACAACATTTAAACAATGATAATACAAATATTATATTTTCCAAGAATACTCATGTTCACGTCAGAAGACAACTAATTTAAATATCTGGATTTTGTGAGACCAAAGTGTAAGCGGAAAATTCACCGATCAATTATATGAAATTAGAATATCAATACTTATTTGCGGAAGACATGATTTGAGAATAAGAGTTCCCGTTCTTGTCACCTTGATTCGAAATCCTGAAAAAATGAGTGATTGGATCTTCCTCTGTATCTCGCACTCCCATTTACAACTCTCAATGGGGAAAGTTATGGAGCCGTAAGTTATGTTTCTAATTCTTGTGATTATAGAGGGGACCTAGCCATATAATATATATAATCATATTCCCTACCCCTTATGGGCAAAGGGTTAAAGCCCACACTTTTGTCAATATCTATCAGGTTTCAGATACTCAACCTTTAATTAAAGAAATCACTTAACCAATAAAAGGGCTTATTTATGCACCCCATCATAATCACGATCAACCCTCTTTTCACAAACTAATGGCAATTGATTGTAGCCCATAAAAAGTTAGATAAATCTAACATTCTCCCACATGGGCAAAATCAATTGTGTGATTTTTATTTCTAAAACACATTTTGAAAACAACTTTCGGGTTAATGACTAACTTCTTAAAATGCGGTCGTATTTTAAGAAAATGCATGATTCCGGGTGCAATGTATGAATATGACTCCATCCAACAAAAGTCAAGCAATATTGAATCACGATGATTACTATATCCTTCATTGAAATAAAACCTTCAGTGCTTATAAATACTGCGGACTCCGTCAACTAGTCATCAGTGTGGAGTGTGGCAAGAAAATAGCATGCCAATATGATCCAACAACCAAATGTTATTTTCTTTGTCATTCATTAACAATTTCTCTCAAATTCATTAAAGCTAAAGAAATTACATGGTTTTACAAACCATAATGCCTCAGCTCCAATATGGCGTCGACCACCGGTACAGTGGTCCTGACAACATTGAGCTTAAAATCATACCTCAGCTCCAATATGGTATCGACCACCGATATAGTGGTCCTGGAGATGTCAAGCTCAAAATTATAACCATGCCTTGAACTCCAACTAGTGTCGACGATAGGCATGGTGGTCCCAATGACACTGAGTCCCAATTTTAACAACTGACATATAAATAAACAATGATAAATAATAATGAATATTCATTGCATAATCAATTGCTCAAAATAGAAAATATTGACAATCTAACACTTAAAGTGTCCAAAATAAAATACAATGTAATAAGCAAATGGCATAAAGAATAAACTCCCACTAACCAAGGACATCAAAAGAACTCGTAATGCCCATGTTCTCAACATGATTTTTAAACACAATGGGTTTAAGTCTCTTGGTTAGGGGATCAACATGCATGGAATCAGTATCAACGTATCTTTCAAAATAAGCTCAAAACTAGTTCCTATAACTAAGTTAACATCCCCCACTAGATCCACAATGACTTCAAGATCATTTCCAACCCAGATTTTGCTTTCCCGTCAAATTTTGTCTCTGTTGGTTTATGAACCCCTCCATATTTATTCTTATTGTCTGACCAAGCTTTAAAAGCATGAAAATCAGTCTTCTTATGCCCCTTTTCCTTACACCAAAATCACCAAAAGGATTTCTTAAAAGCAACCAGCTTAGGACCTCATATGTTATGATATTAACCATTATTTGGTTCCCTAAACTCGGGATGTCTATGAGAAGCACTATGAGTATTTTTCTTATTTTTCCAAGAACTCTTACCAGAATGCAGTTTTGCATGAATAGTCAGAAGGCCTAAGTCACTTCTTTCCTTCTTGAGTTTCTCTTCTTCAGCTACACACTTGGTAATAAGGTTATTGACAGTCCACTTCTCACCAAAGGTGTTATAGGCAATTTTGATTTGAGTGAACTCAACAAGTAGGTAGTTTAAGGCATGAGACACAATTAAATTCTCATTTAGGTCAATATCATGGGATTTCAGTTTGGTTTGGACATAAACCATTTGAAGAATGAACTCCCTGACACCCCCATTGTTATCATATTTCATGTATGTGAGCTGTTTCATCAAACATCCAGATTCAACATTATCAGACACCTGAAACCTCTCTCCAATGGCAATAAGATATTGTTTAGAATTATATTTCTCAAGTAATACGTTGATCATATGTTCAGAGATGGTCCTCTTAATAGCATACAAGCTAAGTTGGATACTCCTCTCCCACTTAACTAATTTTTCTTTCTCTTCAGGTGCGCTCTGAGCATTGATCATATGTTCGGTTTCACATAATTTCATGTCAAGATCAATAATCCCTAATGAAAACTCTAAGTTTTTCTTCCATTTCTTAAAATTAGACTCATTTAGGATCTCAATAGAAGAAGAACAATTGTTCATAGAGAAAGTCACTATTGAGACAAAATGGAAATGCATTAGAACAAATAATAAAGGCAAGATATAGCTTTGATGAACATAAGATATCACGAAGAGGCCAACATTATTACGCAATCCCCTTTGGATGGAATGCACAAAACCCAAGTTACAATCAATATCAGAACCTCAGATAAGTTACTCAATGAGCATACATTAGGTTTCAAAATCTATCTCTTTTGGGTAGATAAACTCTCTAAACCAAAACACCTTCAACGACATCATCCACAAATTTCAAGAATAAACTACTCAGTGAGCATACACCGGGTTTAGAAATTTATCTCCTTTGGACAAATAAATCTCTTAGACCAAAGCATCTTCAATAGTTATATCCTTAATTGACTACAATCTCTACATACAATTGTCCTCTTTTGGGAAGTCAATCATAGTAATGACTAAAAACCATTCCTCAATCTACAAAAAGACTTGTTCGAAAGTTGGGAAAATATGACCTATAGTTTTTCCTCTGATGTTTGCAGATGACCTGATTTTATTTGGCAAGGCCATAAAAAATCAAATGAGGTATGTCATTAAAATCATGCAGAACTTTTGCAATATTTCGAGAGAACGTTTAAACAATGATAAGACAAATATTATATTTTCCAAGAATACTCATGTTCACGTCAAAAGACAACTCCTTCAAATATCTGGATTTTGTGAGACCAAAGAGTTGTTAAAGTACTTAGAGATGCCTTTAATCATGAAAAGACCGAGGTTAAAGACTATTAACACTATGGGTGGCAAAACAGGTCGTCCGCCCCACCCCTCCTTAAGCCCGCTAAAATAGGGGGCGGGGCTGGCAAGCCCGCCAAGTGAAATTGGAATTAAAAGTCTAACACGTCCCGCCAAAGTGGCGGGCGGCGGGTTTGCCCGTCTATTTTTTTATTTTTTTTATTTTTTATTTTTTTAATAGATTAACAGACTTATTTTTATATTTTAATTAAATTTTACACTTAAGTTTTAGAATAATTTTTTATAAAGTATCTTTTAAACAAATTTTACTTTAAAAAATATTACATATATTCACAAATAAATGTATAAAATAAAATCATGAACAAGTATTTTAAAATTATAGTTCAAATATTAACATTCAACCAACCAAAATAAATATTTTGAGTATTTGATAACTAGTTATACGGGCTGACGGGTCAACTCGTCCCTTTTTTGGCAGACTTAAGACATGTTGGACTTAGAGTGGGAGGTGAGTGGGTAGGCAGACATAAAATCTCATTTCAACCCGTTATTTTTTTACGGGTGCGCAGGTCGACTCGGCTGGACATAGTCGTTTTACCACCCCTAATTAACATTTTATTGAGCAGTAAAGAGTAAGTGTATGGTATGGAAAGAAAAACAACTCAACTTTCATTTGCTGGAAGATCCGTGTTAGCCAAGTCTGTGATAGAACTATCCCTACGTATCTTATATTGAAGGGAATAGTGCCTAAGGCTTGCTTGAAAGAAATACAAAATGTTCAACGTGGATTCATGTTGGGATATATTGGATAGGATAAGCATATTCGCACTATAAAATGGGACACCATAGCTCCAGCAAAAGAGCAGGGAAGTTTGGGCTTAGGAAATTTGGTGAGCATGAATAAAACTTGTCTCCTCAAGCTTGGTTGGAAATATAGAAATGGAGATAGATTTTTATGGCACCAGGTACTGAAAGGAAAATAGGAGAGGAATGATAACCCAATCATTGTGGAAGCTAAGGTGTATGATTCATGCCTCTAGAAAAGTATTGTTATTTGTTAGTAACTGGCAGATTTTGGAGGACATGGCTTTGTGGTCAATTAGAAACGGCCAGATGGTGGAGGTTTGGAAATATTGTTGGACCATTTCTAGAATCAAGTTAAGTAACTTTACTGATGGATTGTCCAAAGCTCATCAAAGGTATAAAGTCTCAGATTTGGTGGATATAAATGGTGAATGAAAGTGGAATAGCTGGAAAGTTTCCTTCCTCAAGAGGTTTTAAATAGTTTAATGGTTATCCTCCCTCCTAGTGAGGATAACGTTCTGAATGAATGGTAGTTTATGGAGTGGTACTGATAAAGGGTACTTCACTGTATTAAGTGTCTTTGATTTGTTTGGAAATAATAGCATATCCACACCAGTAATAGTATACGGAGTAAAATTTGGAAAATTTGGGCTGTTGAGAGAATTCGGATCTTTGGATTCTTCATCACATGTACATTAAACAACCCTTATGAAGAGACTATGTTGGAACTATTGAAACAAGTATACATGCCTTACGGGATTGCACTCTTGTTCATCATATTTGGCGTGTACTAGTGAAGGAAAATTATTGGGATGCCTTTTCTAATGTCAATTGTAGGATTGGCTAAAGCTTAATATGCATAAGTATTTTGGATAGGCCAAAAGGCTCAATTAACCCAGGCCTAATACATCTCAGGTCCACCTTATTCAACCCAATATATAAAAATAGTTCACATGCTATAATAAGGTAGATAATTTATGATCTCCAATTTCACTATATTCATCTTGAATCTTGAACTGATTTGGGTGTTGGAATGTTAATCATGCAGGTCCACCCTACGCCACCATAAAGGAGATTGGAGCCACCATTCAAGATCAACGATTATCCAACTTTCATCATTTTTTGTTACTTCGTGAATCTGGAACATCTATTTCTAGTTCTCGAACGGAACAATGGCGTTGTTTGTGGGAATCGACTTCTGATTCCTACATTTTCTATGAATTCACGTTTGATCTTTAACCTTGTCGTGCAAACTCAGAAGCTCCAGATCTGGATTCTTATGATTTAGATCCGAATCTCCGATTGACCAGTTCGTAACCTTCTTAGGTTACCAAATCAAAATCAAATCGACTTCCAATTTCCACACATTTCGCAAATCTAAAATCTCCTTCCAATTTCACCATGCACAACCATCGTAGATCTCAAAATCAAGAACGTTAATAGGGGAACACAAAGATACACCATTGTTGGTTCAAGTTACGATCGTTTATATCATGATTCATCAGGTTCCGACCTCTGAATTCCTCCAGAACTCGGCAAAATAGAAAAGAGGGAGTCTCAGACTCATATCTAGGATTATACCGGGGCTTGAGGGCAATTCCCATGAAGGTCGCGTCTGAGGCTCGCAACCCATATTCTTACCTAATGCCTCCTCTGACTTTTCCCTCTTACCGAGGCAACATCTTCATGATAGTACAAGTTCATAGTTAACATCGGGCACGATTCAAAATTTAAGGCGCCTTTTATGGGTACCAAAGGATCTCACACTACTACAAAATAGACCTTTTGTAACATCACATTACAACGACCCTGCTGTTAACCGTGGTAATAAATCTTTTTGGGGAACTTTTTTTCTTTTGGTATTTACTAAAAGACATTTCACTACGATCATAGTTAACAACTGTGGTGAAATGTACCTAGAGTGAAAGGTTTGAATCCCAACACCAATAATTTTCCGTTTATCGTGACATAATGGGTTTGACCTTGTATATCATTATGGTTCTTATAATCAATTATGGTGTAAGGTGCAATAATTTCATCATGGTTCTTATTATCAACCAAGGTGAAAGGTGTTACATATTTATATATAAGCGAAATTATCTCTCGCTTTAGTACATAACAATCGTTTCTCTCAAAGCAAAACCCTAACATCTCTTTCACTTGTCTCTCTCAAAACAAAACCCTAACATATTTGTCACTTGTAACACCCTTCTAAATACCCCAAATTAATATAATTAAAATAACAATATATTCATCAGAGTAATTATGCCCCGAAGGGTGTCACACAATCATTTCACAACAATCATCAGAATACCCTGTCATGCTCATTTATTTAATCAAAATAAGGTTCTTTTGCATAATTCGCAGCGGAGTAAAATTCAACATCAATGTAAAACATGTAACACAATACATGTAAATCATTCAGCAACCAATATCAAATTAATTAAAAACATTCCCTCCCGATGTTACATCTATCAGAGCATGACCCATAAGAAACTACTCTCAACTCCAAGCATTAGCTTCTATTCAACTCATTTCTCGTCACCTGAAAAATAGGTGTAAGGGTGAGTTCCTCAATCAATATAATAAGCATTATAGAACAATATGTAATGCCAAGTAATTAACACATTAATTCACCCTAATCAGGCTACGCGTTCAGCAACAATTCAACCTCATACTCAACAGGAGATTCTCAACCATAATCAACATCAACAACACGACACACAACAACACAACACATAACACACATATGATACTGGAATACATCCATTCATATCATATGCCATACATTCATTATGCAATGAGACTCTATGCATGCGGTACCGACTATTTGTGAACATATAGTTCAACCTCACCGTCCAAATCCAGGCACGGCTACCAAGCTCACTAGTCCCACTCATTTGAGACATAGTGACTCACTCACTAATTCCTCACCATGGGAATTAGCTACCACCCCAAATGGGCCATGAAATGCACGCTAATCACCTAGCATGCAAACATCAACAACAACAATCAAATGATCTACTCACTAATTCCTCACCATGGGAATTAGCTACCACCCCAAATGGGCCACAACATGCTTGCTAATCACCTAGCAATGCAACATCAACAATAATCAGGAATAGACACATGCTCACACTCTAAGCCATAATACAGTCTATTCACAAATGTATACATTCACATCATCATGTATACCATCACACATTATCAACATAATTAATCACAAAAGCATATCATATCATGCCACATAATCGAACACAGTATTAGCACACTCTACTAATACCTATACCACTCAAAACAACGGGAAATGATCCCTATCACATCATATCTCAGCTAAGTCGCATCACTCGGCCTAAACCACCAAAAACTGCACAACAACAGTGCAGGAAAATCCCAACTCTGCCCATACGCGTATTGCCTCTACCATACGCGTATTGCCCACGCCTGGCCAAACCCATACGCGTAATACCCACTCTCATACGCGTATTGCGCATTTCCTCGCCCAACTCATACGCGTACCACATGTCTCATACGCGTATGCTACGCGTAACAACTTCCCATTACGCGTACCAACAGAGACCAATGCACGTTCGAAAATGTCATCTTTTCCACCCATACGCGTAAGGCTTCCCCCCATACGCGTACCAACATCTCATACGCGTATTGCCTAGTGCCATACGCGTATGACCAGAGACCAGAATTCTCAGATCTGCTATGGTTTTCTCTGTTACGAAACCTATCCGATCCAACCTTCCACAGTCCAATTTACACAAAATAATCGTCCATATCATCTACACGAATCATATCCTATTCGATTTCATAAATTGCTAACCTCTCTACCTCTAATTCCTACGAATTTCGTCAATTATAATCCAAATTTCGTGCATCTCAAAAGTTCACAAATTCAACATATATCATCCAAATCAGAGGTAAAACAAATGGTCTATTACTACCCAGTACATATCATCCCATAATACCCGTTAATCGATGATAAACCCCCCTTACCTGAGTTAATCCGGCAGCTTCCGAGCTCTAAGCTTCTCCTTCCTTCAACCTTCGCTCTCTGGCTTTTTGCCCTTTCTGCCTCTTTTCCCTTTTCACGTGAAAACCTTTTTCCAACAATTGGGACTTTTTATTATTCCAGCTTATATACTCCAGTAATATTATTCCACTAAATGATTATCCCAATAATTATTATTCCGAAATAATAATAATAATAATAATAATAATAATCCAAATATTCTAATTAAATTAATAAACATATTATTAATTTAATTTAAATAAATACATATTATTATCGGGGTGTTACAACTCTCCCCCACTAAAAGAGTTTTCGTCCTCGAAAACATACCTCAATCGAACAACTCCGGATAAGACTCCTTCATCTGGCTCTCCAGTTCCCAAGTCACATTGCCACCTGCTGGTCCTCCCCAAGCTACCTTCACCAAGGCAATCTCTTTACCCCGCAACTGCTTCAACCCTCGATCCTCTATCCTCATAGGTGATGTTTCAACAGTCAGGTTATCTCTCACCTGTACATCATCTACTTGGACGACATGCGACGGATCATGAATGTATCTCCTCAACTGGGACACATGGAAAACATCATGCAAGTTCTCAAGCGACGGCGGTAAAGCGATACGATAGGCTACCTCCCCTATCCTCTCCAGAATCTGATAAGGACCAATAAATCGAGGTGTCAACTTCTTCGACTTCAAAGCTCGACCAACACCAGTTATCGGTGTAACACGAAGAAACACATGGTCTCCCTCTTGAAACTCAAGTGACTTCCTCCTCCTATCATGATAACTCTTCTGACGACTCTGAGCAATTCTCATCTTCTCCTGAATCATCTTAATCTTTTCCGTAGTCTGTTGAACAATCTCCGGTCCAACCACAGCACTCTCACCGGACTCATACCAACATAAAGGTGTCCGACATCTCCTACCATACAAAGCTTCAAACGGTGCCATACCAATACTCGAATGAAAACTATTGTTGTAGGTAAACTCAATCAAAGGCATATAACAATCCCAAGCACCTCCTTTTTCCAAAACACAAGCTCTCAAAAGATCCTCCAAAGACTGAATCGTCCTCTCAGTCTGACCATCAGTCTGCGGATGATATGCAGAACTCAATCTCAGCTTAGTTCCCAAAGCCTTCTGCAAGCCTTCCCAGAACTTCGATGTAAATCTAGGATCTCTGTCCGAAACAATACTAGACGGAATACCATGCAAACTCACAATCTTCTCAATATACAACTCGGCTAATCTCTCTAACGGATAATCCATTCTGATCGGAATGAAATGAGCCGACTTCGTCAATCTATCAACAATCACCCAAATAGCCTCAAAATTCTTATTTGTTCTCGGCAAACCAGAAACAAAATCCATACTGATACTGTCCCACTTCCACTCTGGAATAGCCAACGGTTGCATTAGCCCAGACGGCTTCTGATGCTCAATCTTCGACTTCTGACAAGTCAAACAGGAATACACAAAACTTGCAATTTCTCTTTTCATTCCCGGCCACTAAAACAACTTCTTCAAATCATGATACATCTTCGTAGCTCCAGGATGAATACTCAAACCACTACGATGTCCTTCTTCAAGAATACTCTTCTTAAGCTCAGTAACATCCGGAATACACACCCGATTACCAAATCTCAAAACACCATTCTCATCAACTCTGAATTCACCACCTTGACCTTGATTCACTAAAGTCAACTTATCAACCAAAAGCACGTCGGATTTCTGACCTTCTCTAATCTCATCCAGAATACCACTTGTTAACTTCAACATTCCCAATTTAACACTATTGTGAGTGCTCTCACACACCAAACTCAAGTCTCTAAACTGCTCAATTAAATCCAATTCTTTAACCATTAACATAGACATATGCAATGATTTCCGACTCAATGCATCAGCCACTACATTTGCTTTACCCGGATGGTAATTCAAACCAAAATCGTAATCCTTCAGAAATTCTAACCATCTCCTCTGTCTCATATTCAGCTCTTTCTGATCAAACAAATACTTCAAACTTTTATGGTCACTGAAAACTTCAAATCTTGATCCATACAAATAATGCCTCCACAACTTAAGAACAAATACCACAGCTGCCAACTCTAAATCATGTGTCGGATAGTTCCTCTCATGAACCCTTAGCTGTCTCGAAGCATAAGCTATAACCTGCTTATTCTGCATCAACACACCACCTAAACCCAACAATGAAGCATCACAATAAACCTCAAATAATTCCGACGAACTCGGTAATATCAGAATAGGAGCAGTAGTTAACCTTCTCTTTAACTCTTGGAAACCTTCTTCACAATTTGAATCCCAAACAAACGCTTGCCCCTTTCTAGTCAACATTGTCAACGGTAATGCCAACTTGGAGAATCCCTCAATAAATTTCCTATAGTAACCTGCAAGTCCAAGAAAACTCCTTATCTCAGAAACTGACTTCGGAGCTTCCCACTTAGATACCGCTTCTATCTTAGAAGGATCAACAGCAACACCACCTCTTGAAATCACATGACCAAGAAAACTAACTTCTTCTAACCAAAATTCACATTTTGAGAGTTTAGCAAACAACTTCTTTTCTCGCAGAACTCCCAAAACCACTCTCAAATGCTCAGCATGCTCTTCTTCAGATTTCGAATACACCAAAATGTCATCGATAAACACTACCACAAACTTGTCTAGGTACGGATGGAAAATCCTATTCATATACTCCATAAATACTCCAGGCGCATTAGTCACACCAAAAGGCATTACAGAATACTCATAATGTCCATACCTTGTTCTGAAAGCAGTCTTCTGAATATCCTCAGTTTTCACACGTATCTGGTGATACCCAGATCTCAAGTCTATTTTGCTGAACACACTTGCACCAACCAACTGATCCATCAAATCATCAATCCTCGGCAACGGATACCGATTCTTGATCGTCACTTTATTCAGTTGCCTGTAGTCCACACACAACCTCATAGTACCTTCTTTCTTCTTAACCAATAACACTGGTGCACCCCACGGTGACACACTCGGATGAATAAATTTCTTATCCAACAAATCCTCCAACTGACTCTTCAATTCCGCTAACTCAACAGCAGACATACGGTACGGAGCCATCGATATCGGCTTAGTACCAGGTACCAAATCAATCGAGAACTCAACTTCACGCTCTGGCGGCAATTCGTTCACTTCTTCCGGAAACACATCAGGAAAATCACACACCACAGCTAGATTGCCAATTACCAGTTTATCTTTAGCCTCCAAAGTCGCTAACAGCATAAACAACTCTGCCCCATCAGCTACTTCCTCATTCACTTGCCTTGCTGATAGAAACAAACTCTTTCCTCCCTCAATCTCAGGAAAAATCACAGTCTTATCAAAACAATTGATAGAAACCCGGTTAAACACCAACCAGTTCATGCCCAAGATAACATCAATCTGCACTAACGGAAGACACACAAGGTCTATCCTAAAGTCCCTACCAAAAATACTCAACGGACAACTTAAACAAACTGAAGTAGTAGTCACTGAACCCTTCGCAGGAGTATCAATCACCATACTACCAAACATCTCAGATATCTCTAACTTAAGTTTCACAGCACAATCCAAAGATATAAAAGAATGAGTCGCACCTGTGTCAATAATAGCTACAAGAGGAAAGCCATTAATATAACACGTACCTCGGATCAAACGATCATCTGCAAAAGTCTCAGAACCTGATAAAGCAAAAACCTTGCCTCCTGACTGATTTTCCTTCTTTGGCTTAGGACACTGTGGACTGATATGACCCACCTCTCCACAATTAAAGCAAGTCACAGTCTTCATCCTGCAATCCGCAGCCAAATGACCACCTTTTCCACATTTGAAACACTTCTTCTCATTACTGGTACACTCATGGATACGATGTCCAGCCTGACCACATCTGTAACACTTAACAGGAGCACTAGAATCTCCCCCACTAGGCCTCTTCATCCCACTCTGTCTCTGGAAACCCTTGCCAGCTGCATACGGTTTCCCACGATCGATCTGATTCTTACCTTTCCTATCAACCCTTTGCTGATAGCTCTCTGCTCTAGCCTTGGAATCCTGTTCAAATATTCTGCAACAGTCAACCAAATCAGAAAACACCCTGATTCGCTGATATCCAATTGCCTGCTTGATCTCGGGACGCAACCCGTTCTCAAACTTTACACACTTTGAAAATTCCCCAGCAGCCTCAGCATAGGGAGTATAATACTTTGACAGCTCTGTGAACTTCGCAGCATACTCAGTAACCGACCTGTTACCCTGTTTCAATTCCAAGAATTCTATTTCTTTCTTCCCTCTGACATCCTCTGGAAAATACTTCCTCAGGAATCTTTCCCTGAACACAGTCCAAGTAATCTCAGCATTTCCAGCAGTTTCCAACTCAGTGCGGGTAGCAACCCACCAATCATCAGCCTCCTCTGACAGCATATGTGTACCGAACCTGACCTTCTGGTTATCAGCACACTCAGTTACTCTGAAGATTCTCTCTATCTCCTTCAACCACTTCTGAGCGCCATCTGGATCGTATGCTCCTTTGAACATTGGAGGATTGTTCTTCTGGAACTCACTCAACTGACGAGCAGCTCCCATTCCCATAACATTCGGATTCCCTCCAAGTACTCCAGCTAGCATACCCAGAGCCTCAGCAATCGCAGCATCATCTCTACCTCTTCCAGCCATCTCTATTCTGAAAACCCAAACAACTAAAACAATAAGTACTGATAGGGTTAAACAACACCTATCCCGTACAGGGGAAACAGAATAATTACGACTCGACACGACCGACTATGCTCTGATACCACTAATGTAACACCCTTCTAAATACCCCAAATTAATATAATTAAAATAACAATATATTCATCAGAGTAATTATGCCCCGAAGGGTGTCACACAATCATTTCACAACAATCATCAGAATACCCTGTCATGCTCATTTATTTAATCAAAATAAGGTTCTTTTGCATAATTCGCAGCGGAGTAAAATTCAACATCAATGTAAAACATGTAACACAATACATGTAAATCATTCAGCAACCAATATCAAATTAATTAAAAACATTCCCTCCCGATGTTACATCTATCAGAGCATGACCCATAAGAAACTACTCTCAACTCCAAGCATTAGCTTCTATTCAACTCATTTCTCGTCACCTGAAAAATAGGTGTAAGGGTGAGTTCCTCAATCAATATAATAAGCATTATAGAACAATATGTAATGCCAAGTAATTAACACATTAATTCACCCTAATCAGGCTACGCGTTCAGCAACAATTCAACCTCATACTCAACAGGAGATTCTCAACCATAATCAACATCAACAACACGACACACAACAACACAACACATAACACACATATGATACTGGAATACATCCATTCATATCATATGCCATACATTCATTATGCAATGAGACTCTATGCATGCGGTACCGACTATTTGTGAACATATAGTTCAACCTCACCGTCCAAATCCAGGCACGGCTACCAAGCTCACTAGTCCCACTCATTTGAGACATAGTGACTCACTCACTAATTCCTCACCATGGGAATTAGCTACCACCCCAAATGGGCCATGAAATGCACGCTAATCACCTAGCATGCAAACATCAACAACAACAATCAAATGATCTACTCACTAATTCCTCACCATGGGAATTAGCTACCACCCCAAATGGGCCACAACATGCTTGCTAATCACCTAGCAATGCAACATCAACAATAATCAGGAATAGACACATGCTCACACTCTAAGCCATAATACAGTCTATTCACAAATGTATACATTCACATCATCATGTATACCATCACACATTATCAACATAATTAATCACAAAAGCATATCATATCATGCCACATAATCGAACACAGTATTAGCACACTCTACTAATACCTATACCACTCAAAACAACGGGAAATGATCCCTATC
This sequence comes from Lathyrus oleraceus, assembly GCF_024323335.1. Lineage (NCBI taxonomy): Eukaryota > Viridiplantae > Streptophyta > Magnoliopsida > Fabales > Fabaceae > Lathyrus > Lathyrus oleraceus. The sequence goes on from NC_066582.1 coordinate 207,443,514, forward strand.
ACATCATATCTCAGCTAAGTCGCATCACTCGGCCTAAACCACCAAAAACTGCACAACAACAGTGCAGGAAAATCCCAACTCTGCCCATACGCGTATTGCCTCTACCATACGCGTATTGCCCACGCCTGGCCAAACCCATACGCGTAATACCCACTCTCATACGCGTATTGCGCATTTCCTCGCCCAACTCATACGCGTACCACATGTCTCATACGCGTATGCTACGCGTAACAACTTCCCATTACGCGTACCAACAGAGACCAATGCACGTTCGAAAATGTCATCTTTTCCACCCATACGCGTAAGGCTTCCCCCCATACGCGTACCAACATCTCATACGCGTATTGCCTAGTGCCATACGCGTATGACCAGAGACCAGAATTCTCAGATCTGCTATGGTTTTCTCTGTTACGAAACCTATCCGATCCAACCTTCCACAGTCCAATTTACACAAAATAATCGTCCATATCATCTACACGAATCATATCCTATTCGATTTCATAAATTGCTAACCTCTCTACCTCTAATTCCTACGAATTTCGTCAATTATAATCCAAATTTCGTGCATCTCAAAAGTTCACAAATTCAACATATATCATCCAAATCAGAGGTAAAACAAATGGTCTATTACTACCCAGTACATATCATCCCATAATACCCGTTAATCGATGATAAACCCCCCTTACCTGAGTTAATCCGGCAGCTTCCGAGCTCTAAGCTTCTCCTTCCTTCAACCTTCGCTCTCTGGCTTTTTGCCCTTTCTGCCTCTTTTCCCTTTTCACGTGAAAACCTTTTTCCAACAATTGGGACTTTTTATTATTCCAGCTTATATACTCCAGTAATATTATTCCACTAAATGATTATCCCAATAATTATTATTCCGAAATAATAATAATAATAATAATAATAATAATCCAAATATTCTAATTAAATTAATAAACATATTATTAATTTAATTTAAATAAATACATATTATTATCGGGGTGTTACATCACTCGTCTCTCTCATATGTGTCATACCTCCAAAATTTCCCTCCCCTTTTCATTTTTCATCCAACCTATGACTTGAAATTCATCTGCACTCATTCATGTCTCATTCATGTGCATCATGCATTCACGTTAACACCTTCTCATAATCATCATAGATTCAAAACTTTGTGTCTAACAAAATCTAGGGTTTGCTTGTGGATCAAGCCCTAGAGATGTGGCATGTCTCTTCATATGGAAGTATTGGGGCAAAACCCTAATTTCTTAATCTTTGGGACATGGATTCAAGGAGACCGCATATTGGCATTCATTATGAATTAAAACCCTAATTCTTGGTTTGGTTCCTCTAGGATCTTGTGATTGACTCTTGAGCATTGACTTGATCATCTAAACCATAATTGTGGGCTCATGTGTTAGGAGATTGACTATGGAGCTTCATGCTTAGTTTGAAGATCTTGATTAGGGGGTGTGCATCATGAAACCCTAATCAGGGATGCTTGGTACTTGGGTTCCCTTGTGATTTGACTTTTGACCATGGGATTTACTGAAACCCTAGCTCATTGGAAAGAGGTTCTTGACCATATTGTCATACATCTTGTCATGCATCATCAACCATTAAACTTGCCTTTGTGCATGAGATTCATTCATCTAGCCTACATGTCCTCTTGTTTGGGATGTCATTTGGTCAAGGTTTAGTCATTGCATCCATTCATATGGTCTTGTCAAGATCATCAATCCTTGGTCATTGATTCTTGGATCCATGCTTTCATTAGTCCCTGGTCTTTGGTCATGCAAGTATACTTCATAGTTTTCATTTTCTTCATGGTTTGCCTTTTGATCTTTGGTCCATTTAAGTTCCTTCAATCATGGTATGCATTCATTTTCATTTCCCATTCAAGTTGGTTAAAAGTCTTAGTTCTTGTGCTTGGTTCATTGGATAGTCAAGTCCACAGTCATTTCTATACAATACTATGCCATGTTCATTTCAATTCATACAAATCCATTCAAACCTCATTTCAATTCACAATTGTTCATTTCATCACAAAAATGTCCATGACCACACAAAAATCATATTTTGGACAAAATTTGCTACAGTTGACTTTTGGTCAACAATTGACTTTTTGGTCAAGCAGTTGACCAAAGTCAGCAGACCCTCCCTTGACCCCCTAAGATCTATTTTCATTCATCTTGGCATATTTCATCACAAAACCCATGTTTTTCATGAAATTTCCTCATGTACATGGCTTGGTCCATGACTTGGTCCATGTCCAGGTCAGACCACCAAATGGAGCACCATTTGGACCAGGTCATGGACCACCAAATGGACCAGCCAGTCCACCACTTTGACCTGCAAGAAAACCAAATCATTCGACCATTTTTGAACCTTATTTCATTTTGAACTAAACAATTTCACCATTTTAAAACCTCATTCCATTAAACCATTAATCTAAATTTAAGCCAATCAATATATACATGACAAATTTCAATCATTTATCTAATCCAATTTCATTATAAAATTCAAACACATTTTCAAACCATATCCAAAAATTCCATCCAATTTACATCTTCATTCAAACTACACATTTTAAACCATTCAATTCCCAAATGCATGCCATTAAATCAAACCATTTCAACATAAGCCATTAATTACAATTATTTCATTCAATCATTCATAAATTCCATTCATATTTTTCAATAAATATTTTTTGTAAGAATAACTTTTCGTAGATTATTTACATAATAAATGTAATAGAAAAAGATTGAGTATGGTGTTCTTTATAGAATTTTTAAATCTTAAACTTAAATTAAATATGACGATTGATAGTGATAATTCTCGTTTCTCACGATAAACATTAGTTCTCATCGAATACGTTTCATATATATATATATATATATATATATATATATATATATATATATATATATATATGGAGTGGATTGGATATTAAGGTGTCCATATCTGCATACATTAGAACTGTCAAAATGGGCTACTCGATCCTAAACGGACCGACTCTGGCGAGCTTCTGGCTTTTTAGGATTGGGCCAAAAAAGTCTTGTTGTAATATGGACTCGAAAATTATTATCAGAGGTCGGTCCTAGATGGGTTTCGGATTATCCAACCCTAAACCAACAATTTTTTAATAAAAAATTAAAAATAAAACCTCATAATATTTATTATAAAGGAAATTAAAAATTATATTATTTAAAGCTTATAAATACTATAATGTATTTTTAAATGCAACACATATCTAAATTGTATAAAATAATACTTGAATATTTAACATAAGAGAAAATACGAAGAAATATGTTGATTATATTAATGTATAAATTTTAAAACAAAAATATTAAATATAATAGAGATAAAATTTAGTGAGGGGAGAAATATTAATGTGTTATTTTGGAGTAAGACAATGTAAGTATTAATAAATAATTTTTTAAAATTTTATAGTTATGCGGGTCTAACTAGCTACCCGCGGCTCATACGAGCTAGTCCTAATGGATATTGGACTTTTTAGGGCCGAGCTAAAAAAGTCCTAAAAAAATATGGGCTCTAAAATTTTAAGGCCCAGGTCCTATGATTTTTCGGACATGGCGGACCGCCCCATATGAGTTAGCTTATTTTGACAACTCTAACATACATACTCGTTTATTTATTTAAGTGGATAATTTACTCATGCCCATAGCCTATATATGTACTTATTTTTGAATTTTTTTATCATATTCACTAAATATCCATTGTAGATGGGCCAAATTGTCCCATAAATAGATTGGTGGTTGTATATTAAATAATTCATTGTTCTCTTTCGTTTCACAAAGAAGCATTTCTTTTTCAGAGTTTTGCTTGATAACCAAATAATAAATCAGTTGTTTCAAATCTACTATCAATCCTTCAAAATTCAATTGCCTTGCTTTAGCATTGTGCCCTTACACTAATATTAACTTACACTAGCAAATGGATATTTTTGTAACCAACAAATGTCAAAAATAATACACTATCATCCCTCTCCTAAGCTTCTAAGTGTCATTCATCCTTTGGTTATCCTCAAACAATTACATTTTCCCTCCTTACCAACAAAACCATTTAACACGTCTTCTCACTTTTGTATTTCACTTTCCTATTCTTCTCTTCATCATTTCTCTCTCACTTTCATTCTCTTACTAGGGTTTCTCTTCTCTCTTTTTTTGTCTTCTCGGTTCCCCCTCTACACCGTCGTCGTCCTCTTCTCTTCTCTTCCACTATACTCAGTTTTCTCTTCTCCTCCGTTCTCTTCTCTTCCACCGATGTCCTGTTTCCACCCTATCTCTCTTGCTTCCACTGTGAAAAGGTATGAATCAAATCTATTTCATTGAAGTTTGATGCTTTCTTTTATAGATCTTTGTATGCGTTATCAATTTTTTGTACGGGAGGTCCAATGATATTTTGAAATAATATTTTGATGATTCTTAGGTGATTTATTACAAAATACAACAGGCAAGACTCTTCTCATTATTAGATTCTGCATAATAAAACAATGAATCTATATATGAAAGGTTGAATCTGTTTTACTTTTGTTATTATTTGTGTTTGAATATATATATATATATATATATATATATATATATATATATATATATATATATATATATATATATATATATATATATATATATATATATATATATATATATATGAAAGGTTGAATACGTTTTGTTTTAACTATCAACACTTATCACAGTGATATGTATAGATCTGTTGTACAAGGTTTTAAAATTAATGCATTCCTTGTGAAGATGTGATTGACTCTTTGGAATATCTATTGTGTTTCTGTGAACTCATATGTTTCCTTTTAATGTTGAATATGTTTTTGCAGTCTGCACCAGTGAACATTATTGTTGGTTCTCATGTCTGGGTAGAAGATCCAGCACTAGCATGGATTTCTAGTGAAATTACTAAAATTAGTGGTGAAAATGTCCATACAACACTACAAACCGAAATTGGAGAAATTTTATGCAATCACAAAGCAACAACGACAGTTATTTAAAACATAGGGTATAGTTATTAATCACACAAGAATTAAATGTTGATAATGTTGATGAAGTCTAATTCGCTTGCAATGATGATGAATTTGTTAGCTTTAGTTTTATTGGAACACTTACTTTGAAATCTAATTCGTTTTCACTACCTCTAAGGATTCTGTAAGAACATTTACTTTGAAGTTTTCATAATGCAATGCAGTATGAAAATTGGAAACCATGCACTTAATATTGTCTTGTGTTCATGTTATTTTTGTTTGTATTGGTTCTGGACTTTTGATGCAAGTTATTTGAACAGTTAACTATCTGGTGTTATCCTTAGGTTTTGCCAAAAGAAAGTAGCGAAACGAAGGTACGTAACTTGCTATAACCTAGACGATTGATTCAATCTAAAGTGTATATAAATCAATAACAATACTTGTTGATATTCATCTGCAGAATTTACTTTTACTTCATCAATCACTTCCTACGACGGAATTCATTTCGAGTCAAAACTTGATGAGAAACAAGGTATTTTGCATTCAAGTTGGGATTATATTCAATCCATCAATTATATAATCAGATACTATCTAAATCCATTACTATCCTACTTGGAACTTTTTTTTCATTCATTTTTACTTCAGCAGCAATTGCGGCTTCAATAGCATTGTCCGAAAAGCCAAATGCCACGGCTTCTGCTGCAGTTGCTTCTGCAGCTTCTTTAGTAGTTTCTCACTGCATTGAGATTGTAGAAGATATGGGAGTTGAACAAGATCATATCGTAACCATAGCCGACTCAGTTATTAACAAAAAAATCAAGAGAGATATTATGACTCTTACTGCTGGAGCATTCACATGTATTATAATTTAGTCAATTTATGAATCTCAAATTCTAAATCAAAACAAGAGAAAATGTGGATTTTCTTGATAGGTCTTTGTAAGACCCCAATTTTGACCCAAAGATCCCTCATGCAATTTCATCATAAGCATTAGCATATGGATCATACCTTGGCATCCTCCTTACCCCTCCTTCATTGGGTTTGTTTTGGGAGAGATCATCAAGCACTTTGTGATTGTATCATACTTGTGTATTATCATTATACTAACCAAAATACAAAAATATGTCTTTGCATTTGCCTAACTCTTTTGTAGGTAGGGCATGATCTCCATTGATCTATCAAGTTCATATCTAGGATTTGAAACTCTCATGACAAAGAGCACAACCATGAATTGATCCAAGAATGGTTATGAGCATCATATATGAGTTCCATTAATTCCTACATGTTATATTGATCAAGTTTTCTTCAAGAGTTTGAGGGTGATTTGCCTTAGAAACCCTAGTTTCACTGGGTATCTTGAGTAACTTCTCCAACAAGCTATCTCACCAATTGATCAAGTTTCTCAAGGAACACTTCAAAATTCATCATCTTATGCATATATGATCTACCATGAGCCAATAAAGTCCAAAGAATTGAAGGTTAGCAAGTTGGTTGATGGTGGTTGGTCAGATGAATTCATCTGACTAAAACTGGATCTCCCTAGACCCTATCTCCTACAATTTTTACCATATGAAAATGATTCCAAGAGAAAAGTTACTCTAAATGACATTCCAAACAACTTTCATGTTGATACCTATAGCTAGTTTTGCTTGGAAAATCATTTTTTTATGTTGAAACATTATAGGTCATTTTGTCTAAACCCTAATTTGAAGGTCAACTTCCCAAGGCCATAACTTGCTCAATTTTTATGAGATGAAAGATTTCCAAGTTGCACAATCAAATTCAATGTGTCTAATTCAACTTTTATGAGCATGTGATATGACTTTACATTATAGGTCACTTTTGACCTATACCATTGAACAAGTGATTTTTCCAAACTTCAAAAATGCATAACTCTATCATTTCAAATCCAAATTACATGAAATTGGTGACCATTTTTAAGGTCTTTGAAAGAGATACAAGTTTGATAAAGACACGTTTCTCATTTGAAGCTCACATTAAAAGTTAAGTAAGGTGGAATATTGAGATATATGGTTTGACACTTAGAAATTTTTTTGATATGTTGAAATTTCCAAACTTCCACCTCAAAATTCATCATGATACAAGCTTAAAATGGAAAAGTGTTGAACATGAAAGTTGTTTATTTTGATCTAACCTTTCCAAAAAGTCCAATTTCATTCATTTTGGACAAGAATTATTAGGGCTGCGCATGGCTTGAACATGGTATCATCATTTGGAAAAGATCAAACTTCAAGTCTTCATATACATTTGCCTTGCATCCCAAGTTGATTTCAGACTCACTCACACTCAAGTATGGACTTAAAGGAATGATTTCATGGGCTTGTACACGCCCATGCACGCATGCATCAGCCATTGCCAATTTTGGAAAGTCGTTTGGAAGGTGCAAATATCACACGATCCAGCTATAAATAGGGGCCCATATGCTCAGAATTCAACACACATTCGCGTCATCTTTGATCCTAAACCCCTAACCCTTCTATTTGAGAGGATAATCCTGAGAATTTCCATTAGAAATTGAGTTGAATTCTCAATGTTTTGAGATTCAAAACTCCAGGGATCCAAGACCTTTTGTGCATACTAATCTACTCCTGCAAGCATCCTGAGCAAGATCAAGCACGAGCCAAAGCAAGAACAGTTGAATTCAGACCTGCATTGAAGGTATTTTCCAGAAAATTTCATCTCTTCGATTCTCTCTTAATTCCACTCAATTCTCTTGGATCTTTGGTTGTCTGAAGTCCTACCAATGTAGGCAAGAAGATTGAGTTGCTTAAATCGAAGCAACTCAGTTGACACACCTCAAAATTCAACTCATCATATCTTTCTATATATGTGGAGTTAGTTAAAATTGAGGCTAGATTCGTGCTCTATGTCATTTTTTCTTTCAGATCATGTCCTCTTTTTTTATTTTGGTGATGGTTGAAGGTGGACCAGTCCTGTGAGGTCCACCAGAGAAGAAGACCAGAGCTACAGCTTCGGCCGTGTGTTGGCACGTCTCCAACCATATGATCCATTTAAAATGATTTAATCTTGCGCGTTGCTTTTAAATACCAAGCCTATACCGCGTTGACTGCAGTGCACCATGGAACGCACGTTGGTGGCCACTTGATCTGTCACCTCAATTAATGAGGGAGATCAAGTGGTCCACGTTTTTTCTGATTATTTGAATTTCATTTTAATTGCGTTATTTTCTTTAATTCATATTAATTTTAATATTGATCCAAAAAATATGAGAGTTTCACCAAAAAAATTCAAATAATTTCCTCTTTCATATTCTGAATTAAAATTATTTTTTGGATCATTATTAATATTTTTCATGATTTAATTGATTTTTCATTTATTTTTAATTGTTTAAAAATACTTTTAAGTCTTTAAAAATTCTGAAATTTTTTCTCCAAGGTCCTTTGACCTTGTTTGACCTATGATAAATCTCATGGTCATTTCTTTGGTGTTTTAATGAGGTTTTAGGATTTTGACAAACCATATTTAATTTAAATGCCTTATTTTTGTATTTTTAATTTGAATAAATGCCAAATAATTTTGTTGACCAATTGTGATGACTTGTTTGTGTTTGACTCTTGTTGTTGGGCCTTGGTCAAGATTGATTTGACTTTGTCAAATTAATATCATTGGATTTAGGGGATTGATAGAATGTACATTCCATCTCCCAAAATGAATGGATGATATTAATTTGGTAAAAGTTCTCCTTTGATCAATTTGAGTTTTGATCCATTCCCCTCCCTCTTCATCTCATTCCCCTTCTTCATGCATTCATCTCATTTGGCCTATGATATCTCAAAGTCCTAAAACTAGTTGATTGAAAAATTAACATGAGTATGGATGAGATTAAGCCACCTTTTTGCATATTCTTTTTGTGTGTGGTATGTTTCATGAGCATAATCCATAATACTATGTCTCTAACATGCATTAACACCAAAAGTTTATTGCCCGATCTCAAATAGTTGTGACTTCTACATAAGTCCAATTACGATTGCTTAACATAGCGCTAAATTTGTGACACAAAAGGCATAGCATTCTAGTTAGTGAGATTGTAAGTCTCCCCTCTTTCATGGTATTGTGTGGAAACTTGGCATTTTTTCCTTCCTTTGGAAGATGTCTTGGCTCAAGCATCCATGCTTATGATAAGTGGGTTGAGTGTTCTCCAAAGAATGTCTAAAAATGAAAAAGCAAAAGCAAAACAATACTAACATCTAACTCATTAACCACTAACTTTTAATTTCAATACATTTACTTTAATGTCATTTAATTCTTGCCTTTATTCATTTGCCATTGTTCGTATCATTCTAATTATTTATGTTAATGCAATTTTCCCTTTGTCCATTTGGACCATATTGTGTGATATATCTTGTTTGTGTATACTTTGTTTGTTTGTGTGGTCTTTGACCATTAATGTACATAATAACAACAAAAAACCAAAAAACTTTTGTGTGGACTATTGGCTCGATCTTGGACAAACGGACTTAGAACTTAGGCAACATTCCTATGCTAAAGGACTTGGCCAATGCCAACTTGTTGAGAAACCAAGTGCTTGCAATTTGTAACTTCATCTGATACATCATTCAGGATCCCTCTAAGTTCATCTGCAACATGATCACTGTGAAGTTGTTATTTTGAACTTATGACTTGTGGAATTCATCTGCTACATGGGCTAATTTGAAGAAGATCATGGAGTGGCTAAAGTTTGGATGTGGTTATCTTTATTTGATGTCTTTGTTATTCAAGATAATATAATTGTGCATTTGTGTGTTGCTTGATTCTAAAGGTCCAAGGAAATTTGGGTTTTCTATTGACACTCTTGTCTATTGGATTGCTACCCATTTGATCAGATCTTTTCAACTCTTAACTTTTAATTTTGTGCATAGGATTAGTCTCTTCATCTTATCCCCATTTCTTTAATTTCAAAATCTCTCCCTCCCTTTTCAAAATCTTCTTTGGTTGAACTTATTTTGTTCCAAACTTTGACCACTTTGCAAAAAGATAGAAACTTTGGCCTTATGCCATTGCATTTTTAAACTTCTTCTCTTCTATCAAATTTGTAAATAAACTTAACAATACTTGACTTAAACTTTCAAAAAGCCAAAAAGAACTAACTCATTCAAACCATTTTTAGGCCTTTTTGCCTTTCAAACTTTATTTTTGTTAAAAGCAATGCATCCACTTTGAAATTTGTATCACGAATTACGAAGTTTTGATCCCTAATTTTTATGTTGGTACGTAGGCACAAGACCGAAGGTCTTGCGAAACACAAAAATATAATTAATGAATTCTTTTCTCATCCCCTGATTCTATTTGTTTGTAAACATCATTTTGTACCAAATACATATGCATACAAAAAGAGCTCCCTAGGAGTACCTAGGACACTTTGGGTGCTAACACCTTCCCTCTGTGTAACCAACCCCCTTACCTGTAATCTCTGACATTTTATTAGTTTTGATTTGAAAACTTCTTACTATTCGGTTTTGTTCGTACTTTTTCCCTTTTCCCTTGGAAATAATAAAAGCGCGGTGGGGACTCTTGTTATTTGGTCTCTAGCTTATCCATAGCTTGATGGTCATGAATTTACCGCTATAGTCTTGTACTGCTGAATTCTCTGGTTTTCTTCTTTACAAAGAGCTTGGAAGGAGGATTAAGGTTTGGGTTCTTTCTTCATATACTTTGTTCGACATTCAACTTAGCTTAATTGATAACGAGTACATCACCAATTTACAAACTTGGTTTATGAAGCTAACAAGGGTTATTTTGAAATTTAATAATTTTAGGGGCTGAATTGACAATATCATGCATTTTCAATGAAAAATAGTTCTTTGAATATTTTTTTGGAGTCTGTGAAATGTTTTGAGAACATGAAAAGTAAAAAAAAGAACATCATTTAGAAATTTTTGTTTTTAACTTTAAGAAGTAGGATTTTTGTTTTATGATATTTGAGTAGTTTAACAGTGTTGTCAAATATCTACTATAGCAGCATATAGTGTTGTGGGGTTTGAAACATACATTATTGTTATTGTTCTATGATATGCTATTTAGTACAAATTATTGTTAAATAGTAGCTTCAGTGGCACTCACTCTAGCTATTCATTCTCCATGGTCGATAACATTCGTTTAGTGTATCATTGCTACATGTAATGTAATGTCTAATGAGCTACTATTTCTTTGCCAACAATCTCTAGCCTTCCTATGAGAGGGTTACTTGCAGGATCGGCTATAAAGTCCTGGACTTAGTGTTGAATGTATGATGTTTTAATGGGCAATGTCTTTGATATGTTCAAAAGGAGTAAATGTAACTCTTGGTAAGTTGGAAATGTAGTAAAAAGCAATGACAGGCGAAAATATAGTGAAAGTAAAAGTAATAAAGTAAAGACAATTTGGTAAGTTTAAATGACTGATGAATATAAATGGAGGCAAAGGTACATTTTTATAGGGAGATGACTCATTTCTCGTAAATGCTTTGGTACTTCAAGTGTACTCCTACTGCAAATGCTAAAAATTCCACCCCCACAAATGATCACTAACACTTGCTTAAATACTAATAAAAATTAGTCGTCGAGGGTTACGAACCTATCTTGAGATGACACGTGTCGGCCCACTTCTCCCATGTACGTAGATAACTGCCCACGTTTTTTGCCACCCACGATCATCCCTTACCATGGAGATGCCCTTCGACTTTGATCGGACCTCTTGATGTCAGCCCATGGATTGTCCAACTTCTTTTCGACCCCATATTCCGCCAGGCTTCCTAGTCAAGTGGGTTTACCTTCTTTGGCCGAAATTTGTCAGCTAACAAATTTCCCCCTGAAAAGGCTAGTTTTGACTTGGGCTTGTCGATCAAGGAACTTGTCTTTTGATTGTTCAGATTTCGGCTAGCCGTCTTATCACCAATTATAGACTAAAATCTGATGATGATTCTCCTGCAGTGCAGTTCCCCAGACACTTCACCATCATTATCAGCTATCCCTATGTAGTGGGATTTCAATCGAACCCACTAACTCTCTCACTACTCCCTCGTTAGCCATTTGTCAGTCTATTAGTACCTGACTGTTCACCTTGCTAGCCTATAAATAGTCCTTTCTTCATCCTCCAAGGTTTTTCTGCTTCCATAATCGTGCATTCTTTCTGCACATTTCTTCAAGCAACTTCTGCAGTGAATCTGTCACCCCAAAACTCCAAACTCACCCTATTTGCTTCATTTCTTAATGGCTTCTTCTTCCCACGTCAAAGAACTTACTTCCTACGCTACTGGAAATAACCCCATTGCCTTTAAAGTTTCTGCCAAAGAAAGTATGAACCGCATTCCTCAACCTACTACTTCTGATGAAGCAATGATAAAGAACTGGCAGTTCCAAATGTTGATTCCCTTCATGGCTGATAAGAAACTGTGTGCGTTTCACGGGTTTCTCGCTGAGCCAAAATCTTCACCAAAAGTTGTTGCAGCCTTTTTCCCTAGTTATGCATCTGCTGCTCCTCCTGCCTTTGACAAGTCCTTCGTACTTGACGTCAGATTCATGGAGGCTAAAGCTAGAGTCTTCAGATCCATGCCTACTCCTGGCAACAAAGAGTATCTAGCGTGGCTCAACAAGGTTCAGCGAAAATGCCAAGATCAATGAAGGAGCGTAGGTATCTTCGACTTCATTCAAATATCGAGGTATGCTCATCGCGTTAATCCCTGTATGTTATCGGCGTCTCTGTACTTCTGGGGAGGTTCTACCAACACGTTCCAGCTGCACTGTGGGATTCTAACACCAACACTCTTCGATGTGGCGGCCATCACCAGTCTTTCGCCATTGGGGGAAGTCTTCGACCCCACACTTTTGAAGGAAACTACTTTCTCGTTTAGTCGAGCCAGTCTCCAAAATTACATCGAGGATCACCACAACAAAAACTCCGTCGAGGTGTCCGATGAAGAACATATAGATTTCCTCACCCTATGGATTTCCTACTACGTATTTTGTCCTGGCTCTTTGCAGATAGCGAAGAGCTACATCAACCTGGAGATCTAAAGTCATGAGGGTCGATGGGTGTCTTTGGGTAAATTGTTATTAGCCTCGTTATATCAGGTTTTGAGGCTTTCAACCCTGAAACTAAAACTCCTCTCCAACACTCCCAAGGCCCTGAATTTGTCGGGTCCCTTATGGATTTTACAACACTAGTTAAACGCCACTTTTGAGTATCAGTTGGGCTATCCCGTGTCGAAATGCATCGTGAGGCTAACTGAAGATCGACCAATCGAAGGAGATAGGTTGGCTTTGACGACCTGCCAAGAGACTCCCAACACACATCTCTTCATAGAGTACTTGAATATGTTCGTCGAAGCAGATAAGTTTGCTCCTGCATGGCTCCATTTGGTGATCGAACCTTTGGCCCAAAGTGTTTCAAAGATCCTTTTCCAGGTGGCTCTCCACAGGCCACAGCAAAATCAAATGCAATATGGAGAGCCTTTTTGACTCCTACATTGTTATCTTACAGAATTGAGACAGGGTCAAAGGGGTATGGTTTCATGAGTTATCAACCCAATCTGGTAGCTCGCCAGTTTGGTTTAAGTCAAATGGTACCGAAACCTCTGGTATCACATGTAACTAATATTGTATGGTTAGGTCGATCATTAAATCCTAATGATCACAAAGCTTGTCTTCGTTTCTGCAAATCTACTAACCGTTATGAACTTCTGGTGTTCAAATTTCAATAATCCTTTTTGAAAATAATTGATTTCGATGAATGGTGGTCTTCCTACCAGAGTCATTCTTTTCCTAGTGACCAATTTCTCCATAACATGGTTGACGCTCTATCCACCCTCTCCGGCGACATACCGCTTTCGCCACCGTCTGTTAATGCTTTGTTGAAAAGTATATTTTCGGCAAATATTTTTATATCGTATCCACAGAGATCGGTTGTTATTACCGTCGTTCTATAATCCAAATTATTATAAGTTTAAAATGTAACCAAGTTGTTTTGTTTGAAAAGTTATCTTTTAAGTAAAATGTCACTAAAACAATAAAATAGTTTTAATCAAATGTAAAAGGCTTGGCAAGATTGGAGTTCACTATTCAAATTGCTTATGATTCCTTATGACAACTATATAGATTTAATATTATTGATGATGTTCAAGTATCCTCTCAATATCATTTATGTCTAAATGATATTGTGATAATCACTATATTAATCTTTAGACGATTTCTCCACCTAACTATCAATATAGCAATCTTTAATGGTTGATACAAAAGAAGAGTAGTGAATAAATCTATTTCTACAACTTATTCACTACTTGAAGATATATTTTATGTCAAGACTTAAATAATCTCTTTCAACAACTACTCAAATCTAATATTCAACTTAGGGCAAAAATATCATTCAATACATCAATAACCTTTTATCATATATAAGAGTCAAATGAAATACATAAACAAATAGGAATAGCTACTACCTCCAATCTTGACAAAATGGGGTTTAGCTCCTCATCATCATTTTGGAAAGCAAAAGGCAATGGTAGAATAAACTCCGTTTTTCTCTTACAAAATATCAAACTATCAATGAATGAATGACTATTTTCCATTCTGTTTTCTTAAGGAGTTGATCTTTCCTAAAATGTTCATTTTCATCTAAAACTGAAAAGCACCCTAAAACTGAAAAGCACCCTAAAACAGATACAAAACTGTCACACACAGCTGGCTTGAAAAACATAACACTTGGCCAAAACAGCTTGCTGGATTCGCAAGGTTCGCGGCGCCATCCCTGGTCGTGGCGCGAACTGAAGCTACTTCAGCTTCCTTGCCTTGCAAGCTTCATGCAATGATTCTCCCAAGTGTTAATCTTCCAAATTATGCCTCCAAATTGCATTCAACACTTCTTCCAAATTATGATTATGCATTCCGAAGCTCTCTTGTCCAAAAATTCTACAAAACTAACAAATATGTGAAATAACTATTCAAAACAACATCAATTAAACCTAATTGCATTTATACAAAATTGTGAGAATAAAAGTGTGTAATTACATCAAAAATTGGTAAAAGGGACCAATAAAATTATATAAAAAGTAGTACTAATTGGTCCCTAACAACTCTCCCCAACTTAGCATTTTGTTTGTCCCTAAACAAAAGTTTCCACCAACACAACCAAAGCAATGACACAAAAGATTGAAACAAGGATTAACCAAGGACATTCAAATGGTTCAAAAGTGTATGGCACTTTCTCAATCCACCTATCTCAATGCTAGACAAAACATGCATAAGAGCAGTGGTTGAGTACAAAAATCATACAAAGGAATTCAAAGCCATATATGTCAAAATTGAATCAAACTTACACACACATCATAATAATGATGAATAAACATGAAGGTTTACTTTCACTCATCCAAGCAATTAAATCAACAACAACTCAAATCATACGGTCATCAAAATAAATACCAAATCATGTGAAAAATGAGAATCAAGAGGTCTTTCAAGGGTTGTAATGTGGCTTGGGTTACAAGAAAGGATATGATTAAGAGAATTCAACAAAGTTGCCTATCCTAAGGGAGCATTCCCATACATTCAACTCTACACAATTTCCATTTCTTTGATCCCCGTCTTTTCTTTTCTTATTTTATTTTTTTACATCCACACAACCATGAGCCTTTTCTTTGTTTTTTTCTTTCTTTTCTTTTTCTTTGCTCTATGGTTTCAAGGGTGATTTCTTTTTCTTGTTTCTTTTCATATTTTCACCCTTTCATAAAAAAAACTCACTTTTCCAAGTTTCTAATAAACTCTTTTTACTTTACTCTCCCCAACTTTAGATTCCAAAACCAAATTTTATTCAATAATGCTCCCTACTTAGAAATAAGCAAAAGGAAAAATTTGCAAACAACTCGGTTTGAGGGTTTAATTGACACGAAATAAATTAGGATTCATTTATTCACAAAACTTTCAATTGATTTTGCACTTATCAATCAAATGAATCCTAAAGTAAGCTCAAAAGGGGTTAACTAAGGATCACTCCTCACAAGGTTAGTTGATTCAAAACTTTTTGGTCAAGTGGTTTTTCTCATAACAAACAATGCCTCTATCATTTTCAATATTTTCACACAAAAATAGATTGATGCATGATTTAGCATGATAAGAATGAGTTGAAATAATGTTCGGTTTCCCGGATTTTAGTGTACAATGAAAAGCATCCTCACAATTGGTTAAGTCCTATTTTGATTCAAAAATGACATGTATTTCAATGAATTTATGATATGGAATTTGCAACACACCATCAAATTACTCATGTTAAGTCTAGAAAGTGATAAAGTGTACCTTGAAATGCCGACACTAATTCTTATCATCACCACTCGAAGTGTCCTATGCTTCTTTCTTTGCGAATATTTCTTGGTTGCTTTAAGCTTGACTTAAGAGTAAGAACAATTAAACAAACAAATGTTGGTAAACCAAATTCATTGTAACACACTTAAATCTCACAGAGTATTCATGCAATTAACAAGACAAAATAACAAACCAAAGTTTTAGTGAGCTAGAGCCACCCAAAAGTACAATCAAAATTCAACAATAGCAATAATAATATAAAGAAAACTCAAAATAAAAAAAAAACTCTACAATTCAACAAACTCCTCAATCTTCCTCCTCTTGGCCACAACCAACGGATCCAAGGACGTCCTCCATCTCATCGTCATGGGTCGCACCACCTCCTGCACCCCCCATAAAAGTTGGTCTGCCCTCAGGCCAATTAGCATAAGCAACATATTCCGCCTGGGAAGGGAATGTGCGGGCTTCAGGTGCAAGGAAAGTGTTCTGAAATTGTTGCTTCATAGCATCAAAGATGAATGATTGAGATCTCCTAGAGGCCTCAAAGCTCTCACAACAATAATTAGCAAATGCCATCTGATCGAATGCTGGAGTAGTGCGGGTTCGGGGTCTAGAGGACGAAGTCCCAGCTCCTTCGGCTCTGTCCATCTGGCTCTGGCAGAACCTGTTCAGATAAGCATCATTAATAACACTAGTGATAGACAAATGTACCTCATCCAGAATGGGAACATTTGCCCTTCGGCAAAGTCCCATAATCAGCCCCGGATATGCAAGAACACCCGCTTTACCATCGAACTTCGTTCCGCTCGTAGCCACTTTGCGCATTTCCCCCGCAATAATGGATGCCACATCAACAGATTTGCCAATCATGATGTAATACAATAAGCATCCTACATCCAAAGGAATAGTGGTGTTGTGGCTCCTTGGCCGAATATTATTCAAAAGCAGCACCAAAAATGCCCTTGCCTCCAGATTCAAACTTTCTCTCTTCCATGACTTTGAGAATCCTTGATCATTTAAGTCATACGTCCTTCCTTCAAGGCATAAGGTAGCGCTCACCGTTGGAAGGTCCCAATCGTTGGCCAATTCTTTGGCACAATACTCGCACCGCTCATTCTCCGCCAAGGTGAGAGGATTACCTAAATATGCGTTAATTGTATCTCTACTGAAAGAAATGATCTTGCCTCTCACTCTTGTCTGATAATGGAATGCTACTCCCTCTTCAAGATGCAGAGCATTGGCATAGAACTCTCGCACAATGTCATAATTTATTGTCGGCTCTGGTTCACAAAGCTTGCTCCATCTTCTTCTCTCAAAATTCGATACCAAATTCCGATAAGTTCCACCCGGCGACAAGCGGATGAATCTCTCCGGTTGAATGGTTCGTTTGATTAATTTGTCAAATCTTTCTTCATGCTCCTCGCTTGTGAATCGTCGCAAGGAACGAGAAGGACCGGAATACATGGTTTTTGTTCTTTTTGACATCTGCAATAAAAATCAGAACAACCACACAACAAACCATAAGAGGAGTTAGCATTCAAAAGCATAAAACATGAGACTGGAATTTCCCAGTTCGCGACGCGATTGCCCGTTCGCGGCACGAACCCTGCGAACCAGGAAAATTCCAGGTGCCTTCTAGGGTTCCTAAGGCTTGCACCTATCAACAGTCATAATCACAATCCCTAACCTAATCCTAATCTGAATCCACTTTAGACATGCAAGGTTATCTCTAATATCAAATTCCAATCTTTGCAAAACCCTATCTTACCTAAGTGAGAAACCAAAAAGGAACGGGAAGAGAACACACATACCTTGTTGAAATTGACTTGGTTCTTTGTTAACAAGCTGGGATTTGGGAGATGGAGAGGAAAATTTTTTGAGTTTTGGAAATGGGGTTGTGAGGTTGTTGAAGAAAAGTTTCAGTTTGTGAAAATAAGAATGAACTGAAAATAACCTAAACAGAACTTAAGTGGTTCTGCCACGCTCATTTCGCTGGGCGAACTTTGTTCGCGGGGCGAAAGCTGATCGCGGGGCGAATTGAAGGAATTTCTGAAAAAAAATATTGGCAGTGGACAGAATTCAAGTTTCACATAAAATAACACAACAGAATATCATAACAATCAGAATTGACAAAATTTAAAATGCAGACTTACAACGTTGGGTTGCCTCCCAACAAGCGCTTTGTTTAACGTCGTTTTGAGCTCGACGAGTCAATGATTAGCTCGGTTTGGTTAGGGAAATGACACAAACATCCCGATTCACTTCGCCACTATGGTAGACTTTAAGTCTTTGTCCATTTACAGTCCAACTCTCTTGTGACTTTGGATCCTCAACCACAATGGCCCCATAGTTGCACACCTCCTTGACAACAAACGATCCTGACCACTTTGACTTCAGCTTACCAGGGAACAACTTCAACCTTAAGTTGAAAAGCAGTACCATTAGTCCAACTTTAAACTCTTTATGACGGACCTTTCCATCATGGTATGCTTTTACCTTTTGCTTGTAAAGTTTATTCGAATGGTAAGCGTTGATCCTTGATTCCTCCAATTCATGGAGTTGTCCTTTTCTTCTTTCTCCAGCTAAAGTGGAGTCAAAGTTCAAGAATTTGAGATCCCATAATGCTCTATGCTCCATTTCCACCGGAAGATGACAAGTCTTCCCATACACCATTTGAAATGGAGTTAGTCCAATAGGTGCTTTGTAGGCGGTACATACGCCCACAAAGCTTCATCCAGTTTTAATGACCAATCTTTTCTTGAATTCGAGACTATTTTTTCAAGGATCCGCTTGACTTCCCGGTTAGAAACCTCCGTCTGACCATTCGCTTGTGGATAGTAGGGAGTGGTCACCTTGTGCTTTACACCATAATGTTGCAAAACTTTTTCTAAAGGTGTATTGCAAAAGTGTGATCCTCCATCACTTATCAACACCCTAGGCACACCAAAACGTGAGAATATGTTTTTCTTTAAAAATTTAATCATTGTTTTGGCATCGGCCTTAGGTGAAGCAATTGCTTCCACCCACTTCGAAACATAGTCAACGGCCACTAGGATATACTCATTTGAGAAGGACGAGGGGAATGGGCCAACGAAATCAATACCCCAACAATCAAAAACTTCTACTTCTAGCATGTTGGTTAGAGGCATTTCATCCTGTTTGCCTATTCCTCCACTCCGTTGGCATGTATCATAACTCTTCGCGTGTTCATATGCATCTTTAAATAAAGATGGACAATAAAAGCCCGATTGGAACACTTTAGTGGTTGTTCTCAAACCACTATAGTGACCTCCATATGGAGAGTTATGACAATGCCAAAGGATGTCTTTTGACTCCTCAATTGTTACACACCTTCTCAAAATATTGTCTACACCCACTTTAAACCAATATGGATCATCCCACACATAATATTTTGCATCCACCAAGAATTTCCTTCTTTGATTACTAGTGAGGTCTTCCGGTGTTAAACCGGTTGCCTTGTAATTAGCAAAATCGGCAAACCAAGGCCTCACTTGAATCGCATACAGTTTTTCATCCGGGAATTCTTCTTTTACTTCCTCTTCTTTGTTTGTAATGTCCACATTAACCAAACGAGACAAATGATCCGCCACCAAGTTTTCGGAACCTGTTTTATCCCGGATTTCCAAATCAAACTCTTGCAATAAGAGAATCCAACGAATTAATCTTTGTTTGGAATCCAGCTTGGTTAACAAATATTTGATCGCCGAATGGTCGGTGTAGACTACAACTTTAGACCCTATCAAGTAAGCTCTAAACTTTTCCAATGCGTACACTATAGCTAGAAATTCTTTTTCGGTTGTCGCACAATTGACTTGCGCCTCATTTAACCCTTTACTAGCATAGTGGATAGCATGAAATTTTTTATCTCTTCTTTGACCCAACACCGCACCAACCGCATAATCGCTTGCATCACACATAAGTTCAAAATCAAGTGTCCAATTTGGTGCAACAATTATGGGTGCGGTGACTAACTTTTCTTTCAAATCAAGGAAAGCTTTTAGACACGACTCGTCGAAAAGAAAGTGTGTACCTTTGTTGAGCAAATTACTCAATGGCTTTGCTATCTTTGAAAAATCTTTGATGAATCTCCGGTAGAAACCGGCATGTCCGAGAAAGCTCCTTATTCCTTTTATATTTGTTGGAGGTGGTAATTTCTCAATGACTTCCACCTTTGTTTTGTCAACTTCTAACCCTCCGGAGGAGATCTCGTGACCGAGTACAACACCTTCGGTGACCATAAAGTTGCATTTTTCCCAATTGAGCACTAAGTTGGTCTCCACGCATCTTCCCAAAACCATATCAAGATGTTTTAAGCACAAATCAAAAGACGATCCATAAACGGAGAAATCATCAATGAACACCTCAATGCATTCTTCTATTAAATCCGAGAATGTCATTTGCATACACTGTTGAAATGTTGTCGGTGCATTACATAACCCAAAAGGCATTCTTCGGTAAGCAAAGATGCCAAAAGGACATGTAAAAGCCGTCTTCTCATGATCCGCCGGATTGACCGAAATTTGGTTGTACCCCGAATAACCATCCAAGAAACAATAGAAATTTTTGCTGGCTAACCTTTCCAACATTTGGTCCATGAAAGGTAGTGGAAAGTGATCTTTCCTTGTAGCTTGGTTTAGCCTTCTATAGTCAACACACATCCTCCACCCGGTTACCGTTCTTATCGGAATCAACTCATTTTTATCATTTTTGATAACCGTCATGCCACCTTTTTTTGGAACTACTTGCACCGGACTCAACCATTCATTATCGGAGATAGGATAAATCATTCTGGCTTCCAAGAGTTTGACAACTTCTTTCCGAACTACTTCTTTCATTGATGGATTTATACGCCTTTGAGGTTGTGCAATGGGTTTGAAATTCTCTTCCATCATGATCTTATGCATACAATAGGCCGGACTAATACCCTTCAAGTCGGATAACACCCACCTTATTGCACCCTCATTCTTTTTCAGCACTTGTATCAATTTGTGTTCCTCTTTTATGGACAAGGTGTTGCTAATGATCACCGGTTTAGTACAATCATCACCAAGGAACACATACTTCAAGTGTGAAGGTAGCATTTTCAACTCCAGTTTTTGTTCTTCCATTTTCTTTGTCACATCCAAGTCTTCATTTGTTTCTTCATGATAAGCAAGCTCCCCACAGGACTCTAATTCATGCAACATTGCTTCAATCTCTTTTTCTTCATTTTTGGTCAAAACATTGTAGGCTTCGATAAGAGATCTTTCTAAAGGATTAGAAATATGAACTTGGTTTGCGACCTCCACTATTTCCTCTTCGGATGCATCGATTCAGAAAGAATCATGCTTATCATTAGGATGCTTCATGGCTTCAAAAAGATTGAAGGTCACCTCTTCATCTTGCACTCTCACTTTCATCAATCCATCATCAATGTCAATCATCATCCAGGTTGTTTTCATGAATGGTCTTCCAAGAATTAGAGGAACATCACGATCCTCATCCATCTCCACTATCACGAAATCTACCGGAAACAAGAATTTGTCTACTTTCACTAGCATATCTTGAGCAACTCCATATGGTGAAGTGGTAGATTTATCGGCTAGTTGTAAAGTCATCCTTGTAGATTTGATCTCAACATTTCCCAATCTTTTAACAATGGATAGGGGGATTAAATTGATGCTAGATCCAAAGTTAATCAAACCATTACCAATGTAGGTGCCTCTAATGGTTACCGGTAAAACGACTCGGCTCGGATCGGATTCCTTCCTTGGGAGAGTTTTTTGGATGATGGCACTACAACGTGCATCAAGCAAGATGGTCTCGTCTTCCACATGTCTCCTTTTCTTTGTGAGAATATCCTTCATGAACTTTGCATACCGTGACATTTGCTCTAATGCATCGGCAAATGGAATATTGATTTGAAGTTGTTTGAATATGTCCATGAACCGTGCATAATGTCTAGCATTGTCCTTCTTTGATGGTGCATGCGGATAAGGTAGATGTTGAGTTGGAATGACACTCACCCTTTTGTCTCCTTTCTTTTTCTTTCTTGGTTCGGCATCCTTTTTCCTTTCCACTTCAATCTGTTGCTCTGTTGTCAATTGTTGATCCTGCTCTTTTCGCGGCGCGAAGGGAGATCGCGGCGCGAACTGAAGAGTTTTTGCCACTTTCTCCTTTCCACAAGCCACAACCTCATTTTCCAGTACAACATCCATATCATTCTCTACTGTAATTTCTTCACTTTTTTCACTTGTCAACTCTTTACCGCTTCTCGTGACAATTGCTTTACAATGCTCCTTTGGATTGGTTTGAGTGTTAGCGGAAAATGAAGATCCCGCGTTTTGTTCCGACAATTGCTTTGCAAGTTGGCCTACTTGATTTTCCAGATTCTTAATTGTTGCCTCGTTGCTCTTCTGATTTGCCATGGAGGCTTGCATGAATTGTTGAAGAGTGTCCTCTAGCTTTGAATTTCCTCCTTGCGATTGTTGTCCTTGAGAGTTTGGGTGTTGATAAGGACTTTGTTGCTGAAAATTTTGGTTATTGAACCTTGATTGTTTCTTGGATATGAGTTGTTGGGAGGTTGTCTTTGATAGCCTTCATTTTGATTGTTCACATAACTCAATTCTTCTAGTGGAGGGCAAAAACCGGTTGGATGATCTCCTTGACATAATTCGCAACATGCTACTTGATGTCGAACTTGAGACCCTTGAATTTCCTTCATTTGTTCTGGAAGCTTGGCCATTTGTTGAGTGAGCAACTCCACTTATTGAGAAAGTATCTTGTTTTGAGCAAGAATGGCATCATTGGTATTTAACTCAAGAACTCCCGATTTACGTTATGAAGGACTACGGTCATGTTGACTTTGACGATCATTGAGTGTCATCCGGTCAATAATGACTTTTGCGTCTTCCGCATTCTTTGACATAAGAGAGCCACCTGCGGTAGCATCCAAAAGTGTCTTGTGAGTTGATTGGAGTCCATTTAGAAATATATGGATTTGAGTGAGCTCATCAAAACCATGGCATTTGCATTTTCTCAACATTGACTTGAATCTTTCCCAAGCCTCATTTAGAGACTCGTTGCTTCCTTGAGTGAATACCGCAATAGCCGTTTTGGCTTCCATGAATCGGGATTGAGGGAAATATCTTTCTAAAAACTTTTCTTCTAGCAAATTCTAATTCGTCATCACTGCTGGTGCTTGATCAAGGTACTACTCTTTTGCCTTTCCCACTAAGGAGTGTGGGAACATCCTCTTGAATAATGCTTCTTCACCCGTTTCATCAATTCCCGTAGAACCCGCAATCTCATAGAATTTGATGAGATGGGTATACGGATCTTCATGGTCCATTCCGGTGAATGGATTTGCATAAAGAAGTTGGAGGATTCCGATCTTCATCTCCGTATTCCTTCCTCCACGAGCAAATTGAGCATTCCTTTTTGGACTATTAGCGGACATTTCGGTAGGAGTGTCATCAGCCATGTTTCCTTCACAAGCCTCTACAACCACTTCTTCGATTTGAACAAGTGAAGAAGTAGATGCTTCCTCTCTCCGGTTCCTCTCTTCGGCTAGTTTCCTTCTTCTTCGTGTTTTACTATTGAGCTTTCGAAGTGTTCTTTCAATTTCGGGATCGAATTGAAATTGCTCCTCGGTAGCTTTTCCTCGCATGCACTAGAATCTACAAAACTAACAAACCAAGTGAAACACAAGAGTGATAGTAAGTACAAAACTTAAAACAATGAATTATTGCAATGCTTGTAATATCGAACACCAATCCCCGGCAACGGCGCCAATTTGTTGAAAAGTATATTTTCGGCAAATATTTTTATATCGTATCCATAGAGATTGGTTGTTATTACCGCCGTTCTATAATCCAAATTGTTATAAGTTTAAAATGTAACCAAGTTGTTTTGTTTGAAAAGTTATCTTTTAAGTAAAATGTCACTAAAACAATAAAATAGTTTTAATCAAATGTAAAAGGCTTGGCAAGATTGGAGTTTACTATTCAAATTGCTTATGATTCCTTATGACAACTATACAGATTTAAGATTATTGATGATGTTCAAGTATCCTCTCAATATCATTTATGTCTAAATGATATTGTGATAATCACTATATTAATCTTTAGACGATTTCTCCACCTAACTATCAATATAGCAATCTTTAATGGATGATACAAAAGAAGAGTAGTAAATAAATCTATTTCTACAACTTATTCACTACTTGAAAATATATTTTATGTCAAGACTTAAATAATCTCTTTCAACAACTACTCAAATCTAATATTCAACTTAGGGCAAAAATATCATTCAATACATCAATAACCTTTTATCATATATAAGAGTCAAATGAAATACATAAACAAATAGGAATAGCTATTACCTCCAATCTTGACAAAATGGGGTTTAGCTCCTCATCATCATTTTGGAAAGCAAAAGGCAATGGTAGAATAAACTCCGTTTTTCTCTTACAAAATATCAAACTATTAATGAATGAATGACTATTTTCCATTCTGTTTTCTTAAGGAGTTGACCTTTCCTAAAATGTTCATTTTCATCTAAAACTGAAAAGCACCCTAAAACAGATACAAAACTGTCACACACAGCTGGCTTGAAAAACAGAACACTTGGCCAAAACAGCTTGCTGGATTCGCAAGGTTCGCGGCGCCATCCCTGGTCGCGGCGCGAACTGAAGCTACTTCAGCTTTCTTGCCTTGCAAGCGTCATGCAATGATTCTCCCAAGTTTTAACCTTCCAAATTATGCCTCCAAATTTCATTCAACACTTCTTCCAAATTATGATTATGCATTCCGAAGCTCTTTTGTCCAAAAATTCTACAAAACTAACAAATACGTGAAAACTATTCAAAACAACATCAATTAAACCTAATTGCGTTTATACAAAATTGTGAGAATAAAAGTGTGTAATTACATCAAAAATTGGTAAAAGGGACCAATAAAATTATATAAAAAGTAGTACTAATTGGTCCCTAACATGCTCCTGACCATATAATCCAAACTTATCGAGTCGATGAAGCCCCCAAAAAGGTATATGTCACTAATTTCATTTCCTCTTTTCCTGTGGATGCAAAAAACTTACAGTTTCTATTATCAGGATCGAAAGAGGGTCATTCCCTCATCTAAGCCAACTCTAGCCAAGCCTTCGAAGAAACAACGAGCGCCTTCAACCCCCACTTCGCAGGTATTGCGCATCAATATCATTAAAATGTTACCTTATTAACTTCCATTACCTTTTCACTCATCTTGAAATTACGGTACCTGAAGAAGTACCTTTAGTGGAAAACGAGGAGTCTGACGATAGTGTGCACTCGCATATTTTTACCACGTCAAAGGCACCGTCCATAAAGCCCCTTACTCCTATCTGACGAAAAAAGGCTCAGGCCAAAAAGACTCCATCAAAGGTGGCTCCTTCAGCTTCGACCCCGGCAATCCAAGATGACCTCGAGGAAGCTTTCACTCCTCGTGATTCAGAGAGGACTCCTACCGTTTCTCCATCCCCCGTGGCCCTTCAGGTATTCGTCCATCTTTACTTCTACCAACCATGGGTTTCTTTTCGTCATGAGTTCTAATACTTCTATCTTTCATGAACCTGTGGCCTCTCCAATTTCGTTCGAAACTATGGTCGAAGATAAGACCGACCATCCTTCTGCCGACAATGTTCTGAGTCCCCAACGACAAATTGAGTTCCAAAGTGCCTTACCAACGGCTCAAGAAACTCATGTCTCCCCACCAACTCTAAATCCGCCAAACAATGTTAACTAAAGTGAGTCGACCGGTGTTTTAACTTCGGAACCCCACTGAGGCCCTTCGGAAACTACAACAATTTTGTTGTCTTTCAATCGATGTGTCATCTCCATCTTCGACCGTCGTTCCTCCCTCATATCTAAATGTTGAGGTCATTTTCATACTTCAACAACTGAAGATGTCACTTTTCGAGAGCGACTTTCTATGTGCTCTTGAAATAGTAAAAGGGCTAGCTCGTGATATTTTCAAATTCCTTGACTCACTTACCCTTCATGATCTTCCTGCTTCAATAGTCAAGTATTTTGTCGAGTTTGAGGCCTTCTTCACCCAATTTTTCAAGGACCTTAGCCTTCGTCAAAATGATGACCTTCAAATCAAGACGAAACTTAATGAGGTGAGGCTTGAATGGGACTCTAGTGAGACCTGTGAACAAAAACTCAACGAATTTGAAAATAAAAAGGAGGAACGCCTTCGTCGACAACAAGCCTTCAACCAGCAAATCTACGACTACCAAGCCCAGATAGCTGAACTTAATAGAAATATTGTTGATGTGGAAGCGCAAAAGGCTTCCTTGGAGACGGCTGAGGAAATCCCAGCACAAGAGGTTGTCGACCGCGAGGTTCTGAAGGGGATATCCCATGGGGAAAAAGCACTCAAAATTGAGGCCAACATCAAACACCTGCATGGAAAGAAAGTTTCTCTAAACAATAGGATTATTCATGAGATAACCTCTTTTGAGGACTTCAAGTTTAGATTTCCCATCTGATCTTAATGAATTTTGTTACGTTTGGATTTTGATTTCTTGTAGCATAGGTCTATATTTATTTAAATATTTCCCATTAACTCTCAAGACCCTTTGATCCATACCATGTTCTTTGATCGCATAAGCATTGTTGGTAAATGTTCAGATTACCTGAAATGGTCTCTCCCATTTTGGAGACCATTTTCCTAGAGTTCGATCTCTTCGATCCATAGGCAGGATTACTTTCCAAACATAATCATCCATTATAAAGGTTTTTGCCCTTACCTTCCTGTTGTATACTTTGGCCACGCATTCTTTCTGTCGTGCTAGTGTTCCATCGTATCCAATCTTTCTTCGTCCAAATCGACCAGTTCGTCGAACATAATCTTCCAATATTGTTCCGACTGGAGATCATTTTGGCGTTGTACTCTGAAGGACTGCAAACAGATCTCTAATGGTAATATGGTATTGTGCCCAAATGTTAGTCAAAAAGGCGTTGAATTTGTTGCTTCCTTTAGGGACGTTCGACAGGCCCATAGGATTTGGTCCAAAGTCTTGTGCCAATTCTTTAGCTTTTTGGAAACATGTTTTATAATTAAACTTATTATCACTTTGTTGGACGCTTCGACTTGGCCATTCGCTTGTGCGTAGTAAGGTGTAAAAGTAACTAACCTAAAACCCGTTTCGCCAGCAAACTCTTGCATCTTTTGTCCTACAAACACCGACCCCTGATCTGTGGTAATGGTCTCTGGGATGCCAAATCGATATATAATATGTTTTTGGACGAATTCAATCACCGCCTCCTGATCCACCTTCACCAGAGGGATAACTTCGATCCACTTAGTGAAGTAGTCTATCCTGACTAGGATGAACTTTTGTTGCTTCGATGAGGCTGGTGAATCTCTCCAATGACGTCTAACGCCCACCCCCTAAAAGGCCATGGCTTGATGATCGCATGCAACTCACTCGCTGGCATATGTTGAACACCTACATGCACCTGGCATTCCTGGCATCCCTTGGCGAACTCGATGCAATCCTTCAACATACTAGGCCAATAAACACCATGTCGGAACAACAACCACTTCATCTTGTAGCCTGCCTGGTGCACGCCACAGGCTCCACTATGTACCTCAGATATGGTCAAATATGCTTCTGTATTTCCCAGACATTTAAGTAGTACTCCTTCTGGTGTTTTCTTCAGCAATTCATTTCCTAGCAGCACATAGCTCAAAGCTCTGTATTTGATTTTCCTATCAATGCTTCCGACTGGATTCTCTAAATATTCCATGATTGGTTTTCTCTAGTCCGTTGGTGATAAACTGTTGATAGTGAAAACTCCATGTCCCCAAGACTTCTTGAATCCAAAAACTTCAGGATGTTCTTCGTCGAATCCTTCATCACGACTGTCATTCCTGTCGAGTACATCTTCCCTTATTGGCGGTGCGTTTGACACCATATTTTCTCGAACTTCAATCATATCTTGGAATTTTGACTTAGACATCTTATACCCGGAAGCGGCCTGGGTCAGATCGTTGTCCTCTTGGTTTTCGTTTCTCGACACATGTTTTATGCCTGCAACCTCAAAGTACTCCAACAGTTGTGTTGCCGTCACAAAATACTTCAACAAATTTTCCTTGATGCATTTGTACTCTCGTGTGACCTGCTTGATTACCAACTTTGAATCTCCCCTTAACTCAATTCTACTGGCTCACAACCCTTTCGAGAGTCGAAAACCAATTATTAGGGCCTCGTGCTCAGCCTCATTGTTGGAACATTTTTCGTTGATCTTGCAATTAAATCTCGTTGGGCCATCCTATAGGGATAATACTAACACCAAGACTCCCATTCTGTCCATGTGGCTTGACCCATCGAAATATAACTGCCATGGTTTGGTGTCAACCACGTTTAGTGATGGTTCAATCATGGCATGATCTACTATAAAATATGCCACAAGTTGGCCTTTCATATCCTTTAAAGGTTTATATGTCAGAGAAAACTTTGTTAAAGCTAGTGCCCAATTTTCAATTCGGCTATGCATAATAGGTTTAGACAACATATGTTTAATAATATCGTAATGAGATGAAACATAAACATCAACTGGTTTTATATATTGCTTTAATTTGATACAGGCAAAGTACAAGCATAGACACAGTTTCTCGATGAGATTGTACCTAGTTTCGGCATCTATTAACATTCTACTGAGGTAATATATGGGTCTCTCGATACCATTAATATCCTTTTGTGCCAACATACTCCCTATAGTTGTATCTGATGCAGCAATATATAAACTCATATTTCTCCTCCTACTATGAGGTAGCAAAATAGGAGGCTTTATAAGGTAACCCTTAATGGCGTCGAAAGCCTCTTGTTGCTCTGGTTCCCGGTGAAAATCACTTTCCTTCTTAATTTTGAGCAGTGGCGAAAACACCTTCGTCTTACCACTTAGATTTAATATGAAACGTCTTAAGAAGTTTATCTTTCCCAACAAAGACTGAAATTGCTTCTTTGTCGATGGGCTTTCGAGGTATAAGATCGCTTTTGTCTTATTTTGATTGATATTGATGCCTCGTTTGTGTACCACAAACCCCAGAAATTCTCCTGCGTGTACACCGAAAGCACATTTTAATGGATTCATTTTCAATCCATATTTCCTCATTCTATCAAACGAGAGTCGAAGGTGATCCAGGTGATCTCCTTGTGATGACGATTTTATCATGATGTCGTCGATATACACTTGCATAAAATTTTCAATGAAGTCATGAAATATGGAATTCATAGCCCTTTGATAGGTCGCTCCTGCGTTTTTTAAACCAAACGGAATCACGGCCCATTCGTATGTCCCTAAAGCTCCAGGGCATCAAAACGCTGTCTTGGGGACATCCTCTTCAACTATAAGAATTTGATTGTAGCCATAGTAACGATCAAGCATGCTCAGGTATTCAAAACCTGCGGCCGAATCAACCAGCATTTCCGCCACGGGCATTGAGTATTCATCCTTTGGCGTGGCGTTATTCAGATCTCTAAAGTCTATACAGATTCTAAGAGTTCCGTTTTTCTTAATGACAGACACTATGTTGGCTAACCATTCGATGTACCTCGTAGTTCTGATAAAGCGACTTTTGAGGAGTCTTTCGATCTCTTGCTTAATTTTCAAGGTGATGTCTGGAACAAATCGCCGAGGGTGTTGCTTCACTGGACTTTTCCTGGGTTGGATAGGCAGTCAATGCTCCACCATGCTTCGACTTAAACCGAGCATTTAGTTATAATCCCATGCAAAATAGTCTCTGTATTTGGTAAATACTTCAATCAACTTCACCCTTATTTCTGACCCTACCTTAGTACTTATGTAGGTTGGTCTTTTCGTGATCCCATCCCCCAAATCGATATCTTCAAGGGGATCTTATGCTTGCATCTTCTGGGATTCATCTGATGGGTTCTTTTCGAACCCCAAAGGCTCGTTGTCGTAAATGCAATCAATCGTCTGGCTTTCTGAAGATGTTGTTTGGTCTTGTTGACTATCTTCTAAACCTTCGGCCTCACATGTCAAATTTTGAAGCCTCTCCTTTTCCAGAATCGACTTTCTCTTGTTTTCAGCCAAATAGGCCAAAATTCGAGCCAAACTTTCTGACTCAGCAGTCATCTTCATCGACTGCATGCCACCCCGTAGGTGGAATTCCCGTCTCTGATCCTGTATCTTCCTTATTATCCCAGATGAAACCATGATCAAGGTCTAAGTTCAGAACTCGTCCAGTTTTGACAAAAGTGTAGGAACCTGATTCATCATCGCATGGCACTATATTCTCCAAGTGTTGGTCAAAAGAACTCTTGGAGCCCCTGTCGTCGACCCGATAATAACTTTGGTCGGCCTTGATGTTCTCCATGATGCCGTCTTTGCCCTAGATTATAAGTCTCTGATGAATCGTCGAAGGTACCGCTCCTATCCCATGGATCCATTCTCAACCCAGGAGTAAATTGAAATTATCTTTGGAGTTTATTACCATGAACAGTGTTAAGCGTGTTGTTGTGCCCATGGCGAGATCGACCTGGACAAAATCCATTATATTGTTGTTTTTCCCTTCATAGTTTGATAAGACCATATTGTGATGTCGAAGATCTTCGTCACCCTTTCCCATTTTCTTAAATAGAGTATGGGGCATCAGATTGATTGCAGCGCCTCCGTCGATAAAAACCTTGTTTACCGCTATTCCATCAACCTTCGCCCTGATGAACAAAGGCTTTAGATGATACATCATCCCTGGGCTAGTTTTTTCAAACGTGGCCTTCTGTTCCTCCACTACGTCGCTATCCATGACATAGTAGCACAGAGGTTTCCCTCCAACCGTTTCATCTGGCACAAAATCTTCTTCTGCTTCAGAGACTTCGGATACCATGTCGTATTCAGCTGGTAACACCGATACAATGTCGCAGTTTACAACGAAGTCATCACCATAGATGTCATCATTGGTTTCGTCGTACATGTCTTCGTCAAACTCCTCGTCAGATTGGGGGAGTATTCAGGCTCTCCTTCCTCTAGTTGAGGGTAGTACTCAGGTTCTTCTTCCTTCAATTCGCACTCGTTTCTTGGTTGTCTTTTTACTTCTGACGAACACTCCACGCTTGGGGAGGCTACCACCGCTTTTTCCCCATTGAGTCGATGGTCATGGCCACCATTTTTCTGTGTCCAGGTCTCAATACCTTTGGTATCTGTTTCTTCTGTCCAGAGGTTCCCACGGGTTTCAAATGTGGAGTGGTGGCGTCCTTCTCAGCTTTTTTGTTCCACTAGTAATGCCTCCATTGTGTCCTGGTCATCGGATTCTTTTATTTGTAGTTAGGAGATACCATGTAGCCTCTTTTCTTCTCTGTAGATGTTGTTTCCTTCTCCAACACTCTCCATTTCGGTTTCTTGCCCCCTTTCTAGTTGACGAACTCTATCCACTTTTCTTGTGGAACGTCGGTCGGCGGAATGAAAGTCTTTGGTCGAGATCGTTGAAACTGCCTTTTGTATTCTTCATTGCGTCGAGGTGCTCCATGCTTGTCGAACACAAATCGTGGGACGACAAGTTTCTCTTCCTCCAAAGCCTTGTTGTCAGCCTTCAATTTCTCAGCGGTTTTCTCGGTGAACACCGTACTGTACTTAGGGCATAGCAGAGCCTTTGACCCATTCACTCTGCACTTCTCTTGGAAGTTTGATAAACTTTCGCCTGGTTGGGGGTAGGCCGACTTGGATTTACTTTCAGCCTTATTTCTGAAACCCTCAGTAGTCTCGACCATCAGCACTTCAAAAGATTCAGCTAAGAACGCTGCTTCGGAAGCCTCTACGAGACCATCAGTAGTCTCGACCAGCATGCATTCGAGAGGCTCCGAGTAAAAAGCTTATTACACCTTCAGAGGATCAGAATCCACCTGCATTTTTGGCCTATTCGCCAAACGGGATCCTTCCTTCTTTCAAAGCCTTTTGCACCAAATCCCTGAAAAGAACACATTGGTGAGTTTTGTGACCAAGGAAATTATGAAATTTACAGAATCCCCTTTTCTTCTTTTGTTCTAGGGGGGATCTTGTAAACCCTGAGGGACGATAATTTAAACGTCTTTTACTAATAGATTAAAGATTCTGTCTCACTTAGACACGTTGAACGTATAAGTCTTAGCTATGTATTTATCTATTTTCTCGACTTCGATGGGGTTTTTTCCATTCGAAGGCTTTAAAAGCTTACATGCATATGGAGGTATGGGCTTAAGTTCCGCTGCGTTAACCTCGCTTCTATAGATTAGCTCTTCATCATTGGAAGAATAACCTTCGACTGCGATATAGGATATTTTTTCTTTCTTATGATATCGACCCGTCTTAGTCTTCTCAGCTTTCAGGCGTTCGATGCGTCGAACTTTGTCAGCCAATTGGGCCATATCTCTAAGATACTGAGTATCCAGCTTTTTCCTTATAGAGTGACCTAAACCCCCGACAATTATCTCGACTAACCCATGCTTAGGGACTTGAGTAAAGCATCGCGCTTTTCAACAGTCTAAACCTGTTTAGGTACTGATCAGCCGACTCAGCAACTTTTCATTTAACGCTAGCTAGTTCTTTGAGGCTAATCTTTGACTGCCCCATGTAAAATTGTTCATGGAACAATCTCTCCAACTGTGTCCACGTTTGGATTGACTGTGAGGGTAGCGTTGTGAACCACGTAAACACATTTTTCGTAAGAGAACTTGGGAAGTATTTTAACTTCAAATCTTCATTGTTCGCTATGTCGCCGACCTCAGTCTGATACCTGGCCACGTGTTCGATGGTGGACTCCTCAGTATCCCCAGCGAACTTGGTAAATTTCGGGACCTTCCATCCCCTAGGCAGTTCTGTCTGTAAGACAAAATCTGGCAAGGGTGAAGAGTAAGTTGGCCGTTGCAAGCATGGGCTTATTTCGTTTCGTACAATGATCTGTTCGACGATTGCCTCTAGGTTTTGCTCCCCAACAGCTGCATCGTGTCGAATTTGTCTGACCACCTGGTCGGAATCCTGGTTTCGGTTAACCATTACCACGGGGGGCCTTCGTGCCACCCTTGGGATCTGTTCAAATTCCTGATATTCTTGTTCGACAATATCGTCTGTCATTTCCTCTTGTCGGACTGGGGTTTCCGGTCGAGGAGGAGGCGTAGCATTCCGACGAGCCGGAGCTTTTAGGGCCCCAAAAAAGCCCCATTATCCTTGTCATTTGGGTTGCCAATTGCTGGTAACTTTGCATCGAATCTTGGATCAAAGACCTAAAGATGGTATCCATTTACTGAGTTAGCATATGTATCATTTCATGGTTATTCTCGTCCATCTGCTGTCTCATAACGACGACAGAACTTGACGTAAAAGTTGGGACCGACTGGGACGTCAGTCCAAAACATGAGGGTCGGCCGAGTGGAGTTGCCAAAGGTCCTAACCCCTGGTAACGTGGGAATGACGATGATGATGTTTCACCGTAAGTCGAACCGAGGTTATACATACTTGTCATAAACTCAGTCGGCATTCCCAACGTCGTGTGCATGGGGACCGTCAAACTAGGCATATATTGCCCAGAAGTTCCCATTGTTGTTGGTGTCGGCTTTTATGGCTGACACGGTGTCAGAATTAGACCTATAAACGCTGTCGAAACCGTCGATGCCACGCTAGAATCAACATCGACCGCCTGGGACGTCGCCTTGTCTCCTGCCAAAGACGTTTCTTTGTGTGGTCGAGGAGACGTCATTTTGCCACTGCGCAATCGCATACACCTAACGTTGTCGAACTCCCACCAGGTGTGCCAATTTGTTTCTTTGCCAACAATCTCTAACCTTCCTATGAGAGGGTTACTTGCAGGACCGGCTATAAAGTCTTGGACTTAGTGTTAAATGCATGATGTTTTAGTGGGCAATGTCTTTGAAATGATCAAAAGGAATAAATGTAACTCTTGGTAAGTTTGGAATGTAGTAAAAAGCAATGACAGACGAAAATATAGTGAAAGTAAAAGCAATAAAGTAAAGATAATTTGGTAAGTTTAAATGACTGATGAATATAAATGGAGGCAAATGTACATTTTGTAGGGAGATGACTATTTTCTCGTAAACGTTTTGATACTTTAAGTGTACTCCTATTGCAAATGCTAAAAATGTCACCCCACAAATGATCCCTAACACTTGCTTAAATACTAATAAAAAGTAACCGTCGAGAGTTACGAACATATCTTGAGATGACACGAAGATAACTGCCCACGTTTTTGGCCACCCACAATCATCCCTTACCATGGAGATGTTGGTGATTTTAGTATCACCCATGATTTTAGTAGTAATGAGATTTACTATAGGCCGATGCAATTATGCGTTAAAGCTTGGAAACGAGTTAGGAGTAGTGCGGAGATTCATATGAACTTTGGTATAAGAAACGACCCAACCTGACATTTCTACGTGTTTGGGGTTGTAGGGCCGTGGTTAGACTCCCGGACCCAAAAAGGAAAACTTTGGGTGAAAAGGGTGTAGCTTGCATCTTTGTTGGATATGTCGAGCACTCCAAGGCCTATAGGTTCTATGTTATAGAGCCTAATGACTCGATCTCTATTAACACAATTATAGAATCGAGAGATGCCATATTTGATGAGAACTGTTTCTCCTCTGTACCTAGACCAAAGGACTCTATACCTATTTCAGATGAATCTCTAAGAGATGATCATTCAAATGATGTGCCAAGTCAAGCACTTGAACCCCGTAGGAGCAAAAGAGCTAGAAAAACTAAATCTTATGGATCTGATTTCCAACTATATTTAGTTGAGGGATCAAAGGATCAGATTGACACTCAATATTATTATTGCTATAGTATTGAAGAGGATCCAAGAACGTATGATGAAGCTATCAAGTCTCGAGATTCTGCTTTTTGGAAAGAAGCAATTGATGAAGAGATTGGCTCTATCATGGAAAATAATACTTGGATACTATCTGATTTACCACCAGGTTGCAAACCATTGGGTTGCAAATGGATCTTCAAAAAGAAGATGAAAGTCGATGGTACAATTGACAAGTTTAAAGCTAGACTAGTTATCCAAGGCTTCAGACAAAAGGAAGGGATTGATTATTTCGATACCTATGCTCCTGTTGCCCGTATCACTACTATTAGATTGTTGATTGCCTTGGCGGCTATTCATAATCTAGTGATTCACCAAATGGATGTCAAAACAGCCTTTCTGAATGGTCATTTGGAAGAAGAAGTGTATATGAAGCAACCTGAAGGTTTTGTAATGCCTGGTAATGAACATAAAGTGTGTAAACTAATTAAGTCATTATATGGGCTAAAACAAGCTCCGAAGCAGTGGCATCAAAAGTTTGATGAGGTTGTTTTGTCCAATGGTTTCATTCTAAACCAAGCTGACAAATGTGTATATAGCAAATTTGATACATCCGGTAAAGGAGTTTTCATTTGCTTATATGTTGATGACATGTTGATCTTTGGCACCGACCAAAATCAAATTGATATAACAAAGAATTTCTTGTCATCAAAGTTCTCCATGAAAGATATGGGAGAAGCGGACGTTATTCTAGGAATTAAGATTAAACGGGAAAATAAAGGGATTGTAATTATGCAATCTCATTACATTGAGAAAATGCTCAAGAAGTTCAATTGTGAAAGTTGTTCTCCAGTAAGTACTCCAATGGATCCGGGAGAAAAACTTATGCCAAATACAGGTAAACCTGTAGATCAACTCGAATATTCAAGAGCTATAGGCTCTTTGATGTATGCTATGATTAGCACTCGACCGGATATTGCTTATGCGGTTGGAAAGTTGAGCAGATTTACGAGTAATCCTAGCCGGCATCATTGGCATGCGATAACTAGGGTATTCAAGTACTTGAAGGGTACAATGAATTATGGATTGTCATATATGGGATTTCCTTCGGTGTTAGAGGGTTATTCGGATGCTAGTTGGATAAATAATGCTGAAGATTCATCCTCTACAAGTGGATGGGTGTTCTTGCTTGGGGGAGGTGCTATCTCATGGGCTTCCAAGAAGCAAACATGTATAACTAGTTCCACAATGGAATCTGAGTTTGTAGCATTAGCTGCTGCTGGTAAAGAAGCAGAATGGCTAAGGAACTTGGTATACGAGATTCCGATATGGCCTAAACCGATATCACCAATTTCTATCCGTTGTGATAGTACTGCCACATTGGCTAAAGCTTATAGTCAAATATACAATGGAAAGTCTAGACATTTGGGTGTCAGACATAGTATGATTAGAGAATTAATCATGAATGGGGTGATATCTATAGAGTTTGTTCGGTCGCAACAAAACTTAGCTGACCACTTGACGAAGGGGTTAGCTAGAGACTTAGTAAAGAAGTCGGTAATTGGGATGGGATTAAAGTCCATTTAAATCTATTAGCTTTGATATACCCAATTCCCTTCTAATATGACGTTAGAAGCAGAATTCAATGTGGAAAGATCATAGTTAAAGATTGGAGCAATTATATTTATCTTCCCAAGGTATGTGCTCAGACCTGCAAGTGATGGTTAGGTTGAAGTATATCTTCTTAATGGTTCTTTTGAAAAATTGTAAATGCAGGTACAAGATTAAAAGAATCACCTATGTAAGCATGAAGTTTTGCCGCTTCAAGAAGTTTGGACTTGGCTTCCTATATGCTTATTAATGGATAAGGACACATGGCTTGTAAAGTGTCAAGTATGAATAGTAGAGTATTGTAAGAAACATATGTGTACTATATCTTCTGACATTCAAATGGATTGACGGGTTCAATCGCTATGACACCCAGATTTTCGAGTGTTTGAAATGTGTATTTGTACTAAAATGAAAATTCAATCGCAAGACATTTTCGTTTATGCATCTGTTTGATTGTAATATACCCTTATATATTTTATTGTATATATTAAGTAAATCAAGGATTACACTAAAATGGGGGGGATTTGTTGGTGATTTTAGTATCACCCATGATTTTAGTAGTAATGAGATTTACTATAGGCCGATGCAATTATGCGTTAAAGCTTGGAAACGAGTTAGGAGTAGTGCGGAGTGCACGCTCGTAGAGCCAACGTGTAATTGACTGCAAGTAATTGAAAACGGGGTTCCAATGGGCGTAGCCCCTGGCGGGGTGCGGGGCAGCGCCCCGCTGGGGTTCCAAGGGGCGAAGCCCCTGGCGGGGTGCGGGGCAGCGCCCTGCCGGGGTCCAAGGGGCAGAGCCCCTGGAATTTTCTTTTGAACGTTTGAACCTTCCCAGCCGTTATTACCGTTTTTCTTGAAAAGGTATGACTTTTTGTTTTCAGTTTTCGTTCTCCTATAAAAGGGGGAAATCTGGCCTCGGTTTAGGGTTACACACAAAAAACCATTCTACGTTCCAGAATCTTTCTTTTGCCAGAAACATTCTTTCTTCAAGAATTATCCCCACAAAGATTTCGTGAACCCAGGCATAAATAGGGTCGAAATACTTTGTTCGGAAAGTGAACGAACACGATTCTTCGAAGATTATCCAGGATTATCAATTAATTATCTAACAGGAGATGCCCTTCGACTTCAACCGGATCTCTTGATGTCGATCCATGGATTATCCAACTTCTTGTCGATCCCATATTCCGTCAGGCTTCCTAGTCGAGTGGACTTATCTTCTTTGATCGAAATTTGTCATCTAACAGCTACATGTAATGTTTGAGCTACATGTAACGTTTAGCTGATATTATTTGTACACTTTTGGTTTATTCATGGATTGAGTTATTGTTTGAGAATCTGATATTGCAGAAAACCAACCTTGTGGTGGCTGAGATTTTCTCTCTAATGTCTAGGGATGAAGCTAGGCATGCAGGGTAAGGACATTGAAGTTAATATAGAAGAGGAAGTCATGTTAATATAGAAGAGGAAGTCATTACTGACTACCTATGATTGAGTCAGCAGGCATTACATTCAAATAAGAAAAAAATGATTTGAAGACTAATCGTCTGTTAATGTAAATAGCAGTATTATAAACACAATAAATGTGTTTCTGTCTTTTTACGAAGTTAGAATCTCATAATTGTAATTTTAATATAAACAGGAATCAAATATTTTTTAATGCAAAAATAATTTTAGTTTACATGAATCTTTATTTTTTTCCGATTCATTTCTTAAATCACATCTTAATGTAATCAATAGAATATATTTCATTTATTATTTGATTTTCTTCAAGAGTGATTTTGAGGTTTATATATGTGAACTTGTAATCATACATTGGCTATTGATTTAATTAATTTTTAATATTAAAATAATTCATTATATTTAATTTCAACATAAATTGTGTAAAATTGACGGTATAAAATATTTATTGGCAATATATATTATAAAGTCTTTATTTTATATGGAATATTATAAAGTATATATTATTTTTTTAATTTTTTAATTTTTTAATTTCTTTCTAATTTCATTAATATAAGAAAAATTTATAAATAATTTATATATTTTAAATTATAAGCGTTTTAAGTATTTCACACAAATTAATAAGTGTCATTAATTTTGTATAAAAAATTTTAATTATATATAATTTTTTGGTATCATTTTTCATTAATATATGTGATTTTGTCAAAATGATTATTAATAAAAAATGAAGAAATTAATATAATTATAATTAAATACTGCAAATCTTTTCATACAAAATTTATATTGTTCTTTTAGAACAAAGGTTGGGCTTAATATAACTATTTTTTAAAAATACTTTTATTTATATTTCTAAATTTTCCAGTTAACATTCCGAAAGATCATAATAAAACATTTTTAGAAAATAAGTATTAGATATTTTATTAATTTTTGGCACATTAAATGAGATATTTTATCTGTGCAAATTAATTATACGACATTCTAGATTATTAAATTTAATTGAATGTCTATACACTATTAGAGGTTAAATGAACAGTTTTTTTTAATAAAGAACACGTGCAGTTTCTTTGTTATAACTCTTTTTTGTTACCGTTAAAATAAGTTTTTTTTTTAAAAATGAAATCGTTATTTTTTATCTTTCATCATTTTATTTAATAATAGCAATTCGTTATTTTTTATCATATGATTTACTTGTTGTTATTTTCTTTTCTTTTTTTAACTTTAATTTTTTTATAGGTTAAAAAACTGTTCATTAATATTTTCTAACAAGTTCATATATAAGTAGTTTTTGTATTTTTATAAATTTTTATATTTACATGTGTAGAATTCAATACAGTTGCATTTTATCTGTGCGAACACACATATATTTAACTAGTTAAATATATAAAATAAATTCGTTTATAGCGTGGGATCTAGTTAATAATAATATAATTCTGATATTTTTTTATTATAAACTAGACAATATGAAAGGAGTATGAAAAAGATATGATTTTTTTTAAAAATAAAAAATGCTAACGAGTTGTTAAGAAATTAAAATGGATAAGAGATTAAAAATATATTTTTTTAAAATATATATTCAATGCATTGAAAACATAAATAATTATTTTCAAAAAAATTATATATATTTATTAAATTGAACATAATATATTTTCTTTATTTGAAATTCTTAATCACTGTCTCAAAACAATGAACATTATCCTTTTAAATATGATAATAATTTAAATTAATTTAATAAGATTTTCAAACAAATAAAGGTATGTGGCTCGTCGTCAATCTTTATCCTTTTAGTATCCTAATATTAATATGAGTTATCTTGAATGATATCTTTCATAAAAACTAATTTTTATTACTATAAATATAAAGATTCAGATATGCTTGTTATATACACCCAATTACACCTCTATAGATATGCACATTTTATAACAAATACCCAATTCGACCTCTATATAAATATATGCACATTTTAGAACAAAGAAACAAATAGAAGAAATCACGTTGAGTAGCTTGGATTTTTTATCTAGAGTGGAAGAGAAATTAAATCCATTAACAATATATCATCATCATGATAATAAATCAAGGTGACAAAGAAGCTCAAAAGACATCATTGAACAAATATGCTTTGGCTTGTGCCATTGTCGCTTCAATGGTATCCATTGTCTCTGGTTATGGTAATATTATCACATTCTCTAATCTCTCTCATTTTTTTATTTCATTTCCTCTGTGCATTCCTCCAAAAAAATCTAATAGAGGTTGTTTTTCATATCAAAATCCTATTTGGAATTGATATTTGTTTTTAATCTCCTTGACTCTTTTTTAATTTTCTATTAAATATATTCTCTAATACTATATTTAATTTAATTTGTGTAAGGTGTTTGACTATTAAGTATATTTTCTGATATATGTTTTATATTGATTATTAAGTATATTTTTTAATGAAGATTAAAGGTAGTGTGTATTGACTGTTATCCAACAAAAATTTATCAATCAAATATATCATACAATTAATTTACAGGATGACATGAATATATGATGGTGTGGATTGACATAAAAAAAAATATTCCTAATAGTTAAATACCTTACATAAAATATAATAAAATATATAAAAAATATATATTTTATAGTCAAACACCGTAAATATAATATACTTTTTTTCTCTTTTCTAATATATAATATATAAGATGTTTGACTATTAAATATATTTTCTTATATATGTTTTATTTTGATTATTAAGTATATTTTCTACAATATATTTTATGTAAGGTTTCAATATAGATTTTACGGTTTATATTTGAAGTTAACTATTTTTATTATTTGATAAATATAAGAAAATTTATCAGATTATAGTTGTTCTGTTAAATCTAAATAATTTATACACATGGTTAATTTCAGATACTGGTGTTATGAGTGGAGCAATGATATTCATAAAAGAGGACTTGGGAATCAGTGACACACAACAAGAGATTCTAGCAGGAATCTTAAACGTATGTGCATTAGTAGGATCCTTAACCGCTGGAAGAACTTCTGATTATATTGGTCGTCGATACACAATCTTCTTAGCCTCTATACTCTTCATCATTGGTGCAGTTCTAATGGGTTATGGTCCAAACTACGCAATTTTAATGGTTGGAAGATGTATCTGTGGTTTAGGTGTTGGTTTTGCACTCATGATAGCACCTGTTTACTCAGCTGAAATTTCATCTGCAGCATCAAGAGGCTTTTTAACCTCTTTACCTGAAATTTGCATTGCTCTGGGAATTTTTTTAGGTTATATATCAAACTATTTGTTGGGAAAATATTTGAGTTTGAAACTTGGTTGGAGATTAATGCTTGGTATTGCAGCTGTTCCTTCAGTTTTTGTAGCTTTTGTTATTTTATCAATGCCAGAGTCTCCAAGGTGGTTGGTTATGCAAGGTCAATTAGGAAAAGCTAAAAAAGTTCTATTACGAGTTTCAAATACAACACAAGAAGCTGAACTTCGTTTCAAAGATATTAAAATTGCAGCTGGTATAGACGAGAATTGCACTGATGAAACTGTGATTCTACCTCAAAAATCACAAGGTGAAGGAGTTTGGAAAGAGTTGATTATAAGACCAACACCTTCTGTACGTTGGATATTAATTGCTGCAGTTGGAATTCATTTTTTTGAACATGCAACAGGAATCGAAGCTGTTATGTTATATAGTCCAAGAATTTTCAGAAAAGCTGGTGTTACAAGTAAAGAGAAGCTTTTGCTTGCAACAATTGGTGTTGGATTAACAAAGATTATTTTTCTATTAATTGCTTTGGTTTTGCTTGACAAAGTTGGTAGAAGAAGATTATTGCAGGTAAGTGTTGCAGGAATGATTGTTGGACTTACAACATTGGGTTTTAGCTTGACTATGGTGGAACATGCCCATGAAAAGGCTTCATGGGCTTTGACACTTAGTATTATGGCAACATATGTTTATGTTGGTTTCTTTAATGTTGGACTTGCACCTGTAACTTGGGTTTATAGTTCAGAGATATTTCCTTTGAGGTTGAGGGCACAAGGAGCAAGTATTGGAGTTGCTGTGAATAGGAGCATGAATGCTATTGTTTCAATGACTTTTATTTCTATTTATAAAGCAATCACAATAGGTGGAAGCTTTTTCATGTTTGCTGGGCTATCTGTAATAGCTTGGATATTTTTCTATTTTTATCTTCCTGAAACTAAAGGTAAGGCATTGGAGGAGATGGAGATGCTTTTCACCAAAAAAACTAAAGAGAAAAATGTAGCAATGGTGACTGGTCCAATGCATAATGTCTAGTATGGTTTGCTTCTATGTATATGTAACAAGTCATGCTTATTGTAAACCTTACTAAATTCAAAAAATACTTACTGTTTTTGTTTAAAAAATTCAACTTTAGATTAATGGGAATTATGTTTTTGTTTTTGTTAATATTAATTTCTCTTTAATAAGTTGTAGAGTATCCACTAATAAAATCCTGGTAAAATATAATAGATAATATGACATCGACACACAGCTTCCAACTCATTCATATTGTTGTCATCTTCATTTTTGGAATCATAACAAGTTTTAGTTCCCATTTCTTTATCACATATTAACAAATTATATGTGTCAAACAAATCACATGTATGATCACTATGTCAAAATGATTATCTTTAAAAGAGTCTTCTTTTATTAGGTCTCTTCTTGGATTGGTAGGATATGATACGAGCATGAGACTCAAACAAATGTGGTTTACAATGTCATCAAATGAAACCCATGGGAAGTTAACACAGAACTCCGTCGATGGCAACGTTCAAACAAGTTTCGTTTTTGATCTTACCCTCATCCTTTTGGTGATGATGATCATTAA
The DNA here is from genome assembly GCF_024323335.1 of Lathyrus oleraceus. NCBI lineage: Eukaryota > Viridiplantae > Streptophyta > Magnoliopsida > Fabales > Fabaceae > Lathyrus > Lathyrus oleraceus. Next base: position 207,486,512 of record NC_066582.1, read on the forward strand.
AGTTATTGACTTATTATCATCCTTTTGGTGATAACAAGTTTTGTTCTGATCTTACCTTCACCCTCTTGTTGATGGTGATCGTCTAAGTTGTTATTGACTTATTATCATCCTTTTGGTGACAACAAGTTTTGTTGTTTGAACTTACCTTCATCCTTTTGGTGACGGTGATCTTTGAAGTTGATGAATTAACTATCATCCTTTTAGTAGTAGTCTTGCTATTATCCTTTCGATAATGGAAAGCTTTATCAGGACAACCATCATCCTTTTAGTGATGGACATCATCCTTTTGGTGATGGAAATCTTTGAATTTTGTTGTGTCTAATTTTCATCCTTTTTGTGACAGCAAGTTTTGTTATTAATCTTACCATCATCCTTTTGGTGATGGCTACCTTTGAAGCTCGGTTTATCCATCATCCTTTTGGTGATGATGATCCTGGAAATCGTGGTGAATTACTATCATCCTTTTGGGGGTGGCAATTGACTCCACTATCATCCTTTTGGTGCCAGTTTTAGTCTTACCATTGTCCTTATATCAGTAATGACCCTTACAAGATTAGAGTGTCCTACTCCTAATGCCTTGGTGCTTTTAGAACTCGTTACATCTTCTTTATGCATTTCAAAGGACAAAATTTGGGTCTTTTCGTATTTAATTGCCTTCCACCACGAATGTATGAAGACCGTTGTCATTCTCACCTTCCAGTTCAAGTTAGTTAAATAGGGGCAGCTGTCATACCCCAATTTTATCCAGTCATTTTAATATTTTCATAAATTTCATTTCATTTTTTAATTTGCATTAGTTGTACAGCATGACATGCATTTCATCATGAATAATACTTAAAATATCAGTCGGAAAAAATTATTGAAAATACAGACAAATTGGTTAAATCATTTCTCAAGTACGTGCAAAATCAGCGGGTAAAAAGTTTTGAAATTAAACTTGTAGACGCTAGTATTATTAATCTACGGTTCGCGTAGTTCAGCCTGGTGTGCTCGTTATATTTTTCAATGACTTCTTCAGCTGCATTTTAATCTATTTGAGTCCTTTAACCGGTGAAAATTTATTTTAGAATTTGAAGAAACGTTGTATTTTTCCAATAAGTATATTTTGTGCTGGTCATTTTAGTGAATCCGATTTAATTTTTTTAGCAAATTTCCGCCCGACTTTTATTCATTTTTAGTCGTTTTATTTTTATTCTTTTGCCAAAATATTCAGAAAAAATAAATAGAATTTTTTATGTTCTTATTGTAATTTTATCATGATTATTTAAAAAATAGTGAATTTTATTTGAATTAATTGATTTAACCCCATTTAAATCAATTAAATCATCTAGAAGGGGCAACTTTGCCATTTTTAAATTAGTTGTGTTTCTTTGAGCCAATCGAGATCGTCGATTCAAATTTATTAATGGTCCTCCTTAGCAATCCACACTTATTCCATTTATCCAATCAAAAATTAGGATTTCATTAATACTATTATAAAAAAATATGAAAAAAATAAATAAAATAAAAAGTCTCTAATACTCTCTCTCTCGCTGGAAAAGAATCTTATCCTCTTCTTTGGTGGGACCATCAGATCACACGAGGTTACCCCTTTCCTCAATCCACTCACGTCTCTCTCTTCTAACAAAAAAGAAAAGGAAAAAGAAAAGGCAGATAAAAAGAAAAAAAAACCCTCACTTCTCTCTGATCTCTGCGACCGGAAAAGAAAACAAAAGAGAAAATTGGAAACAGTTTCCTCTTTCATCTTCCTCACCCTTCCGGCAACACCCTTCCATTCACGGGCGCACCACCGACCCACACGAGCCACAATCCATTTTCATCATCATCGGCTCCTCTTCAACACCCTCAATCACCTCCCACTTTCGGCACCGTCGCCGACCGGCCACCATAACCTCTACTCTCCGTTTCCATCACCGAAAAACCACCGCCGCCGCAGAAACCCACTCAGCATCTTCCAAAACCCCTTGCGAACCAAAACGACAAACCTCGCTTTAACCTTATCTCTTCCTTTTTCCGATTTTCCACACCGTCGTCAACATCAATCGGTTCTCTTCTTCACGAAACCCTTCGCCGGCAACCACACCCTTCCGCCGGAATCAACACAACCCTCTAACCCTCCGCGAATTCCATACCACGATCATCCTACACTCACGACCGCAAACCACCCATTATTCCGAAAAACCACCGCCTCCGCAGAAACCCACTCAGCATCTTCCAAAACCCCTCGCGAACCAAAACGACAAACCTCGCTTTAACCTTATCTCTTCCTTTTTCCGATTTTCCACACCGCCGTCAACATCAATCAGTTCTCTTCTTCACGAAACCCTTCGCCGGCAACCACACCCTTCCGTCGGAATCAACACAACCCTCTAACCCTCCGCGAATTCCATACCACCTCCGTCCTACACTCACCACCGTAAACCACCCATTATTCCTAATACCGCAAAATTTGTCTGTTGTTGTTGTGTTCATTTTTTCTTGCAGGAAAAAGAATCAACGTTTGGTTTGAGTATGTTCATTAGGAGCGGAAGAAGAGGATTCGCAGGGGATCTCATCATTCCAAGTTTTCTTTCACTGAGTAACTCATTTATTTAAGTAAGAGAGAAGAAGATTGATGAAGCTGAGAAATTGAATGCATTAGTTTTAAGGCAGGACAACCACAACTCTCTTCAATCTTCCATCGTCATCAACCACAAATAACCTCAACCACCGCTCGGTAACCAGTATCTCCTTCGCCGCTACTTCGTTCACATCTCTCCATTCATCAACTCAACAACTCGATCCATTTTTCACCGTCGGATTGGCGTCCACCATCTTCACCGCCGTCTTCCATCGACCAAGTGGAGGTGGTGTTTTTATTCATAGTTGATTTTAACCTTTCTTTTTCTCTTCTTTCTGTTAGATTGTATACATAAGATTGATTATGTTTAAGTTTTCATATAAGGTTAGCTTTATGTTTGTTTTAGAGTTGATACTAGACATGATTGGAAATGAAGTTTTTGTGTTGAGTTTTGCTTTGATTGTGAGAAAATTGTTTGTTTGTACCTTATGGAGAACCTGCAGAAAATCCATGGAGGAAGACGCGTCATCTGGTTTGGGATGATTCGCGTTATTATTTAATGTTGATTTTAAATGTCCCAGTTGGACAAGGTCAAAAATGGTTTTTTTCGCCATCATCCTCCATGCCTTCTACTGTCTTCAGTTATGTTTTATTTATTGTTACTTGATTTTTGTATTATTACTATTGAGAGAACTTGTGTTATTTTGACTATTGGAATTTGGGGTGTTGAGAAATTAGGTCCATTTTTTATACACTTTTGTTTTTATTAGTTATCTCTCCCATGCATTGTGAACATTGATTTTTTGCTATTGGATTGCTTATTCATATTCATTGCGTTCCACGGATTCGATAATCTTATGTCGTTATGCCGATAAATTCCCAATAAATCAATGGAATATTTCACCGCGTTGTAATCTTACGGATGACATTAATTGTGTTGTCATTTCGTGCAAACCGGTTCTTGAGCATATTTTGTAACCGATTCAATTAAACAAGGCGATACTGTCACTTAATTCTTTCTCTTTAACTATAATAAACTAGTCAATTAATTTTTGACCAATTAGTTAATTACTATTAATTAATTTTAATTAACATGATTATTTGATTTAATTAAATAATTCTGATAATCAATTTTAATTAATTTAGTTAATCAATTTAATCGAATTTTAATCAATTAATTTTGGTAATTAAATATTGATCAATTTCTTTCACTATCATCATTTTGCATCATTTCTAAACCAAAAACCCATTCTATCTCGCACATAAGCGGAAATCTTGGTCCAACGCCAAATAATTCATTTCAAACCCGATTAAGTCATAACCACGCAAATTCCAATCTTTTTTCTTCTAAGCAATACAACTTCTAAAAATATTCTCTTATAATGTAAACATGGGATGAAAAGGATATAGGAAGCGTTCGCTTCACTATTTCTCAAGTACTGGCGCACGCCATATTACTCGAACTCTTGTCACCCGATTAAAGCTTCATCTACAATAATCGAATCATTTCTCTCAAATTAATACAAATTTTATACCTTTTTAATTCTAAACCTCGGATAATAAAAGGATGGGAGGCGTTCGCCTCACTATCTCTCGATTGTTCGAATAATTGGTGTACGCCATATTGATCGAATTCTCGTCATCCAATTAAAACCGCAATTGTACAAAATTCAAAATTATTTTCCTATATCAAATTAACACAACATCTAAGAACATATCTTTTATAAATTTCGGATTGATAAAAGGATGGGAGGCGTTCGCCTCACCATCTTTCGAATAATTGATCGATTGGCGCTCGCCATATTGCTCGATTTTCTTTCGACTTCCGATTAAAGCATGCTAAATAAACATTGGATAAAGGAATGAGTGGCGCACGCCTTATTATTCCTTGAATATGCAAATGGGAGGCGTACGCCTTACTACAGTGCACTATTCAATTTCCGCAAACAAACTTTCAATAATAAATTAAACGAAAAGGGAGTAGAAGGTGTTCGCCTTATTATTCCTCGAAGGAATTGAACGATTGATGTGCACCATATTGCTCAATCTTTCGTCGTTCTTCAAAAATATCTTAAACATACTAAACCTAACTTCTCGCCCCCGTGTGATCGAAACCAATCAAACAAAACATCAAACATATCAATTCAACTTGTCACCCCCGCGTGACCAAAACTCTTTTCAAAATGAACATTTTTAATCCTTTCTAATGCGCACCACAAACTAGTGCTTAAGCCTCCGCCGAGAGTAGACAAGTCAACGTTTAGCCTTTAGAACGTGATCTACACAATCTTTCATTAAAAAAGAACATTTAAGCATTGCAACTGGTGAAAAGGTTTCATCATAGTCAATCCCATGAATTTGTTTGTATCCTTTTGCAACCAGTCTTGCCTTATAGGTATGTACCTTACCATCCATGTCAGTCTTCTTTTTGAAGACCCACTTGCATCCTATAGGGTTAACTCCTACAGGAGGCTCTACCAAGGTCCAAACTTGGTTTGTGTACATGGAATCCATTTCAGATTTCATGGCTTCTAGCCACTTCTCAGACTCGGGACCAGTTATGGCCTCTTGGTAGGTCACAGGCTCATCTTGATCCATGAGTAATACATCACCTTGATCAGTTATGAGATATCCATATCTCTCAGGTAGTTGACGTATCCTGCTTGACCTACGCTGGTTTTGTTCTACTTGAGCAGGTTGCTCTTCCACAACTTCTTGTGTTTCCTGCTCTAGTTCCTCCATAGGTGTATCTATGCTTTGTGATTCTTGAATTTCTTCAAGCTCTACTTTCTTCCCACTGGTTCCTTTGGAAATAAAATCCTTTTCTAGGAAAACTCCAGTTCGAGCGACAAATACTTTGCCTTCAGAAGGATTGTAGAAGTAATACCCCTTTGTTTCTTTAGGATATCCCACAAATAAGCATTTATCAGATTTGGGCTCAAGCTTAGTTGAAATTTGTCGTTTCACATAAACCTCGCAACCCCAAATCTTCATGTAAGACATATGTGGTTTCTTACCACTCCATATCTCATATGGTGTCTTATCAACCTTCTTGGATGGAACACGGTTAAGTGTGTAAGCTGCTGTCAATAGTGCATGTCCCCAAAAGGAGTTTGGAAGATCTGCGTGACTCATCATGGATCGGACCATGTCTAACAGGGTTCGATTTCTTCTCTCAGATACACCATTCCATTGGGGTGTTCCAGGAGGAGTAAGTTGGGATAGGATCCCACACTCTTTCAGATGGTCATCAAACTCTAGGCTTAAATACTCACCACCTCGATCTGATCGAAGAGTTTTAATATTCTTACCTAGTTGGTTTTGTACTTCATGCTTGAATTCCTTGAACTTTTCAAAGGACTCTGATTTGTGTTTCATTAAATACACATAACCATATCTACTGAAATCATCAGTGAATGTGATGAAGTACTGAAAACCTCCTCTGGCTGGTATGTTCAGTGGTCCACATACATCAGTATGTATGAGGGCCAAAAGATCATTAGCTCTTTCACCTTTTCCTGTGAATGGAGATTTTGTCATCTTTCCAATTAAACAAGATCTGCATGTCTCATATGATTCATAATCAAAAGAGTCCAAGAGTCCATCTTTATGGAGTTTGGAAATGCGTTTCTCATTTATGTGGCCTAATCGACAATGCCAAAGGTAAGTTGGATTTAACTCATTAGGTTTCATCCTTTTAGTATTAATGTTATATATAGGCATTTCGAGATCAAGGACATATAGTCCATTGCTCATTTATGCAGTAGCATAGAATATATCATTCAAATAAATTGAGCAACAATTGTTCTTTATTATAAATGAAAAACCAAACTTGTCCAAACAAGAAATGGAAATAATATTCCTGCTAATTGCAGGTACATAATAGCAGTTCTCTAACTGAATTATTAAACCACTAGGTAAAGTTAATACATAAGTTCCTACGGCTAAAGCAGCAACCTTTGCTCCATTGCCAACTCGTAGGTCAACTTCACCTTTTGCCAAATCTCTACTTCTTTTTAGCCCCTGCACATTTGTACAAGTGTGAGAACCGCATCCAGTATCTAATACTCATGATGCATAAGTAGATGAATTAATAACAAAAATACCTGAAGTTGAAGTCTCTACTCCATTCTTCTTATCTTCCAGGTACTTTGGGCAGTTTCTCTTCCAGTGTCCGGTCTTACCGCAATGGAAGCAGGTGCCTTCTTTTGCTATGCCTCCACTAGGCTTCAAAGCAGCAGTGGGTCTGGGATTTGCAACTTCCTTGCCCTTCCCCTTATCACTCTGCTTAGTGGGCCTTTTGTTCTGCCTCTTTCCATTTCCGATCATCAGAATGGACTTCCCTTTTGACTTCAGATTCTGCTCAGCAGTTCTTAACATGGCTAGCAGTTCAGGAAGAGATTTGTCCATATCATTCATATTGAAATTTAGGACAAATTGACTGAAACTATCTGGCAACGATTGCAAGATCAAATCAGTCGCAAGTTCCTTTTCGAGGGGAAAGCCCAATCTCTCAAGGTTTTCCACATACCCAATCATCTTGAGTACATGGGGACCTACAGGGGCTCCCTCAGCTAACTTGCTTTGAAAAAGGGCTTTTGAAACTTCAAACCTCTCATGCCTTGCTTGCTCTTGATAGAGCAACTTCAGGTGTTCGATCATATCGAACGCTGACATGTTCTCATGTTGCTTTTGCAATTCTGAGTTCATGGTAGCTAGCATGAGACAAGCAGTTTCATTGGCATCATCGACATGCTTCTTATAAGCATCTCTTTCTGCCTTAGGTGCAGAACTAGGAGGTTCCTCTTCAGGAACAGGAGTCTCCAAGACATACAGCTTTTTATCATGTTTGAGGACAATCCTCAGGTTTCGGTGCCAATCCAGGAAATTTGTCCCAGACAATTTTTCCTTGTCAAGGATTGATCGCAAGATGTTGTTAGAGGTGTTTGTTGTCATGGTAATCTACATAAGAATTAAGAAAATATAAGTATCATTGACATATTTAATTAGGCCTTTAATCAAATATGCTCCCATTATTTTACTCAAAACAAATGACCCTCATCATTTGATTCGGAAAATCCCGTTGGAAGATTTTCTAGTGGGTCGAGATCCATATTTCACTTCGTTCTAAGTCCGCGTAGGCGGATTACACAAAACTAGGTTATTTAGGTAGGAACTCCTTCCAGTTGTATCTCATACAACTCTCGAAAATTTCAGTTGGGTGAATAACTCCTTATTCCAATCCATCATATGGATCATTCCCAACTCTTGCTTCTAAAACATATATAAGAAAATTATAATTAAGTTTGACCCATTGTTTTAGCAGTTGGATATTACAATTATCCCATCGCACCTTACCAATATAGAACATGCACCTCGCTTTGGCGAAACCTACATTATTCGATACTAGTCTTGATGAGTGCTAAAACTTGGAAAGCAAACATATATAATATTCTCATAATTTGTTTAGTTAAGTTTGACCCATTGTTTTAGCAGTTGGATATTACAATTATCCCATCGCACCTTACCAATATAGAACATGCACCTCGCTTTGGCGAAACCTACATTATTCGATACTAGTCTTGATGAGTGCTAAAACTTGGAAAGCATAAACTTAATATTTTAGTTTGAGGGAATTGCAATTGTTATGATCTCACCGGCTTGTTTATCATATAACTCGTCTCTCACATGCATCAACATACATTCACATGCATCAACATACATACACAATGAAACAGTTATGGCCCCTAGCGCAATTGTTCTCCCAAGCCAATGAGAGAACCTAAGCTAACCTAATAACGATCTAAGCTTCTCCAAGCAAGATCTTCAAGGTTGTCCTCCTTTAGTATTGAGTTCTTCTCTAAGCTTCTCCAAGCAAGATCTTCAAGGTTGTCCTCCTTTGATCTTGAATTCTTCTCTTTCTTCATATCATTATTCTCCTTTGATATTGAATTCTTCTCTTTCTTCATATCATTACATTACAGAAGAAACTCGTTTTACATACGAGGGTTTGAGATGAGAAAAGAAGTTACATTAAGAGATCAAAAGGAGAGGCACGACACGCAGGTCGTATTTAAAAAACCCAAAATAAAATAAAGAAAGACTAAGGCCATAACTGATCACAACAAGGCAATAATAACAAACACATTATTATTATTAATTTTAATTCCTTTAATTAACTAAAACTAAATTGAATTTCGGCGACCGATCACACTACGCAGAGTTAGCGGACGGGGTCAAGGGGCAGCGCCCTTGCGGGGTTGGAGGGGCAGCGCCCCTGTCCAAAATTTTAATGAACAATTCATTTGACATGGACATTGTTTTGCATGAACACAACCCTTGCGTAGTCACAAAACGGGAACCCCAAAATTTTGACTCTGGGAGTGTGACGACCGTCACAGGAGTGTGACGACCGTCACAGGTAATGTGAGTGTGACGACCGTCATGGGTGTGTTACGACCGTCACGCATCCAGTTTGTTACGCCTGTTACGCTCGTCACACGAGCTTCACGCAGCCAAAGTAAGAAACTTTGAAACAGTCAACACGCTCGTCACACGAGCTTCACGCAGCCAAAATAACAAACTTTGAAACAGTCAACTGACGTGTTCCAAAAGCCCTAAATTCACAACTCTTTGACGGCACAACCCTTGCGCCGTCACCAACCCTAATGCGCCAATTTCATACCGTCAAACACACCTCGATTGTTGATTCAGTATGATTGATCAACAGGTCATTGCTTCACCATACTAATGTCGGATTCCGAAGCAAATGACCATTGATCGCTCAAAGGAAAACAATCATTTAGTGTTCGAGTGAATGAAACAGAAACAGTATATCACATATACCGTACTTTGCATTAGGATTACTTATATCATATATAAGTTGATCGGTCTCAATTGTGTAACCTATGGACGATCGATGTATCGCTGCTTCACCATACTAATGTCGGATTCCGAAGCATAGTCAACATCAATCATCCAACTCGTACACTCATGATGCCAAATTTAATTGCCCGTTTAATTAATTGATTCATTCTGTCTTTTAATCATATTAATACAGAAATTAAACACCTATCCGATTCATGGTTTCGTAAGTGGCTCTGATACCACTGAAGGAGAATTGCGACCCAAAGCGCAGCGGAAATTAAAATTTCTCCTTTAGAGATCCTTACGAATGGTCATGATCAGTGATAGAATATTTACCTCTTATGACGGTTGAAACCTTTGGTGCAGATCTCTTGTGACGATCAAAACCTTTGATGCAAATCCACGAAGCGATCACGAACGTTGAACGATGACAACGTCTCTACTCAGTCCACACGAACGGTTTCCTTCAATCTCAGTGCTAGCTGGTACGAATGAAGGCTTTGAGTAAGAGAGAGAGAGAGAGAGAGAGAGAGAAAACGAAAAGAATGCAACCGCAAATTTTTGCTTCTGCACAAGGGTTCTATTTATAGAACCACTTGTGTGGGCTTCAAGCTAAAAGCCCACTTAAGTGTATTTTGGCCCATATCTTATAATATGCCCAAAATCACTTAAGCTCATGGTACCTTACCATATTTCGTATTCTACTCAAGTACATCGTACCTTACGATGCTCTATAACTCACTTAAGGGCACCGTACCTTACGGTATTCCTTAGTTACTCTATCTCTCATCAATCCGTCCTTTGTGTGTGACCCTGTAGGTTTTCGTGACGTTGGCAATTATATTAAATCACGCATTTAACATAATAAACAGTGAGCGGTATCTAGCAACACATCACTGCTACCCAAGACACGAAAATGTCAAGTGATCTGACAATTCCTTCTGTGATAATAATTATGTGTATAATTACCCTTTTGCCCTTATGTCTATATTGAACACAAGGCATAGACCGTGTCATCCTTGTCCAGTTCAATATTGGGCCCATAGACATTTATCCTGTTATGCAGGATGGGCAAATTCCATCTAGGTCACTCATGTCCCTCAGCATGCTTTGTGGAGTACCCATCAACTGTCTTTATGGTTATCCAGTTACGGACAACGTTGGATCAGCAATAAAGCACTCGACTCTACATCTAGGGTCCATAGTGGTTTCAGGTCGAAGAGTGGAACACACTATTATCACCATGAGAATAACTTATGACACCTTGCATAACTTTCTATATAGTATTCTCATAGCGGGTCAATCCGGTATAAATATTACTCCTAATATTCATACCTATGTTTAAGACTTGATAACTCTTTATCCATGATCCATGAGATGTGATCATCAGTCTACAAACATAATAGTCTTAATGCTTTAATGTTATCCCACTTCACACTAAAGCTCGACTACGGATACTTTAGGAATAGTGTCCTTATGTTTAATGTGTTCTCATGATTAAGTCACACTTAATACATTAAACGGACTATCTATTCCAGGGACTTTATTAATCAACCATAATAAAGAGAATGCCTTTTATTATTCGATACAAGTACCAAAATGTATTGGCCTCTAGGGCTTACACCAACAATCTCCCACTAGCACTAGAGCCAATCAGGCATACCCCGTATGCCCATTGATCTAGTATGGCCATCATGCTTCTGCTGCGCAAGAGGCTTTGTCAGTGGGTCAACTATATTGTCAAGTGTAGGTACTCTGCATATTCTCACACAACGTCTAAGTATGTGTTTGGATCGTCGGTGAGATCTAGGCTCCTTAGCTTGTGCGATAGCACCATTGTTATCATAATAGATACCAATGGGATCCACAATGCTAGGGACTATGCCAAGTTCACTAATGAACTTTTTGATCCAAACAACTTCTTTTGCTGCACTTGAGGCAGCAATATACTCGGCCTCGGTTGTAGAATCAGCAACTGTATCTTGCTTTGAACTTTTCAAGCTCACAGCGCCACCATTTAAGCAAAACACATAACCAGATTGCGATCTAAAGTCATCCTTATCTGTCTGGAAGCTAGCATCGGTGTATCCAATTACAGCCAACTCTTCCTGACCTCCATATATCAAGAATGAGTCCTTAGTCCTTCTTAAATACTTAAGGATATTCTTGACAGCTACCCAGTGAGCATCACCAGGATCAGATTGGTACCTACTCGTTGCACTCAAAGCATACGAGACATCTGGTCGAGTACATAACATGGCATACATGATAGATCCTATTGCAGATGCATATGGAATCTTATTCATGCGATCCCTTTCTTCCTTAGTTAAAGGGGATTGTGTTTTTGATAGACACAGGCCATGTTGCATAGGTATGAATCCTTTCTTGGAATCATGCATATTAAAGCGTCTCAACACTTTGTCTATGTATGTACTCTGACTTAGGCCAAGCAGTTTTTGTGATCTATCTCTATAGATTCTGATTCCTAATATATAGGCTGCTTCACCTAGGTCCTTCATAGAAAAGCATTTCCCCAACCAAGACTTTACTTGTTGTAGGGTAGGGATATCGTTTCCAATGAGTAATATGTCATCTACATATAATACCAGGAAAACGATCATGCTCTCACTAACCTTCTTGTAGACACAAGGCTCATCTTCGTTCTTGATGAATCCATATTGTTTTACTGTTTCATCAAAACGAAGATTCCAGCTTCTGGAATTTTGCTTCAATCCATAGATTGATCTTTGTAACTTACATATCTTTTGGGCTTCCTCTGGTATGTCAAATCCTTCAGGCTGTGTCATGTACACATCCTCAAGAAGATTTCCATTAAGGAAAGCAGTTTTGACATCCATCTGCCATATTTCATAATCATGATATGCAGCGATAGCAAGTAAAATCCGAACAGATTTAAGCATTGCAACTGGTGAAAAGGTTTCATCATAGTCAATCCCATGAATTTGTTTGTATCCTTTTGCAACCAGTCTTGCCTTATAGGTATGTACCTTACCATCCATGTCAGTCTTCTTTTTGAAGACCCACTTGCATCCTATAGGGTTAACTCCTACAGGAGGCTCTACCAAGGTCCAAACTTGGTTTGTGTACATGGAATCCATTTCAGATTTCATGGCTTCTAGCCACTTCTCAGACTCGGGACCAGTTATGGCCTCTTGGTAGGTCACAGGCTCATCTTGATCCATGAGTAATACATCACCTTGATCAGTTATGAGATATCCATATCTCTCAGGTAGTTGACGTATCCTGCTTGACCTACGCTGGTTTTGTTCTACTTGAGCAGGTTGCTCTTCCACAACTTCTTGTGTTTCCTGCTCTAGTTCCTCCATAGGTGTATCTATGCTTTGTGATTCTTGAATTTCTTCAAGCTCTACTTTCTTCCCACTGGTTCCTTTGGAAATAAAATCCTTTTCTAGGAAAACTCCAGTTCGAGCGACAAATACTTTGCCTTCAGAAGGATTGTAGAAGTAATACCCCTTTGTTTCTTTAGGATATCCCACAAATAAGCATTTATCAGATTTGGGCTCAAGCTTAGTTGAAATTTGTCGTTTCACATAAACCTCGCAACCCCAAATCTTCATGTAAGACATATGTGGTTTCTTACCACTCCATATCTCATATGGTGTCTTATCAACCTTCTTGGATGGAACACGGTTAAGTGTGTAAGCTGCTGTCAATAGTGCATGTCCCCAAAAGGAGTTTGGAAGATCTGCGTGACTCATCATGGATCGGACCATGTCTAACAGGGTTCGATTTCTTCTCTCAGATACACCATTCCATTGGGGTGTTCCAGGAGGAGTAAGTTGGGATAGGATCCCACACTCTTTCAGATGGTCATCAAACTCTAGGCTTAAATACTCACCACCTCGATCTGATCGAAGAGTTTTAATATTCTTACCTAGTTGGTTTTGTACTTCATGCTTGAATTCCTTGAACTTTTCAAAGGACTCTGATTTGTGTTTCATTAAATACACATAACCATATCTACTGAAATCATCAGTGAATGTGATGAAGTACTGAAAACCTCCTCTGGCTGGTATGTTCAGTGGTCCACATACATCAGTATGTATGAGGGCCAAAAGATCATTAGCTCTTTCACCTTTTCCTGTGAATGGAGATTTTGTCATCTTTCCAATTAAACAAGATCTGCATGTCTCATATGATTCATAATCAAAAGAGTCCAAGAGTCCATCTTTATGGAGTTTGGAAATGCGTTTCTCATTTATGTGGCCTAATCGACAATGCCAAAGGTAAGTTGGATTTAACTCATTAGGTTTCATCCTTTTAGTATTAATGTTATATATAGGCATTTCGAGATCAAGGACATATAGTCCATTGCTCATTTGTGCAGTAGCATAGAATATATCATTCAAATAAATTGAGCAACAATTGTTCTTTATTATAAATGAAAAACCAAACTTGTCCAAACAAGAAATGGAAATAATATTCCTGCTAATTGCAGGTACATAATAGCAGTTCTCTAACTGAATTATTAAACCACTAGGTAAAGTTAATACATAAGTTCCTACGGCTAAAGCAGCAACCTTTGCTCCATTGCCAACTCGTAGGTCAACTTCACCTTTTGCCAAATCTCTACTTCTTTTTAGCCCCTGCACATTTGTACAAGTGTGAGAACCGCATCCAGTATCTAATACTCATGATGCATAAGTAGATGAATTAATAACAAAAATACCTGAAGTTGAAGTCTCTACTCCATTCTTCTTATCTTCCAGGTACTTTGGGCAGTTTCTCTTCCAGTGTCCGGTCTTACCGCAATGGAAGCAGGTGCCTTCTTTTGCTATGCCTCCACTAGGCTTCAAAGCAGCAGTGGGTCTGGGATTTGCAACTTCCTTGCCCTTCCCCTTATCACTCTGCTTAGTGGGCCTTTTGTTCTGCCTCTTTCCATTTCCGATCATCAGAATGGACTTCCCTTTTGACTTCAGATTCTGCTCAGCAGTTCTTAACATGGCTAGCAGTTCAGGAAGAGATTTGTCCATATCATTCATATTGAAATTTAGGACAAATTGACTGAAACTATCTGGCAACGATTGCAAGATCAAATCAGTCGCAAGTTCCTTTTCGAGGGGAAAGCCCAATCTCTCAAGGTTTTCCACATACCCAATCATCTTGAGTACATGGGGACCTACAGGGGCTCCCTCAGCTAACTTGCTTTGAAAAAGGGCTTTTGAAACTTCAAACCTCTCATGCCTTGCTTGCTCTTGATAGAGCAACTTCAGGTGTTCGATCATATCGAACGCTGACATGTTCTCATGTTGCTTTTGCAATTCTGAGTTCATGGTAGCTAGCATGAGACAAGCAGTTTCATTGGCATCATCGACATGCTTCTTATAAGCATCTCTTTCTGCCTTAGGTGCAGAACTAGGAGGTTCCTCTTCAGGAACAGGAGTCTCCAAGACATACAGCTTTTTATCATGTTTGAGGACAATCCTCAGGTTTCGGTGCCAATCCAGGAAATTTGTCCCAGACAATTTTTCCTTGTCAAGGATTGATCGCAAGATGTTGTTAGAGGTGTTTGTTGTCATGGTAATCTACATAAGAATTAAGAAAATATAAGTATCATTGACATATTTAATTAGGCCTTTAATCAAATATGCTCCCATTATTTTACTCAAAACAAATGACCCTCATCATTTGATTCGGAAAATCCCGTTGGAAGATTTTCTAGTGGGTCGAGATCCATATTTCACTTCGTTCTAAGTCCGCGTAGGCGGATTACACAAAACTAGGTTATTTAGGTAGGAACTCCTTCCAGTTGTATCTCATACAACTCTCGAAAATTTCAGTTGGGTGAATAACTCCTTATTCCAATCCATCATATGGATCATTCCCAACTCTTGCTTCTAAAACATATATAAGAAAATTATAATTAAGTTTGACCCATTGTTTTAGCAGTTGGATATTACAATTATCCCATCGCACCTTACCAATATAGAACATGCACCTCGCTTTGGCGAAACCTACATTATTCGATACTAGTCTTGATGAGTGCTAAAACTTGGAAAGCAAACATATATAATATTCTCATAATTTGTTTAGTTAAGTTTGACCCATTGTTTTAGCAGTTGGATATTACAATTATCCCATCGCACCTTACCAATATAGAACATGCACCTCGCTTTGGCGAAACCTACATTATTCGATACTAGTCTTGATGAGTGCTAAAACTTGGAAAGCATAAACTTAATATTTTAGTTTGAGGGAATTGCAATTGTTATGATCTCACCGGCTTGTTTATCATATAACTCGTCTCTCACATGCATCAACATACATTCACATGCATCAACATACATACACAATGAAACAGTTATGGCCCCTAGCGCAATTGTTCTCCCAAGCCAATGAGAGAACCTAAGCTAACCTAATAACGATCTAAGCTTCTCCAAGCAAGATCTTCAAGGTTGTCCTCCTTTAGTATTGAGTTCTTCTCTAAGCTTCTCCAAGCAAGATCTTCAAGGTTGTCCTCCTTTGATCTTGAATTCTTCTCTTTCTTCATATCATTATTCTCCTTTGATATTGAATTCTTCTCTTTCTTCATATCATTACATTACAGAAGAAACTCGTTTTACATACGAGGGTTTGAGATGAGAAAAGAAGTTACATTAAGAGATCAAAAGGAGAGGCACGACACGCAGGTCGTATTAAAAAACCCAAAATAAAATAAAGAAAGACTAAGGCCATAACTGATCACAACAAGGCAATAATAACAAACACATTATTATTATTAATTTTAATTCCTTTAATTAACTAAAACTAAATTGAATTTCGGCGACCGATCACACTACGCAGAGTTAGCGGACGGGGTCAAGGGGCAGCGCCCTTGCGGGGTTGGAGGGGCAGCGCCCCTGTCCAAAAATTTTAATGAACAATTCATTTGACATGGACATTGTTTTGCATGAACACAACCCTTGCGTAGTCACAAAACGGGAACCCCAAAATTTTGACTCTGGGAGTGTGACTACCGTCACAGGTAATGTGAGTGTGACGACCGTCATGGGTGTGTTACGACCGTCACGCATCCAGTTTATTACGCCTGTTACGCTCGTCACACGAGCTTCACGCAGCCAAAGTAAGAAACTTTGAAACAGTCAACACGCTCGTCACACGAGCTTCACGCAGCCAAAATAACAAACTTTGAAACAGTCAACTGACGTGTTCCAAAAACCCTAAATTCACAACTCTTTGACGGCACAACCCTTGCGCCGTCACCAACCCTAATGCGCCAATTTCATACCGTCAAACACACCTCGATTGTTGATTCAGTATGATTGATCAACAGGTCATTGCTTCACCATACTAATGTCGGATTCCGAAGCAAATGACCATTGATCGCTCAAAGGAAAACAATCATTTAGTGTTCGAGTGAATGAAACAGAAACAGTATATCACATATACCGTACTTTGCATTAGGATTACTTATATCATATATAAGTTGATCGGTCTCAATTGTGTAACCTATGGACGATCGATGTATCGCTGCTTCACCATACTAATGTCGGATTCCGAAGCATAGTCAACATCAATCATCCAACTCGTACACTCATGATGCCAAATTTAATTGCCCGTTTAATTAATTGATTCATTCTGTCTTTTAATCATATTAATACAGAAATTAAACACCTATCCGATTCATGGTTTCGTAAGTGGCTCTGATACCACTGAAGGAGAATTGCGACCCAAAGCGCAGCGGAAATTAAAATTTCTCCTTTAGAGATCCTTACGAATGGTCATGATCAGTGATAGAATATTTACCTCTTATGACGGTTGAAACCTTTGGTGCAGATCTCTTGTGACGATCAAAACCTTTGATGCAAATCCACGAAGCGATCACGAACGTTGAACGATGACAACGTCTCTACTCAGTCCACACGAACGGTTTCCTTCAATCTCAGTGCTAGCTGGTACGAATGAAGGCTTTGAGTAAGAGAGAGAGAGAGAGAGAGAGAGAGAGAAAACGAAAAGAATGCAACCGCAAATTTTTGCTTCTGCACAAGGGTTCTATTTATAGAACCACTTGTGTGGGCTTCAAGCTAAAAGCCCACTTAAGTGTATTTTGGCCCATATCTTATAATATGCCCAAAATCACTTAAGCTCATGGTACCTTACCATATTTCGTATTCTACTCAAGTACATCGTACCTTACGATGCTCTATAACTCACTTAAGGGCACCGTACCTTACGGTATTCCTTAGTTACTCTATCTCTCATCAATCCGTCCTTTGTGTGTGACCCTGTAGGTTTTCGTGACGTTGGCAATTATATTAAATCACGCATTTAACATAATAAACAGTGAGCGGTATCTAGCAACACATCACTGCTACCCAAGACACGAAAATGTCAAGTGATCTGACAATTCCTTCTGTGATAATAATTATGTGTATAATTACCCTTTTGCCCTTATGTCTATATTGAACACAAGGCATAGACCGTGTCATCCTTGTCCAGTTCAATATTGGGCCCATAGACATTTATCCTGTTATGCAGGATGGGCAAATTCCATCTAGGTCACTCATGTCCCTCAGCATGCTTTGTGGAGTACCCATCAACTGTCTTTATGGTTATCCAGTTACGGACAACGTTGGATCAGCAATAAAGCACTCGACTCTACATCTAGGGTCCATAGTGGTTTCAGGTCGAAGAGTGGAACACACTATTATCACCATGAGAATAACTTATGACACCTTGCATAACTTTCTATATAGTATTCTCATAGCGGGTCAATCCGGTATAAATATTACTCCTAATATTCATACCTATGTTTAAGACTTGATAACTCTTTATCCATGATCCATGAGATGTGATCATCAGTCTACAAACATAATAGTCTTAATGCTTTAATGTTATCCCACTTCACACTAAAGCTCGACTACGGATACTTTAGGAATAGTGTCCTTATGTTTAATGTGTTCTCATGATTAAGTCACACTTAATACATTAAACGGACTATCTATTCCAGGGACTTTATTAATCAACCATAATAAAGAGAATGCCTTTTATTATTCGATACAAGTACCAAAATGTATTGGCCTCTAGGGCTTACACCAACAATCTCCCACTAGCACTAGAGCCAATCAGGCATACCCCGTATGCCCATTGATCTAGTATGGCCATCATGCTTCTGCTGCGCAAGAGGCTTTGTCAGTGGGTCAACTATATTGTCAAGTGTAGGTACTCTGCATATTCTCACACAACGTCTAAGTATGTGTTTGGATCGTCGGTGAGATCTAGGCTCCTTAGCTTGTGCGATAGCACCATTGTTATCATAATAGATACCAATGGGATCCACAATGCTAGGGACTATGCCAAGTTCACTAATGAACTTTTTGATCCAAACAACTTCTTTTGCTGCACTTGAGGCAGCAATATACTCGGCCTCGGTTGTAGAATCAGCAACTGTATCTTGCTTTGAACTTTTCAAGCTCACAGCGCCACCATTTAAGCAAAACACATAACCAGATTGCGATCTAAAGTCATCCTTATCTGTCTGGAAGCTAGCATCGGTGTATCCAATTACAGCCAACTCTTCCTGACCTCCATATATCAAGAATGAGTCCTTAGTCCTTCTTAAATACTTAAGGATATTCTTGACAGCTACCCAGTGAGCATCACCAGGATCAGATTGGTACCTACTCGTTGCACTCAAAGCATACGAGACATCTGGTCGAGTACATAACATGGCATACATGATAGATCCTATTGCAGATGCATATGGAATCTTATTCATGCGATCCCTTTCTTCCTTAGTTAAAGGGGATTGTGTTTTTGATAGACACAGGCCATGTTGCATAGGTATGAATCCTTTCTTGGAATCATGCATATTAAAGCGTCTCAACACTTTGTCTATGTATGTACTCTGACTTAGGCCAAGCAGTTTTTGTGATCTATCTCTATAGATTCTGATTCCTAATATATAGGCTGCTTCACCTAGGTCCTTCATAGAAAAGCATTTCCCCAACCAAGACTTTACTTGTTGTAGGGTAGGGATATCGTTTCCAATGAGTAATATGTCATCTACATATAATACCAGGAAAACGATCATGCTCTCACTAACCTTCTTGTAGACACAAGGCTCATCTTCGTTCTTGATGAATCCATATTGTTTTACTGTTTCATCAAAACGAAGATTCCAGCTTCTGGAATTTTGCTTCAATCCATAGATTGATCTTTGTAACTTACATATCTTTTGGGCTTCCTCTGGTATGTCAAATCCTTCAGGCTGTGTCATGTACACATCCTCAAGAAGATTTCCATTAAGGAAAGCAGTTTTGACATCCATCTGCCATATTTCATAATCATGATATGCAGCGATAGCAAGTAAAATCCGAACAGATTTAAGCATTGCAACTGGTGAAAAGGTTTCATCATAGTCAATCCCATGAATTTGTTTGTATCCTTTTGCAACCAGTCTTGCCTTATAGGTATGTACCTTACCATCCATGTCAGTCTTCTTTTTGAAGACCCACTTGCATCCTATAGGGTTAACTCCTACAGGAGGCTCTACCAAGGTCCAAACTTGGTTTGTGTACATGGAATCCATTTCAGATTTCATGGCTTCTAGCCACTTCTCAGACTCGGGACCAGTTATGGCCTCTTGGTAGGTCACAGGCTCATCTTGATCCATGAGTAATACATCACCTTGATCAGTTATGAGATATCCATATCTCTCAGGTAGTTGACGTATCCTGCTTGACCTACGCTGGTTTTGTTCTACTTGAGCAGGTTGCTCTTCCACAACTTCTTGTGTTTCCTGCTCTAGTTCCTCCATAGGTGTATCTATGCTTTGTGATTCTTGAATTTCTTCAAGCTCTACTTTCTTCCCACTGGTTCCTTTGGAAATAAAATCCTTTTCTAGGAAAACTCCAGTTCGAGCGACAAATACTTTGCCTTCAGAAGGATTGTAGAAGTAATACCCCTTTGTTTCTTTAGGATATCCCACAAATAAGCATTTATCAGATTTGGGCTCAAGCTTAGTTGAAATTTGTCGTTTCACATAAACCTCGCAACCCCAAATCTTCATGTAAGACATATGTGGTTTCTTACCACTCCATATCTCATATGGTGTCTTATCAACCTTCTTGGATGGAACACGGTTAAGTGTGTAAGCTGCTGTCAATAGTGCATGTCCCCAAAAGGAGTTTGGAAGATCTGCGTGACTCATCATGGATCGGACCATGTCTAACAGGGTTCGATTTCTTCTCTCAGATACACCATTCCATTGGGGTGTTCCAGGAGGAGTAAGTTGGGATAGGATCCCACACTCTTTCAGATGGTCATCAAACTCTAGGCTTAAATACTCACCACCTCGATCTGATCGAAGAGTTTTAATATTCTTACCTAGTTGGTTTTGTACTTCATGCTTGAATTCCTTGAACTTTTCAAAGGACTCTGATTTGTGTTTCATTAAATACACATAACCATATCTACTGAAATCATCAGTGAATGTGATGAAGTACTGAAAACCTCCTCTGGCTGGTATGTTCAGTGGTCCACATACATCAGTATGTATGAGGGCCAAAAGATCATTAGCTCTTTCACCTTTTCCTGTGAATGGAGATTTTGTCATCTTTCCAATTAAACAAGATCTGCATGTCTCATATGATTCATAATCAAAAGAGTCCAAGAGTCCATCTTTATGGAGTTTGGAAATGCGTTTCTCATTTATGTGGCCTAATCGACAATGCCAAAGGTAAGTTGGATTTAACTCATTAGGTTTCATCCTTTTAGTATTAATGTTATATATAGGCATTTCGAGATCAAGGACATATAGTCCATTACTCATTTGTGCAGTAGCATAGAATATATCATTCAAATAAATTGAGCAACAATTGTTCTTTATTATAAATGAAAAACCAAACTTGTCCAAACAAGAAATGGAAATAATATTCCTGCTAATTGCAGGTACATAATAGCAGTTCTCTAACTGAATTATTAAACCACTAGGTAAAGTTAATACATAAGTTCCTACGGCTAAAGCAGCAACCTTTGCTCCATTGCCAACTCGTAGGTCAACTTCACCTTTTGCCAAATCTCTACTTCTTTTTAGCCCCTGCACATTTGTACAAGTGTGAGAACCGCATCCAGTATCTAATACTCATGATGCATAAGTAGATGAATTAATAACAAAAATACCTGAAGTTGAAGTCTCTACTCCATTCTTCTTATCTTCCAGGTACTTTGGGCAGTTTCTCTTCCAGTGTCCGGTCTTACCGCAATGGAAGCAGGTGCCTTCTTTTGCTATGCCTCCACTAGGCTTCAAAGCAGCAGTGGGTCTGGGATTTGCAACTTCCTTGCCCTTCCCCTTATCACTCTGCTTAGTGGGCCTTTTGTTCTGCCTCTTTCCATTTCCGATCATCAGAATGGACTTCCCTTTTGACTTCAGATTCTGCTCAGCAGTTCTTAACATGGCTAGCAGTTCAGGAAGAGATTTGTCCATATCATTCATATTGAAATTTAGGACAAATTGACTGAAACTATCTGGCAACGATTGCAAGATCAAATCAGTCGCAAGTTCCTTTTCGAGGGGAAAGCCCAATCTCTCAAGGTTTTCCACATACCCAATCATCTTGAGTACATGGGGACCTACAGGGGCTCCCTCAGCTAACTTGCTTTGAAAAAGGGCTTTTGAAACTTCAAACCTCTCATGCCTTGCTTGCTCTTGATAGAGCAACTTCAGGTGTTCGATCATATCGAACGCTGACATGTTCTCATGTTGCTTTTGCAATTCTGAGTTCATGGTAGCTAGCATGAGACAAGCAGTTTCATTGGCATCATCGACATGCTTCTTATAAGCATCTCTTTCTGCCTTAGGTGCAGAACTAGGAGGTTCCTCTTCAGGAACAGGAGTCTCCAAGACATACAGCTTTTTATCATGTTTGAGGACAATCCTCAGGTTTCGGTGCCAATCCAGGAAATTTGTCCCAGACAATTTTTCCTTGTCAAGGATTGATCGCAAGATGTTGTTAGAGGTGTTTGTTGTCATGGTAATCTACATAAGAATTAAGAAAATATAAGTATCATTGACATATTTAATTAGGCCTTTAATCAAATATGCTCCCATTATTTTACTCAAAACAAATGACCCTCATCATTTGATTCGGAAAATCCCGTTGGAAGATTTTCTAGTGGGTCGAGATCCATATTTCACTTCGTTCTAAGTCCGCGTAGGCGGATTACACAAAACTAGGTTATTTAGGTAGGAACTCCTTCCAGTTGTATCTCATACAACTCTCGAAAATTTCAGTTGGGTGAATAACTCCTTATTCCAATCCATCATATGGATCATTCCCAACTCTTGCTTCTAAAACATATATAAGAAAATTATAATTAAGTTTGACCCATTGTTTTAGCAGTTGGATATTACAATTATCCCATCGCACCTTACCAATATAGAACATGCACCTCGCTTTGGCGAAACCTACATTATTCGATACTAGTCTTGATGAGTGCTAAAACTTGGAAAGCAAACATATATAATATTCTCATAATTTGTTTAGTTAAGTTTGACCCATTGTTTTAGCAGTTGGATATTACAATTATCCCATCGCACCTTACCAATATAGAACATGCACCTCGCTTTGGCGAAACCTACATTATTCGATACTAGTCTTGATGAGTGCTAAAACTTGGAAAGCATAAACTTAATATTTTAGTTTGAGGGAATTGCAATTGTTATGATCTCACCGGCTTGTTTATCATATAACTCGTCTCTCACATGCATCAACATACATTCACATGCATCAACATACATACACAATGAAACAGTTATGGCCCCTAGCGCAATTGTTCTCCCAAGCCAATGAGAGAACCTAAGCTAACCTAATAACGATCTAAGCTTCTCCAAGCAAGATCTTCAAGGTTGTCCTCCTTTAGTATTGAGTTCTTCTCTAAGCTTCTCCAAGCAAGATCTTCAAGGTTGTCCTCCTTTGATCTTGAATTCTTCTCTTTCTTCATATCATTATTCTCCTTTGATATTGAATTCTTCTCTTTCTTCATATCATTACATTACAGAAGAAACTCGTTTTACATACGAGGGTTTGAGATGAGAAAAGAAGTTACATTAAGAGATCAAAAGGAGAGGCACGACACGCAGGTCGTATTTAAAAAACCCAAAATAAAATAAAGAAAGACTAAGGCCATAACTGATCACAACAAGGCAATAATAACAAACACATTATTATTATTAATTTTAATTCCTTTAATTAACTAAAACTAAATTAAATTTCGGCGACCGATCACACTACGCAGAGTTAGCGGACGGGGTCAAGGGGCAGCGCCCTTGCGGGGTTGGAGGGGCAGCGCCCCTGTCCAAAAATTTTAATGAACAATTCATTTGACATGGACATTGTTTTGCATGAACACAACCCTTGCGTAGTCACAAAACGGGAACCCCAAAATTTTGACTCTGGGAGTGTGACGACCGTCACAGGAGTGTGACGACCGTCACAGGTAATGTGAGTGTGACGACCGTCATGGGTGTGTTACGACCGTCACGCATCCAGTTTGTTACGCCTGTTACGCTCGTCACACGAGCTTCACGCAGCCAAAGTAAGAAACTTTGAAACAGTCAACACGCTCGTCACACGAGCTTCACGCAGCCAAAATAACAAACTTTGAAACAGTCAACTGACGTGTTCCAAAAGCCCTAAATTCACAACTCTTTGACGGCACAACCCTTGCGCCGTCACCAACCCTAATGCGCCAATTTCATACCGTCAAACACACCTCGATTGTTGATTCAGTATGATTGATCAACAGGTCATTGCTTCACCATACTAATGTCGGATTCCGAAGCAAATGACCATTGATCGCTCAAAGGAAAACAATCATTTAGTGTTCGAGTGAATGAAACAGAAACAGTATATCACATATACCGTACTTTGCATTAGGATTACTTATATCATATATAAGTTGATCGGTCTCAATTGTGTAACCTATGGACGATCGATGTATCGCTGCTTCACCATACTAATGTCGGATTCCGAAGCATAGTCAACATCAATCATCCAACTCGTACACTCATGATGCCAAATTTAATTGCCCGTTTAATTAATTGATTCATTCTGTCTTTTAATCATATTAATACAGAAATTAAACACCTATCCGATTCATGGTTTCGTAAGTGGCTCTGATACCACTGAAGGAGAATTGCGACCCAAAGCGCAGCGGAAATTAAAATTTCTCCTTTAGAGATCCTTACGAATGGTCATGATCAGTGATAGAATATTTACCTCTTATGACGGTTGAAACCTTTGGTGCAGATCTCTTGTGACGATCAAAACCTTTGATGCAAATCCACGAAGCGATCACGAACGTTGAACGATGACAACGTCTCTACTCAGTCCACACGAACGGTTTCCTTCAATCTCAGTGCTAGCTGGTACGAATGAAGGCTTTGAGTAAGAGAGAGAGAGAGAGAGAGAGAGAAAACGAAAAGAATGCAACCGCAAATTTTTGCTTCTGCACAAGGGTTCTATTTATAGAACCACTTGTGTGGGCTTCAAGCT
The DNA here is from genome assembly GCF_024323335.1 of Lathyrus oleraceus. Classification (NCBI taxonomy): domain Eukaryota; kingdom Viridiplantae; phylum Streptophyta; class Magnoliopsida; order Fabales; family Fabaceae; genus Lathyrus; species Lathyrus oleraceus. The sequence goes on from NC_066582.1 coordinate 207,511,478, forward strand.
AAAAGCCCACTTAAGTGTATTTTGGCCCATATCTTATAATATGCCCAAAATCACTTAAGCTCATGGTACCTTACCATATTTCGTATTCTACTCAAGTACATCGTACCTTACGATGCTCTATAACTCACTTAAGGGCACCGTACCTTACGGTATTCCTTAGTTACTCTATCTCTCATCAATCCGTCCTTTGTGTGTGACCCTGTAGGTTTTCGTGACGTTGGCAATTATATTAAATCACGCATTTAACATAATAAACAGTGAGCGGTATCTAGCAACACATCACTGCTACCCAAGACACGAAAATGTCAAGTGATCTGACAATTCCTTCTGTGATAATAATTATGTGTATAATTACCCTTTTGCCCTTATGTCTATATTGAACACAAGGCATAGACCGTGTCATCCTTGTCCAGTTCAATATTGGGCCCATAGACATTTATCCTGTTATGCAGGATGGGCAAATTCCATCTAGGTCACTCATGTCCCTCAGCATGCTTTGTGGAGTACCCATCAACTGTCTTTATGGTTATCCAGTTACGGACAACGTTGGATCAGCAATAAAGCACTCGACTCTACATCTAGGGTCCATAGTGGTTTCAGGTCGAAGAGTGGAACACACTATTATCACCATGAGAATAACTTATGACACCTTGCATAACTTTCTATATAGTATTCTCATAGCGGGTCAATCCGGTATAAATATTACTCCTAATATTCATACCTATGTTTAAGACTTGATAACTCTTTATCCATGATCCATGAGATGTGATCATCAGTCTACAAACATAATAGTCTTAATGCTTTAATGTTATCCCACTTCACACTAAAGCTCGACTACGGATACTTTAGGAATAGTGTCCTTATGTTTAATGTGTTCTCATGATTAAGTCACACTTAATACATTAAACGGACTATCTATTCCAGGGACTTTATTAATCAACCATAATAAAGAGAATGCCTTTTATTATTCGATACAAGTACCAAAATGTATTGGCCTCTAGGGCTTACACCAACATAAATAAGTATGCTCGCGGAGGATTCGAACCCTCTTGCCTACGTATTCTCATAGTGCAATGATAAATTCAAAGTAATCGTAATTCAACCTACTATGGCTGAAACAAAGAGAGATTTAATATGATTGCCCAGAGGCAAGGTCGCTTGCTTAACAAAGCAAGGACGTGGCATTAACCAATGTTGCTAATCATCCACAATGACAAATGAGATATAGCCAGAGTCTGGACTCCACATGGCAAGATAGATGAATGCCATAGTCTGAACTAATACAAAGGCAAGGAACATATTTGAATGCCAAAGTCTGAACTTCATAAGGGCAAAAGAGTATGATGCCAAAGTCTGAACTATAAGGCAATGAAAGGAGTAGCCAGAGTCTGAACTCAATGGGCTGGATGAATGAATGCCAAAGTCTGAATTGTAAGGCAGAATAACATGTCAAAGTCTGTATTGTATAGACAAAATTAAGGTGGCCAAAGTCTGAACTCAATAGGGCAAGGATGCCAAGATCTGTATCTTATAGGCAAGGAACAAAGCCAGAGTTTGTACTCCATAAGCTAAAAGAAGTTGCCAAGGTCTGCACTTTGTGGGAAAAGAATAAAGGATGCCACCGTCTGAACTATATGGGCACAATCAAGGGTTGCCAGAGTTTGAACTCAACGTGGAAAGAATGCTAAGGTCTGCACCTTATGGCAAAGAATAAAGGATGCCACAGTCTGAACTATGTGGGCGAGATGCCATGGTCTGTACCTCATAGGCAAAGAATAAGTCTAGAGTCTGTACTCCATGGGTTGAAGGAAGTTGCCAAGGTCAGCACCTTATGGGCAAGAAACAAAGGCAGGCTATGCACTTCATAGGCTAAAAGGAGTTGCCAAGGTCTGCAACTTGAGGCAAGAAACAAAGCATGCCACAGTCTGAACTGATAGGCAATGCATGAAGCAATTGATTAAGCAATGGGTATGTGACCCCAAGATAATGATCCCAAGAAATGTATGAACATCCAGGAGGAGAGTCTGATACTGAAGGAGGATTGATGTGCAACGGTGCCTCACTATTGAAGCATTGAATGATTAATGCTTGCTTGAAGACTTGTCAATTGTATGATTTAAATTGCACTGAAGTCTATGAACAAGGACATGTGATTTGAATAGCTAGGGCCTAACTGCTGAGAAGATCTTGATTGTTGATCTTGACGATGCCATGTTGTTTGTTGTATTGAGAAGACTTGACAATTTTTTGATACAGATTATGCTAAAGTTTATGAATGAGGGCGAATGCTTTAAATAGCTAGGGCCTACGCTCCGTACGCAAAGTCATTCTAGACAGGGATAGGAGAAACTTTGTCTCATCATTCCTCATTTCTTAAGGCTTATAGCTTACAACTTGAATCGCACTTGTCAAGTGTTGACACCATTGTTGTGCTTGAGAATATAATCCACTTTGCTAGCTATGCTTGATTGATGTTGACTTGGAGTCTTGATCTTGCACTTGAACCTTGAGGTCTTAAGCTCCTAATATTCAGCATATCCATAATAGCTTGGGTGCAATGAACTTTCCATATCAAGTGATCAAGGGTCTTTTGATCACTTGAAATAAGCTTGGGGCTTACAACACGATTACAAAGGATTTGGTTGATCAAAGTATCATTTGATCAACACTAATCAATGGGATTAAGATAATAGTTGGATTATGCACAATAATAAATCCTATTGAATTAATCAACTAAATAAATCAGACAATTCTAATTAAGGCCCTAAGCTAAGGGATCATGTATTAAAATCATAATTTCGAGCCTTAAAGGTAAAATGTTCATTGTGTAAAAATGTATTGAATTAGGAGAGACTAAGAGACATTTAGGTTAAACCGTGTGTTTTAAAAGCACTACGGAGACTTTATTATATATAGAGAGATTACAACTAATTACATGATATAGTCGATGTTGGACTATTCTATATACAAATATTCTAACACTGTATTTACAAATATCAACAATCCCCCTCAAGCTTGAGCATATAAGTCAAATGCATCAAGCTTGTTACATATATAATTAGTTCGGGGACTTCTCAGAGATTTTGTAAACATGTTTGCCAATTGATCATTAGAATTGACAAAGCTTGTGACGATGTCACCTGACTCGATCTTCTCTCGAACAAAGTGACAGTCTATCTCAATATGTTTGGTCCTCTCATGGAAGACTGGATTTGAAGCAATGTGCAATGCAGCTTGATTATCACAAATAAGTGTCATTGGTCTTACTTCTTAAATTTGAAGTTCCTTGAGCAACTGTTTTAACCAAATAAGTTCATGTAAAGACAAAGTGTCATACAACATACGATATCAAGTTTCGATGATGACAACACGTCTACGAACAAATGCAACACATTACCCACCATATCCTTTTTCACGTTATCCTAAAGCTACTATAATCATCAAAAACATATAGACAAAGTGTGATCATGACCAAATACATGAAAATCACTAATCACAGCTTTTTTGCAGATTTGAAGGCTTTGAGTCGACCATAGGGGTCAGCTCAAAGCTCACGGGTCGGCGCAAAGGCTCTGCCCAAACTGGAGGGAGTCAGCGCAAAAACCCCTTGCGTCGACGCATAGGGTCGGCGCAAAAATCCCTGCGTCGACGCATGCAGTCGGCGCGTGCCCCACGGGTCAGCGCACGCCGACCCTATGGTCGACCGTTCGCGCGCAAACTCAGCTTTCTGAGTTATTTCAAAGTTTAAATTTCTGTTATGTTTGTTTGGTTTTGTCTGTTACTATAAATAGAAGTCAAAACACTTCTATTAACCAACATTTGCTATTTTTTGAGTACAAGTGTTCAAGGAAACAAGAAAGAGTGAAATAGTTGTCAAAGATTCATCATCTTCATCTTCAACAGTCCACAATACATCAACTGCACACAATAACTTTTGATGCGATTTGTGATAGTTTGAAGGTGATAAGGTTCGAGGTAGCGATTGAAGAATCGGGTTCGAGTTGAAGTCTTGGCAGGTTCTTTCTTGAATAAAACCATTAGGGTTTTATCCTCCAATACCGGTTTGCGTTTGGGGGTTTTTGGACGGGTTGCTTCATTATCTTTCAGCTGAGCGAAGGTAACTGATAAGAGAAAGTCTTCATCAGTTTAGTAGCGGAGTCGGTGTTTGAGTAGTGAAGAATCCGGGTTTGATTCGTTCGTGTTCGTGATCAGCCGGGCCAAGGGGTTGAAGAACGGAAGGTTCATCAACAAGTGGCAGGAAACGGAGGTCAAGCATCAACAATCAAAGGTCTTGATTCATCTTGAATCAAGGGGCAAGGAAAAGAAGTATCATTCAACATATTGGAAATTCTGTTGTTTACATACTTTGCACTCCTTGTAAAAACGAATAAATCTCACAGGTGATATCTAATTAATCATCTCAATTCTATTTTTAGAATTGAGGGCAGACGTACCCCGAAGCGAGGACGGCGGGGGAACTGCCTCACCAAATCTCTGTCTCCTTTAATTTTCTGCATAATCTGTTTTTCAGCTTAAAATTTAAGTGAGTTTAGTTTAAGCAATTTTTGCCAAACTTTGATATAAGTTGAGTAAGTGATTAAAACAGCTGTTGGAATACTAAGTACAATAACATATTGTACTAGGATAAATTGACTTACTTACTCAACTCAAATATCACTTGGAGTGTTTATGCACACCAAGTGTTTGTAAAATTGCCTAAGCCAAAGTTGCCTTAAGTTTGCACTGAGTTTCAATTTGGTATTTTGGTTCATTGGAACTAGGCTTGCTAGTAAGTGAACTCTATCATTGATTGTGATACTAGTGTAGCGAATTGTATCTCGTTTTATCTCTTATCCATTAGCTTAACGCATATCCGGTTTTCCAATAACGGTTCGTTTTTAGACTAAATTTTCCTCGGTCGCTTCCGCACCTAAAACATTTTTAAAACCAATTTTTCGTTTAAATTGGTAGCGCCGACTCAAGTTTTTAACTGGGATCTATTCAACCCCCCCTTCTAGATCCGTGCCATAGTCTAACAAGTGGTATCAGGAGCTCCGGTTCACTCCGTGCTTCAAAATACAACGTTGATAGAAAATGGCTAACGAACCTAAAGGGGCTTACAATAGAGCTCCCGTTTTCAATGGTGAAAATTATAGTTATTGGAAAGACTGTATGCGGGTGCACATAAGTTCAATAGATAGAAAAATATGGAATGTTATTCTCAATGGTCCAATTGAAATAACCATGACCAATGAGAATAATGAAATAGTGCCTAAGCCCGAAGCACAATGGACCGATGATGATGAAAAGAAATACAACTATGATTGGAAAGCCAAAAACATCTTAATCTCCTCATTAGGGGTAGACGAATACTATCGTGTATCCCATTGTCCTACTGCTAAGGCCATGTGGGATTCACTTCAAATTGCCCATGAGGGGACGAACGATGTTAAATTGGCTAGAATCAATACACTAACGCAAGAGTTTGATCTCTTTTTCATGGAGCAAGGGGAAACCATTGCCGACATGCAAAAGAGATTCACTCATCTAATCAATCGATTACATTCACTAGGTAAACCTATTTCCAATGATGTTGCTACTAATAAAATCTTAAGATGTCTTAACAGGGAATGGCAGCCGAAAGTGACCGCCATCAAAGAGGCAAACGATCTTACCATATTGGACTTAACAACATTGTTCGGCAAACTACAAGAGCACGAACAAGTTCTATTAAGCTTGGAACAACATGAAAAGAAAGATAAGAAAGACAAAGCCAAGGTGAGCGAAAAGAAATTAATAGCTCTAAAGACTTCCTCCTCAAAGTCTCAAGCAAAAGAGCAAAGTGATTATTCATCAAGTGACGAAGAAGAAGAGGACAAGAGTGAAGATATGGGGCTGTTCGTCAAACGCTACAACCGTTACGTGAGAAAGAACGGCATCCAACATTCCGAGAAGAACTTAGTTAACTTCCGGAAGCAATCTAGGTTCTCCAAAAATGATGACTCCAAAGGAAAAACAACTAGAGGGTCGTGCTACAAGTGTGGAAAGCCGGGTCACTACAAACCGGACTGTCCGATGAACAAAAAGACAAAAGAAAAAGATTCATACAAATCACATAAGAAACCATCAAAGCCAAGGAGGGCATACATTGCTTGGGAAAGCGATAGCGACTCCTCCGATGATGAAAGCTCCAGTGATGAAGATGAAAATGCAAATCTATGTCTCTCTGCTCATCAAAAGAATAAGAAGAAACAGGTACGACATGCTAAATATGAAAATTCCTCTAGTATGTCTCATCATGAATTGCAAACTGTCTTTGAAACTTTACACTGTGAAGCAAAAGAGGCCTTTAAAAGGCTTGCCTCAAATAAGAAATTTTTTTCTCATTTAGAACAAAAAATTCAAGAATCCGAAAGGAAACTTGAGGCACTTAAGGCTTCTATAGTGGAAAGCACAAAAACTAGTTATGAGGACCTTAAAAGTAAAATGATGAACTTTGGGTGTGATACTTGTTACATTTGGCATAGTGAAGTAAGGAACCTAAAAGCCAAACTTAACAAGGCTCTCGAGCCCAAGATTACTTTTGCTATTGATAAATCTAATTTTCGATCAAGTATGGTTAATCCATATCAAAAATATAAATATGTTATAAAGGATGAAGATAGCAAAAGTAATCAAAATGAAAAGTTCTCTTGTCTTTATTGTTGCAAGAAAGGTCATTCCATTGCTAAGTGTAGATTTAGGAGATTTTTGGTTCCTAAAGGCATTTATCAATGGGTGCCCAAATGCAACCATCTTGTTCCTCACCACTCAGGACCCAATAAGCCATTGGGTACCTTCTTTTGTTAATTATCTTATCACAGGTACAATGCCTCGAGACTACCGAGAGAAGATGGGTTCTCGATAGTGGATGCTCAAGGCATATGTCAGGAGACATATCTCTCTTCATTGACTTCGTGGCTAAGAAGAAGGGGTATGTAACTTATGGTGACAACAACCGAGGAGCAATACTTGGTAAAGGTAGTGTAGGTAATCCCTCTTCCACTACTATTTCTGACGTATTGCTTGTCGAAGGTCTTAAACATAACCTACTTAGCATCAGCCAGTTATGTGACAAAGGATTCAATGTATCGTTTTCAAAAGATTGTTGCAAAATTGTGCATACTGATGATAAGAAGAGCATGTTTAATGGTCTTCGTGTGAACAATGTCTATATGCTTGACTTAAATGAAGTATCTTTAACAAGTGACAAATGTCTTGTAACAATGAATGAAGATTCATGGTTATGGCATAGACGTTTAGCACATGTTAATTTCGACTTACTTAACAAAATAGTCTCAAAAGATCTAGTCCTAGGTCTCCCCAAAATTAAGTTCACCAAGGATCACCTTTGTGATGCTTGTCAAAAGGGGAAGCAAACGAGGATCTCTTTTAAATCCAAAAACATCGTTTCAACAACGAGACCTCTCGAGCTTCTCCATATGGATTTATTCGGGCCATCTAGGATTAAGAGTCTAGGAGGAAACTATTACGGTTTCGTAATAGTGGACGACTTTTCTCGATTTTGTTGGACTATTTTCTTAGTAAGTAAGAGTGACACATTCGCCGCCTTTGAACGATTTGCTAAGCTTTCCCAAAATAAACTAAATACAAACATTGTTGCGATTAGAAGCGATCATGGAGGTGAATTTGAAAATCACCTATTTGAAGAATATTGCGGTAACCATGGTATTGATCATAACTTCTCCGCTCCACGTACTCCTCAACAAAATGGGGTTGTGGAGCGTAAAAATCGAATTTTGGAAGAATTGGGAAGAACAATGATCAATGAAAGTGGCTTACCAAAATATTTTTGGGCTGACGCCATTAGTACGGCTTGTTACGTTTTGAATAGGGTGCTCATTCGCCCCATTCTAAACAAAACACCGTATGAACTTTTAAAAGGGCGAAAGCCAAATGTTTCTCACCTGCATGTCTTTGGTTGCAAATGTTTTGTGTTAAACAATGGAAAGGAAAGCTTAGGGAAATTCGATTCTAAGGCCGACGAAGGTATCTTCCTCGGATACTCTCAATCTAGCAAAGCATATAGAATATACAACAAGCGATTACTTACTGTAGAAGAGTCTGTACACGTTACTTTTGATGAATCCAATCCGAGAAATGTCGGAAAGGGTAGTGTTTTTCATGGTGCAGGTACATCTACCGAAGACATACTCAAAGGTGGCGAGTCGGGGATTGATCAACCCGACATAGTCAAAATTGAGGAGGACAAAGATGTACACCATAATGAAACAGAAGTAGATCATCCGCCTTCAAACGATGATCTTCCTCAAGCTTGGAAGTCTTCCAAAGACCATCCAATCGACAACATTATCGGAGATATCTCAAAGGGTGTAACAACTCGATCTAAGATAAGTAATTTCTGTTATCACTTCGCTTTCGTTTCGCAGATGGAACCTAAAAACCCTAAAGAAGCCCTACTCGATGAACACTGGTTTTTATCAATGCAGGAGGAACTTAATCAGTTCACCAGAAATGAGGTTTGGGACCTTGTCCCTCCTCCGCGAGATCATCGAGTAATCGGCACCCGATGGGTGTTTAGGAACAAGCTGGACGAAAATGGGGTAATAACCCGTAATAAGGCGCGTTTAGTCGCGCAAGGGTATAACCAAGAGGAAGGCATCGACTATGAGGAAACTTATGCGCCGGTTGCCCGGCTCGAGGCTATACGCCTTCTCCTTGCCTTCGCTTGTGCAAAGGATTTTAAGCTATTCCAAATGGATGTTAAGAGCGCTTTCCTTAACGGTCACATTAATGAAGAAGTTTATGTCGCACAACCTCCGGGTTTCGAATCCCATGAGTATCCTGATCATGTTTATAAACTGAAAAGGGCCTTGTATGGTCTCAAACAAGCTCCTAGAGCTTGGTATGAGAGACTAAGCAAGTTCCTACTAGATCAAGGTTACTCAAGAGGAAAGGTTGACACAACCCTCTTCATTAAACGTCAAGGAAAGCACTTGATATTAGTGCAAATTTATGTAGATGATATCATTTTTGGATCTACTAACATGAATCTTGTGAGAGAGTTTTCTGACCTTATGCAGGGCGAGTTCGAAATGAGTATGATGGGGGAGCTCACATACTTCCTCGGTCTGCAAATCAAACAGCTCAAAGAAGGAACCTTCGTGAGCCAGACAAAGTATTGTTTGGACCTTATCAAGAGATTTGACATGGCAAAAGCTAAGGCCATAGACACCCCCATGCCTACGTGTACCAACTTGAACAAAGATGAAGACGGTAAGGAAGTAGATGTGAAACGGTATAGAGGTATGATTGGTTCACTCCTTCATCTTACTGCTTCCCGTTCCGATATTATGTTTAGCGTATGCATGTGTGCAAGATATCAATCATGTCCCAAGGAATCCCATTTAAAAACCGTTAAACGGATACTTCGATATTTATCCGGTACTCCGAAGTATGGTCTATGGTATTCCAAAGGAAATGATTGTTCCTTGGTAGGTTTTTCCGATTCCGACTTTGCTGGTTGCAAATCGGATAGGAAAAGCACAAGTGGCACTTGTCACCTATTTTCAAACTCTTTGGTTAGTTGGCATAGCAAGAAACAAGTTTCTGTTGCCTTGTCAACCGCCGAAGCGGAATACGTTGCCGCCGGTAGTTGTTGTGCCCAAATCCTATGGATTAAGCAACAACTATTGGATTTCAACCTCAAACTTGATCGTATTCCCATCTTTTGTGACAACACGAGTGCTATTAACCTGACCAAGAATCCTGTGCTACATTCCCGCACCAAACATATCGAAATTCGACACCACTTTCTTCGGGATCATGTAGAGAAAGGTGACATCGTGTTTGAACACGTAAATACTGAAAATCAACTAGCAGACATTTTCACAAAGCCGCTAGCCACTGAACCTTTCTTTCATATTCGCCGAGAACTTGGCATTCTCGATATTTCGGAACGGACACTATAATCTGTTGTTTACATTACTACACTTAAAACCTTAATACTGTACTTCTGACAAATCTATGTTGTTGTAAGCACATGTCTACTGTTCACTAAGTTACTACGGCATTAAGGTGATATTGTTCCTCTTCCCCTCTCTGCAAAATCTCATGACTGCAATAATTCTATCTCAAAATGATAGTGTTTATATATATACGCCTGATATATCTCTTTGGTTGTGTATTGCTGTATGTGGTGTTAATTATGCATCAAACTGGTCATTGCATGTACTGAGTAGTGAAAAATGAAAATTTTAAACTGTATGAGTCGACCGCAGCAGGGCTATGGTCGACGCATGATTAAATAACTTTTGCAATTTCTTTAAAATCAAACAGTATGCATCGACGCATACAGGGGTATGGTCGACGCATCGCTCAAAGATTTCGTTTTTCTGCAAAAAAAATTAAATCATCTCTCATGCATTCACATCATTAAATGTGCAATTACATTCCATTATCTTTCAAACTACCCACTACTTTGTAACTTGCATCTACCTAGTGGCTATTGCTCTTTGATCTTCCATCTTCCCAAAACCCTAACCTTTCCACTATAAATTGGGAAAAACCCCTCTCTAGAGGAATCACTCTCAAAACCCTCATTAAACCCTCTCTCTGTATCCAAACACTCAATCTCAAACCCACTCAAATGGCTTCCTCATCACGCAGACCCTCCGGCAAAAGACCCCGAGAATCATCCGGTGCATCTCTTCCCGTATCTGCTGTATCACTCGTTCCACCTGCTCGTGTCGAAATGTTCAACAAAGACATCGGTAAACGAGGAGTTGTGCAACAACACGCGTTCTATAGACTTGAAGCTGAACGCATGCACTTACCGGAAGCCCTGTCTCTGCTGCAGCATCAAGGTCTCATCAACTTCTTGGAGTGCAACACTCAAAACAGTGAAGACCTTGTCCGAGTCTTCTACTCCGGTCTTCATGAGAACTTTCGCGGACACAAGCTTTCCTCCAAAGTTGGCTCTACAAAGGTATCAATTAAATCAAATTTCTGGAACAAATATTTTGATTTGTCTGTGGATGATGCTGGAAATCCCCTGCCTGAGGTGACTGATTCTCACCACATAGATGGCTATGAGTTTAAGAGTGCATTAAATGACATGTTGGAACGGCCATATTCTGATGATTTTGTGCAGAGTGACTTGTTCCCACGAACCGTTACTGCGGGCAAACTGAGCGCCGGGGAAAGAATTCTCCAATGGATTGTCTCACGCATCCTGCGGCCCAAGAAGGGCGGTCTCTCCAGAGTCGAACAGTCGGAGGTGCATTTGATCTACATTCTGAAAAATAAGATAAAAATCAACTGGCCATACTACATTGCTAGTAGAATGTATAATCTTCGGGATTCCGGACGAGGAACTGCTCTCGCCTACGGATCCTTCATCCAAGAAGCCCTTACAACAGCCAATGTTAGTCATCCGTCTTTCCCGTTAACATCAATCACACCTGACAAAGAATTTAGCACAAAAACCATGTCTATGATGGGATATATATGGTGCAAGGAGCGGAAGAAATATAAGTTTGTTAGAAGAGGATACGTTCCTCCAAGGGCTGACAGTGATGAAAGCGAAGAACAGGACGATGAAGTGGAAAATGAAGAAGAAGAAGAAGATGTAGAAGAAGAAGCAAGGCACGATAATGCTCACAATGGTGGAGACGACAGTCCTTCACCCATTGGCACATACGACTACTCCGGCTCTGCTTGGGTACAGCAGCCGGATACATATGAAGAAGCTGTTCCACGATGGGGTGGCTGGGGTGAATGGCAACATACGGGTTGGACAACTCGACGTGAATCTTACCAACCGTATCACCATCCTGAGGAAGAATTTCTTCCATCCCCTCCACATCCTGTTGACTCTTCAGAGCTGTTGGAGATGATGCAAAGCATGCAACTTGCCCAACAAACCTTCATGGAATCCCAGGATGACCGACTTGCTCAAATTACCAGTCAACTTCAAACCCAAAATGAGCGGATCGAAAACTTCTCCACAAGCCTAAATGAACGATATGCAGATTTGGATAGGCAGGTCACAGGGAGTCTTAGGCATCTGGAAGGTGTTTGTGATTACCTAGAAACTCTGGCTGACCCTAGCAGAAACCCAGGCGTATGCTACCATCCCGGCCACCGTCACTTAAGACAATAGCCATTCATATGCACTTACATGTTGCTTGTTGTTTTTGCATGTATTTTGTTTTGCTTTGCCCGTTTATGCACCACAACTTCCTTATGTATTTTCTCCTTCTTAATTAATGACTATTGTTAAGAAATGATATTTGTGTGATATTATTTCGTTGGTATCTATATTTCTACTACTGCCTGTGAATTTATCGTTGCAATCTTGAATAATTACTCTGTCTCTCTTTTTGATGTTGTCAAAGGGGGAGAAAAATGCTGACATGCTGACAAACTAACAGTCTGACAAACTGCAAATGGCCTTAGATTACAAAAGAAAGGGGGAGTGTGCAAAATGTGTCAATACTGCATGATGTTCGTCACGCTGAGCTATACGGGTTGTCATCATCAAAAAGGGGGAGTATGTAAAGACAAAGTGTCATACAACATACGATATTAAGTTTCGATGATGACAACACATCTACGAACAAATGCAACACATTACCCACCATATCCTTTTTCACGTTATCCTAAAGCTACTATAATCATCAAAAACATATAGACAAAGTGTGATCATGACCAAATACATGAAAATCACTAATCACAGCTTTTTTGCAAATTTGAAGGCTTTGAGTCGACCATAGGGGTCAGCTCAAAGCTCACGGGTCGGCGCAAAGGCTCTGCCCAAACTGGAGGGAGTCAGCGCAAAAACCCCTTGCGTCGACGCATAGGGTCGGCGCAAAAATCCCTGCGTCGACGCATGCAGTCGGCGCGTGCCCCACGGGTCAGCGCACGCCGACCCTATGGTCGACCGTTCGCGCGCAAACTCAGCTTTCTGAGTTATTTCAAAGTTTAAATTTCTGTTATGTTTGTTTGGTTTTGTCTGTTACTATAAATAGAAGTCAAAACACTTCTATTAACCAACATTTGCTATTTTTGAGTACAAGTGTTCAAGGAAACAAGAAAGAGTGAAATAGTTGTCAAAGATTCATCATCTTCATCTTCAACAGTCCACAATACATCAACTGCACACAATAACTTTTGATGCGATTTGTGATAGTTTGAAGGTGATAAGGTTCGAGGTAGCGATTGAAGAATCGGGTTCGAGTTGAAGTCTTGGCAGGTTCTTTCTTGAATAAAACCATTAGGGTTTTATCCTCCAATACCGGTTTGCGTTTGGGGGTTTTTGGACGGGTTGCTTCATTATCTTTCAGCTGAGCGAAGGTAACTGATAAGAGAAAGTCTTCATCAGTTTAGTAGCGGAGTCGGTGTTTGAGTAGTGAAGAATCCGGGTTTGATTCGTTCGTGTTCGTGATCAGCCGGGCCAAGGGGTTGAAGAACGGAAGGTTCATCAACAAGTGGCAGGAAACGGAGGTCAAGCATCAACAATCAAAGGTCTTGATTCATCTTGAATCAAGGGGCAAGGAAAAGAAGTATCATTCAACATATTGGAAATTCTGTTGTTTACATACTTTGCACTCCTTGTAAAAACGAATAAATCTCACAGGTGATATCTAATTAATCATCTCAATTCTATTTTTAGAATTGAGGGCAGACGTACCCCGAAGCGAGGACGGCGGGGGAACTGCCTCACCAAATCTCTGTCTCCTTTAATTTTCTGCATAATCTGTTTTTCAACTTAAAATTTAAGTGAGTTTAGTTTAAGCAATTTTTGCCAAACTTTGATATAAGTTGAGTAAGTGATTAAAACAGCTGTTGGAATACTAAGTACAATAACATATTGTACTAGGATAAATTGACTTACTTACTCAACTCAAATATCACTTGGAGTGTTTATGCACACCAAGTGTTTGTAAAATTGCCTAAGCCAAAGTTGCCTTAAGTTTGCACTGAGTTTCAATTTGGTATTTTGGTTCATTGGAACTAGGCTTGCTAGTAAGTGAACTCTATCATTGATTGTGATACTAGTGTAGCGAATTGTATCTCGTTTTATCTCTTATCCATTAGCTTAACGCATATCCGGTTTTCCAATAACGGTTCGTTTTTAGACTAAATTTTCCTCGGTCGCTTCCGCACCTAAAACATTTTTAAAACCAATTTTTCGTTTAAATTGGTAGCGCCGACTCAAGTTTTTAACTGGGATCTATTCAACCCCCCCTTCTAGATCCGTGCCATAGTCTAACAGTTCACATGTTGCCATTGCCATGGCCCTATACTCTGCCTCGACGCTTGATCTCGCAACTACGTTTTGTTTCTTACTTTTCCAAGATATAAGGTTTCCTCCAACAAGTACACAATACCCAGAGGTGGACCGTTTATCAATGGGTGACCCTGCCCAATCAGCATCAGAGTATCCAATTATCTGAGTATGTCCTTTATCTTCATACACTAAACCTTTTCTTGGAGCACATTTGATGTATCTCAGAATCCGGATAACAACATCCATGTGTTCCTGACAAGGGGAATTTAAGAACTGACTTACCACACTAACCGCAAAAGAAATGTCTGGATGTGTGACTGTGAGATAATTCAACTTTCCAACCAATCTCCTATACCTTCCTGAGTCAGATAAAGGCTCCCCCTGATTGGGTAGTAGTTTGACACTTGGATCCATAGGAGTATCAGCTGGTTTGGCATTCAACATACTTGTTTCTTCCAAAATATCCATAGCATATTTCCGCTGAGAAATCACCAAACCATCTTTAGATTGGGCTACCTCAATACCCAAGAAATAGCGGAGTTTACCAAGGTCTTTTGTCTGAAATTGATTCGAGAGATGTTGTTTTAACTGGAGTATACCCTGTTGATCACTACCAGTTATGACAATATCATCTACGTACACAATAAGATAAATACACCCTTGGGCTGAGTGACGATAAAAAACAGAATGGTCAGCTTCACTACGGACCATACCAAACTGTTGTACTAGAGCGCTGAATCTGCCGAACCAAGCTCTCGGAGATTGCTTAAGACCATAAAGAGACCTGTGTAACCTACACACCATATTCAATGACTCCCCCTGAGCAACAAATCCAGGTGGTTTCTCCATATATACTTCCTCTTCAAGATCACCATGTAAAAAAGCATTTTTGATGTCAAGTTGATGAAGAGGCCAATGCCGAATGGCTGCAATGGCTAGAAGAAGTCTAATAGATGCCATCTTGGCTACAGGCGAGAAGGTATCACTATAATCCAATCCAAAAATCTGAGTGTATCCTTTGGCTACCAAGCGAGCTTTAAATCGACCAATCTTACCATCTGGACCAACCTTCACTGTATTAAGCCAACGACAACCTACTAAAGATTTCCCAGGGGGTAGAGGAACCAGTTCCCAGGTACCACTGCTTTGAAGAGCACACATTTCATCAACCATTGCTTGCCTCCACTCAGGGTGAGATAATGATTCACCTGGAGTTTTAGGAATAGAAACAGAAGACAAAGAAGACAAACAAGTATACTGCAAAGGGGAAAGACGATGATAACATAAATCAATATAATGTGGAGACGGATTTCGTGTTTGACGTATACCTTTTCGAAGGGCAATCGGAAGATAGGACTCAGGTTGCAAGAACGGATCCGGTGATGGCGGAGGCGTCGGAGGAGAGTCTGCAATGACCTCAGGGACACGTATGACCTCAGGGACGGGGACGACAGACATTGGACGACGACGCTGATATGTTTGAAGTGGTCGAGAAGTAGGGGGGTCAGGAGCCATAGACTGGTGGGGGATAATGGTAGACGGGACATTAATAATTGCCGGAAAAGGTGTGGAAGTACTTTCTTGAAGAGGTTCCGGAGATACTGGGTTGGACCCGAAATATGGAACAGACTCGAAGAAGGTAACATCGGCTGATATGAGGTATCGTTGTAGAGTATGAGAATAACAACGATAACCCTTTTGGGAACGATGATAACCAAGAAAGGCACACTTTAGTGATCGAGCTGCTAGTTTATCAAGACCAGGGGAGAGATTGTGTACAAAACACGTTGACCCGAATACTCGAGGAGGGATTGGGTGGAGAGGAGAATTTGGAAACAGGATTGAATGAGGGATTTTATTATTAAGGACAGATGAGGGCATGCAATTTATAAGGTAACATGCTGTGAGCACCACATCCCCCCCAAAACGGAGAGGAACATTACCATGGATTAGTAGGGTCCGAGTGGTTTCTACAAGATGCCGATTTTTGCGTTCGGCTACCCCATTTTGTTGGGGTGTATGAGGGCAAGATGTTTGGTGCAGAATACCATTGGATGACATAAAAGTTTGAAATTGTTAGGATAAATATTCACGTGCATTGTCACTTCTTAAGGTACGAATAGACAAACCAAATTGGGTTCTTATTTCTCGATAAAATTGTTCAAAAATAGAAAACAATTCAGATCTGTTCTTCATTAAAAATAGCCATGTGCAACGTGAAAAATCATCAATAAAAGTTACAAAATATCTAGACTCAAAAGTCGACACGGTACGCGAGGGACCCCAAACATCGGAGTGAACTAAAGCAAAAGGGGACAAAGCCCGTTTATTGACTCGATCAGGAAAGTGACTACGAGTATGTTTCCCTAACTGACAAGACTCACAATGTAAAGTGGACAATTTAGATAGACTAAGCACCAACTTTTGTAGCTTGGGAAGACCTGGATGACCTAACTGTGCATGTATAATGAGTGGAGAATCTGTGGTGGAGCATGTGGTAGATGACATAGAGAAGTAATAGAGGCCTTGAGACTCACATCCGACGCCAATCGTCTGTCCCGAACTCCGATCTTGCAGAGTAACATTACTATTAGTAAAGGTGATAGAACAATTTAGAGAACGAGTTAAACGACTGACTGACAGTAAATTAAATGGGCAATTAGGTACATATAGGACAGAAGTCACATAGAGAGATGGTAAAATTTGAACAGTACCAATCCCTTGGGATCGGGTTTGAGAACCATTTGCGGAAGTTATACTCGGTAAGAAACCAGAGGTAGAGAGGGAAGAAAAAAGACCTTTATTACCGGTAACATGATCAGACGGACTAGAATTGAGGACTCAAGGACCAATAGGAGATGATTGAGAGAAGCAAACAGATGAATTACCGGTGTGTGCAACCGAAGCCGTGGAACCAGAGGTCTGATTATTCTGACACCACTTGAGAAAATCCTCGTAGCTTGGCGTAGGGCTCTGAAGAGAAGGTAAAGTTTGCATAGTATCTGGATTATCAATTTGAGCTGCATTTACCTGGCGTGGAGGTCTGCCATGTAACTTTCAGCAACGGTCGATAGTATGTCCAAGCCGGTTACAATGGTCACACTTGGGACGAGGTTTGGAGTTGGATGATCCTCCTCGAAGGCGATTCTGATTGTTGCCAAGAGATGCAAGGGCAGCAGTGTCACCTGGTGTCGGAGCAACAATAGATGGAGGGGAAACCGGACCAAATGCATGAGGTGTAGCCAAGCGCAACAATTGTTCACTAACTGCATCGTAGTTAGGAACAATAGTACCTGATAAAATTTGATTACGAACGGACTCGAGTTCTGGTGGTAGTCCCTTAAGTGCCATGACCATGAAAAATTTACTTTGTTGTTCGGAATGAGCTGTTGCATCTTTTGCATAAGGCATGAGAGTTTCGAAACCCGCTTTCAAGGCATCAAGCTTACTCAGATAGGCTTGCATATCCATATTTTGCAACTTCAGTGTGTCGAGTTTGAGGATGACGTTGTATAGACAATGAACGTCGTTGGAGAAGACTTTCTTAGCCTTTTCCCAAACCTCATTGCAAGTGGAGAAGGCTTGATACTGCGCTTGGAGGTTGGGTGTGATGGAAAACCATAACACAGTACAGAGAGAGGCATCCGTTTTCTTCCATTTAGCGAGTTTTGCGTCGGCAACATCAACCAATTTTGTGGTTAGGTGATCTTCATATCCCTGACCATGAAACCACATATCGACAGCACGAGCCCATACGTTGTAGTTGGCTGATCCGGTTAGTTTTTCACATGGGATAAGCGGAACTTTAGTAAACGAGATGGAATCAACATCTCCCATGGCTTAAAGAAACAAAATCGGAGCTGTGGAGACCAGATCTGTGAGCGATGGAGGGAGCCGAGTGGCGTGGCTGGGAAAAACGACCGAATCGGGCAGCAAGGTGGTTTTACCGGAGTGATAACACGATTTGAGGAGAAAAAAAATTATCACCGGAAGACAGTGGGTCAATCAGGTAAAGCACGACAAAAAGTTGTCTCTTAATAGGCTCTAGATACCATATTGAATTAGGAGAGACTAAGAGACATTTAGGTTAAACCGTGTGTTTTAAAAGCACTACGGAGACTTTATTATATATAGAGAGATTACAACTAATTACATGATATATTCGATGTGGGACTATTCTATATACAAATATTCTAACATTGTAAATGAAATAATTAGGGAACATAGTTTTTAAAATCAATATTTACTTAAAAATTAATCAAGTCTAATTATCTAACTATGCAAAAAATCTAATTATCAAATTATCCATATCTTAATTAAAATTTCCTAATTTCTAAAATTCTAATTAATATTTATTCTATAAAGAAAACTAAATCTCTGAAATTCAGTGGCGCTCTACGTCGTTGCACCGCGTGCTAGTCATTAATCATCATCGCTCGCGAGTCTGGAAGAAAGAAGTCGGATCAGATGACCGTGCGCGAGTGTTTTTGGTAGGGGTGGCAATTGGATCCATTAAGGCAAAATCCATCCAATCCATCCACCAAAAAATTCATCCAATCCATCCACTACATAAAAATTAAGTTAATGGATTGGATTAAATCCATTCATTTATAAGCATGGATTATCCAATTCATCCAACACATTTTAATGATCCAATAGATTTTTTTATCTAATTTAAAAAAAGGAATTTTTTTAAATATTAAAAAATTATTTTTTTGAAAAATACAAAATTAATTTTTTTTTAAAAATACAAAAAACTGATTTTCTCCAAAAATTTTAAAATTATTTTTTTGGAAAATAACAAAATTCGATTTTACTTTCGAAAAAGTTATTTTTTTATGAATATAAAAAAATAAAATAAAAAGTTAATTTTTAAATTAATTTTTTTCAAAAATGCAAAAATATATTTCTTTTCTCGAAAAAAAATTCCAAAAAAAGAATTGAAAAATATTTTTTTTTTAAAAGTAAATTATTTTTTTCAAAAGTAAAAAAAATGGATTTTTCAAAAATACAAAAATTAATATATTTAAAAAAACTATTTTTAAAAAAAAAATAGATAGATGGATATTCATCTATTAAAAATATGATAATGAATGGATTTGATGAATTTTATTCTTAATGGATGAATTGGATTGGATATTTTTAAGAAACTTTTAGTGGATTGTTAATGGACTAATGGAAGATTTAATCATCATCGTATTATGCAATCTTCATCGCGGAGCCTCGTGTTTTGGATTTCAAGAACTCAGTTCAAACGGTAAAACGGAATGGAGCAAGAAAGGAGACTTACCGGTTTCGACGCGGCGGCCAAAATAGGTACGGATCCTTTGCTTCTCATTGCTCTGCTTCGATTCAATTCTCCTCTTCTTCCTCTATTCCTATTCTTTCTCCTGAGCTTATTGTCGCAAAAGAGATTGAGTGAGGGCTCTGAGATTTCCCTGTGATGCTTTTGATCTTCCTTCTGTTATGCTTCTGACCTTTGATCTCTGATATGCGTAATTCTATTTTGAAGAATGATCGTGTATACGAATGGGATGAAGAAGAAGATTGAAGCATAACTGAGTTTTCTCTCTCTGTGATGGAGTGAAGCAAATTGAGTTTTCTTCCTCTGTGATGGAATGAAAAGGTATATATAGCAATGCAATTCAGTTATGAAATTCGTCTCAAATTCACATTAAATTCAGAGTTATTTGGACATGAAATGAGTTAGTTATCCAATTCGTTTTTAGTTAGTAAGTTGTGATTCTCTGTGGTGCATTTTGGTTAGTTATGGTGAACTATAATTTGGTGTTAAATTCAGTTAATTGGTTTTGATTTTGTGCTTACGCTATTGGCTTATGGTGGGATTCTATTAATGAACATTACAGGGTCAAAAGGAAACTTTAGTGCAAAACCAAAATGATGCAGTGCAGTGTTCTGATTCTGTTGAAGCAAAAAGTCGGATCCAGATGCAGATGGTTAATCGGTTGTTAGCTCGGGTTAGTTCTTAGTTGCCAATCGATTTTAGTATTTGAAAAATCAAATAAAAAAGTCTCCCAAATGGAATTGAACTTTGTTATGGTTATTGAGTTAAATTTTGTTAGAAATGAATTGCTACTGATGTGAATTTGAATGCACTGCATAATTATTGGTGTTTGCTTGGCACTGTTAGCTCAAGGCCTTTTACTTGGTTATTGGTTCTGCGATTAGTTAGTCAGGAACCGTATTGAGTGAAAACGATTTAAACTCTGTCCGTATTGGTACTTATAGTAGAACCCAGCTAGTTCACAAATTACCAGCTTCAATTTAGCTTGTGGTGAGTCCTGTTAGTGTTGGTAACCACTTGAAAATTCTGCAGGAATGATAGATTGCAAACCAATTATTTCTGTTAACTGATTGGATGCTAAATGAAAAAAAAAAGTATTGAACATTGTTTGGTTTTGTTAATTGAACATTTTCGTGCCTTATGTGGTCTGCAATTGGATTAATGTAATCACCTAACTGCTAATTTGATAAACATAGAGTTAGCTTGAACCAACATGCAGTTGCGGAACTGAGGGGGACGTGGGAAAGCCACGACCACCCCTCAACTTTTTATTATTTTTTTAATTCATATATATTAAATTACTAAAACATCCTTATTTTAAATTAAAATTATTTTTTATTTTTTATTTTTCATTCAAAGTTAGGTTAAAATACAGATAAGGTAAAAAACTCCTATCTTTCCTTTCTTTCTCATATGGGTTTGCTATCGGCACGACGACACCAGAATCGGAACAGATTAAAGTGATCGGCATCTAACAGGTAAAAAACTTTATTCATTCTTCTTTTATAAAAAGTAACAAATTAAAGTGATTGCTTGATTTGTGTTTTTGAGATTTTTAGGGTTCTTCTTTCTTGATGTGTTAAAATAATCTATATGAGGTTTATTAAGCCAATTCATAAAACTGTAATTTACAAATATAGTTATACACTGTAATAAGGTTTATTTAATCATTGTTGCTGCTAATTTCTAATAGTGAAGTTACCGGTATTTGAAAACGGATTAAAGTTGATTAATTAAGTTTATTAATTTTTTTCTCTTTTAATTTTTATGTTCTCTAATTGATTTTTGGATCTAATATGATTTATAGGAAGAGTAAAGATGAATAATAGGAAAATTGATTCTTTTTTCAAAAGGAAAGCATGTGAAATTGAAAGAGAAGAGAGAGATGAAGAAATTATAATCCCGACATCTGAATCTAAAACAGTTCTTGAGAATCCAACAATTGAAGAGCATCATGGTTTTGAAAATTCTTTGGAACGCGATCCTGGAAAGCGTCATTCGATTTGGCAATATCCACCAAATCAAGTGGATGCAATACGAATAGCTTATCTAAAATGGGGTCCATATCAAATTCATTTAGAAAACTATCCTTTGTCCGGTAACGAGGATCATCCGAGAAGGTTTCAACATACTTGGTTTAGCATATTTCCATCATGGTTAGAATATTCACCATCTGAAGATGTCGTATATTGCTTACCATGTTATCTTTTTAGCAAAAAACTAAGTGGACGTCCCGGATCACTTGTCTTTATTTCTATGGGTTTTAGAAATTGGAAGAAAGTTAGGAATGGAAAACATTGCTCCTTTCTTAAACACATAGGGAGGGATCCTTGCTCACCACACAACAATGCAATGAAAGCTTGTCAAGACTTGTTGAATCAAGATGGTCATATTAGAAATGTTATTCAAGTGCAAAGTTCAAGTCAAAGAATGAATAATCGGTTACGACTCAAGACTTCAATTGACACTGTTCGTTGGTTAACACTACAAGCTTGTGCTTTTAGGGGTCACGACGAAAGTAGCAAATCAAGAAATCAAGGTAACTTTCTTGAGTTATTGAAACTTTTAGCATCCTACAATGATGAAGTTCCAAAAGTTGTGTTGGAAAATACTCCACAAAATTGCAAGTATACTTCACATCAAATTCAAAAAGAGCTCTTGCAAATTCTTTCTAGTAGGGTGAAAAAGAGTATTCGTGAGGAAATTGGTGATTCCAAATTTTGTATCGTTGTTGATGAAGCTCGTGATGAGTCAAAAAAGGAACAAATGGCTTGTATTAAGATTTGTTGATAAAGTTGGTTTAATACAAGAGAGATTTTTTGATGTGGCACATGTTAAAGACACCACATCTTTAACTCTTAAGGAAGCAATATGTGATATACTTTCTCGACATAACCTTGATGTTTCTAACATTCGTGGCCAAGGGTATGATGGTGCTAGCAATATGAGAGGAGAATGGAATGGTTTACAAGCCCTCTTTATGAAGGATTGTCCTTATGCATACTATGTTCATTCTTTTGCTCATCAATTGCAACTTGCATTAGTTACATCATCAAGAGAAGTCAAACCTGTTCATAAATTTTTTGAGAAGCTGATCTTTGTTGTGAATGTTGTTTGTTCTTCTACAAAGCGTCATGATGAGTTACAAGCTGCCCAATTAGAAGAAATTGCTTATTTGTTAGAGATTGATGAGATTGTAACTGGTAAAGGTGCAAATCAAGTTGGTACATTGAAACGAGCTGGAGATACTCGTTGGGGATCACATTACGATTCAATTTCTAGCTTGATAAACATGTATGAAGCAACTTGTTTAGTTTTTAAAAAAATTGCAAAAGATAGAGGGAGTTATGCTACACGTGGGGATGCAAATAGTTGTTACAATTACTTGAAGGCATTTGATTTTATATTTATTTTGAAATTGATGAAAGAAATCATGGGAATAACAGATATGCTTTGTCAAGCCTTACAAAAAAATAATCAAGATGTAGTTAATGTTATGAACTTGGTTCGTTCAACAAAACATCTTATTCAAGGTTTGAGAGAAAATGGTTGGGATATATTGTTTACTAAAGTGGTATCTTTTTGTGAAAAACATGGTATTTAGGTTCCTGATCTTAATGATGTTCATTCAACAACAAGATTTGGACGCTCCCGTCTTGAAGAGAATCAAGTCACAATTCAACATTACTTTAAAGTTGAAATCTTTTTCACTACCATTGACAAACAGTTACAAGAGTTGAATAGCAGATTCAGTGAGCAGGCAATGGATTTGTTAACTCTTTCTTGTTCTTTATCTCCTAAGGATGGATATAAAGCTTTTAGCATTTATACTATTTGTTCTTTAGTTGAAAAATATTATCCTATGGATTTTAGTGATCAAGAGAAGAATAATTTGCAATTTCAACTCCAACATTTTCTATTTGTTGCTCGCCAAGCATCAAACTTGAATAATTTATCAACTATTCAAGAACTATGTTCATGTTTGGTTGCATCTGGACAGACTGAAACTTACTTCTTGATTGATAGACTATTTCGTCTTATCATGACTCTTCCCGTTTCTACGGCCACAACTGAGAGGTCTTTTTCAGCAATGAAAATTATTAAGACTAAGTTGAGAAACAAGATGGATGATGGGTTTCTTGGAGATAGCATGACAGTATATATTAAAAGAGAGTACCCATCAACTGTCTTTATGGTCATCCAGTTACGGACAATGTTTGATCAGCAATAAGGCACTCGACTCTACATCTAGGGTCCATAGTGGTTTCAGGTCGAAGGGTGGTATACACCATTATCACCATGAGAATAATTTATGACACTTTGCATAATATTCTATATAGTATTCTCATAGCGGGTCAATCCAGTATAAATATTACTCTTAATATTGATACATGTGTTTAAGACTTGATAACTCCTTATCCATGATCCATAAGATGTGATTATCAGTCTATATACATAGTCTTAATGCTTTAATGTTATCCCACTTCACAATAAAGCTCGACTACGAATACTTTAAGAATAGTGTCCTTATGTTTAATATGATCTCATGATTAAGTCACACTTGATACATTAAATGGACTAGCTATTCTAGGGACTTTATTAAACAAACATAATAAAGAAAAAAGCTTTTATTATTAATAAATAATTCGATACAAGTACCAAACGTATTGGCCTCTAGGGCTTACACCAACAATATGACTTATGCTTCCTTTTTTTTAGCAATCCCAAAAACATTGATCCAATCATTGTGAAGAAGTTGCCTGACATGTGATACGAGCACAACTCACATGCAAAAAGCTTTCAAATGAAAAAAAACGATTGAATGATGGTATTGTCCATAATATGAAGTTGAGACTAATCTCTGAATGTTGGCGATGTTGACACTACTGAAGAAAGGGATATTATCATGCAAACCAAAGGTGGGCAACTTCAAATAATAGATGAGTTTCATGCAAGCTACCTAACATTTCAATACCCTTTGATATTTCCATATGGAGAAGATGGTTATAGGCCTAACGTAGCACACTGGGATTTCGATTTTTTTTATGATAACCTACGTAATAGACTTAGAATCAGAGAGTGGTTATCATTCTGAATACAGACCAGGAAAAATGAGGCAAAAACTTTATTATCCTCTAGGATATTATTTCAACAGTTTTTAGTTGATGGTTATACAATGTTGGAATCTGAGAGACTTACATGGCTACGTAAAAATCAAGCAAAGTTAAGAGTGTCAAAGTACAAATGTCTAAATGAATAGGGAGATCAAAGTCAACAATCAGGATCAAGTACAGGGAAAAGACGCATTCTTCCATCATCATATGTTGGAAGTCATAGGTTTATGGACCAATTATATTATGATGGAATAACAATTTGTAGTAAGGTTGGATTTCCCTATTTGTTTATCACTTTTACATGCAATCCAAATTAGCCAGAAAAATAAAGACTTATTCGCCCTCTTCATCTTAAACCACATTGAAGCTAGGGGAAATATACCCGAACGTATCGCACACTTGAACATATAACAAAGTTGCCATCAAACTTTATATATTCCCTAAGGAAAGGGAAAACATCGATAAAACCCGGGAGAAAGAGATATATTGGGTAAGGAAGTCGGTTATGCAAGAGGAAGGTATTAGCACCCCTAACATCCATGGTACTCCATGGGAACCGTTTTGATTGTTCTAACTCGAATAGGTCTTATATCTGAAGATTACTCGTAAAAGAATAAGGGAAAAGAAAAGAAATAGGTAAAGTGCTCGGTGAGGATCGAGGACCTCATGCCTAATATCCTCATAGTGCAATGAGGAATTCAGAGCTCCGTAGTTCAAATAACTAGTACTGTGAGATGAAAAGAATTTGTGATAAAGGTATGGTCTAAACCAAAGGGTTGTGTTATTTAAACTCCAACGAGGGGTGAAATGAATCCAAGAGTAAAAATGGTGTGACCAATATGTGGATTATCTGAACATTCGTCACCATATGATATAGTCGAAAATAAAGGGAATTAAGTGTTTGGTTTCATAGCACAAACATCTCTTGGTTCACAAAGCGGTACAAGATGGAGCTCAAAGAGATATTATATTTGGCTCAGAGCAAGAGTATATCACATGGAGTGAACGAAGGTAGAATATGAATGTATCATGGAGATGAATTGAGGAATGCCCTAAGCCAGGAAGAATAAATAAGTATGCTCGCGGAGGATTCGAACCCTCTTGCCTACGTATTCTCATAGTGCAATGAGAAATTCAAAGTAATCGTAATTCAACCTACTATGGCTGAAACAAAGAGAGATTTAATATGATTGCCCAGAGGCAAGGTCGCTTGCTTAACAAAGCAAGGACGTGGCATTAACCAATGTTGCTAATCATCCATAATGACAAATGAGATATAGCCAGAGTCTGGACTCCACATGGCAAGATAGATGAATGCCATAGTCTGAACTAATACAAAGGCAAGGAACATATTTGAATGCCAAAGTCTGAACTTCATAAGGGCAAAAGAGTATGATGCCAAAGTCTGAACTATAAGGCAATGAAAGGAGTAGCCAGAGTCTGAACTCAATGGGCTGGATGAATGAATGCCAAAGTCTGAATTGTAAGGCAGAATAACATGTCAAAGTCTGTATTGTATAGACAAAATTAAGGTGGCCAAAGTCTGAACTCAATAGGGCAAGGATGCCAAGATCTGTATCTTATAGGCAAGGAACAAAGCCAGAGTTTGTACTCCATAAGCTAAAAGAAGTTGCCAAGGTCTGCACTTTGTGGGAAAAGAATAAAGGATGCCACCGTCTGAACTATATGGGCACAATCAAGGGTTGCCAGAGTTTGAACTCAACGTGGAAAGAATGCTAAGGTCTGCACCTTATGGCAAAGAATAAAGGATGCCACAGTCTGAACTATGTGGGCGAGATGCCATGGTCTGTACCTCATAGGCAAAGAATAAGTCTAGAGTCTGTACTCCATGGGTTGAAGGAAGTTGCCAAGGTCAGCACCTTATGGGCAAGAAACAAAGGCAGGCTATGCACTTCATAGGCTAAAAGGAGTTGCCAAGGTCTGCAACTTGAGGCAAGAAACAAAGCATGCCACAGTCTGAACTGATAGGCAATGCATGAAGCAATTGATTAAGCAATGGGTATGTGACCCCAAGATAATGATCCCAAGAAATGTATGAACATCCAGGAGGAGAGTCTGATACTGAAGGAGGATTGATGTGCAACGGTGCCTCACTATTGAAGCATTGAATGATTAATGCTTGCTTGAAGACTTGTCAATTGTATGATTTAAATTGCACTGAAGTCTATGAACAAGGACATGTGATTTGAATAGCTAGGGCCTAACTGCTGAGAAGATCTTGATTGTTGATCTTGACGATGCCATGTTGTTTGTTGTATTGAGAAGACTTGACAATTTTTTGATACAGATTATGCTAAAGTTTATGAATGAGGGCAAATGCTTTAAATAGCTAGGGCCTACGCTCCGTACGCAAAGTCATTCTAGACAGGGATAGGAGAAACTTTGTCTCATCATTCCTCATTTCTTAAGGCTTATAGCTTACAACTTGAATCGCACTTGTCAAGTGTTGACACCATTGTTGTGCTTGAGAATATAATCCACTTTGCTAGCTATGCTTGATTGATGTTGACTTGGAGTCTTGATCTTGCACTTGAACCTTGAGGTCTTGAGCTCCTAATATTCAGCATATCCATAATAGCTTGGGTGCAATGAACTTTCCATATCAAGTGATCAAGGGTCTTTTGATCACTTGAAATAAGCTTGGGGCTTACAACACGATTACAAAGGATTTGGTTGATCAAAGTATCATTTGATCAACACTAATCAATGGGATTAAGATAATAGTTGGATTATGCACAATAATAAATCCTATTGAATTAATCAACTAAATAAATCAGACAATTCTAATTAAGGCCCTAAGCTAAGGGATCATGTATTAAAATCATAATTTCGAGCCTTAAAGGTAAAATGTTCATTGTGTAAAAATGTATTGAATTAGGAGAGACTAAGAGACATTTAGGTTAAACCGTGTGTTTTAAAAGCACTACGGAGACTTTATTATATATAGAGAGATTACAACTAATTACATGATATAGTCGATGTTGGACTATTCTATATACAAATATTCTAACACTGTATTTACAAATATCAACAATCCCCCTCAAGCTTGAGCATATAAGTCAAATGCACCAAGCTTGTTACATATATAATTAGTTCGGGGACTTCTCAGAGATTTTGTAAACATGTTTGCCAATTGATCATTAGAATTGACAAAGCTTGTGACGATGTCACCTGACTCGATCTTCTCTCGAACAAAGTGACAGTCTATCTCAATATGTTTGGTCCTCTCATGGAAGACTGGATTTGAAGTAATGTGCAATGCAGCTTGATTATCACAAATAAGTGTCATTGGTCTTACTTCTTAAATTTGAAGTTCCTTGAGCAACTGCTTTAACCAAATAAGTTCACATGTTGCCATTGCCATGGCCCTATACTCTGCCTCGACGCTTGATCTCGCAACTACGTTTTGTTTCTTACTTTTCCAGGATATAAGGTTTCCTCCAACAAGTACACAATACCCAGAGGTGGACCGTTTATCAATGGGTGACCCTGCCCAATCAGCATCAGAGTATCCAATTATCTGAGTATGTCCTTTATCTTCATACACTAAACCTTTTCTTGGAGCACATTTGATGTATCTCAGAATCCGGATAACAACATCCATGTGTTCCTGACAAGGGGAATTTAAGAACTGACTTACCACACTAACCGCAAAAGAAATGTCTGGATGTGTGACTGTGAGATAATTCAACTTTCCAACCAATCTCCTATACCTTCCTGAGTCAGATAAAGGCTCCCCCTGATTGGGTAGTAGTTTGACACTTGGATCCATAGGAGTATCAGCTGGTTTGGCATTCAACATACTTGTTTCTTCCAAAATATCCATAGCATATTTCCGCTGAGAAATCACCAAACCATCTTTAGATTGGGCTACCTCAATACCCAAGAAATAGCGGAGTTTACCAAGGTCTTTTGTCTGAAATTGATTCGAGAGATGTTGTTTTAACTGGAGTATACCCTGTTGATCACTACCAGTTATGACAATATCATCTACGTACACAATAAGATAAATACACCCTTGGGCTGAGTGACGATAAAAAACAGAATGGTCAGCTTCACTACGGACCATACCAAACTGTTGTACTAGAGCGCTGAATCTGCCGAACCAAGCTCTCGGAGATTGCTTAAGACCATAAAGAGACCTGTGTAACCTACACACCATATTCAATGACTCCCCCTGAGCAACAAATCCAGGTGGTTTCTCCATATATACTTCCTCTTCAAGATCACCATGTAAAAAAGCATTTTTGATGTCAAGTTGATGAAGAGGCCAATGCCGAATGGCTGCAATGGCTAGAAGAAGTCTAATAGATGCCATCTTGGCTACAGGCGAGAAGGTATCACTATAATCCAATCCAAAAATCTGAGTGTATCCTTTGGCTACCAAGCGAGCTTTAAATCGACCAATCTTACCATCTGGACCAACCTTCACTGTATTAAGCCAACGACAACCTACTAAAGATTTCCCAGGGGGTAGAGGAACCAGTTCCCAGGTACCACTGCTTTGAAGAGCATACATTTCATCAACCATTGCTTGCCTCCACTCAGGGTGAGATAATGATTCACCTGGAGTTTTAGGAATAGAAACAGAAGACAAAGAAGACAAACAAGTATACTGCAAAGGGGAAAGACGATGATAACATAAATCAATATAATGTGGAGACGGATTTCGTGTTTGACGTATACCTTTTCGAAGGGCAATCGGAAGATAGGACTCAGGTTGCAAGAACGGATCCGGTGATGGCGGAGGCGTCGGAGGAGAGTCTGCAATGACCTCAGGGACACGTATGACCTCAGGGACGGGGACGACAGACATTGGACGACGACGCTGATATGTTTGAAGTGGTCGAGAAGTAGGGGGGTCAGGAGCCATAGACTGGTGGGGGATAATGGTAGACGGGACATTAATAATTGCCGGAAAAGGTGTGGAAGTACTTTCTTGAAGAGGTTCCGGAGATACTGGGTTGGACCCGAAATATGGAACAGACTCGAAGAAGGTAACATCGGCTGATATGAGGTATCGTTGTAGAGTATGAGAATAACAACGATAACCCTTTTGGGAACGATGATAACCAAGAAAGGCACACTTTAGTGATCGAGCTGCTAGTTTATCAAGACCAGGGGAGAGATTGTGTACAAAACACGTTGACCCGAATACTCGAGGAGGGATTGGGTGGAGAGGAGAATTTGGAAACAGGATTGAATGAGGGATTTTATTATTAAGGACAGATGAGGGCATGCAATTTATAAGGTAACATGCTGTGAGCACCACATCCCCCCCAAAACGGAGAGGAACATTACCATGGATTAGTAGGGTCCGAGTGGTTTCTACAAGATGCCGATTTTTGCGTTCGGCTACCCCATTTTGTTGGGGTGTATGAGGGCAAGATGTTTGGTGCAGAATACCATTGGATGACATAAAAGTTTGAAATTGTTAGGATAAATATTCACGTGCATTGTCACTTCTTAAGGTACGAATAGACAAACCAAATTGGGTTCTTATTTCTCGATAAAATTGTTCAAAAATAGAAAACAATTCAGATCTGTTCTTCATTAAAAATAGCCATGTGCAACGTGAAAAATCATCAATAAAAGTTACAAAATATCTAGACTCAAAAGTCGACACGGTACGCGAGGGACCCCAAACATCGGAGTGAACTAAAGCAAAAGGGGACAAAGCCCGTTTATTGACTCGATCAGGAAAGTGACTACGAGTATGTTTCCCTAACTGACAAGACTCACAATGTAAAGTGGACAATTTAGATAGACTAAGCACCAACTTTTGTAGCTTGGGAAGACCTGGATGACCTAACTGTGCATGTATAATGAGTGGAGAATCTGTGGTGGAGCATGTGGTAGATGACATAGAGAAGTAATAGAGGCCTTGAGACTCACATCCGACGCCAATCGTCTGTCCCGAACTCCGATCTTGGAGAGTAACATTACTATTAGTAAAGGTGATAGAACAATTTAGAGAACGAGTTAAACGACTGACTGACAGTAAATTAAATGGGCAATTAGGTACATATAGGACAGAAGTCACATAGAGAGATGGTAAAATTTGAACAGTACCAATCCCTTGGGATCGGGTTTGAGAACCATTTGCGGAAGTTATACTCGATAAGAAACCAGAGGTAGAGAGGGAAGAAAAAAGACCTTTATTACCGGTAACATGATCAGACGCACTAGAATTGAGGACTCAAGGACCAATAGGAGATGATTGAGAGAAGCAAACAGATGAATTACCGGTGTGTGCAACCGAAGCCGTGGAACCAGAGGTCTGATTATTCTGACACCACTTGAGAAAATCCTCGTAGCTTGACGTAGGGCTCTGAAGAGAAGGTAAAGTTTGCATAGTATCTGGATTATCAATTTGAGCTGCATTTACCTGGCGTGGAGGTCTGCCATGTAACTTTCAGCAACGGTCGATAGTATGTCCAAGCCGGTTACAATGGTCACACTTGGGACGAGGTTTGGAGTTGGATGATCCTCCTCGAAGGCGATTCTGATTGTTGCCAAGAGATGCAAGGGCAGCAGTGTTACCTGGTGTCGGAGCAACAATAGATGGAGGGGAAACCGGACCAAATGCATGAGGTGTAGCCAAGCGCAACAATTGTTCACTAACTGCATCGTAGTTAGGAACAATAGTACCTGATAAAATTTGATTACGAACGGACTCGAGTTCTGGTGGTAGTCCCTTAAGTTCCATGACCATGAAAAATTTACTTTGTTGTTCGGAATGAGCTGTTGCATCTTTTGCATAAGGCATGAGAGTTTCGAAACCCGCTTTCAAGGCATCAAGCTTACTCAGATAGGCTTGCATATCCATATTTTGCAACTTCAGTGTGTCGAGTTTGAGGATGACGTTGTATAGACAATGAACGTCGTTGGAGAAGACTTTCTTAGCCTTTTCCCAAACCTCATTGCAAGTGGAGAAGGCTTGATACTGCGCTTGGAGGTTGGGTGTGATGGAAAACCATAACACAGTACAGAGAGAGGCATCCGTTTTCTTCCATTTAGCGAGTTTTGCGTCGGCAACATCAACCAATTTTGTGGTTAGGTGATCTTCATATCCCTGACCATGAAACCACATATCGACAGCACGAGCCCATACGTTGTAGTTGGCTGATCCGGTTAGTTTTTCACATGGGATAAGCGGAACTTTAGTAAACGAGATGGAATCAACATCTCCCATGGCTTAAAGAAACAAAATCGGAGCTGTGGAGACCAGATCTGTGAGCGATGGAGGGAGCCGAGTGGCGTGGCTGGGAAAAACGACCGAATCGGGCAGCAAGGTGGTTTTACCGGAGTGATAACACGATTTGAGGAGAAAAAAAATTATCACCGGAAGACAGTGGGTCAATCAGGTAAAGCACGACAAAAAGTTGTCTCTTAATAGGCTCTAGATACCATATTGAATTAGGAGAGACTAAGAGACATTTAGGTTAAACCGTGTGTTTTAAAAGCACTACGGAGACTTTATTATATATAGAGAGATTACAACTAATTACATGATATATTCGATGTGGGACTATTCTATATACAAATATTCTAACATTGTAAATGAAATAATTAGGGAACATAGTTTTTAAAATCAATATTTACTTAAAAATTAATCAAGTCTAATTATCTAACTATGCAAAAAATCTAATTATCAAATTATCCATATCTTAATTAAAATTTCCTAATTTCTAAAATTCTAATTAATATTTATTCTATAAAGAAAACTAAATCTCTGAAATTCAGTGGCGCTCTACGTCGTTGCACCGCGTGCTAGTCATTAATCATCATCGCTCGCGAGTCTGGAAGAAAGAAGTCGGATCAGATGACCGTGCGCGAGTGTTTTTGGTAGGGGTGGCAATTGGATCCATTAAGGCAAAATCCATCCAATCCATCCACCAAAAAATTCATCCAATCCATCCACTACATAAAAATTAAGTTAATGGATTGGATTAAATCCATTCATTTATAAGCATGGATTATCCAATTCATCCAACACATTTTAATGATCCAATAGATTTTTTTATCTAATTTTAAAAAAAGGAATTTTTTTAAATATTAAAAAATTATTTTTTTGAAAAATACAAAATTATTTTTTTTTTAAAAATACAAAAAACTGATTTTCTCCAAAAATTTTAAAATTATTTTTTTGGAAAATAACAAAATTCGATTTTACTTTCGAAAAAGTTATTTTTTTATGAATATAAAAAAATAAAATAAAAAGTTAATTTTTAAATTAATTTTTTTCAAAAATGCAAAAATATATTTCTTTTCTCGAAAAAAAATTCCAAAAAAAGAATTGAAAAATATTTTTTTTTTAAAAGTAAATTATTTTTTTCAAAAGTAAAAAAAATGGATTTTTCAAAAATACAAAAATTAATATATTTAAAAAAACTATTTTTAAAAAAAAAATAGATAGATGGATATTCATCTATTAAAAATATGATAATGAATGGATTTGATGAATTTTATTCTTAATGGATGAATTGGATTGGATATTTTTAAGAAACTTTTAGTGGATTGTTAATGGACTAATGGAAGATTTAATCATCATCGTATTATGCAATCTTCATCGCGGAGCCTCGTGTTTTGGATTTCAAGAACTCAGTTCAAACGGTAAAACGGAATGGAGCAAGAAAGGAGACTTACCGGTTTCGACGCGGCGGCCAAAATAGGTACGGATCCTTTGCTTCTCATTGCTCTGCTTCGATTCAATTCTCCTCTTCTTCCTCTATTCCTATTCTTTCTCCTGAGCTTATTGTCGCAAAAGAGATTGAGTGAGGGCTCTGAGATTTCCCTGTGATGCTTTTGATCTTCCTTCTGTTATGCTTCTGACCTTTGATCTCTGATATGCGTAATTCTATTTTGAAGAATGATCGTGTATACGAATGGGATGAAGAAGAAGATTGAAGCATAACTGAGTTTTCTCTCTCTGTGATGGAGTGAAGCAAATTGAGTTTTCTTCCTCTGTGATGGAATGAAAAGGTATATATAGCAATGCAATTCAGTTATGAAATTCGTCTCAAATTCACATTAAATTCAGAGTTATTTGGACATGAAATGAGTTAGTTATCCAATTCGTTTTTAGTTAGTAAGTTGTGATTCTCTGTGGTGCATTTTGGTTAGTTATGGTGAACTATAATTTGGTGTTAAATTCAGTTAATTGGTTTTGATTTTGTGCTTACGCTATTGGCTTATGGTGGGATTCTATTAATGAACATTACAGGGTCAAAAGGAAACTTTAGTGCAAAACCAAAATGATGCAGTGCAGTGTTCTGATTCTGTTGAAGCAAAAAGTCGGATCCAGATGCAGATGGTTAATCGGTTGTTAGCTCGGGTTAGTTCTTAGTTGCCAATCGATTTTAGTATTTGAAAAATCAAATAAAAAAGTCTCCCAAATGGAATTGAACTTTGTTATGGTTATTGAGTTAAATTTTGTTAGAAATGAATTGCTACTGATGTGAATTTGAATGCACTGCATAATTATTGGTGTTTGCTTGGCACTGTTAGCTCAAGGCCTTTTACTTGGTTATTGGTTCTGCGGTTAGTTAGTCAGGAACCGTATTGAGTGAAAACGATTTAAACTCTGTCCGTATTGGTACTTATAGTAGAACCCAGCTAGTTCACAAATTACCAGCTTCAATTTAGCTTGTGGTGAGTCCTGTTAGTGTTGGTAACCACTTGAAAATTCTGCAGGAATGATAGATTGCAAACCAATTATTTCTGTTAACTGATTGGATGCTAAATGAAAAAAAAAGTATTGAACATTGTTTGGTTTTGTTAATTGAACATTTTCGTGCCTTATGTGGTCTGCAATTGGATTAATGTAATCACCTAACTGCTAATTTGATAAACATAGAGTTAGCTTGAACCAACATGCAGTTGCGGAACTGAGGGGGACGTGGGAAAGCCACGACCACCCCTCAACTTTTTATTATTTTTTTAATTCATATATATTAAATTACTAAAACATCCTTATTTTAAATTAAAATTATTTTTTATTTTTTATTTTTCATTCAAAGTTAGGTTAAAATACAGATAAGGTAAAAAACTCCTATCTTTCCTTTCTTTCTCATATGGGTTTGCTATCGGCACGACGACACCGGAATCGGAACAGATTAAAGTGATCGGCATCTAACAGGTAAAAAACTTTATTCATTCTTCTTTTATAAAAAGTAACAAATTAAAGTGATTGCTTGATTTGTGTTTTTGAGATTTTTAGGGTTCTTCTTTCTTGATGTGTTAAAATAATCTATATGAGGTTTATTAAGCCAATTCATAAAACTGTAATTTACAAATATAGTTATACACTGTAATAAGGTTTATTTAATCATTGTTGCTGCTAATTTCTAATAGTGAAGTTACCGGTATTTGAAAACGGATTAAAGTTGATTAATTAAGTTTATTAATTTTTTTCTCTTTTAATTTTTATGTTCTCTAATTGATTTTTGGATCTAATATGATTTATAGGAAGAGTAAAGATGAATAATAGGAAAATTGATTCTTTTTTCAAAAGGAAAGCATGTGAAATTGAAAGAGAAGAGAGAGATGAAGAAATTATAATCCCGACATCTGAATCTAAAACAGTTCTTGAGAATCCAACAATTGAAGAGCATCATGGTTTTGAAAATTCTTTGGAACGCGATCCTGGAAAGCGTCATTCGATTTGGCAATATCCACCAAATCAAGTGGATGCAATACGAATAGCTTATCTAAAATGGGGTCCATATCAAATTCATTTAGAAAACTATCCTTTGTCCGGTAACGAGGATCATCCGAGAAGGTTTCAACATACTTGGTTTAGCATATTTCCATCATGGTTAGAATATTCACCATCTGAAGATGTCGTATATTGCTTACCATGTTATCTTTTTAGCAAAAAACTAAGTGGACGTCCCGGATCACTTGTCTTTATTTCTATGGGTTTTAGAAATTGGAAGAAAGTTAGGAATGGAAAACATTGCTCCTTTCTTAAACACATAGGGAGGGATCCTTGCTCACCACACAACAATGCAATGAAAGCTTGTCAAGACTTGTTGAATCAAGATGGTCATATTAGAAATGTTATTCAAGTGCAAAGTTCAAGTCAAAGAATGAATAATCGGTTACGACTCAAGACTTCAATTGACACTGTTCGTTGGTTAACACTACAAGCTTGTGCTTTTAGGGGTCACGACGAAAGTAGCAAATCAAGAAATCAAGGTAACTTTCTTGAGTTATTGAAACTTTTAGCATCCTACAATGATGAAGTTCCAAAAGTTGTGTTGGAAAATACTCCACAAAATTGCAAGTATACTTCACATCAAATTCAAAAAGAGCTCTTGCAAATTCTTTCTAGTAGGGTGAAAAAGAGTATTCGTGAGGAAATTGGTGATTCCAAATTTTGTATCGTTGTTGATGAAGCTCGTGATGAGTCAAAAAAGGAACAAATGGCTTGTATTAAGATTTGTTGATAAAGTTGGTTTAATACAAGAGAGATTTTTTGATGTGGCACATGTTAAAGACACCACATCTTTAACTCTTAAGGAAGCAATATGTGATATACTTTCTCGACATAACCTTGATGTTTCTAACATTCGTGGCCAAGGGTATGATGGTGCTAGCAATATGAGAGGAGAATGGAATGGTTTACAAGCCCTCTTTATGAAGGATTGTCCTTATGCATACTATGTTCATTCTTTTGCTCATCAATTGCAACTTGCATTAGTTACATCATCAAGAGAAGTCAAACCTGTTCATAAATTTTTTGAGAAGCTGATCTTTGTTGTGAATGTTGTTTGTTCTTCTACAAAGCGTCATGATGAGTTACAAGCTGCCCAATTAGAAGAAATTGCTTATTTGTTAGAGATTGATGAGATTGTAACTGGTAAAGGTGCAAATCAAGTTGGTACATTGAAACGAGCTGGAGATACTCGTTGGGGATCACATTACGATTCAATTTCTAGCTTGATAAACATGTATGAAGCAACTTGTTTAGTTTTTAAAAAAATTGCAAAAGATAGAGGGAGTTATGCTACACGTGGGGATGCAAATAGTTGTTACAATTACTTGAAGGCATTTGATTTTATATTTATTTTGAAATTGATGAAAGAAATCATGGGAATAACAGATATGCTTTGTCAAGCCTTACAAAAAAATAATCAAGATGTAGTTAATGTTATGAACTTGGTTCGTTCAACAAAACATCTTATTCAAGGTTTGAGAGAAAATGGTTGGGATATATTGTTTACTAAAGTGGTATCTTTTTGTGAAAAACATGGTATTTAGGTTCCTGATCTTAATGATGTTCATTCAACAACAAGATTTGGACGCTCCCGTCTTGAAGAGAATCAAGTCACAATTCAACATTACTTTAAAGTTGAAATCTTTTTCACTACCATTGACAAACAGTTACAAGAGTTGAATAGCAGATTCAGTGAGCAGGCAATGGATTTGTTAACTCTTTCTTGTTCTTTATCTCCTAAGGATGGATATAAAGCTTTTAGCATTTATACTATTTGTTCTTTAGTTGAAAAATATTATCCTATGGATTTTAGTGATCAAGAGAAGAATAATTTGCAATTTCAACTCCAACATTTTCTATTTGTTGCTCGCCAAGCATCAAACTTGAATAATTTATCAACTATTCAAGAACTATGTTCATGTTTGGTTGCATCTGGACAGACTGAAACTTACTTCTTGATTGATAGACTATTTCGTCTTATCATGACTCTTCCCGTTTCTACGGCCACAACTGAGAGGTCTTTTTCAGCAATGAAAATTATTAAGACTAAGTTGAGAAACAAGATGGATGATGGGTTTCTTGGAGATAGCATGACAGTATATATTAAAAGAGAGATTAGTGCAAGCATTAGTTCAGAGTTAATTATTGACGATTTCAAGTCACTCAGAATGCGTAAAGCATTACTTTAAGGTAGTTTTAAGTCATGTAATTTAATTTTTTAGTAATTAACTTTGTATTTATTTTAACTTTAATGTTTTATTTAAAATATTATTTACATTTTATTTATAATCTTTATTTTACGTTAGCGGCCATCCCAATTTTTTTTATCTGGCTCCACCACTGCCAACATGGTTGTTAAGTAGTTGATGAATTAGTTTAATTGGTTAGCAATGTGAATCATATTTAGGATATTTAAATGATGCTTAAATTTGTCAAATTTTGTTAGAGTTAATTGGACTGCAATGTTAAAATAGTTTGAAATGTAGCTCTGTTAGAAAAATCAAGCATGATGTTAATGCTAGTTGTAGTAAATTAGCTAAAGTTTGGGTTCAATTAGTGAGGTGAACTTGGCTAATATTAATTATAGTGTAATTGTTAGAAAGATATGAATGTATGGTTAATTTGGAAACGATTATGCAACTCTATTTTGCATGTTATGGTTTTGGTGAGGCAAGTTTGGATTGGCTTATTGCATGGTTTGAAAACAAACATTACTACGACATGAAAAGTTGGCAAGGCATGAAGGATGGAAATGGATGGAAAAAATATTATTTAACCTTGCTTCATGTAGCTTTGTAATAGGAAATTAGTTTGTAAACTTGAATGGAAATAAATCATAGATTGGGGTGTAATGAAAAGTCAATGAATTATAATTATATGAAGTTGTATAGACATGAACTCACCTTTTGGTAATCAAAATTCCTTATTAATTCCCAATGCAAATCACATGGATGAAAGCTAGTAATGAATGAATGTTATGAAGATTGAAATTATGTAATTCAAGACATTAAAAAGTGTGTTGACTTTGGTCAAAGTTGAACAAAAAGTTAACTGTTGACCAAAGTCAACTTTGGTCAAAGATGCTAATTTTCTAATGAGTGAATCTTGTATCATGCTTTCATTTCAAATTATGACTTTCCCACCAAAAATCCAATTTAAATATTCTTGAAGGAAACATAAATGCTTTAATGGATTCAAACCAATGCCCAATGAACCCTATAAAGCATGAAACCAAAAACAAATGGATGAATGCAATAGATCATCAACTTGAATAAAATCACGAATAACATGACTTTGGACCAAATGAATACATAAGCTTAAACCATAATCCACAACCGATTGATCTCAAAAGAAAAAGGCATGATGCACCATGATCCATGAACTAGGGTTTCAAGTGCAAGGTCAACATCCAAACCTTAATGTCAAGACATCATAACCAAGGCCTCATGACTCGACCGTAATGCAAACCACATATTCAAGGATCACAAACAAATCAAGGAGGTCATGCAACCAAGAAGTCCACAGATGACACGAGCCAAGGGAAAATGGATTTAGGTATGGTTAAGACACCATGATACAATTCCATACCAAGGCTTCAAACACCAAGCTTTAGGGTTTCAAACCTTGGTCCAATTGAGTGCCACATCATAATCCCTAGGGTTTGATTCTCAATAAAAACTCAAACTTTTGTTAGGTATAAATAGCCACAAACTTTGAATCTGTGATGTATGTTTAAGATGAATGCATGATGCATATGTACATAGCATGAATGTGTGCAGATGAACCACAATCCAAAAGTCAGATGAAAATTGAAAAAAAGAAGGGAAAATTTGGGGGTACGACACACATGATAAACCATATATCATTTCTAGAATTCTTAAGATGAAGTTTGATAAACTACTTGATGACTTAACAAAAAATGGCATTTTGGGGAAAGTCCTTGCATGTAAGTTTTTTATATGCTTCCTTACTTTTCTTACTTCTATCCGATTTCATTATAATATTTGTCGCATCTCGAAAAATACGATTCCTCGCGATGGTCGCGGAAAAAATTAGTTCGAACAGAGTCGCCACCGAACTTTATTTATTCCAATGAAGGAATAGGAAAATATCGATAAAACCTTTGAAAAATAGAATAATGGTCGTCGCAACCATATTCAGGTTCGGGAGTCGATTACACAAGAGGAATGTATTAGCACCCCTCACGTCCATTATACTCAACAGGAACCTTTTAGTTTAATTTGTGATTTGAATGTTTGTTAATGTTATTTGTTTTCTTCGAGTATAAAAATATTGAAAAGAGATGGATGGTAACCTCAGAAAGGGGGAAAAGGGAGGTTTTTTTATTAGTGTGCTCGCCAATATCTCGCAATCTCGTGCCTACGTATCCTTATAGTGCAATAAGGAAATCAAAGCATTCATAGTTCCGGGAACTACGGTTGGTTGGTGTCTTTTAATGAACAACTGTTTAGATCGTATTCTAAAGGCTAAACATTGGCTTGTCTACTCTCGGCAGAGACTTAAGCACTAGTTTGTTATGCGTGTTAGAAGGGATTAAACAATGTTTTTTCTAAAAAGGTTTTTGATCGCACGGGGGCGAGAAAAAGGGGTTTGATAGGTTGAATGTGTTTTAACGAACAAGTGCTTAGATCGAATTCTAACGGTTAAACATTGGCTTGCATGCTCGCGGAGGAGACTTACACGCTAGTTTGTATATGTATTAGAAATGATTAAGAAATGTTCTTTTGAAGAGAGGTTGGTTGATTAAAGTTTGTTAGGGTTGAACATGCGTATAGATCACATTCTAAAGGTAAAACATGGCTTGCTTACTCGCGACGGAGGCTTAAGCGCAAGTTTGTACGTGTTAGAAAGGATTAAACAATGTTCTTTTTGAAAAGAGTTTCGATCGCACGGAGGCGAGAAATTAGGTTTAATGTGTTT
This sequence comes from Lathyrus oleraceus, assembly GCF_024323335.1. Taxonomy (NCBI): domain Eukaryota; kingdom Viridiplantae; phylum Streptophyta; class Magnoliopsida; order Fabales; family Fabaceae; genus Lathyrus; species Lathyrus oleraceus. The sequence continues at coordinate 207,551,896 of NC_066582.1, forward strand.
GGTATTTTGAAGAAGAACGACAAAAGATATAGCAATATGGTGCACACCAATCTTCAATCTTTCGATGAATAACAAGGTGAACGCCTCCTATTTCCTTTTTTGTTCAAAATAGTATTGAAAACTGTATGCGGAAATCAAATATGCGCGGTAGTGAGGCGAGTGCCTCCCACTTGCTTATTCAAGGAATAGTGAGGCGTGCGCCACTTATTCCTTTATCCAAGTTTACTTATAGTGTTTTAATCGGAAGACGAAAACTTGAGCAATATGGCGAGCGTCAATCATTCAAATATTCGAGAGATAGTGAAGCGACCGCCTCCCATTCTCTTTTTCATCCAATATTTTAAATTGTAAAAGAAAGTTCTTAGAAGTTATATTGATTTGAAAATGATTTGAATTTGCACGGTTGGTCGGATTTGGATAGAAATACTTGGTGTATCAATCATCTAATCGATTTAATTATAATCGAGTAGGTCTCATTGTAAGAAAGCCCAAGAGTAAGATATGTGAGGTTGATGGCGATGCTAAAAGCAATCGACTTACAAAGGTATTTGAAAATGGACTCGATATTGAATCGAGAATTATATGATTTTAATGGTTTAACATGGTTTTGGATTGGTCACAATTTGCTCAAGAACCGATTTATGCGAAATGACAACATGATTAATGTCATACGCAAGGTCATAACACGGTAAAAATATTCTATTAATGTATTGAAAATTTGGGTGGCATATCGACATGAAATTGCCGAATCCGTTGGATAGAAAGAATCCGATTAAAAGCGCAAGGAAAAATCAAACATCAACAAACACACATAAAATTATTACTTCATAATCATCGTAATCGAAAAGAAAATGAAGGAATTTATCACAATTATTATAAAAATACCATAGGATGCCAATAGCAGAAACTAGATGGGCCTAATATCTCATATCAAATTGTCCAAATTCAAAACTTCCTATAAAACCAATAAGAATAATACCATATAATTATGCAGTATGAAATACAACCCGTAAAACATTAATTTGTATTTTTCAAAATAAACCTCAAAGCTAACAGAAAGTGGACATACTGGCCATCTAATATAATAACAATAAGAATGTAAAAGAAAAATGAAACTAAAGAAATAGAGGATAACGAAAGTCCATTCATCCACTACACACACACCAAATGATAGCTCAATCTTTAATTCATTTTTTAGTAATAATACAAAGATAAATCTAAAATAGGTTAAGGATAAAATAATAAAACAAGTTTGAATTAAAGTCCAACACAACAAACCAAGATGCCACAATCTTCTACAAAATAAAATCCTTCTTCATTCGACAACTGTTTGAAACCAACATAAAGCATCGCAAAAGAAACCTCAAGTAGAAAAACGATATGTCATCGCCATAATATGTTGGTTGCTTCTACTTGATGTTATTTCTTGCTAACGTCGAAATGCCATCATGATGGTTGTTCACGTGAAGCTAGGCGCCGCTTTGTTGTGTGGGACTTTGAAATAGAGGTGAAGAGTGAATAATTTATTTGAGGGAGTATGTGATGCACGGTCGATCATCGGCGAGGAATGAGGCGTCGTGATGATGGTTACCACGGTGAGAGAGAGGAGTCACAGAGGGTGGAAACGAAGGTTGTTGAGAGGTAGATCGAAGAAGGCGGAGGTGAGGATAGTTTGAGATGTTTGGCCGAAAAGCAAAACCAAAACGCAGTTGAGGGAGTATGGATTGATAGAGGTGAGTAGTAGTGTGTCGCGGCGGCCGGGGGGAGTTTGGTGAAGGTGCAGATCTGAGTTTTTTAGCGTGTATTTGGAGATGAGTGACGAGGGTAAGTGTGAAATGGAGGAAGGAAGTTGTACGATGTTTGTTGTCGGCACGGTGATTTGGAGGTTACCGGCGAGATTGAGGAAAGAGGATTGTAGCAAGTGAGGTGGTTTTTTGTGTGGGGAGATGGGGAAAATCGATTTCCTTTTCAGGCTCCCAGAGAAAAAATCTTTCCAGCTGATATTTGTATTCTTTTTTTTTGGTGTGGAATGAGAGAGAGGTCCCTTTTGCGAAGAGGGGATTTTCAGTTTATGGAAGAAGAGGAAACAATCTCCCTTCAGCAACATACAAAGAGAGTCTTTTTGATTGGCGGTCCAAAGGACCATTAGGAGTGGAATGAGGGTTGGTTTTTTTCTATCCGTTTCAAGTGGTCCTCTTTTTGCCGTTAATAAGAGTGGGAGAGGTGGTATCAATGAGGATCCAATGTGCTAGCTGTCAAAGAAATCAGAGAGAGATATGTTTGGGCGCTAGTTGGCGTTTTGTTACATTTTCTTTAGCTGGTTTTTATATTCTTATTTATTTAATTTCTAATTTTTCATTGGATGAATAAAATAAGACAAGGATTGTAAAAAATAGGCCATTGGTTAACTTGAATCAACGATTCATATTAAATCAAAGAAGCACACAAAGAAACACATCTTTTTAAATAACTTGAAACGCCTAGAATGTCCTTTCTAGATTATTTAATTGATTAAAACAATTTAAGTCAATTAAATCAAATAAAATTCACATCTTTCTAAATATGATAAAAATAAAGACATGGAAAATTCTACTTAATCTTTTTGAATATTTTGGCGAAAGAATAAAAATAGAACGACTGAAAATGAGTAAAAGTCGAGCGCAAATATGCTCGAAAAATTAAATTGAATACACTAAAATGATTAGCACGAAATAAAATTATTGGAAAAATACAACGTTTCTTTTAATTATAAAATATTTTTTGATCGGTTAAAAGGTTCAGACGGATGAAAATGAAACTGAAAAAGTCGTCAAAAAATATAGCGAGCACACCAAGTTAAACTACACGAATCGTAGATTAATAATACTGACGTCTGCAAGCTTGATTTCAAAACTTTTTACCCGATGATTTTGCACGTACTTGAGAAATGATTTAACCAATTTGTCTGTATATTCGAGAATTTATTTTGACTGATATTTTAGGTATTATTTATGATGAAATGCATGTCATGCTATACTGCTGATGCAAAATAAAATTAAAATCAAATTTATGAAAAATTTAAAATGCCCGGACAAAATTGGGGTATGACAATATTCAACTTCAATTTTTTTGTTAGATATGTATACTATTGAGTTTCAAAAGAGATGATTTCCACATGCACACATCCTTATTTTTCTACATCCTTCCAACAAATACCCAACCCCTGGAGATATAGATAAAATTATAAGTGTTGAAATTCCTGATCCTTTAAAAGAGCCAAGCTTGTACATTTTAGTTAAGAATCATATGGTACATGGGCCTTGTGTCTTGGCTAACAAGAACTCACCTTTCATGAAAGATGGTAAATGTTCAATGTATTATCCAAAAAAATCTCAAGAATCTACTTTAGTTGACCAAGATGGATACCCTAACCCTATTTAAAGAAGACGAGATAACAGTCACACAATTGAGAAGAATGGAATAACCCTTCATTATGGTCATGTTGTTCCTCACAACCCAACTTTGTTCTTGAAGTATGAAACACACATAAACATGGAATGGTGTAATCAAAGTAGTTCAATTAAATACTTATTCAAGTATATTAACAAAGGTTCTGATAGAATTTTAGATGTTATCACACCTTCAGATACAACCACAAAAGGTGACAAAAATAACATTGATGAAATCAAACAATATCTTAATTGTAGGTATATTTCCCCAAGTGAAGCATGTTGGCGTATTTTCTCTTATTCAATACATGGAAGAAAACCTGTTGTTGAGAGGTTGCTTTTTCACATGAAAGGAGAACATTCCATTTATTACAAAGATTATGAGCAAATTAAAGATGTTTTGATCAAGCTAGGTGTAATTGAATTCATGTTTACTGCTTGGTTCAAAGCTAATAAAATCTTTGAAGAAGCAAGGTTGTTAACTTATGGGCAATTTGTTTCAAAGTTTATTTATGTTAAGCAAAGCAGGCTTTAGAAACCACGGAAAAGAGGATACACCTTTCGTCGACTAATGTGGGTTCCATAGAGTACATGGGAGTTATTTTATCTACGGATGATGTTAACTATGAAGAAAGGTCCTACATGTTATAATGACATTAAGATTGTTGATGGTTTTCAACATGAAACCTTTAGGGATGCATGCCTTGTAATGAGATTTCTACAAGATGATCAGGAGTTTATTGATGCAATCAAGGAGGCACATCACTTGGGTTTTGGTATTTTTTTAAAGAAGTTATTTGTCACTATGCTTTTATCTGCATCTATGAATATACATGATCATGTTTGGCGTGAATCATGGCATTAATTATCTGATGGTATTTTATTTGAGCAATGACAGTTGCCTAAAGATCTAGGTAATTATGACTTAAATCATTTTTTAGTTCAGCTTGTCCAACTTTTTCGTGTATGTGTAACACCTCAAAATTTGCCCTCCTCTCTTGGGACTAGCATTAACATATTTGCATATCATCTTAGGACATTAGGCATTTCATATTGCATATCATGTGGTTACATAGTGCAAGCCATCTTCCCAAGTCTTAATCAGGAGATGAGGAAGTTCAAAGGTGCAAGCTAGGGTTTAATGACTGATCATGGGCCATCTGAGGATTGGACTGTGAATTAGGGTTTCATGATTTCCAAGGATATTGGTCTTCATCTTGTTTGAATTGATACATCATCATCATCATGGTTGGATGTCATCAGGAGATTGAAGAAGGTTCCTTGAGATTAGGGTTTTGACCACTGGTCAACCCTAATCAGTTGTATTGGGCCAATCAGGGCTGGATCAGGAGATGAGGTTTCTAATGGTTATGGGGTTCATTTTGTGATTATATTATGCTTATGGAGGCTAGGGTTTCACCCTTGAGCCATTTCAGTTGAAGATTGGGGTTCAAATTGATCTATGCATTGCCAGATTCATCTATCAGATGAAAAGTCAACTGTGGTCAACTGTACATGATCTGGTGGATTTGGAGGTGGAAATGAGTTAGACACACTTCATTCATGTTGGAACAAGTGTTATATGACATCTCAAAGCTTAAGAATGAAGAAAATCAAGTCAGGACAAAAACTGCCAAAAATAGCAGGTGACTGGTAACTGAAGTTTCCGAAAATGGAAAGTTTTTGACCTCAAAAACAGAAGTCCAAGGAAGCTTCAAATGAAAAATTGTTCAACATGACAGATGTAGATCTTGTTCTCACCTTTCCAAAAAGTCCAAGAACTTGAAAATCCAATGTGCGGTTTGCAAAATATGGCTCAGTGAATTTCAGAAAAGACCCGTAATCAGGAGGCCATAACTACCACATACTTTGTCCAAATTGCAAGTTCTTTATATGCACAAACTCCATTTGACATGTACTTTGAGGGTGCATCATTGGATTTTCCCAAAAATGGCCAAGGCAAAAAGTCACTTTTCAACTGGACAGCTGAATTGGACCAGGGGCAAAATTGTCCAAATGTCAAAATATTTGGAATTTTTGAATGGGACTTTTTCCAACACCTCAGGAATGGCATTTTAAGTGTGTTTGAATCCTCATTTCGTGGCTAGGCTTTGTAAATTGTGTTTTGGTTTGAAAAATGGAATGGTTGAAATTGGACATTATGCCATCAAAGGGTGAAATTGCAAAATAGGCCTCCAATTGAAATGAGACTTGTTTCTACACATTACACATGATATTTTGGACATGTTGGAACCAAAATTGAGCTGCTATTTGGACTGTTATAGAGAAAGGGCATTTTTGGCCATTTGGAAGGAAATTGCACATTTGCTTAACATTGCCATTTTCACTAATTATGCCAAAATGCTAATTAACATGATTAGTGATGGATTAAGCTACCATATAAATTCCAAATCATTTCCTAATCCTAACAGAAAAACACACATTCCAAAACCAGATCTGAAAACTCTTCATTCTCTCAAATTGCTCAAGAACACAAAACCTTCAAATCCATCAATCTTCTTCAATATTGGCTCAATCTTCGAAATTCTTTTTGCGTTGATCTTGTATCATCATCCTCTCCATCTGTTTGTGAAGTTTGGAAGGAAAGAAGCACTGATTCGCAGCTGTCCAAAGTGCACTCATCAATGGCAAAACGAGTTTCCATGCAATAGGAGCAACATCAATTGAGTTCAAGCACCTCATTCACCTTCCTCATCACTCTACTTCAACTGTTTGGAAGAAATTGGCGCAAAGATCATCGAAATCCTCACTGCTGTTCCAGGTACACAAGATTTCGAATGTCATGATTTCTTCGATTGAGATATGGTTTGTGTAGTTCATTCATTGCTGAGCGTGCTGCAATTCGTAGTTTTCGATTTGGTTGATTATAGAATGAGATATCATGATTTTTAGTTTTGAATGTGAAACTTTATTCGATCGATCCGTAAGCTGTGTTAAGAATTAAGTGAAATTGATTACGTATTTGAGATCCTCACATCGAGACCTTTCCAACGGTTATTAATTTGTGAGATTTGGTGATGAAATGAGCAAAGTCGAAGCTACCGTTGATGAACACGGTATTGCCGCTCGAAGAAGAAGATGAATTGTTGAATTATGTTTACTGTTTGATCCGTGTTTTCATGTAAATTTTTGAACGACTGGTTTACCGCGGTACTGTTTCGTTAACTACAAGATGCCATTAATAATTCATCCAATTTAATTATATTAATTCAAATAAATCCTTAAAAAATTATAAACACTTTAGAAAATTCATAAAAATTCTAAAAAATCACTAACACCTTAAAAAATTCATATAAAATCATAAAAAAATCCAAAAAATATGGAAATTTTTTCTATAGCTTCCTTGTTGAGTGTAGGTTTTTTTTGACCTATTGGTCAAAGTTGTGCTTGGGGAATATTTTATTTGACCTAGGGTTTTCCATTGTATGTCCATTTTTGATACATGTTTGTAATTTGATCATGAAATACTCATAATGTAGAATAAATTCTTGAAAATTTTTGTGGTGGTTCTTGACTCATTGAGGATTATTTATATGTAAATTTCATGAATTTTGGATACCTGGTTAGAGAGCAGCAAATTCTGGAACTTAGGTGTGACAATTTGTGTCACACCTCATTATGTCAACTTGCAGGATTTTTTTGAGTGACCTATACATGTTGAAATAAAATGAAATTTTGCATGATGATTGGTTGGCATGTTGTGATGTTGTATGAATTTTTGTAGAATTTTTCACTGCATTTTCTATTTGATCATGATTTTTCATTTCTGGAGATCATTTGTGCAAGCTCATATGACATAGGTTTGTAATTTTGATGTGAAATCCTCATATGGTATTGTATGGCCATGAAATTTGATATGCATGAACTAGACACATGTTAGGACCTCCTTGTTTTGGTCTCATCCATTTCTTTTTAGTTTCCAATGAGATATGAATTTTTGAAGTGGATGTATGCATTGATGGTGTGAATTGGAGCATGAAATTGTGTCTGTTTTTGTTGATTTTCATTGACATGGTTCCATTTGCCCAATTGAGCTCAAATTTGACATGGTAGACCTTGATTGACCCCTGTTTAGGTGTATTTAATTTGAGATTTTTTTGATGTGTTTTGGCATGGCTTTGAATGCAATACTTCTGTTTGTATATTTGGTGCTTCATTTGAACCAATATGGATTGTTTTGTGCATGAATTGAACTTGATGGATGATATAAACATGAGACCAATGATGTTTGCTCTTGTTTGATGTTAATTTGATGTTGGATGGTGGATACCTTGCTGTTTTAATTTTTTTCTTGCTTTTGGACCCTAGGCTTGGCCTAGTGGTCTAGTTGCTAATATTTGCTTGATTTTTCAGGATCAAAAAAGCAATGTACATGGAGAATGATACAAGTTGGTTTTAATTGATGTTGTGGATGTTTGTACACTAACATAACATTGTTTTGTAGGTGTTGGAGCTTGGGCTTAAGCCTTGAGCTTGCTTTGTGTTGTATTGTTTAAACTGTTTGATTGTTTGCTGTATAGTTTGTCTGATTGAATACTGACTGTGTTGGATTGTTTCCAGGTACTTTAGTTGCTCAGTTCCTTGTGAACTTTTGCTTTGCGTTGCTTAAGCAACTTGCATTGAGGTAAGTCCTCTTGACTTCATGTAGTCTGGAGACCCGGCTGTTACCGGGCCGGGCAAATTGTCTGAAGTCCTCCTTAAGAGGCAATGCTTGTGTATGTTTATTTTTAAGCCCAAGCAGGTGAAAGTCCTTCAAGTAAGGCAATTGGTGGAAGGTAGGGACAAGCAACCTGTCCCCCACTATTCAGTTGAGTCTTCTCCTTGCTCCCATTACATGGTTGTAGCATTGAGATCAAAAGCCCAAGATCCTGTGCAGTGCACATTGAGTCAGAGTCATCGAGTATAGAAGGGTTCCCCTATTCTGGACCCATGCTCATTTGTCAGCTCTCCCTGGTTAGGGATAAGAGCTGTGAGGTCTCATCCTCACTTCATCTACATCTGCTTCACCTTAGCCTCGTAATGGCAAGGTTAAGAGCAAACACAGCCCGTACAGACGACTTGCTGAGGCAGTCAAACCCGATTGATTGAGCCCCCTTGTTTGGCTATAGTGCGTGTTATGTGGATATCTGATTGACATGCTTGTTTGAGATACCTGTTCTCATTTGATGATATATGATTGTATGCTTGTGTGCTAGCTTCTTTCCTGGTTAGGTTAGTTTGCTTATGCAAGTAGGATAGAAAACCGAACTTAGGGTTAACGATGCATGACAACATTAGGCTCGAGTCTCAGCTCCCTAGTTGTGTATCTTTCCCCGGTTTCTGGTTAGCAATTCAGTCCCTTTCAGGGGAACTACATCGCCCTGATCCTCGTGCCAGACGAGGTATGTAGGCAGGTGGTCGTGCGAGACCACTCCGGGCAACCTTTTTCTTTTTTGCGTGTGTTTGTTTGTTATCTGATTGTATGTTTGGGTTCGGATGCCGACGTAAGCCCAGGATTGGCTGTCGGGCTCCATGTTTGCCCTTTTGAGTGTGTTTTGGTTCGGATGCCGACATAATTCCATCCAGTGGTTGTCGGGCTCCATGTTTGCCACCCTTGCTTGTTTGTATGTGTTGTGTTGTTTGGCGTGCGTAAGCCGAACTACAGTGGCTCTGATTCTTGTTCCAGACAAGATATGTAGGCATAAGGTGCGATACCTTATCGAGCCCGTTCCTCTTAACCCCACCTGCGTTCCCCGTGTGTGTGTGTGATGTTTAGCAACCTTTTCTTTATTCTAGGACGTGGATCCCTAGGAGTACCTAGGACGTGAGGGGTGCTAATACCTTCCCCTCGCGTAACCGACTCCCGAACCCATTCTCTTGGTCGCGAGACCATGTCTTTCCAGGTTTCTCTGAGCGTTTCCTTTCCCTATCTTGGGATAAATAACGTTTAGTGGCGACTCTGTGTTTTATTTCTTTTTAGCTCGCCGGTTGATTTTTCGCAGGATGCGACAGCTGGCGACTCTGCTGGGGACCTAAGATGTTGACCTGTGCTGGTCCATCTTCCCCGAGCGAGTCCTTCCTAGCGTTCTAGGATTAGTTTAGGTTGCTTGTTGTGTTATTTATTGCATTTATTATTCTAACCAGTGTGTATATATATTTGCATTAAATACTTGCATGCATCATTACTGTCATGCTGCCATCTTCCTCTGCAGGTGGTTCTGTTGTTTGGGGTGGGTGTTCTGAGTGGGGTTAAAACCCAGGCCCGAGTATACACCTAGGATTAGTGTGGTCTCACGTTGCCTCTTTCATGTTAAGTCAACATGTGCCTGGCGGCGTGATGTACCACAAGCCGGACGAGGCTCACTTGATAGTGCTCATCTCTGTGGATATTCCGCTTTGTTTGAGTTACTCCATCTGAGTTGTTGACTCTGGTGACCGATCTTTCCCGGATCTTTGGTTTAGACGATCTCAGGAGAGCTGCAATGGCACACCCGAAAGGGCAAACCCATTGAGTATCTCTGCCCGATTGTCAAGACTATTGTCCGCCTTAGGATAACCTGTTTAGAATTTACCTGTGAGGGGAGGGTGATTCTTTCAGATGCATATTCAGATGGTGACTTTTTGATCTGTGATTCAGATTCCTATTTATAAGTCGGATTTATGGCCGTTTATTTCTGAGACGCCGGAGTGCTGTCCGAGTTATTTATCAGTGGGGATCCGTTTATTTCAGGATTCCCCGGGCCGAGCTATCTATCAGTGGGGATCCGTTTATTTCAGGATTCCCCGGGCCGATTCAGATGTTGTGAGTATCTGCTCAGAGATTGTGGTTTGATGATGATGATGATGTATCTGTCTTCCGTTTATTTCGGAACCCGTGGGTCTGATTGATGATTGTACACTCCCTCAGATGGTTGTGATCAGTTCAGAGATCAGAGATTCAGTACAGAGGATCAGATGACTTGGAGGATGGCACAATGCATTGCATACATCTGCATCATTCTCATTTTGCATTCATCTGCACCAAACTCACGTCTAGCCATATGGGGAGTATTATAGATTGAGAATCTGGTTGAGAGACATCTTGAATTTCAGAATGTGGATGTCAAAACGTTATCTGTCTCGATGAAACCAGGATCGAAGGACAGAAGCTTCCTCATATGGATGGACGTTGCATTCATGCATATTAACCTGTTTGCTGTTTTGCAGGAATCATTGCTCGTGCTCGCAGAACTGTACTTTTGCACTCAACTCGTCCTCACAGATATTACACCAGACGCAATACTCCTCGACTGATTGGATCCTCCCAACGCCGACATCCTCGAACTGAAAGAGATGGTGAGGGATTTGGTCAGTGTTGTGCAAGGGCTTGTCTTGGGGCAGAAAGCTATGGCCGAGAGATTAGAAAGGATTGAGGGCTGGATGATTAAGGAAAAAGTTCAGGGAAAGGCTCCGTCATCCGAAGTAACAAATCCCTCTGACTCTGTAGTGAAGAAATCCCTTGACAGTGGTCAGCCCAAGAAGAAGGTTGAATCAGGTGGTGCGCAGACTAAAAGAGAATGCGGTAAGGATCGTTACCACCCTTATGCTGCCACCGTAGCCATTCCTGTGGGTGATTCATCTGCACAACAGCGACAATCACCACCTCAACAGAGGACACAGAGAGTTGTGGGCCAAGTGAGAAGGAGGACGACAGATCGTCATTTCAATAAGCCGCCTGTGACTTACGCCTCTCTGTTCAAGAGGTTGGAGGATCTTGGATTGGTGCAGCCGAGGATGTTGACTCTGTTAAAACCTGATCAGAGGCCTGCCGGTTACGATGAGAATGTCAGGTGTGAGTTCCATGCTGGGGCACCCGGACATCATGTTGAGGATTGCAAAGCTTTTAAGCATGTGGTCCAGGACTTGGTGGATTCTAAGACAATCAGCTTTGCACCGATGGCAGATGATAGTGTTAACCCCGTGCCAAGGCATGGTCCTGTAAAAGCGGAAATGATGTTGAAGGACAAGAAAGGGGTAGAGGTGACTGAGAAGGATCAGTTAAGAATGCCCATGTCTGTGGTCCCAAAACGCCCGACGAAAAATGGAGCTTTCCCTCGTGTTGATGATTGTTGTGCATCCATCGCTACAAAGGGGTGTGTAGTAATTGGGGAATTTGTCCAGAGAAAGATGAAAGTAGAAATGGACGATGCAAGGTGTAAAGCACTCAGTCTGGTAGTTGAAACCGTCAAGGTGGAAAATGCCATTGGTGTTGAGAAAGAGAAAAAGCCGTCCATTTCTTCTTACAAGCAGACATTGGAAGTGGTGAGAAATGGAGGGATCCCAGGCTGGGGACAGATCATAGGCATTGTGGTAAAGGCGGATATGTTTGGGATTGGTTATCATCCAGGTCAAGACTCGTCTGAGCAGAACAGAGGACGTCGTCCGTCGTTCACCTTTGTCAGTGCCGGAATGCAAGATTCAGATCACGCCTGTACAGTGGGTAAAGAAACTGACAGTGACTGGGAGATTGATCAATGGATAAAATCGTGCGTACCAGGAAGCCGGAAGGCTTAAAAAGATCAGCACTGACACTCTACCTGAAGAGTAATGATTTCTGCTTTGATTTTATTTGCATGAAAGCCTTGCGTGTTGCCCGACACGTAATGGTTCATTGTAAGGGCCACCTCATGTTTAAATTTGCATTTTCTGCATCATTAATAAATGGATGTTTTTCAGTCAAAAAGCGGTGTTCCCTGTTTTTCATTTATTTTTGCAGTTTAAAAACAAATAAAAATGGCAATGTTTGTTTTCATTTTTCTTTTTTGATTTGTCTCGTCCCAAAGTCAAAAGTAATTCTCCGGATCTCGTTGACAACAATTTGGTTACACCCTCATATGACTTCAACAATCCGAGCAATCAGGCTGAAGAAGAGGGCGAAGAAGATTGTGATCTGCTGGAATTAACCAGGATGTTAAAACCAGAGGAGAAGGTGATTCAGCCGCACATGAGGAGCAGATTGAGGTTGTTGTTCCAAGCACCGTCGAGGTCAGGAAGGAGAAAGAAAATGAGGCCGTTTCAGAGGCAAGTTGAAAGCAGGATGGTAGGCTTGTTGGAAGAGCATGTGGATGTCTCTACCTGGTCATGTCAGGGTATGCCGGGACAGATACCGATATCGTTATGCTCAAGCTACTATGGAAAGAAGACTGTCCTCTTGAGAAGCAGAACGCCAGTGTCTGTATCAGAGAGCCATGGTGACTTTGTTTCATGATATGATTCGTCATGAAATCGAATGTTATGCTATGACATGATAGCAAAGTCCCAAACAGGAGTGGGGCATCTGGTGGAGATAATTCAGACTGAGGTTGAATTCAGATAAGTGCACTATCAGAGTGCGGGCCGGTAAGCTGCTGGGAGTTCATTGTAAGGGAGGAATCGAGGTTCATCCTGCAAAAAAAAAAAAAAAAAAAAAAAAAAAAAAAGGGAAAAAAAGCCTGAACCGAGGAAAAACAGAAAAAGAGGGGTTCGTGGTTTCTTAGAAAGATTGAACTACCTGTCATGGTTCACATCTCATCTAACAGCCACGTATGAACCCACATTCGAGATGTTGAAAAAAGAAAGATCAAACGGTCAGGCAAATTAATGATTGCCAAGGGGCATTGAAAAATAAAAGGATAAGTTGCAGGAACCTCTGATTCTGATGCCTCCTGTGGAAGGAGCAATTGTCAAATCTGTACTTGACGGCCTTCGAGGGGTCTACGAGGTGAAGTGGGTCAGCATGACGCGTCTTGTCGAAAAGAGCATGCAATTTACCTTAGCAAAAAGTTTACCGACTGTGAAACAATACATTCACTGTTCGAAAAAACTTGCTGTACTTTGGCATAGGCTGCTCGCCGACTGAGACAGTTTATGCTGGTTCATACCACTTTGTGGATTTCGAGATGGATCCGATCGAGTATGGGTTTGAGAATCCAGCATTGACCGGACGGGCTGCGAGAGTGAAAAAGAATATTGACTGATTTGTGATACTCTCAGAAAGCAATCAAGGGGTGTATCGTCTGATTACATTGCTCCGCAACCCATTGAGGGTTATCAACTGATGAAGTTTGAAGTTCCCTGATGAGGACATCTCGAGGTGCTCTAATCGAAAGATTGAGAGTAACCGATCCCGGAGGAGGGGCCTGACCCTGAATCCGAACGGATTCTGATGTCTGATGGGGAGGATAAGGTGAATAAGTTAGTGCTTCCCGGGGCATGATGGAATGCATCATCGATGGTGGCAGAGTACGAAGCTGGTATCCTGGGAACTGTACTTCGGTACGTACGTCTACTGGGGCAAACGCCTTTCTCACTCAGGAAGCCTAATTGAGGAAAAGAGGCTAACAGCCATCCGTCATGGGCAGTTATACCAGCAAAGGATGAAGCGTGCTTTTGACAAGAAGGTACGACCTCGAGTATATCACGTAGGTGATATGGTGCTGAAAAGGATCCTTCCTCCTCAAAACGATCGAAGGGGCAAATGGACGCCGAATTATGAAGGTCCGTTCGTGGTCAAGAAGGTTTTCTCTGGTGGAGCCTTGTTGTTAACGACCATGGATGGTGAAGATTTTCCATCCCCTGTGAATGCGGACGCAGTTAAAAAATACTTCGTATAAAGAGACCCGCTGGACGAAAAGAACAAAATAGTCCAGGCAAAAATGGGCATCCCGGCGAACCAAAAACAGAAAAAAGGTTCGGGCAAAAATTAGGGATAAAAATGAAAATGTACACCCGGCAAGTCGAAAACCTGAGAAGGCGACTTGGGCAAAAAGGGGTATCCCGGTGGACTGAAAACCCGAAAGGGCGGTCCAGGAAAAAGAGGGATTGAAACGAACAACTGCGTCTAGCATGATCGTTTGCGCTTTGGTTAAAGCATCATGGATAATACCCGGTAGGGATCAATCGGAATCGTCTTGTTCAGAAGGCAGAAAGCACGGAGAGTCTGAGGACATATGGGGTGTAACCGAGTTGGAACTCGATGAGATCACGGGTTTCACATTGCCATTAGGATAGATTTTTCCTTTTGAGCGCAATTACCTCTTTTCAGGAATTGCTTCCTTTTGTATTGCTCATTTGAGCCACACTTTTCAAATCAACAAAATGCACATTCAGTCAAATAATTTTGTTTTTGTTTTTCATTACCGCTTTGATTGCAAAAACATCCAGATATTTTTGATAAAGAACGTTGCATTTTAAGACATACAGGTCCCTTCCAATGCATGTTTATAAGGTTGAAAGCTTGAAATCTTATTTGGAAGGTTGAGTGACCCAAGTGTTGAAATCTTGACACGCCTGGGGCACGGTTTTATCTAACGATCTATTTTGCAGGAACTGTTAGATGTTTTTCACTCACTTGCAGGTTGTGATGTGGACGCTTTGACAAGAGAAATTCCCCAGAGAGTTCGATCAGGAACGAATGTGTGAAAAAACGGCGAAGAAACGTTGAGACGTGCGACGATCCTTGATGGTAATCAAGAAGACTCTTCAAAATCGGAAGGTTTGAAAGTATGTAATTCTCCGCAGAGTCTGACCAGAAACGAATGAGGATGGAGGGACGACGGAGAGACGTCGAGACGTCCGACGATCCTTGAAATTAACCAAGAAGACTCTTCAAAGTCGAAAGGTTGAAATTTCTGTATAATTCCAGGAGTACGTTCCCGTCGAGCGCGGAGCGATTTGGAATACAAGATGATGGAGCAGAAAAGGTCCAGACGAGTCTGGGAGTTCTCAAAAGTGGAAGGCTGATACGAGATTAGGAGGTGGATACTGGTTCGACGAGTCGATGGGTGTTCTGTACCAACTTTTCTCATTTCCCAGCTAGGTCCCCAAGCAGAATTAGAGGACTAGCTCCCCAGCAGATCCGAGGTCTGTGGACTTCCCTAACCGAGTCCGAAGGTTGCTAATCCCCGAGTGGAGCGGGTCTTTTTCAAAGAAATATATCTCCAGCAGTTCCCCGAGTGGAGCGGGTTCAAAGAAATATATCTCCAGCAGTTCCCCGAGTGGAGCGGGTTCAAAGAAATATATCTCCAGCAGTTCCCCGAGTGGAGCGGGTTCAAAGAAATATATCTCCAGCAGTTCCCCGAGTGGAGCGGGTTTTTTTCAATGACATATCTCTCCAACAGTGTTCATTCTACCAGTGGATTGGACGAGTTTCCGTAGCAGACGAATATCTGCATCCCCAGCCGAGGGTATCCTACATGTGGATTGATTGGGTCCTCCCCAGCGGAGTAGTTGTCGTTCCCCTAGCAGGGTCTGGATGGTATTCCCCCAGCAGGTTGAAGATTGCTCATTTCCCCAGCGGGAGTATCTGTGAGGGTTCCCAAAGCAGAGTTGGGATCTATATCCCCAGCAAGTCAAAGACTGTGGTATTCCCACAGAGTGCAGTGAAGGATCTGTATCCCCAGCATGTCCTCGAGAGGGTTGGGTGCAAAGGATCTGTATCCCCAGCAAGGGTTGTCTATTTCCTAGCAGCAGTGCTATCCCCGGCAGGGTGGAAATCGGAGCAGTGGCGAGTTCCTCAGCAGAGAGTCTCGTTTTCCCCAGAAAATTCCCTTGAGGGGGATATTTTTATGCATTCATCATGTAGAATAAGCATTGCATATTGCATAGAAAAATAAATAATCGCGTAGCATTTCCATAATTATGGAGCATTACGCAGAAGAAATCAAGCATGCATCATTGCAAACGTCAGCTAGTCTCAAGCCGTGGTTACTGTTTGAGAGGTATTTTGCCAGAAAATGAAAGTGTTGCTCCGAGTAGTATAGCCTCATGATTGGATCACAGGTATTGTCCCAGTGGTACGACACTGGAGAAGACTCCTTCCGTCGGACGGAGATGGAAAAGGGATGTATTCAACGCAACCCAAACTGTGGTTACCGCTTGAAGATTTGGGGTTCACCAAAGGTGAAGATGTTACTCTGAGGAGATTAGCATCACAACGTCAGATCAGCAATGTTCCCCAGTAGTGCGATATTGGAGGAAATGTTCCCGTCGGACAGAGATGGGGATAGAGTCAGAAGACGTTACGCGATCAGCGCGATTCAAGCCGTGATTACCGCTTGAGGTTTGGTTTTGTCTGACAGCGAAGACGATGCTCCGAGGAGTTCAGCATTGTGAGTTTGGAACCACCGTTTCTTCCCAGACATCAGTAAGTGTTTGGTCGATCATTGTTTGATGTCTGTCCGCATCATTGTTTGATGTCTGTCCGCATCATTGTTTGATGTCTGTCCGCATCATTGTTTGATGTCTGTCCGCATCATTGTTTGATGTCTGTCCGCATCATTGATTGATGTCTGTCCGCATCATTGTTTGATGTCTGTCCGCATCATTGTTTGATGTCTGTCCGCATCATTGTTTGATGTCATGTCCGCATCATTGGTTGATGTCTGTCCGCATCATTGTTTGATGTCTGTCTGCATCATTGTTTGATGTCCTGTCAACATCATTGTTTGATGTCTGTCCGCATCATTGATTGATGTCTGTCTGCATCATTGTTTGATGTCTGTCCGCATCATTGTTTGATGTCTGTCCGCATCATTGATTGATGTCTGTCCGCATCATTGTTTGATGTCTGTCCGCATCATTGTTTGATGTCTGTCCGCATCATTGTTTGATGTCTGTCCGCATCATTGTTTGATGTCTGTCCGCATCATTGTTTGATGTCCTGTCAACATCCTTGTTTGATGTCCTGTCAACATCATTGTTTGATGTCCTGTCAACATCCTTGTTTGATGTCCTGTCAACATCCTTGTGTGATGTCCTGTCAACATCATTGTTTGATGTCCTGTCAACATCATTGTTTGATGTCCTGTCAACATCCTTGTTTGATGTCCTGTCAACATCATTGTTTGATGTCCTGTCAACATCATTGTCCGATGCCTGTAAACATCGAGTTTTCTCCCAGTCATTGTTTAATGTTTGGTCGAGTTTTCTTTGGTGTCCTGTAAAACATCATCGTTCGATGTCCAGTAAACGTCGAGTTTTCTCCCAGTCATCAGTCAGTGTCTGGTTGAAAGTGTTACTCTGAGGAGTGTGGTACCATGACGTCAGATCAGCAGTGTTCCCCAGTAGTGCGATATTGGAGGAAATGTTTCCGTCGGACAGAGATGGAAATGATATCAAAAGACGTTACGCGATCAGCGCGATTCCGGGGTTCAAATGGAGAAAAGGAGATGTTGCGACATTTTCTGGAGATCAGGGCATAATCAGAGAAGAGTATATGCTGAGGCATTTTCCGGGGTTCAAATGGAGATGGAGTTGAAGATTATATCCAGGATGAGGTCCTTGGGATTATCTTCTGTTCATGTGTCACCTTAGACTTTGGCGGATGCCAGTGGAGGTCGTTACGGGTGTCTTCGGAAGAAGAGATGCACATGTTACCTTCCTTATGTGAAGGTGTACCCTCTGATATGTCGCCCTTAGAGTGGTTTTGTGTTATTTCCGTCATTGCCAGCGGAATTATCACGGGAGAATGGAGAAAAGGATATGCTGAGGCATTTTCCTGGGGTTCAAACGGAGAAAAGGAAATGTGGAGACATTTTCTGGAGACGGGGTTCAAATGGAGAAAAGGAAATGTGGATACATTTTCTGGAGAACGGGGTTCATTCTGGCGATCGAGAGTTATCGTCAGGCGACTGGGGTTCAAACTGGAGATCGGGGTTCATTATGCTGGCAAGAAGGAGTGCTGAGGCATTTTCTGGGGTTCAAATGCAGAGATCTGAGGGTCGTTTGCGCAGAAAAGAAGTTTTCGGGGTTCAAGAAAATGAAAAAAGAAGATAAGAAAATTTTCGGGGTTCAAGAAAAGCAAAAAAGGAATGAGAATCCCGAGTGGGTGTGGTGTTCAGGCCATGGTTATCCCTGAGTTATCATTTATTTTGGTATCCAGGTCGACGTTTCAGAGTTTGTTTCTTCGCCGATGCTGACAGGCGTTGTTAATTATCATCCCATCAGAGTGCAAATTGTTCGTCTGTTCTTGGTATTCAATCACTCTTCATCCTGATCATCCGAAAGCCGAGGCTATTTCGTATCGACAGGTTCACAGTGGATTGAATAGGGGCAGCTGTAACACCTCAAAATTTGCCCTCCTCTCTTGGGACTAGCATTAACATATTTGCATATCATCTTAGGACATTAGGCATTTCATATTGCATATCATGTGGTTACATAGTGCAAGCCATCTTCCCAAGTCTTAATCAGGAGATGAGGAAGTTCAAAGGTGCAAGCTAGGGTTTAATGACTGATCATGGGCCATCTGAGGATTGGACTGTGAATTAGGGTTTCATGATTTCCAAGGATATTGGTCTTCATCTTGTTTGAATTGATACATCATCATCATCATGGTTGGATGTCATCAGGAGATTGAAGAAGGTTCCTTGAGATTAGGGTTTTGACCACTGGTCAACCCTAATCAGTTGTATTGGGCCAATCAGGGCTGGATCAGGAGATGAGGTTTCTAATGGTTATGGGGTTCATTTTGTGATTATATTATGCTTATGGAGGCTAGGGTTTCACCCTTGAGCCATTTCAGTTGAAGATTGGGGTTCAAATTGATCTATGCATTGCCAGATTCATCTATCAGATGAAAAGTCAACTGTGGTCAACTGTACATGATCTGGTGGATTTGGAGGTGGAAATGAGTTAGACACACTTCATTCATGTTGGAACAAGTGTTATATGACATCTCAAAGCTTAAGAATGAAGAAAATCAAGTCAGGACAAAAACTGCCAAAAATAGCAGGTGACTGGTAACTGAAGTTTCCGAAAATGGAAAGTTTTTGACCTCAAAAACAGAAGTCCAAGGAAGCTTCAAATGAAAAATTGTTCAACATGACAGATGTAGATCTTGTTCTCACCTTTCCAAAAAGTCCAAGAACTTGAAAATCCAATGTGCGGTTTGCAAAATATGGCTCAGTGAATTTCAGAAAAGACCCGTAATCAGGAGGCCATAACTACCACATACTTTGTCCAAATTGCAAGTTCTTTATATGCACAAACTCCATTTGACATGTACTTTGAGGGTGCATCATTGGATTTTCCCAAAAATGGCCAAGGCAAAAAGTCACTTTTCAACTGGACAGCTGAATTGGACCAGGGGCAAAATTGTCCAAATGTCAAAATATTTGGAATTTTTGAATGGGACTTTTTCCAACACCTCAGGAATGGCATTTTAAGTGTGTTTGAATCCTCATTTCGTGGCTAGGCTTTGTAAATTGTGTTTTGGTTTGAAAAATGGAATGGTTGAAATTGGACATTATGCCATCAAAGGGTGAAATTGCAAAATAGGCCTCCAATTGAAATGAGACTTGTTTCTACACATTACACATGATATTTTGGACATGTTGGAACCAAAATTGAGCTGCTATTTGGACTGTTATAGAGAAAGGGCATTTTTGGCCATTTGGAAGGAAATTGCACATTTGCTTAACATTGCCATTTTCACTAATTATGCCAAAATGCTAATTAACATGATTAGTGATGGATTAAGCTACCATATAAATTCCAAATCATTTCCTAATCCTAACAGAAAAACACACATTCCAAAACCAGATCTGAAAACTCTTCATTCTCTCAAATTGCTCAAGAACACAAAACCTTCAAATCCATCAATCTTCTTCAATATTGGCTCAATCTTCGAAATTCTTTTTGCGTTGATCTTGTATCATCATCCTCTCCATCTGTTTGTGAAGTTTGGAAGGAAAGAAGCACTGATTCGCAGCTGTCCAAAGTGCACTCATCAATGGCAAAACGAGTTTCCATGCAATAGGAGCAACATCAATTGAGTTCAAGCACCTCATTCACCTTCCTCATCACTCTACTTCAACTGTTTGGAAGAAATTGGCGCAAAGATCATCGAAATCCTCACTGCTGTTCCAGGTACACAAGATTTCGAATGTCATGATTTCTTCGATTGAGATATGGTTTGTGTAGTTCATTCATTGCTGAGCGTGCTGCAATTCGTAGTTTTCGATTTGGTTGATTATAGAATGAGATATCATGATTTTTAGTTTTGAATGTGAAACTTTATTCGATCGATCCGTAAGCTGTGTTAAGAATTAAGTGAAATTGATTACGTATTTGAGATCCTCACATCGAGACCTTTCCAACGGTTATTAATTTGTGAGATTTGGTGATGAAATGAGCAAAGTCGAAGCTACCGTTGATGAACACGGTATTGCCGCTCGAAGAAGAAGATGAATTGTTGAATTATGTTTACTGTTTGATCCGTGTTTTCATGTAAATTTTTGAACGACTGGTTTACCGCGGTACTGTTTCGTTAACTACAAGATGCCATTAATAATTCATCCAATTTAATTATATTAATTCAAATAAATCCTTAAAAAAATTAAAACACTTTAGAAAATTCATAAAAATTCTAAAAAATCACTAACACCTTAAAAAATTCATATAAAATCATAAAAAAATCCAAAAAATATGGAAATTTTTTCTATAGCTTCCTTGTTAAGTGTAGGTTTTTTTTGACCTATTGGTCAAAGTTGTGCTTGGGGAATATTTTATTTGACCTAGGGTTTTCCATTGTATGTCCATTTTTGATACATGTTTGTAATTTGATCATGAAATACTCATAATGTAGAATAAATTCTTGAAAATTTTTGTGGTGGTTCTTGACTCATTGAGGATTATTTATATGTAAATTTCATGAATTTTGGATACCTGGTTAGAGAGCAGCAAATTCTGGAACTTAGGTGTGACAATTTGTGTCACACCTCATTATGTCAACTTGCAGGATTTTTTTGAGTGACCTATACATGTTGAAATAAAATGAAATTTTGCATGATGATTGGTTGGCATGTTGTGATGTTGTATGAATTTTTGTAGAATTTTTCACTGCATTTTCTATTTGATCATGATTTTTCATTTCTGGAGATCATTTGTGCAAGCTCATATGACATAGGTTTGTAATTTTGATGTGAAATCCTCATATGGTATTGTATGGCCATGAAATTTGATATGCATGAACTAGACACATGTTAGGACCTCCTTGTTTTGGTCTCATCCATTTCTTTTTAGTTTCCAATGAGATATGAATTTTTGAAGTGGATGTATGCATTGATGGTGTGAATTGGAGCATGAAATTGTGTCTGTTTTTGTTGATTTTCATTGACATGGTTCCATTTGCCCAATTGAGCTCAAATTTGACATGGTAGACCTTGATTGACCCCTGTTTAGGTGTATTTAATTTGAGATTTTTTTGATGTGTTTTGGCATGGCTTTGAATGCAATACTTCTGTTTGTATATTTGGTGCTTCATTTGAACCAATATGGATTGTTTTGTGCATGAATTGAACTTGATGGATGATATAAACATGAGACCAATGATGTTTGCTCTTGTTTGATGTTAATTTGATGTTGGATGGTGGATACCTTGCTGTTTTAATTTTTTTCTTGCTTTTGGACCCTAGGCTTGGCCTAGTGGTCTAGTTGCTAATATTTGCTTGATTTTTCAGGATCAAAAAAGCAATGTACATGGAGAATGATACAAGTTGGTTTTAATTGATGTTGTGGATGTTTGTACACTAACATAACATTGTTTTGTAGGTGTTGGAGCTTGGGCTTAAGCCTTGAGCTTGCTTTGTGTTGTATTGTTTAAACTGTTTGATTGTTTGCTGTATAGTTTGTCTGATTGAATACTGACTGTGTTGGATTGTTTCCAGGTACTTTAGTTGCTCAGTTCCTTGTGAACTTTTGCTTTGCGTTGCTTAAGCAACTTGCATTGAGGTAAGTCCTCTTGACTTCATGTAGTCTGGAGACCCGGCTGTTACCGGGCCGGGCAAATTGTCTGAAGTCCTCCTTAAGAGGCAATGCTTGTGTATGTTTATTTTTAAGCCCAAGCAGGTGAAAGTCCTTCAAGTAAGGCAATTGGTGGAAGGTAGGGACAAGCAACCTGTCCCCCACTATTCAGTTGAGTCTTCTCCTTGCTCCCATTACATGGTTGTAGCATTGAGATCAAAAGCCCAAGATCCTGTGCAGTGCACATTGAGTCAGAGTCATCGAGTATAGAAGGGTTCCCCTATTCTGGACCCATGCTCATTTGTCAGCTCTCCCTGGTTAGGGATAAGAGCTGTGAGGTCTCATCCTCACTTCATCTACATCTGCTTCACCTTAGCCTCGTAATGGCAAGGTTAAGAGCAAACACAGCCCGTACAGACGACTTGCTGAGGCAGTCAAACCCGATTGATTGAGCCCCCTTGTTTGGCTATAGTGCGTGTTATGTGGATATCTGATTGACATGCTTGTTTGAGATACCTGTTCTCATTTGATGATATATGATTGTATGCTTGTGTGCTAGCTTCTTTCCTGGTTAGGTTAGTTTGCTTATGCAAGTAGGATAGAAAACCGAACTTAGGGTTAACGATGCATGACAACATTAGGCTCGAGTCTCAGCTCCCTAGTTGTGTATCTTTCCCCGGTTTCTGGTTAGCAATTCAGTCCCTTTCAGGGGAACTACATCGCCCTGATCCTCGTGCCAGACGAGGTATGTAGGCAGGTGGTCGTGCGAGACCACTCCGGGCAACCTTTTTCTTTTTTGCGTGTGTTTGTTTGTTATCTGATTGTATGTTTGGGTTCGGATGCCGACGTAAGCCCAGGATTGGCTGTCGGGCTCCATGTTTGCCCTTTTGAGTGTGTTTTGGTTCGGATGCCGACATAATTCCATCCAGTGGTTGTCGGGCTCCATGTTTGCCACCCTTGCTTGTTTGTATGTGTTGTGTTGTTTGGCGTGCGTAAGCCGAACTACAGTGGCTCTGATTCTTGTTCCAGACAAGATATGTAGGCATAAGGTGCGATACCTTATCGAGCCCGTTCCTCTTAACCCCACCTGCGTTCCCCGTGTGTGTGTGTGATGTTTAGCAACCTTTTCTTTATTCTAGGACGTGGATCCCTAGGAGTACCTAGGACGTGAGGGGTGCTAATACCTTCCCCTCGCGTAACCGACTCCCGAACCCATTCTCTTGGTCGCGAGACCATGTCTTTCCAGGTTTCTCTGAGCGTTTCCTTTCCCTATCTTGGGATAAATAACGTTTAGTGGCGACTCTGTGTTTTATTTCTTTTTAGCTCGCCGGTTGATTTTTCGCAGGATGCGACAGTATGTAATTCGTGTAACACGTGTTGTTTACAAAACTCTTAAGTAGGTGTTGTCATTTAACACCTCAATCTTTATCCTCATACCACTAAATAGTTGCAGTGGTTGGAAATTATAGCAGTTAAAACTAACATTCTAACTGCTGCTATTAAAATATCCATCCATCAAATTTTATAAGGTTTTTAAAGATACATAGGTTATGTCTGACATAAATATGTGGCTCGATACTTTCGTATAACATTGTCTGATTTATTTGACTAGATTATTTATATTAGGACTATTACTCACCGATGAAGATATACAATAGTTGACACTCATGAATATTGACTCATTGTTACATAATAATAACATGACTTTGAAGGATTTTAAACCAATGCCATATCCAAAGAATTATATCCTAACTTTCCTTGGGAATCGATTAGTGTATGAAGAAAGACAATATGATACTACTACTTAAACTCATCTATTTCAAATATTGTTTGACTCTCTCACAGGTATCTATCACATTTATGTTCATAATCATGCATTAAATTATCCTTCTTTCACTTATATAAATTCAATTGTACCTAATTTATATATTTTCTCTAGATGAGCAAAAGGCAATATTTTCAGAAATCATATCAGTTGTTCAATCCTACAAAGGAGGTGTTTTTTCCTATATGGTTATGGTGGTACAGGTAAAACATTCATGTGGAACACCCTTTCTGCTCCACTTCACTCTAGAAAGCAAATTATTTTAAATGTAGCATCAAGTATAATTACAAGTCTATTATTACTAGGAGGTCGAAGTGCCCATTCTAAATTCAAGATCCCGATGCTAACTATTGAAACTTATATTTGCAATATTGAGAACAAATATGAACTAGCTGAGCTGTTGAAGTCAGCAAATCTCATCATATGGGATTAAGCACCTATGGCAAATAAGTTTTGGTTTGTAGCACTCGACAAAAGTTTAAAGGATATTATGCGTGAGACAAAAAATGCTTCAAAGAAAATCTTTGGAGGAAAAGTTGTTGTGTTTGGTGGTGATTTCTGACAAATTCTCCCAGTTATACCAAGAGGTACTAGAGTTGATATTGTACATGTCACAGTAAATGCTTCATACATTTGGGATCATTGTAAGGTCTTACGGCTTACAAAGAATATGCACCTTACTTGTGGTTCTACATCATCGATAACAGAAGAAATCATAAATTTTTCTGATTGGATACTACAAATTGGTGATGGAAAAATATCATAACCAAATGATGGATATGTTGAATTCTCAATTCCAAATAAGTTCTTATTATCTGATTTTACCGATCCAATTGAAGCAATTGTTACAAGTTCATATCCAAATTTCATTAACAACTTCAAAAATCCTCATTATGTTCAAAGCAGGGCAATATTGGCTTCAACTATTTACTTAGTTGATGATATAAATGCTTATTTCACAAATCTAATAGCAGGTACTTTTTCACTCATATCCTTACTACTTTACTATCATTAATATTGCAAACAATTTTACATTATTATTAAGACATTGTGTATTTTTTAAGAAATGAAAAGGAATCTAAGTTGTGATTCTATTAACCAATCCGAAGCTAATGATTTTGACGCTTTTGAACATTTAACACCTGAGTTCTTGAATTGTTTGAAAACTTTTGGCTTACCAAATCATTCAATAAAGTTGAAAATAGGAACAATTATCATGTTGTTGCGAAATTTAGATCAATATGAAGGGTTGTGTAACGCTACAAGGTTGATTGTTACTAGGCTAGAAAGTCATGTTATTGAGGAAAAAATCATCTCTAGGAAAAATACAGGGAATATCACATATATTCCAATGATGTATATGTCTCCTTCATAATCGCCATGACCATTCGAACTTGTAAGACGATAATTTCCAAATATTTTCTCCTTTGCAATAACCATTAACAAATCACAAGGCCAAAGCTTAGATTTTGTCGGATTATATTTGTCTAAAGAGGTTTTTAGCCATGGACAACTATTGCATTTTCCAGAGTCAAAACAAAAGAAGGACTTAAAGTATTGATTCATGACAAATCGAAATAAAGTTTGACTTCAACTTCAAATATAACATTTAAAGAAGTTTTTCATAACATATGAGAGGTAAAATACTAATGTTTTATGAATATATTTTCACTACTGTCTTATATTGCTTCTAAAGTGACATTTCTAATTTCATTTCTCTTTTCAGGTTTACCATATATTTTATTCCTATTTTAATATGCCTACAAAATATTGGCATTTTTTGGCACATCATTTTTTGTTGTTTTATTTCTTTAGTTTCCGAGGTTTATGTAACTACTACGTTACTACTGTATTTTAATATCTCAACTTAATATTGTAGTTATACTCACTACAAGTTATTATTAATAGTGTTTATAACAATTTCATTTACCCGTGTGGACGCATAAGTATCTTAATAGTGTAATAGTGTAATTCAATAAAATCCACTATGCCTATCACTTAAACTGCTAAAGTGTCAAAAAAATTCCCGTCAACTTCTGTTATAGGAACTTAGTGGGGGGATCAAAACTATGGATGAAAAATATTAAGAGTATCATTCTTTGAAGAAAAAATTACGAGGGACTAAAAATGAATATTAGTATATATTAGGAGGACCACAAACTTATCAACTACCAACCTATTAAAATTGGATTGATATAATCACCCATAAATTCCCTTCAAATTTCATAAATTTACACTAACAAAAGGGCATTATAGTAATCTCATAATGTCATTTTTTATTCATACACACAACCTATATGTTGATGCCACGTCGCCAAAATTTGAATTTCAAACCCCACTCCAATATTTACATGTGTCTTCATTCCAATGCACTTTCCATAACACACAACCTTCACTCTCTTTCTATTTCTCTTTCCTTGTTCCTAATTCTTATCTACAGAACACACAAAACAATATTTCTTCTCACACGTGCATTCAATTTCCTATTTTCCTTTCGCCAATAGGTATGGATGGAATCAACTGTTTCCTTTCCACGATGATTTAAAGCTTCATTTTGATTTCATGTTTCCCTCACTCTATTTGTTGTTCATTTTTTGCAGAACTTTGTATTCAAAAACCTCTTGCTCATTCAAGGTATATCACCACTTCAGTCTTGACCACTTCAAACCATTTCTTTTTATGTTCTCTGCATTTTATTTTGAATAATGTATGTGGACTTTGTTTGAAGTGTTTTAAATGAAGTCGTTTCAAAGTTTAACTTTTTTTCATATATTTTGTTTTCTTTATTTTTCTCATCATAGTTTTCGGTTTTGTTTGTTTGAGGTTGTACAAGTCTTCAACTTTTTCTCATCGTGGTTTTTGGTTAGGTTTGTTTGCTTTGTTAAGTCTTCAACTTTTCCCTTTAAACTGTGTTTTGAACTTCATGTTTCTATTGCACTTCTACAATTCTGATTTCAAAATTTTGACTTACTTGTCAACTTTGTACTACTTTAATTTTGACTCATATTTGATTTCAAAAGCCACTCCACTTTATTGCAAAAGTCATTCCAATCCTCACACTCATTACTCTTTATTTTGAGCCGAGAAAAAATAATTGCATCTTCTTTTTATATCATTAGAGAAACAACAAACAATTATCTTTGACAAAAAACTTACTTCTCATTTCTTTGAGTCTTCTATGGATTTATATAATATATTAAAAGATATCATTTTCTTTCATTTTTTATTGGTTAAATGAATGTGATTTTATTATAATTTTTATTATATTTTATATTTTGGTTTTCAGATTTACATAATAAATTTTATTTCTAAAAATAATACTGCTTTTGGTCTTTTATATAAGAAAAAACTTACTAGAAGAATCAATGTATCTGGATAACATATAGTCTAGATGCATTGATTCTCCAATTAATCTAAAAAGTAAATTTTTTCTTATATTAAGGACCAAAAAGAGTAATTACTTTTCTCGAAAGTTTATGAAATATTGAACAAAACCAATTAGAAACATAATTTTAAAATGTCTTCTAAAAAATAGAGTTGTGTTGTTCATAACTGTCATTTGGGGATAGTTTTTTAAAAAAATCATTTTGATATATTTTTTAATCATTAACTGGTAAGATACTCGTGCTCCCGCACTGATGAATTTATTTTGATATTATAGAAATATTTTTTTAGATATACCTCTTAAAAGGTTATTTTAATTGAGAAAGTACACAAAAAAGTTATAAAATTAAAATATTACAACAAAAAAATTACAATATTATGACATAAAATGTAATGGAACACTTGACAAAGAATCTCAAAGATCAATAATAAGAAGAAACTGGATAAAAATACACGTGTTACAACATATTATTATACTTATATTCTTCTTCTAGTTAGAGAAATCAGATATTATGGTCCAATTTATTTGAGGTGGATGTATCCTTAGAACGATACATGAAGATATTTAAAGGATATACGAAGAATCATCACCGACCAAAAGCTTCGATCGTTGAAAGGTACATCACATAAGTAGCTCTTGAGTTTTGTTCAAACTATTTATCGGAAACAGAGTCTACTGGAATTCCAAAGTCTTGTCATGCTAACAGATTTGAAAGTAGAGATACTCAAGGTTTAAATGTTAAGTCAATGTGTCGGGATGTAGTACTTCAAACACATTTTTATATATTGAATAATCTTAATGTATTTGAACCTTACATAACTACTCACAAAAAATTTATAAAGAAAAAATATCCCCGAATGAATGACAAGTTGTTATGAGGATTTCTAATGATGGTTATGTGTTGTAAAATATTTTACTGATATATTAAAAAGTAATTCTTACATGTTACATCTACATGCTTTAAATAACAGAGAATAGAAAACCTAATGGGCTTTGACTAATGGGCCTCATTACTAATAGAAATAATTATTATTTACAATCTAATATTTACAACACTCCCCCTCAAGCTGGTGAATGGATATCTATCATTCCCAGCTTGCAAGTAAGTTGCCTGAATCTTTCTGTTGGTAAGCCTTTTGTTAACACATCTGCCAGCTGATGCCCGGAAGGAACGTAAGATGTAGTTATCAGTCCACTATCCAACTTCTCTTTGATAAAATGTCGGTCAATCTCAATGTGTTTAGTCCTGTCATGCTGAACAGGATTATGAGCAATATTAATAGCCGATTTATTGTCACAAAACAATTTCATAGGACCTTCACATTGTATCTTCAAGTCTTCTAGAATTTGTTTCATCCATAATAGCTCACATATTCCTAGTGCCATAGCTCTAAATTCTGCATCGGCGCTTGATCGAGCAACTACACTTTGCTTCATACTCTTCCAAGCTACAAGGTTACCACACAGAAAAGTACAATAGCCTGACGTAGATCTTCTGTCACTCACTGATCCGGCATAATCCGCATCAGTGTAAGTCTCCATAGTTAGATTTCCACCTCTTTTAAACAAAAGTCCTCTCCCTGGAGTTACTTTAAGATATTGTAGAACGCGGTCTACAGCCTGTAAATGTCTCACCCTCGGATCATGCATGAATTGGCTCACCACACTGACTGCATATGCCAAATTTGGTCTAGTGTGTGCCAAGTAAATCAATTTTCCCACTAATCTCTGATATTGACCCTTGTCAACTTTGTCACTTTCCTCCTCAAAGCTTATCCTGTGATTTTGTTCAATGGGAACACTTGCAGGTTTGCATCCAAGTTTGCCAGTTTCCTGCAAAAGATCAAGCACATACTTCCTTTGAGAAATAAAGATGCCTTGCTTTGAGTAGGCTACCTCAATTCCCAAGAAATACTTGAGTTGCCCAAGGTCTTTCATCTCAAACTCTGCTGATAATTTCTCTTTGAGGAAATGTCTCTCAATCAAATCATCTTCTGTAACAATAATATCATCAACATAAATAAGAAGTACAATCAGTTTTCCTCCTTGCGAATGTTTAAAAAATAAAGTGTGGTCTCCTTGACTTTGCTTATAGCCCAAACACATCATTGCCTTTGTGAATCTTCCAAACCATGCCCGAGGGGACTGCTTTAGTCCATATAAGGCTTTCTTCAATTTACACACCTTGTTAGCTCCATTTGTTATGCCAACACCTGGTGGAATCTCCATATACACTTCTTCCTCTAAGTCTCCATACAAGAACGCATTTTTAACATCAAACTGTTGCAATTCCCATCCACATGAAGCAACAAGAGATAGTAAAATTCGAACAGTATTCATCTTTGCCACTGGGGCAAATGTCTCCTCATAATCAATACCATACGTCTGAGTATAACCTTTTGCCACTAGTCTTGCTTTGTACCGATCAAGTGTACCATCAGATTTGTACTTTACAGTATAGATCCATCTGCATCCAACTAGACTTTTATCTCTTTTCCTTTCAATAATCTCTCAAGTACCATTTTTTTCAAGTGCTCTCATTTCCTCATCCATAGCTTGGAACCAATTTCTATTTTGCAATGCTTCTTCAACAGATGATGGGATTTTCACAGAATCAACAGTTGCAATAAAACTTTGATATTGTGTGGAAAGATGTTTAGTGGAGACATATTGAGAGATATGGTGTCGATATAGGGAGGGACAAGATCTTTTATCCTTCCTCAAAGCAATGGGTAAATCAACTGGATTAGTGTCACAAGTATCAGAAATGGCACAATCATCACTAGAGGAATCATTTTCAGTACTTACCTCCGGTTCAGGCGATTGAATTTGTTTCTGGAGAAGGTCAGGTTTACTTCTTCTCTGATACACTAGAGTTGGTGTTGGAGGTGCTGATTCCTGTAAAACAGAAGGCCTTGAAGGACCAGGAACACTTACTGGCTCAGATTCAGGTGTTGAACTAGGACTCAAACTCAAACTAGGTGACAACTCGGGTTCAAGAGAGGGAACACTGATAGGTGTTCTAGGGAGGCTAGGACCAAGGATCAGAAACTCGGACTCAGACTCAGACTCTGACTCTAAGTCACTTATGTTCTCCCCCTGAGACTGAGAACGAGTGAAATATGACACATTTTCATGAAATGTGACATCTTTGGAGACAAAGAATTTTCGACTCAGAGGATGATAACATTTGTAACCTCTTTTGTTGGGTGCATAACCCAGAAAGATACATATGACAGCACGGGGATCCAATTTGTTGCGATATTGTTTGTGAACATGAACAAAAGCAACACAACCAAAAATGCGAGACTCAAGAGTGTGTAAGATAGGAACAGATGGAAAACGTGAAAGCATAAATTGGGCAAGACTTTTATTACCTAACACTCGAGATGGGACCCGGTTAATCAGATAGGCAGCAGTAAGAATTGCCTCACCCCACTAAGAGGTAGGAACAGACATTTGAAAAAGGAGAGATCTAGCAACTTCAAGTAAATGACGATTTTTTCTTTCTGCGACACCGTTTTGTTGTGGGGTGTCAACACATGTGAATTCATGGAGAATGCCATGTTTACTAGTGAAGTTGGAAAAGGTATGATTGACATATTCTTTACCATTGTCAGAACGAATTCTTTTTATGCCTTTCCCAAATTGCGTTTGTACCATATTATAAAATTGGATAAATATTTGTGGTACTTCGGATTTAGTATTCATCAAGAAAATCCAAGTTATCCGAGTACAATCATCAATAAATGAGACAAACCATTTTGCACCAAAAATATTAGAGGTAGGGGCAGGTCCCCAAACATCAGAATGAATCAAATCAAAAGGTTCATCACTTTTATTAAAACTGGAAGGAAAAGATACACGATTATGTTTTGCCAACTGACAAACATCACACTTAAAAGACTCAACAGAATGGTGTAAGAACAACGACGGAAACATAGACTTAATTATATAAAATGGAGGATGACCGAGACGCTTGTGCTGAAGCCAAATTTGTGAGGCTGAAGAGGAAGACTGAGACTGGAAACAGGAGGACAACACCTTTGGATGGTCATTAGAGAAGTAGTATAACCCTTCATTTTCCTTAGCAATTCCAATCGTCTGCCCCCGTGGTAAGGTCCTGAAAAACACAATGGGACATAGAAAAAATTACTTTACAATTCAGATCACGGGTAAGCTTATGGATGGAAATTAAATTGTGGGAAAGTGTGGGAACATGAAGCACAGATTGCAACTGGAATGGAGGTTGCAAGTCAATATTTCCAGTGCCAACAACATAAGCATGAGAGCCATCAACAACAGTGATATAAGGAATACTCGAAGGTGTGGTATAAGACCATAATAATGTGGAATCAAATGTCATATGATTAGTAGCACCAGAGTCAAGAATCCACGCATTCTTAGGAATATTACCACAAACAGTAAGAGATCGGGAACACAAACTCTTACCAGTAACTGCTAGAGACCCAGAACCAGAAGGCTTACTCATGGAGTCAAGCATAGACTTCAACCGTTCCACATCATTT
The DNA here is from genome assembly GCF_024323335.1 of Lathyrus oleraceus. Lineage (NCBI taxonomy): Eukaryota > Viridiplantae > Streptophyta > Magnoliopsida > Fabales > Fabaceae > Lathyrus > Lathyrus oleraceus. The sequence goes on from NC_066582.1 coordinate 207,583,825, forward strand.
TGACTGAAGGAGGAAAGATCAGTTCCCCTCTTTTCAAAGCTTTCAGTATCCTGGACATGTGTATTTGTGGGAGGTGGAGGTGGAGGTGGTTGATCGTTAATAATCTCAGCCATTGAAAGGACAATCGAGAGAAAACAAACCAAGAAACAGGATGGGTTAGGGTTTCAAAGATGAGTGAATAAAAACAAGAAGCACGATGTGCTACAACACAAAACAACAATGACCCAAACACCCAAAAACAACAACAAACTGCAAACTGCAGTAAAAAAAAGACTCCGCTACAAGGCGGCTAGGGTTTAGGCGGAAGCGAATCCCCCAAAATCGGGAGCTCTTGATACCATGTTAAGAATGTGTGATTGGGCCTAACTCAACCCTACAAAACCGGTTGGTAGAGTGAGGACTGCCTCCATTTATAAACACATGTTCAAACCATATATTGTCCGATGTGAGACTCTTAACACATCCCCTCACGCCCAGGACTGAACATCTGGAGCGGGGAAATAAATGGTGGGTGGCCCGATAGCGGAAACCATAGTAGGTGACCCACCGGATCTTAGACGAGGCTCTGATACCATGTTGTAAAATATTTTACTGATATATTAAAAAGTAATTCTTACATGTTACATCTACATGCTTTAAATAAGAGAGAATAGAAAACCTAATGGGCTTTGACTAATGGACCTCATTACTAATAGAAATAATTACTATTTACAATCTAATATTTACAACATTATGCATTCAAGACAATAAAATGATTATCGTACATGCCAAAATTTAGTGTGATAACTTGGACGACATACAAAATTTATAATTATTCCTTTTATACAAAAGCAAAAAATGATCATAGTAAAATGCAAAATAATGGGGTTATGGTTGAGGCCAAACCTATGTATTTCTCTAGTTCGAAAGATAAAAATCCTATTTTGGTAACCACCACATTCTATGGTGTCATCGAGGAGATTTTGAAGATTTATTATGTTATTTTCAAAGTGTCTTTATTTAAATGCAAGTGAGTTTCTAATAACAATGATGTACAAATGGATGCATCAGAATTCACATAGGCTGACCTTGGTAAGAAAACTTATAACATCGAACTACTCATCATGGCTACTCAAGCAAAATAAGTTTTTTTATGTGACAGACCCTGCAAACTTTTTGAGGAGAGGATCAATAGTTCACAAAGGAAAACACATTCCTCTTAGCGATGATAAAAGTTTTGATATTCCTTCCACTCCTTCTTATGCAACACAAATGCCTAATTCATATGAGAAAGTTGATATAGATGATATACATGCTATTCATAATGATCATCAAGAAGACCTATTGTAAAATTAAAAAGTAAATATTTTATATTCTTCCTTCATAATTTAGTATATGTTATAATTACTTATGATGTTATTTTTTAACAATTATTATTATTTGAAATTCTATGTGTTTAAAATCAAGACACCAAGATAATATTTTTTGTTATACTGATGTGTACATTGTAGGTTATTTTGTGCCATTTTTGTTTTGATTTAATATATAACTTTTGGTTCCTAACAAAATTGTGTCATTAATGTAATATAATTTTTGATCTAATTCAATTCAATAATGGTTGTATTGCTCTTTCTAGTATGATATAATTCAAAATATTTAAGTTTAAAATTTGGGAATACTGTAAAATTGAAAAATATATAAAAAGCGCGCTATCCAGAATAATAAAATGAAACAATGGAAAAATTGAGATTCATACCAAGGACCTATAAATTATTTCATAATGTTTGAATAAACCGTTGTTATAAGTAGCACACTGTTTAACTTATAAGCACGGTCTGTCACCCGTTGTGGAAATCACCATACATATAATCACATGCTATCTAACAACGGATGTGCAACCATTATTATATGTGTTTCACAACTGTTATTATATTTATTTTTACGTAATAGTGAAATTTGAATGATAATGACTACCATCTCATATCTTCTGTCAATCATCAATCTATAAAACTCACTTGTTTATATCATTTTTAAGAGTCATTCATATTAATTTAGAATACCATAAACCAAAAACACACCATCTAAAATAAATTATTGAAGACCCTTTTGATAAAAACAAATCAAGTGTTCCTAAAATAAAATAAAATAATGAAGATTTAAATGTAATTTAAATCCAAATACGGAAAGAGAATGAAAATTTTGCTATATTAAAATATTAATTAAATTGAAGATTTTTTTCTACGGTAATTCAAGATACTCTATTGTCCACGTCATTCTTTAGACCCATTTTTTTTTTTCCAATTTATTTTTCCACGCGCATTCTTTAGAGCCTACTCGAAACAAACACAGAAACCTACAATCTGTGCCATTCAATATTTCTCCACGTCATCGATCCCCGTCGTTCAAGATCCAACGGTATTCATCACAAGAAGACAAAAACGTCTCAAACCACAATGGTCGAACCCACTTGAACCCTAGCGCAGAACCGGTTCGCCCCATAGCGAGGTTTATCCTCTATTTGCCTGCCCTAACCAGTAAACAATAGAGAGAGAAAATTATAAAACAGAGCTAGAGAGAGAAACCAAACCCAAAAATCTGCAAAAACCAGTGTATTCGAAATTCCACACTACAATTTCAATCTCTTCGTTCCTCTTCCACAGCCGTTGATTTCAATTTTCAATTTCGTTCATCGTATTCCCCATACACGAAAACACGTTAGGGTTCCGTTACAGCTTACGAATTCATTCATAGCAGAAATTTCTGACAAGAATTTCCACTTCGTTCAAATTCGTGTGCTAGATTAAAGGTGTAATCCAAAGCGCGTGTTTTTTTTGGTTTGCGGTTTTGTATGAGATATAGGATTTCGTATTTGATGGACGAGATCTGGGAGAGGGCTGTGGAAACGGCGTTAGAAGGCGAGAAAGACCACGCCTCTGCTCGAACGTTAACCCTTGACGGCGCCGTTAAGTGTGTACAAGGACGTTTACCTCCTCCGAGCCTTCTTGAAAGGTTCCAGAACCTTCAGCACCTTTCGATTGCAAACGTTGGTGTTTCTTCTCTGGAGCAGTTCCCGAGGCTCCGGAGTCTTCAGAAGTTGAACCTCTCCGACAACCGGATCGCCGGAGGACTTGAGTTTTTGGTTCAAGCGGGGCTCGATTCGCTGCGTGACCTCGATCTATCCAATAATAGGATTCAGTCGATCGAGGATCTTGCTCCGTTAGCGCAGTTGAAGCTTGTTTCGTTGGATCTGTATGAGTGTCCTGTTACTCGTGTTAAGGACTATCGATCTAGGGTTTTTGGTTTGATTAAGTCGCTTAAGTTCTTGGATAAGATGGATGCGGAGGAGAATGAGAGGCCGGAGTCCGATGAGGAGGAGGAGGATGAAGAGGAGGAAGAAGAGGAGGAGGATCCTGGGAGTGGTGAGATTGATGGAGGCGAAGAAGATCGACAGTTTGGGATGAGCAATGGTCATAGTGAGGGTGTTGATGGAGTTGTTGATGCTGATGAGGAAGATGAGAGTGATGCGGATGAGGAGGTGACCGAGACTTCAAGAGGGAGGGTGAATGGGTTGAACCATCAGGAGAATGGGTTCCATGTTGCCCCTGCTGTGGGTGATGATGTGGAGGAGGAAGATGATGATGATGACGACGATGATGATGATTCTGGTGAAGAGATTGATGAGGAGGAGGGTGATGATGATGATGTGGTTGAGGTTCATGAGATTGATGATAGTGATGACGACGATGATGGGGTCGAGTTTGATGAGGATGATGACAATGATGATGATGATGAAGAGGTTGATAACGATGAAGGGGATTTTGCTGAACCCGAGAGTACTTCTGGACGGTTGGTGAGTACTGAAGGTGAGATCGATGGGCACGAGCAAGGGGAGGAAGATGGAGACGAAGATGACAACGGGGAGACTGGTGAAGATGAGATGGGAGTAGAAGAAGAAGATGATGACGATGATGATGGAGAGTTTGAAGATGATGATGAAGTGAGATATTCCTTCTCAGAAACCCTTGTTTTTGTTCTTTGCATGCATGACTATTGTGTTATGTTTGTTTAATAATTGATTGTTTTTTTCTTATATATTGATTTGATAGCTGGTTCTGCTTGATATTTTGTCTTGATATTGTCAGATTGAAGAGGAGAAGCAGATGAATGTTGGATTCTCTCGATATTGATAGTATTTATTTTGTTGGCTGATGCTTGCTAATCTGATTTGAATATAGAATATTGAATATTTGTTTGTATTGTGTGATTCTTTTCATTTTCTGTGTGATTTAAACCGAAATGTCACCTGATTTGCACTTTATAAAGTATACTTATTATTTCCTCCAACTATTTATGCAGAACAGTGTTGGTGATATTTTATACTAGATTCTTAAAATATGCTAATATTTGTCTCTGCTCTAGGTTATGAACAGTAAATATTTTTATTGTGCATGTTATTGGTATATTAGAACATATCTGTATCCTTTTGTATGTGAATCAACTTTTTGCATCAACAAGATTCATCCTAATTTTAAGAGTAGCCCAGTTATTCCCTTGTGTTAATTGTTCATGTGATGGAGCTTGTATGGTTGAGGCTTGGACCTCTTGAGTTCCTGTAATTGATACTCTTCATTGGTTTTGAGGATTATTGAAATTCTGCAATTAAAATGAAAAGATTGTGTAAACTACAACTTCTATTTTTAATGTTGGATAGTTATGAGGTTTCTACTCTTAAGATTGTGATGTGCAAGGTTGGGACTTTTGTACTACTATGTATATAAACAAGCATATGATTGGTCAATCATGAGATTTTGTTGTTTTTATAGGCTGGTTCTATTGACTTATCTTAATTGCTTGATTTGACTTGTATGAGTGTTGTTTTTTATTTTTTTTTTTCTGAAATTTGAACTGCCATGAAGAATGTCTTTTTATGTGACCTTTGACTTTGACTTGTTATGGATTCAATGTATTATGTTTCATTTTCAGCTTTTTTAATCATGCTTTTGAATTTTGCTGTAACTACAGGAAGAAGACTGTGGTGCTGGATATCTTGTTCAGCCAGTTGGACAGGCTGAGGCTCTCAATGATGATGCTGCTGACATTTTCGAAGTGGAAAACGAGGATGGTGAAGAGGAGGAGGAAGTTGACGATGAGGAGGACGACGATGTTCAGGAGGTGTTGCCTCCTGCCTCTTCACACCCCAAGAGGAAGAGGGACAATGATGGTGAAGATGACGAGGAGGATGAAGATGAAGCAGCACTGACAAAGCCATCCAAGAAGCACCATTGACGACACACCATTATAAATTATATCATGTTCTTGTTCTGTGATGACTTTCCATGTATTGGAAGCAGAGAAACCTCAGTTTAGATATAGAACAATGGTTAGTTTTTAGGAATTTAGCTGTTGGACAGAGGACATATTAGGAAAAGGAATTGTGTGTTGGGTGGAAATGTGTTGAGTTCAAAAAGTTGTTAGTGTTTTTTCCCTCTTGCCTTTCACATACATATAGCCGTTGCCCTATTAATCAAATTTTCAAATGGTAGTTATCAGAGGTTTACCGCTCATGTGCTCAATGCAGGTGTGTTTGGCTTGTAAAAAGGAGCTTGCTTGGTGATTCTTGGAGGGAAGCAAAGGGTGCGAACCTTTTAAAATTTTCCCAAACCTCTAGTTTAATGGAAGCACTTTTTGGCGGCAGAAAAAGGAAAAACTTGCAAAACAAATGTAGATATATGAAAATGATTCCTATCAAGCAAGTTGGGTGCCATTGTAATGACGTGGCCAGTTCATAAATTATTGCCATTGATTGTTACGTGGATTTATTCCAGTTTCTATCTTATAAATTTATTGAGCTTGATGCCAATATAAATAGGAAAAAAGAAATCTTGGTCACGTCGTAATAGTCAATTGCCAAGTAATGTTCCAATGGGCCCCTCGATATAACTATGCACGATTTTGTATATCCTTGAGTATTTAAGCATCCATCCAACAAAGCAATTCTCATCGATCAAGCATATCTTAATCTTACAACACGCCACGTGGTTTAATCAGCTTATATTTATCATCAACTGAACGGTGAGATTAGCATTTTTTCTTCTTTATCTTATTGTTGCTTGTATATAACATTTTTCACTTTGCTGTTTTGGTGTTGGTAGGAGCAAGCGGGAAAGTTCGGGTGGCACACACGCAGGTCCATGCGCGTAGCAATGACATCAGGCCTGCTTGAGCGGCGGACTTCTTTTGATTTAGTGGGGAGCTCCTGTCCATGAGAATTCCTTGAGTGGCACATCACAAAAACCTGCCTTGTATCACGGGGTTATATGCATGCACACAAACTTACACTGTTTGTAATTAATTATTTATTATTAAAAAACGTGTTCAAATAAATTACCGGTGTGTTTATTCAATTTTTTTAATAGCTTAAATTGAAATACTGAACCAAATATTTAGGTAAAAAAGACAACAAAAAAGTGTAGCCCACGATAATATAGCCATAGTGTATAAAAGGGGTTTGCAATACGGTTCGAGATAAAAATCATCCAGATTGTAAAAACTAAATACAAGGTTTAGTTTGGATCAGTTGATATTTAAAAATACCATTAAATCAAACTAATGCGATTGAGTTAGTTGGATTTATTATAATATTTTTATTAAGACATATATATACATGATAACATAATTAATTTTGTGTTTATACATTCATATATATCAAATAACAATAAAATTCATCGAATTTAAATAACAAAATTTATTTTATATAAAAAAATTAGATTAAAGACAAGTGATATAAAAAATATAAAATAATATCAAAAATATTTTATTGAAAAAAATATAATAAAAGAGATGAGATTAATGAAGATAAAAAAGAAAAAACATGAAAACAATTATAGAGAAAAAGACATGCGATAAAGATGAAATTGGAGGAAAAAATAGTAGCATAAAAGTGAAAAAATTAAAAAGAATACATAAGAGATGAGAGATTAGAAAAGAAGATGCGAGATGTATCTGACGAAGAAGATGAGACGAAGACGTGATACTGCTAATAAAGATTTTGAAGAGGTTGAAATTGAAATCCTAAATGCGAGGAAGAGAAAATCATTCGTAATCGTAAGATTAAAGCATATTATGTTTGAGTTTGAGTTGGATGCGAGTTAAGGGAAGTTTGAGTTGTATCATAATGTGATTTGGTATAGTTTGCAAAATACAAACCACAAATCGAACCAAACCACACAGTTTTCTTAAAAAATGACCCAAACATATCCGAACCATATACGAATTTTTGTGATTTCCATTTTGATTCGGTTCGGTTAACGATTTTCTGTTGAGCCGATTCGGTTTTGAACAACTTAATGTATACTACGTCATTCCTAAAATATAGATAAATGATCTTTGTTAGACGAGGACAATGATCTTGAGGGGGGTGAATAGATCGTCAATGAAATTTTCTTCGATTAAAAAATTTGGTTAAAAATTATTTACTATGGTAAGAGAAAGCAATTTCGAATCGACACTCGTCTATCGCAAACTGTTATCAGAAGAATCAAATATGCATATAAACCGTAACAAAACGTAAAACATTGATGAGAAAGTAAATTAATATGTTTTATAAGATAATCGTTTGAGCAATGTCACAATTTATAATCAGTTTCTAATGAAATAAAATACAAAAATTAACAAAGACAATTTATCAAACACTTGGTGTGCAATAAATACCAAACTGATTTTCCTTTGTGTTGAAGATATGAAAAATTAATTGCAACTATCTTTACAAAACAATTTGAATTACTTCAACACAAATAAAATTTTCAGTTTATCACTCCTCTTGATTTTCAATTTGAATTGAAATACTTCCAAGTCGATCCTCCGGTTACCGCTACTTATTTTACAAAATCCAGTTTTTCAAAGCTTTCACTCGGCTGAATCCTGGTTGCGAAATCTTGTACAAAAATCTCCAAATCAACATTGATCTTGGAAGAAAAACCTATATGATTTTATCAATGAAACCCCCAAAGAAATACTCAATCCAATTTGATCACAACAATCCTAAATTAGACTTTATCAATATAATCTAGATGGCATCCAACAAGAATGATTATGTGTAATTGTTGTGTGCATGTATAGAAGTAGATTGAAGATGAATAGAAAAATTATTTGTATGTTCTTGGTTTCAATGTTGAGAAATGATGCATGAATGCATATTTATATGTTTGTGTATGAGAAGGAAAAATAACAGAAAATAATTTTTTAGCAAAAGTTACAAGTTAAAAAAAATTATAGCAGAATGTGTTGACCCAATATAAGTGAGAGTCGGCCCAAGCAACATAGGGGTTGACCCAAACAACATGAGAGTCGACCCAAACAAGACATAGTTGTTTTGATTTGTAAAGCATCAGTTGGAGTCGACCCCAATGGGTTATGGGCCGATCCAACCGAACTTTGGGTAGATCCAAAACATGTATGTGTCGATCTAAAACTGTGTTTTTCACATAAAATATATTTTTTAACTTGTAAATATAATTCTAACATGTTTTTAAATATCCTATGATGAAAATGCACATTTAGACAAGAAGAGAAATGTCAAATATACATAAATACTAAGTATCTTAGTTTTGACATCACTCAAAACATTTCTAAAACGATAGTGCACTCACAATCTTAAATTTTTTTCTCTCTATAATTTATTTTAAAAACTTTTAAGCATATTAATTATTTATCAATCCATTTTTATATAAATATTAATTATTCCTTTATATTAAATAGTTAGCTAAGATTTATAAAAGTTGTCAACAAATTCAATACAACAATTGATTTTTGTTTTTTTAAAGAATAATTTTTTTGATGATTTATTCAAGAGGTGTCTAATATATCTAATAAAATCTATAACTATAAATAAAGAAGGTAGAAAAATTAGGGTTAATCTATTTTCATTTCTATTTTACTTTTTAAAAATTAATTTATCTTCCCAAACTAATCTTTAATTAATTAGTCCCTCCGTTCCTTTTTAATGATCTTTCTTTGATTTTTTTACGTATACCAATGAAACTAATCAATGTCACATTTTATTACTTTGTTTTCATCATTCATTCTATTTAGAAAAAAAACGGTGTTTTACGGTTTCCAATGTTGTTGTGAGTCTCGTGTGATGTTGCTTAAATTGAATTAGAATTTTCTTTTTTAGGAATATTTTACAATATATCATGATATGGAAATGTGAAATTGTTGTTTTAACCTTGATTTATTTGAGTAAATAAAATTGGTTTGTTAATGCATTTAAATTTAATTTAAATGAATTTGGTTATTTAGTTTAAAAAGATTAAATGTAATGTATTTTACACAATCATCCAATAGAATTATAAGATTCTATTATGTCATATTACTATTTTAAAAATAAATATGTGATTTTGTGTAATACACGTTCGTGATTGATTGATAGTGTAAAAATATTTTATATTATTAATGCAGATTCTTTTTTCTCTAGTTAAAAAGCAACCGATGAAATTTGAAGTCTATTGATAATTTTAAATAGAAAATAAGATAGTACAAGTCAATACTCTAACTATGACACACAACAAAAATCTAAGATGACTTAAACATTAAAACATCACATTGAATCGACATTGCTAAGATTTGCTGAATCATATTTTTTTTATATCTCAAAATACATCTCCTTCTTTTGCTTTGTATTTATAAGATCACATTCAAAATATACTTCTCCTTTTTGTTCTCTCTCAATGATATATATTGAGCAACTTTCAAAATTTTCACTAAACTAACCCATTTTTTAATTTTTTTTCTTCCAAAATAACTCATTTTTCAGATTAATTTCCAAACTACCCCACTTCGAAGAGGTGACACCAGATTAATTGATGTCTGCTATCTAAGTTAAAGAGGTGGTGCCAATTGGATTGACTTATGTATATGGTGTTGCCAATTCAATTGGCGCCCATGTGTGAAAAAGGAGAGAGGCGCCAATTGGTCTGACGCCTCTGTGTATTGCGTAATTTTTTTGTTGAAAAATAATGTACGTTTTAGATAAAAGTCGAAATCGGAACAAATTGATATTAATATTAATATGCGTTTACATACGAATACCATAAAGACTAATGTCGTTGATTGGGATGACAACCGACCACCGGTACCACATCCCCTAGCTACCCGAACGCGTGACCCTAACCCACGTTGATGCGAGTTGGTTAGACGGAAACATACCTAAAGACAAAAAAAATAGAAGTATTGAGAGACTCGATGCCTTACGTGTATGAGTGCGAGTAAAAAATGACAAGGATGCTATGGAAGTGATATCAGTTTGATTGTTATAATCAGTTAGAAATGTTATTTTTAAATGTTGTGGTTGTCGCGCAAAAAGTCAACTGTTGACCAAAAGTCAACTGTTGTATAAATGGTCAATTTTGTAGTCTTTGTACATGTATGGACTTTGAATGTGATTGTATGAAATGATATTTGATATTTGAATGCATTGACTGTTTGAAATGAATTATATGGATATGAAAGATATTGAAATGAATGAACATGATAACATGAATCAATGAACACGAATTTTGAATGAATCAAGACCTAAGTACCAAAATGGATCATGATTAGGACCTATCCAACGATTCATGGACCAAACACCAATGAAAATGACATGGAATAAACTAAGTGATGAACTTGATGAATACATAATCATGGATCAATGAACATGACCATAACTTGGATGAACAATGCCAAGCATGAAACAAAAACTCTAGCAAGGCCCAAGATGTACAATGAAGTAGGTCATAATCAAAGATTCATGGACCAAACAACAATGACAATGCAAATGTCATGAATGACATTGGCCAGATGAAATAGGTTAGGCATGGACTAAGCATGAGGATATGATCAGATGCAATGCTAGGGATGAATTGAATCAAGTGGAAGTTGTGATGCCATGGAAATGGACTTGAACCAATGAACATAGACAAGAAAAAGATGAACATGTAAGGACAAGAAGTGAATGCTAAACAGACCAAAGAAACCTCCATAATAGACCATGAATAAGTGGGCCTTGAATGGATCTTGACCAGGCAAGTGAATCATACACAATGGATAATGCAACAACCATATGGATACCAAACACTACAACAATCATTTCCACCTTTCCTCGACGCATCATTCATACCAATGTCTCTCTTCAATCGTCCTGATCGCCCTCCGATAACTCAAACACAACCTAACTAATCTGGAATGGGCCACGAACTCAACTCTGGCGGTAGTGCTTCATTGCAGGTGGTAGTGATGTTCCTGGGCCCTCAAATCCTCAAACACTTGGGATGAATCATCAATGTGGGTTAGGGTCACGCGTTCGGGTAGCTAGGGGATGTGGTACCGGAGGTGGGTTAGGTCATCTCGGCCAACAACATTAGTCTTTATGGTATTCGTATGTAAACACATATTAATATTAATACCAATTGGTCTGATTTCGACTTTTATCTAAAACGTACATTGTTTTTCAAAAGAAGTTACGCAATACACAAAGGCGCTAGACCAATTGGCGCCTCCTCTCCTTTTTTTACACATGGGTGCCAATTGGATTGGCAATGCCATGTGCATAAGCCAATCCAGTTGGTGCAACCTCTTTAACTTAGAGAGCATACGCCAATTCATCTGACGCCACCTCTTCAAAGTGGGATAGTTTGAGAATTAATCTGAAAAGTGGGTTATTTTGGGTTTTTTTTGAAAAAGTGGATTAGTTGAGTAAAAATTTCGCAACTTTCACAATTTTTCAATAGATCTTAATTAGTTTTATTCTTTAAAGGAAATGGTGACACTGGCTACAAACAATGGTGTTACAAGTCTATAGCTTTTTCCACCTTTCTATGTGGAGAGGGAGATGATTTTTTGGGTGTCCACTGTAACACCCTAAACCCCACACATAATTTATCGCATAACTTAAATATAACATAAAACCACGTAGGGTGTCACACATTCATAACACACATGACCTGCTCCATAACACGGGTTTCAATAGTAAATTTCAATGCACACATTTGTAATAAGGATGTTTACACGACATCCTACTTATCTGAATCATACCTGAGATGTTTATACGATATCTTTCTCATCTGATCGATATTATATATTCACAAAATAAGACATTCATAACTTGTCACTGCATGCTCACTTCCATTTTAAAGTATCATCGCAGCAGAATTATCATCACAATTATGAAAGATAAAGCAAGTAATAACATCTAGTCTCAACTTCAATTGCAATAACAAAATAAGAGAGTTATAATCAATCAACTCAACATCTTAAGAATTCTCAACAACAAAATTAGTCTTATGACTTCAACATAATCAAACATAAGGAATAAAGTAAGCGTTTAACCTAACCCGATGTTACATGATCAGAGCAAGGTACCACTAGTAAAAGCGACAAAATAAAGAAGTAATCTAAGAGCTACCTTCCACTTACTTCAACAATACTACTCTTGAGTATCTGCATGATGCCCATGTAAAGGCAACATTCAAACAGAAGGGGTGAGAATTCATTTCAATAACAATGATATAGAATGAAGAATAGAGTACAACATCTACACAATCATGCACAACAATATATCACATTCTTACATCCAAATCATAACCAACATCATACACGACAACTTCTCATTATCATCAACATCCTACAAAACCATATCTCATTTATCATTAACATCATATGCAACAACGTCTCATCCAACAACACATCAATAACGACCAATACAAATGCAACACTTATGCAATGTACTCAACACTGACTCAACATGCACATGGTACCAAAATGAACACTCAGGTTCATCTCACTCCATGATCCCCACCATAGGATCGATTCCCTCTTGGAACCGGAGCACACCAAAATCGCTACCATCACCATAGATAACGCTTCACTAATCCCCCATAATAGGAATTAGCTACTCGCACCCGATCCATCACCATGAGATCGAGGCTCACCAAAAATCGTTACCATCAACATATGTAACGCTTAACTAATCCCTCATAATAAGAATTAGCTACTCGCACCCGATCCATCACCATAGAATCGAGGCTCACCAAAATTGGACCGAATCCCGTACACCAAGATGCATGACTCTCAAATAACATGCATTAACACAATAAGGTTCACTTAAAGGATCCCTATACACATCTCATCATTTATGCATCACACCATTCATCATGCAATAACCAATTCATGTTACCACATGAATAATATCAACAAATAATAACAACTCATCAACATCTTAACATCATCGACATAACAACATAATTATCACACAATGATATTACAACAATGCAACGATTCATCAACCAAATGTATAAACCAATATATTTATCAATACAGTAGGCATGTGAATATTATTAAAACATATCAACAATCACTACCATGCTTTAGGTATAAGAATTAGCTTTCTAACACTTCAAACGCCATCAAAATCGGACTTACGAAATGAAAGTTATGACCAAAATCGTCGGGATGTGTCAACAATTCATTAACCGAATGTAAGAACAAAAATTTCACCAACATATTAGGCATAGGAATAATACTCAATCAATTCACTTATCACCATCACATTATATCTCCTAGAGTCACCTTTCTAATGCTTTAAACCCCAACCCAAAATGATTCACGAGTTGAAAGTTATGATCAAAACCGTGCACGAAGGCGTTACTAAAAAGTTGTTGTTTATTAAATTTTCCAACATAATTTTCATCTTCTTCAACCCCAAAAACGTCCATGAAATAATCTCCAAAATTATTTTATTCCTGAAACAAAGTTATAGCCCTCTGTTTCAGATATCCAACGCTTCAAACGGCACTCAATTTGGACTTACGGATCAAAAGTTATGACTAAAACGATTTCGACCGTAAAACATAAAAAAAGCTCGCGATTGTGACGAACAAAATGCAGAATTTTCTGCGTTTTTTTATCGTTGGAGGTCTTTCGGACCTCCGATTTCGATTTTGTAAAAAGCCAAACGCTCAGAAAATTACAACTCGTGTAATATTATAATTATATTAAGTTAATTTACATTTTTAACACAATTAAATAATTTAATCACAACTTTAAGATTATGCCTAAAACGTTCGAAATTGCAACAATGGTGAATATAAGTTTAATCATTAAAACTGAAAACTACATACATGTAAGACACATGAAATTCATCATATCATCATCATATAATAACCACCCTAGCATCCAAATTCAAAATTATGAATCAAAACACCCAACCTTAAGGAGGTTAAGGGTTCCTCCATTCTATCCTTCTATCATATCCTTTATTATTGGAACAAGTTCTCACCCTTATCTTAGATTTTCCAACAAGATGCACACTTCAAGCTCTAACAATGGAGTTTTCTTTTAGCCCTATCCCTTGTCTCTTCTCACCATAAAATTCTATTTTACGTAAAACCCTCCAAACTCTCTTACTAACCTTTTTATCATTAACCTAATCCCCTCAATTAGGAACTTCCATCATTGCCCTCACTTATCATATTATTTACCTCCATATCCCTCTTGGCTCTAATTTTCTTTTAATAAAATAATAATAATAATATTCTTCTTTTTCTCCATACTATTTCTACTCTTCTATTTTATTCCAACCAATTAAATAAAATAGTTATAGGCTAATTATTAAAAATTCTCATTATCCCCATTAAATAAGTAAAATAACTAAATTTCATTATTTAATTAAGATGCTCATATTCTAGTTATTTTTATTTATTTATTTAATTAGTTCGAATAAAACACTATTTATTTCAATCACTAATTAAAATTCTAATTAATTATCAACAAATATATCAAACTCTTACTCCGTCCATACTTCTATTTCAAGGATACCTACCCTCACAATCATACACAATTAATTTAAAACACCCATTAATCATATAAAAATCTAAATAATTCAAATTAATTAATTAATTAAATTCGGGGTGTTACAACTCTCCCCCACTTAAGAAATTTTCGCCCTCGAAAATTACTTGAGGTAAATAGAGTCGGATACGACTCCTTCATCTGCTTCTCACGTTCTCAAGTCATGCTCCCACCTGCTGGTCCACCCCAAACTACCTTCACTAAGGCAACCTCTTTACCATGAATCGGTTTCACTTTTCGATCCTCTATCTCCACAGGTGATACATCAACAGTCAGATTATCTCCCACCTACACATCATCCACTTGGATCACATGAGATGGATCCGAAATATATCTCCTCAACTGAGACACGTAAAACACATCATGAAGATTAGCAAGCAGCGACAACAAAATAATCCTATAGGCCACCTCTCATATCCTCTGTAAAATCTGGTACGGGCCAACAAAACGTGGTGTGAGCTTTCGAGATTTCAAAGCTCAACCAACACCAGTTACCGACGTAACCCTAAAAAACACGTGATCTCCCTCCTTGAACTCAAGTGCTTTCCTCCTTTTGTCATGGTAACTTTTCTGACGACTCTGTGATGCTTTCATATTTTCTTGGATCATCTTGATCTTTTCAGTCGTCAAGTGAACTATCTCAGGTCCGAGCACAAAATGTTCGCCTGACTCATACTAACATAAATAAGTTCTACATCTCCTACCATACAACGCCTCATATGGTCCATTTTGATACTAGAATAGAAACTGTTGTTGTAGGTAAACTCAATCAATGACAATTAGTTATCACAAGTACCTCCTTGTTCTAACATATAAACCCTCAATAGGTCCTCCAAAGATTGGATAGTCCACTTTATTTGTCCGTCCTTCTATGTAAGATAAGAAGAACTCAACTTCAGCTTAGTACCCAAAGTAGCCCGCAGACTCTCCCATAACCTCGATGTAAATCTCGGATCTCTATCTGATACAATACTTCAAGGATTACCATTCAACTTCACAATATCATCAATATACAATTCATTCAGCTTCTGCAAAGGATAATTGTCCTCATTGGTACAAAATGAGCCGATTTGGTCAATTTATCCACAATCACCCAAATTTAATCGCATCCCTTTGAAGTCTTTGGTAAATCTGTTACAAAATCCCTGAAAATACTATCCCATTTCCACTATGGAATATTCAATGGTTGCATCAGACCCAACGACTTCTGATGCTCGACCTTTGACTTCAGACATGTCAAACAAGCATACACAAATTGGCATCCTCTTTCTTCATTCTTGGCCATCAAAATATCTTCTTCAAATCTTGATACATATTAGCATCAGGATAAATACTCAATCGACTTCTGTGACCCTCCTCAAGAATACTCATATTAAATCTAGGTACATTAGAAAACATAAATTCTATCTCTGAACATCATCACACCATTTTCATCAACTCGGAAATCACATATGTTACCTTGGTTGATTAATGTGAGACGATCTATCAAACTCAAATCAGACCTCTGACCTTATCTGATCTCTTTAAGGATACCACTCATCAATTCAACATACCCCACTTCACACTGTTAGGAGTTTCTCCACCCACTAACTCATATCTTTGAATTGCTCAATCAGTTCTAACTCTCGAGCCATAAGCATCAACCTGTGTAAAAACTTCTTACTCATCGCATCAACTACAATATTAGCTTTACCTGAATGGTAACTCAAATTAAAATCATAATCCTTCAAAATTTCAAGCCATCTCCCCTGCCTCATATTCGACTCCTCTCATCAAATAAATATTTCAAACACTTGTGATCACTGAACACTTCGAATTTGGCTCCAAATAGGTAGTTCCTCCAAATCTTCCACATGAATACCACTATTGTCAACTCAAGATCATGCGTAGGGTAATTCCTTTCATTAAATCTCAACAGTCTCTAAGCATAAGCCACAAATTGACCATTTTGCATCAACACACCTCCTAGACCCATCTTCGAAGCATCACAATATACAACAAAGGACTCACTTGGATTCGTCGAAATCAAAATTGGAGCAACCATCAACTTCTTCTTGAGTTCTTGGAAACACTTTTCACAATGCACATCCCAAACATACACTAGACCCTTTCGAGTCAACTGAGTTAACAACAATGCTAAATTTGAAAAACCTTTAATGAACATCCTGTAGTAACCAGTCAATCCAAGAAAAACTTTTAATCTTAGTGGCATACTTCAGAGTCTCCCATTGTAACACGACATCTATCTTCAATAGATTCACAACTATACCACTACTAGAATCACATGATCAAGGAAACTCACTTTCTTTAACCATAACTCGCATTTGGAACAACTTTGCGTACAAATGGTTCTCTTCCAATGTCTACAATACAATTATCAGATCACTCATAGCCTCATACTACCGTCCCTCTTCTTCACTAATAACACTGACACACCCCACATAGAAACACTTGGTTAAACAAACTTTTTCTGAAGCAAATCTTCTAGTTGATTCTTCAATTCACCAACTCTAAAGTAGACACCCTATAAGGAGTCGTCGACACCGGACTAGTACCAGGTACTAAGTCTATAGAAAAATCCACTTCGCGCTCTGGAGGCAAATCATTGATGTCTTCAGGAAACACTTTGGAAAATTCACATACTCCAGGAAGATCACGAACAACTCCCTGCCCTCTAGCTTCCAACGAAGCTAACATCACAAACACTTTTTCCATATCCTTCACGGATTCTCTCACTTGCTTAGCTGATACAAACGTCAACTCTTCACCTCCATCGAATTCAAATTCACGCTCTAGAGGCAAGTCGCAGATATCTTTCGGAAAACATCAAGAATCACACACCACTGGCATAACACTAGTCGTCGTACTTCTCTCTACTCTCCGAGAAACAACACTAACCATACCTGGTCATTTTCCCTAAAGACTTCCCAACTTGACCGGCAGACAGGAATCTCGAATCCACAGCATCTTCAATGTTAGGAACAACACAACTTTAACATCGCCTGAGCTCTTGCAATCAGCAACACACTGCACCAACTTATCAAAACAATTGGTAAACACTTGGTTTAACTCCAACCAATTTATTCCAAGAATAACGTCAAATTATTCCAACAAAATACAAACCATACACATCCTCAGGGAACACGTCAGGATACTCAACACACCACTGGCTCATCTCTAGCTAAAACATCGCCTTCCCCCTCACAACGAAGCGACCAACGAGAACACCTGACTATATTCCCTCAAGGATCACACCATTTTTCTAACCAACACCATCCTCGAATCCAACCTTTCTCAGGGTTCAAGAAAAACACAACATTCTCAAAACAGGTTAACTAGCCAACACTGCACTCCTGCATGCAACAACATAATGTCCAAGCTCGATACAATTGGAACATCCAAGAGAAGCAGACGCTTATCCCCCACTTGTTTCATTCCAAACCTGCAAATGGAAAACAAAACAAGCATCGACAGTGTTCTCACACATATGTCGCATACTAGGGAACAAACAAAATTAAAGAACTTGTCCGGACAGACCGACCTGCTCTGATACCACTAATGTAACACCCTAAACCCCACACATAATTTATCGCATAACTTAAATATAAAATAAAACCACGTAGGGTGTCACACATTCATAACACACATGACCTGCTCCATAACACGGGTTTTAATAGTAAATTTCAATACACACATTTGTAATAAGGATGTTTACACGACATCCTACTTATCTGAATCATACCTGGGATGTTTACACGACATCTTTCTCATCTGATCGATATTATATATTCACAAAATAAGACATTCATAACTTGTCACTGCATGCTCACTTCCATTTTAAAGTATCATCGCAACAGAATTATCATCACAATTATGAAAGATAAAGCAAGTAATAACATCTAGTCTCAACTTCAATTGCAATAACAAAATAAGAGAGTTATAATCAATCAACTCAACATCTTAAGAATTCTCAACAACAAAATTAGTCTTATGACTTCAACATAATCAAACATAAGGAATAAAGTAAGCGTTTAACCCAACCCGATGTTACATGATCAGAGCAAGGTACCACTAGTAAAAGCGACAAAATAAAGAAGTAATCCAAGAGCTACCTTCCACTTACTTCAGCAATACTACTCTTGAGTATCTGCACGATGCCCATGTAAAGGCAACATTCAAACAGAAGGGGTGAGAATTCATTTCAATAATAATGATATAGAATGAAGAATATAGTACAACATCTACACAATCATGCACAACAATATATCACATTCTTACATCCAAATCATAATCAACATCATACACGACAACTTCTCAATTATCATCAACATCATATAAAACCACATATCATTTATCATTAACATCATATGCAACAACATCTCATCCAACAACACATCAATAACGACCAATACAAATGCAACACTTATGCAATATACTCAACACTGACTCAACATGCACATGGTACCAAAATGAACACTCAGGTTCATCTCACTCCATGATCCCCACCATAGGATCCATTCCCTCTTGGAACCGGAGCACACCAAAATCGCTACCATCGCCATAGGTAACGCTTCACTAATCCCCCATAATAGGAATTAGCTACTCGCACCCGATCCATTACCATGAGATCGAGGCTCACCAAAAATAGTTACCATCAACATATGTAACGCTTCACTAATCCCTCATAATAAGAATTAGCTACTCGCACCCGATCCATCACCATAGAATCGAGGCTCACCAAAATTGGACCGAATCCCGTACACCAAGATGCATGACTCTCAAATAACATGCATTAACATAATAAGGTTCACTTAAAGGATCCCTATACACATCTCATCATTTATGCATCAAACCATTCATCATGCAATAACCAATTCATGTTACCACATGAATAATATCAACAAATAACAACAACTCATCAACATCTTAACATCATCGATATAACAACATAATTATCACACAATGATATTACAACAATGCAACGATTCATCAACCAAATGTATAAACCAATATATTTATCAATACAGTAGACATGTGAATATTATTAAAACATATCAACAATCACTACCATGCTTTAGATATGAGCATTAGCTTTCTAACACTTCAAACGCCATCAAAATCGTACTTACGAAATTAAAGTTATGACCAAAATCGTTGGGATGTGTCAACAATTCATTAACCGAACGTAAGAACAAAAACTTCACCAACACAGTAGGAATATGAATAATACTCAATCAATTCACTTATCACCATCATATTATATCTCCTAGAGTCACCTTTCTAATGCTTTAAACCCAAACCCAAAATGATTCACGAGTTGAAAATTATGATCAAAACCGTGCACGAAGGCGTTACTAAAAAGTTGTTGTTTATTAAATTTTCCAACATAATTTTCATCTTCTTCAACCCCAAAAACGTCCATGAAATAATCTCCAAAATTATTTTATTCCTGAAACAAAGTTATAGCTCTCTATTTCAGATATCCAACGCTTCAAACGGCACTCGATTTGGACTTACGAATCAAAAGTTATGACCAAAACGATTTCGACCGTAAAACATAAAAAAAGACTCGCGATTGTGACGAACAGAATGCATAATTTTCTGCGTTTTTTATCGTTGGAGGCCCTTCGGACCTCCGATTTCGATTCCGTAAAAAGCCAAACGCTCAGAAAATTACAACCCATGTAATACTATAATTATATAAAGTTTATTTATAGTTTTAACACAATTAAATAATTTAATCACAACTTTAAGATTATGCCTAAAACCTTCGAAATTGCAACAATGGTGAATATAAGTTTAATCATCAAAACAAAAAACTACATACATGTAAGACACATGAAATTCATCATATCATCATCATATAATAACCACCCTAGCATCCAAATTCAAAATTATGAATCAAAACACCCGACCTTAAGGAGGTTAAGGGTTCCTCCATTCTATCCTTCTATGATATCCTTTATTATTGGAACAAGTTATCACCCTTACCTTAGATTTTCCAACAAGATGCACACTTCAAGCTCTAACAATAGAGTTTTCTTTTAGCCCTATCCCTTGCCTCTTCTCACCATAAAATTCTATTTTACGTAAAACCCTCCAAACTCTCTTACTAACCTTTTTATCATTAACCTAATCCCCTCAATTAGGAACTTCCACCACTGACCTCACTTATCATATTATTTACCTACATACCCCTATTGGCTCTAATTTTCTTTTAATAAAATAATAATAATAATATTCTTCTTTTTCTCCATACTATTTCCACTATTCTATTTTATTCCAACTAGTTAAATAAAATAGTTATAGGCTAATTATTAAAAATTCTCATTATCCCCATTAAATAAGTAAAATAACTAAATTTTATTATTTAATTAAGATGCTCATATTCTAATTATTTTTATTTATTTATTTAATTAATTCGAATAAAACACTATTTATTACGATCACTAATTAAAATTCTAATTAATTATCAACAACTATATCAAACTCTTACTCCCTCCATACTTCTATTTCAAGGATACCTACCCCCACAACCATACACAATTAATTTAAAACACCCATTAATCATATAAGAATATAAATAATTCAAATTAATTAATTAATTAAATTCGGGGTGTTACATCCACGCTAAAAAAGTGGATAAAGGGACACAAGAGCGCATATTATAAAGTTTACACAAAAAATACCTATTTATATTTTACAAGTGGGTGAACAAAAAAAATGGACAAACGAGCACGAGTAAAGCTAGTAGTTATAAAACAAATATTGCAATATTATTTTTAAATGTGTTATTCATAAAACAACTGGAGTCATATTTATAAGACAAAAGTAAATAAGAAAAAAAATCACTAAAGAACTACTAGCAATTAATGACGTAACAAATGCTGACAAATAAAGTAATCGAAACAGGAATGAGAAAAAAAAATCACATAAAAGAGAGAGAGAAATATTATTGAAAATAAATTGAATTTTTTTTACAAACATATATTACATCGTTTATATATGATCATACTTCTAACTAAATAACTTCTAATTAGTAATCACATATAGAGTTAATATAGAGTTAGCAGTAACCATATACTGAACCATCAGGAATCACATACAAAAAACATAATCACACATCTAACAAATTACCTAACCATGCAAAAAAAACATAATCACAACATCTAACTAACTACCTAACAAACTCTTAGTTAGTTATAACCCTCACTTAGAATTATTACATCACCTCCCATAATTCTAAATGTTTACAAGTGCTAGTTGACTCCTCTAAACTCTCAATCTTTGAAAGCCATATGCCAATTGCACCTTTGTAAGATAATGTATGACTTCTATCATACCTTTCATCATTTGTTTCATTATGAAATAAAATCTTGTCTCAATATGCTTACTTTTTCCATGTGAAACTAGACTCTTAGCCAAGCTTATTGCAAATTTATTGTCAATCATCAACTTCATAGACTTTCACACTTCACATCTTAGCTCCTTCAACAAAGAGTCAAGCCAAATTGATTAACATGAGACAAATGATCATGCTATATACTCAGCTTCACAAGAGGACAATGCAGTGACTGGTAACTTCTTTCTACACCAAGAGATGGATGCTTCATTGTGCAAGAATACATAACCAGATGTACTTATTCTATCAGATTTGTCTCTACACCAATCAATATCACTATAGCCAATCAAACATGTTCTCCTTTCACTTTCATCTGTTGGAAACTTTAAGCCTAACTTCAAGGTTTCTTTGAGATACCTAATAATTCCCTTTGCAGCTACTAAATGAGATTTCTTTTGCATGCTATTAAATCAGCCCACTATACTTATTGCATAACATATATCTGGTATGCTATTGCATATGTATCTTAGCGAGCCAATCATTTGTTTGTACAATGTGGCATCTACCACTTTTTCACTTTCACACTATTAGAGATACACTATAATTAGTTGTATTAGTTTGTAGTTGTAATAAGATTAGCTCTCCCTCTCATCGTAACATAATTCTATTATGAGTTGGTTCTATCAATCATATATTTAAATTGTTGTAACAATTGTGAATAATAACCAAGAGATCATTTTCTTCTTTTAACAATCTCTCTCTCTCTCTCTCACACGCACACACACACACACACACACACACACACACACACACACACACACACACACACACACACACACACACACACACACACACACACACACATACACACACACATTTGCTATGGATTCCATCTTCTATCATGGTATCTAGAGCTTTATTTTTCTAAACTCATTGGCGTGGTAAACCTTTCTTCTCCCATGGTGTCAACTACGTCGCAGTCTATGAATTTAGCACATGAACAAGTTCTTTTTGTTATTGTTACAACTTTCAAATAGACAATTTCTATGAAATTAGACGGATCAAGCTATCGTCGATGGCTGCAACAAGTTGAAGGTGTGCTTCGAGGCACAAAAATGGCGAAATATGTGGTTTCTCAACAGATTCTTGAGTGATTCCTATATGTTTCAGACCGTGAATTGCAAACTGAGAATCCTGCTTACATCAATTGGGAAGAACAAGACGTGTTGATGTGCATGTGGCTTCTTTCTACCATTTCCAATGCTCTTTTGTATCAGTTTATTCTTCTACGTCATTTGTGGCAGGTATGGGAGGAAATTCATGCGCATTTCAATACACAAATGAAAATAAAGTCACGTCAGCTTAGATCAGAGCTCTGACCACTCTCCAAAGGAACGCACATTGTTACTAAGTTTTTGGCACGTATTCGTACGATTGTGAGTACTCTTATGTCTATTGGTGATCGTGTTCTTCTTCATGATCAAGTTCAATTGATTCTCGAAGCGTTACCTACTGAATATGATTCAGTTGTTGCCGCGGTGAATTTTAGGTCATACTTTTCCTCTCTTGATGAGCTTCATGCTCTCCTTCTTGCTCAAGAATCTTGCATTGATAAAGTCAAGAAAGAAATGACTGAGAATGTCACTGTTAACCTTACTTAAGATGCTCCTTAATCTTCCAATTCTCAATAAACCTTCCATGAAGCTCCTGTTACTGACCAATTTAATCCTCATGCTGGCGGACATGGTTGTTTTTATGGTAGAGGAGGTTTTCATGGTGGAAGATTTAGAGGATGTGGTGGCTGTTTTGGTAACAAAGGTCTAATTCCATGCTAAATCTGCTACAAAATGGGTCATGAGGCTAGCCATTATTACTATCACCATTCACCTGATCCTTATGCGAATTACGGAACTCCTTCACCTTATGCTGGTTATGTAAATTTTCAATCCAACGTTTGGAATCACCCTAGCTATCGTCCTCCTGTACCACAACAAATGAGCTCTCAAAGGCAGCTTGGTGCAACAAGACCTCAAGCTCTTGTCAAGGCACATATGCTAGCAGTTCCTTCTATAACCAAGCCTGGTACCCTGATTCTGGAGCTACTCACTATGTTACACCAGATCCAGCTAATCTCATGGATGCTATCTCTCTTCCAGGTGCAAATCAGGTACAAAAAAGGAATGGTAAAGGTTTGTGTAGCGGTAAATTCATGACCATCAAGCTATGGATAAGCTTAACGTCAATAAAACAAGAGTCACCACCGTGCTTTTATTGTTTCCAAAGGAAAATGGAAAAGTACGAACAAAACCCAAATATAAGAAGTTTTCAAATCAAAACTAATAAAATGCCAGAGATTACAGGTAAGGGGGTTGGTTACATAGAGGGAAGGTGTTAGCACCCAAAGTGTCCTAGGTACTCTTAGGGAGCCCTTTTTTATGTGTGTATGTATTTTTGGTATAAAAGATGTTTGAGAAAAATAGAGTGTGAGGATGAGAAAAGAATTCATTGATTATATATTTGTGTTTGACAAGACCTTCGGACTTGTGCCTACGTACCAACATAAAAATGAGGGATCAATACCTCGTAGTTCGTGGTAAAAATTTCAAATAAGTTGATGAATTGATTTTAACAAAACAGTTTAAGTAAAAGGGCATAACAAGCCAAAAATTTGAATGAAGTTGTTAGTTCTTTTTGTCTTTTAAAATTTAAGAAGTGGGAGGATATGAAGAGACTATCCTAAGCACAAATTTAAAAGTTAAGAGTTGAAAAGATCTGGCCAATGGGATGCAATCCAACAGACAAGAATGTCATATAGAAACGCACTTTCCCTTTGGACTTTGAATCAAACAATAATCAATAAGACAATTAGCAATAGACATCATGAAGATCAAGGCATAAAATAAAGATGGGTACATCCAAGCAAGCAAATCCTATAGCTAGTAGTCTTCTTTGTCTTCTCATGTATCATATGAAATACTCCTTGATCAACTCAGAATAAAGCATTAGACACAAGATCAAAAAAACAATTGGCACCAAGATAATGTAGCAGATGAACTCAAATAAATCCCAAGACTTACATCAGATGAAGGCTCAGTTTACAATAGCTCAATCTCAAAATGTTGGCATTAGCTAAGTCCTTTTTGCACAGGGAATGTTGCCTAGTTCTAAGTCCAAAGGTTCAGATCAAGATCAACAGTCCACCAAAAGTTTTTTTTAGGGTTTTTGTTGTTACTAGATATTTTAAGGTCCTAAGACCACAAACAAAACCAAAACACACAAATAATATATACAATCACAAGCTATGGCTCAAATGAGAAAAGTGAAAATGACATAAAACATAAACAAATTAAATGAAATGTAAATGGCAAGTGAATGATAAATGACTGAAAATTAAATTGCATAAAGTAAATGACTTGAAAAAGTAAAGCATATTAACAAGAGTTAATCAAATGTTAGTCAAAAGTTAATGGTGTTTTGCTTTTTAATTGATTAAGTTATTCTTTGGAGAACACTCAACCCTTCATTCACAAGTGTGGATCCTTGAACCAAGACATCTTCCATGAGAAGGGCTCCAACTTGGCTAATTCATAAGTATGCCACTAGCTCCCATGAAAGGAAAAAAGGTTAAGTATCCAAACAATGCCATGAAAAAGGGGGAGCTTACAATCCCACTTACTAGAATGCTATGCCTTAAGGGTCAAATTTAGCTCTATGTTAAGCAATCGTAATTGGACTTATGTAGAAGTCATAACGATATGAGGCCGAGCAATAAAAATTTAGGTGTTAATGCATTTTAGAGATTTGGTTTAATGAACCAAACTCCTAAAACATACCACACACTAAAAGAAAAGATCAAGAGGGATGAACCTATCTCATCCATACTTATATTGGTTCATCTGACACAAAGTCATTGATGAACCAATTAGGCTTAGGATAATTGAGATTTAATTGGTTAATGAAAGGAATGGGAGAGAATAGGGATGAAGATGAAAGGGGAGAGGAATTAGAGAAACACAAATTGGTCATGGAAGGAATTTTATCAAATTAAAATCATTAATTAATTTTGGGAGATGAAATGTACATTTCATCAATCCCCTAAATCCAATGATTTTAATCCAACAAAAGTTAAATCAACCTTGACCAAGGCCCAAACAAAAAGTCAAACATCACAAGGCCATAAAAACGGCTTAACATAATTTTTACACATTTAATCAATTAATAATCAAATTAAAAAATGCATTAAAATACAATTTAATTTGGTCAAAACCTAAAATCTCTTCAAAACACCAAATAAATGGCCAAGAGATTTATCCTAGGTCATACAAGGTCAAAGGACATTAGACAAAAAAATTCATGATTTTTGAAAATTCATGATTTTTGAAAATTCAGAAGTATTTTTAAACAATTAAAAAATATGCACAAAAATATTTAATTAATGAGAAATATCAAAATTAATCCAAAAATTATCTTTAATTCAGAAAATGAAAGAGGAAAATATTTAAATATTTTTGATGAAAGTCACATATTTTTTGGATTAAAAATGAAATTAATATGAATTAAACAAAATAAAAGGATTAAACATAAAATCAGAAAATACAAAAAAACAAGGGCCATCAGACCTCCCTCATTAATTGAGGTGGCATATCGGATGACTACGTATGCACTATCCACGATACACCTCAGTCAAAGCATCACACGCGTGGTAATCACAATGGGAGGATGGGATTAAAATGCTTGGACATGATCCAATGGCTTTGGACACGCCAACACACCACAAGAGCCCTAGCTCCAGTCTTCTTCTCCGGTGGACCTCACCGGACTGGTCCACCACCAACCACCACCAAAATGAAAAACAAGGACATGAATTTAAAGAAAAAATGTCCAGGAGCTCGAATCTGGCCTCAATTTTCTCCAATTCTAAGTATATCAAGAGATACAGGGATTTGAATTTTGAGGATCATGAACTGAGTTGCTTCGATTTGACCTCAAAGCAACTCAATCTTGTTGCCTACATTGGTAGGACTTCAACCAACCAAACATCACAAAGAATAATGAAGAATTGAGAAAGAATCGAAGAGATAATTTTTTTGAAAAATTACCTTTGAATGAGCTCCAACCTTGCTTGATCTTGATCCCAATTGTGCTTGGCTTGGCTTTAGAAGCTTGCAGGAAAGGAATGGAGGCAAGGAAAGGCTTGGAGTCTTGGAGTCTCAATCTCAAAACAGAATGAGATTTGAAGCTCGTTTTTCAAATGAAAACCTTTAAGATTATCCTTTAATGTTGAGGGTTTGGATTGTAGGTTCAAAGCTTGGGCACGAGGTCCTTAATTCTGAGCCAAAAGGGTTGTATTTATAGGCATTGTGATTCATTTCCACACACTTCCAAAATTTTCCAAATTTAGCAATTTTCATTGCATGCTTGCATGGGCGTGTGATACGCCCATCAAGTGATGTATTCAGGTCCAAAATTTCTTGTGAATCATGCCGAAATCATGTCATGTGGCCATGCATTTGAGTTTGAAATGTGAAGGTGAAAATCATCCAATTGGTCCCTTGGAAAGAACCCATGCGCAAGTCCTTCATTCTTCGGACAAATGAGGTGATCTTGGACTTTTTGGAAAGGAGGGGTTCAATGGGAACAACTTTCATGTAGAAAACTTTTCCATTTGAAGCTTGTATCATGATGAATTTTGAGGTGGAAGTTTGGAAAATCAAACATCTTTGAATTTTTTTGAAGTACCAAGCCAAATGTCCACTTCTTCCACCTTGTATAACATTTACTATGGACTTCAAATAGGAAAGGTTCCTTTATCAAAGTTGTAGATATTTCAAACCTCTTAAATTTTGTCACAAATATGACCTCATTTGGATTTTGCATGAAGGAGTTATGAATTTTAGAAGTTGAGGAAAATCACTTGTTCAATGGTAATGGTCCAAAATGACCTGTAATGTTTCCTCTTGGCACATGCATTTGCAGGATGAAATTGAACTTCTTACAAATATAAGAGTTGAAAATGACATCTTGAATTTAATCATTAAACTCTAATGGATTTAATCTCATAAAAGATGAGCAAGTTATGGTCCTTGGAAGTTGACCTCCTAACTAGGGTTCAGACAAAATGACCTATAATCGTTCACCATAAAAAATGACTTTCCAAGCAAAAATAAATCTTGGATTAAACATGAAAGTTGCTTTTAATGTCATAAGTAGTAACTTTTATCTTATAATCATTTTCATATGACAAAAATTGTAGGAGATAAGGTCTAGGGAACCCCAGTTTTGACTAGTTGACTCTCTCTGATCAACCACCATGAACCATCTTGCAAACTTGACTATTTGGGACTCATGGAGGATCATATATGTATAAGATGACGTAATATAAAGTATCCTTTGAAATATTTGATCAAATGTTGAAGAAACTTACTGAGGAAGTCTCACAAGATACCCAGATGAATTAGGGTTTCCAAGGCAAACAAGCTTCAAACTTTTGATGAATTCTTGATCAAAATGATACGTGAAGACCATGGGGATCCATATATGATGTATAAAGCTAATGTAAACCATCTCTTGATTGATATCCTTGCATTGAGGGTCTTAAAACCTAGATATGAGCTTGATGGAGCATGGGTGAACACACACACACACACACACACAGCCTACAAAAGCAACATGTAGCGGTAAATTCATGACCATCAAGCTATGGATAAGCTAGACGTCAATTAAACCAGAGTCTCCACCGTGTTTTTATTGTTTCCAAGGGAAAAGGGAAAAGTACGAACATAACCCAAAGATAAGAAGTTTTCAAATCAAAACTGTAAGACCCCAATTTTGACCCTAAGATCCCTCATGCAATTCCATCATAAGCATAAGTATTGGGATCATATCTTGGCATTCTCCTTACCCCTTCCTTCATTGGATTTGTTTTGGGAGAGATCACCAAACACTTTGTGATTATATCATACTTGTATATTATCATTTTACTAACCAAAATATCAAAAATGTATCTATCTAACTCTTTTTGTAGGGGGCATGATCCCATTGATTCATTGATCACATCTAGGGTTTAAGACCCTCATGAACAAAGAGCACAATCAAGAATTAATTTAAAAGAATGGTTATGAGCATCATATATGAGTCCAAATTGCTTCTACATGTTATATTGATCAAGTTTTCTTAAAGAGTTTGAGGGTGATTTGCCTTGGAAACCCTAGTTTGACTAGGTATCTTGAGTAACTTCTCCAACAAGCTACCTCACCTATTGATCAAATTCCTCAAGGGACACCTCAAAATTCATCATATTATGCATATGTGACCTACCATGAGCCAAGAAAATCAAGATAATTGGAAGTTAGCAAGTTGGTTGATGGTGGTTGGCCAGATGAATTCATCTGATCAAAACTAGGTCTCCCTAGACCCTATCTCCTACAATTTGCATCATATGAAAATGATTCCAAGAGAAACTTTACTATAAATGACATTATAAACAACTTTAATGTTTAGACCTAGATCTAGTTTTTCTTGGAAAATCATTTTCTATGTTGAAACATTATAGGTCATTTTGTCTAAACCCTAATTTGAAAGTCAACTTCCCAAGGCCATAACTTGCACAATTTTAATGAGATGAAAGATTTCCAAGTTTCAAAAGCAAATTAAATGTGTATAATTCAACTTTTATGTTTGGAGTGAGAGCTAATTCAACTTATTTGAACATGTGATATGAGGCTACATTATATGTCACTTTTGACCTATACCATTGATAAAGTGATTTTGCCAAACTTCAAAAATGCATAACTCTATCATTCCAAATCCAAATGACATGAAATTGGTGACCATTTGTAAGGTAATTGAGAGAGATACAACTTTGATGAAGACACTTTTCTCATTTGAAGCTCCCATAAAAAGTTAAGCAAGGTGGAATATTGAGACATATGGCTTGACACTTAGAAATTTTTTGATATGTCAAATTTTTCCAAACTTCCACCTCAAATATATCCTAGTTCCATGCTCCAAATGAAAAAGTGTTCAATATAAAACTTGTTCCTCTTGATCTCACCTTTCCAAAGAGCTAAAATTCATTCATTTTGGATGAGAAATGCATAGGCTGCGCATGGCTTAAACAGGCTGGTATCATGTGGCATGGATCAAACTTCAAACAACAATGCTCAATTACCTTGCAATCCAATCCACCTCCAATGCATATGAACTTCACTTTGGACTTTCAAGCAATCATTTCGTGGGCCTATGCGCGCCCATGCACCATGCTTGCATCATTTTGCCAAAATTGGAAAGTTGAAAGAGTGTGCAAATATCATTTGAATTCTCTATAAATTGAAGCCCTCATGCTCAAAAATCACACACACACTGCGCAAGCTTTGAATCCCCACAGAAAACCCTTCATACTAAGAGGATAAACCTGAAAAATTTAGTTGAATTTGAGCTTGAATCTCCACTGTTTTGGAATTAAATTCTCCAAGAGTCCATTGATTCTAAGCCATTCCATTCCTCTTCTGCAAGCAATTGAAGTGAAGCAAAACACGATTCAGATCAAGATCTAGCAAGCTCAGACCTCCATTGAGGGTAATTTGCAGAAAATTTGATCTCTTCGATTCTCTTTGTTTCTTGCTCAATTCTATTGATTATTGTGTTGGCTGAAGTTCTACCAATGTAGGCAAGGTGTTTGAGTTGCTTTGAGGCTGAATCGAAGCAACTCAGATCATGAACCTCATTTTTCAATTCCATATATCTCTCAATATAGTTGGAATTGGAAGAAATGGAGGTGATATTCATGCTCAATGATGTTTTCTCTTTAAAATCATGTCCTTGTTTGAAATTCTGGTGATGGTTCATGATGACCAATCCGACGAAGCTCGCCGGAGAAGACAACCAGAGCTTTGGCTCCGGTGATGAGTTGTCTTTGGTCTAAACCGTGTGATCCATTTCTCATGTTATAATCTCAATCGTTCCTTTTGATTAACATGTTTGCAGCGCAGTTGATTAACATGTCTCCACATAAGTCCAATTACGATTGCTTAACATAACGCTAAACTTGTGACATAAAAGGCATAAGCATTCTAGTTAGTGAGATTGTAAGTCTCCCCTCTTCCATGGTATTGTGTGGAAACTTGGCCTTCTTTCCTTCCTTTGGAAGATATTTTGGTTCAAGGATCCATGCTTGTGGCAATTGGGTTGAGTGTTCTCCAAAGAATGTCTTGAAATCAAAAGCAAAACAAAACTAACTACTAACTTACTAAGCATTAACTTTTACTTTCAAGCTTTTACTTTTAATGCAATTTACTTTTATTGTTCTATTATCATTTGTCATTGTACATATCATTCTAATTGTTTATGTTTATGCAATTTTCACTTTGTCCACTTGGACCATATTGTGTGATATACTTTGTTGTTTTGTTTGTTTGATTGGTCTTTGACCATTAATGCACATAATAATAACAAAAACCCTAAAAGACTTTGAGTGGACTGTTGGTTTGATCTTCCCCAATTGGACTTAGAACTTAGGCAACATTCCTTTGCTAATGGACTTGGCCAATGCCAATTTGTTGAAGAACCAAGAGCTTGCAAGTTTGAATTCATCTGATACATCATTCAAGATCTCTCCAGTCTCATCAACAACATTGATCATTGATAAGCTGTTATGTTGAACCTGTGACTTGTGGAATTCATCTGCTACATGGGTCATTTTGAAGAAAATCATTGAAGTGGATAAGCTTGGATGAGGCCATCTTTATTTGATGCCTTTGCTCTTCAAGATTTATATAATTGTGCATATGTGTGTTGCTTGATTCTAAAAAGTCCAAGGGAATTTTGGGTTTCTATTGACATACTTGTCTATTGGATTGCTTCCATTTGGTCAGATCTTTTCAACTTTAAACTTTTAAATTTTTGTGCATAGGATAGTCTCTTCATCTCCTCCCCATTTCTTTAATTTCAAAGTCTCTCCCTCCATTTTCAAAACCTTCTTTGTGTGAACTATTTTGTTCTAAACTTTGACCATTTTTTGCAAAAAGGTAGAAACTTTGGCCTTATGCCATTGCATTTTCAAACTCATTTTCTTAAATCAAACTTGTAAATAAACTTAATTATACTTGACTTAAACTTTCAAAAAGCCAAAAAGAACTAACCCATTCAAACCATTTTAGGCCTTTGTGCCTTTCAAGTTTAATTTTTGTTAAAACCAACATATTCACTTTGAAATTTATAGCACGAACTACGAGGTTTTGATCCTTCATTTATATGTTGGTACGTAGGCACAAGACCAAATGTCTTGTCAAACACAAAAATATAATTAACCAATTCTTTTCTCATCCCCCCATTCTATTTTGTTTGTAAACATCACTTTGTACAGAATACATATGCATACAAAAAGGGCTCCCTAGGAGTACCTAGGACACTTTGGGTGCTAACACCTTCCCTCCGTGTAACCAACCCCCTTACCTGTGATCTCTGACTTTTATTAATTTTTATTTGAAAACTTCTTACTATTTGGGTTTTGTTCATACTTTTTCCCTTTTCCCTTGGAAACAATAAAAGCGCGGTGGCGACTCTTGTTAATTGATCTTTAGCTTGTCAATAGCTTGATGATCATGAATTTCCCACTACAGAAATTAAGTGGCGACTCTGCTGGGGAGTAGTCTCCAGTGGGTTTAGCCTACTTTTTGTGTGAATATATTTGTATATATGTGATGTTTGTATATATGTATGTGTGATATAATCTGCTTGTTGTGCTTGGTGATCTCTGAGTGGTGAGATAAGTTCTAACCCGAACTTGAGTACAATTAAGATAGGAGGATGGTATAGTCATGTTCGACTTGTGTGGAGTAGTCCTTAACAAGTTGGCTTGAAATCCATCTGCTCAGTGGAGACTCCTTTGGATTTGGAAATGTCACACAAGTATTTGTGGTTAGGCATGACTATTTCTAATTGGGTCCGAGAAGCTGAGGACCTTAGAACACCTAACCCATCTTGGCCTATTTAGGACGTAGTGCGAAATCTGTTTAGGTGTAGACTTGATAACAGTTGTTACGCGATACTACACTCAGACGAGTTTCTCTTGAGAATATTATGGGTCGATGAGTCAGTCATCTTAACCTGTAATATTCGATAGATGGAATTAAGACTCTAGGAACTTTTTAGAACATGATCTACATGTTTTATCCTTAGTTCACTCCTTTGGGATGGTTCTTACCCAGACTCCATGCTCGTGACTTGCAACAAACCCTTGATTCTTGGTTGATCCAATCAAGTCTTCATTACACCAAAAACTGGAATAGACAGCGCACCTTAGAGGGCGCTTTATTACAAAAGCGCACTCTAAAGTGAAGCGAAAAAATAAGGAGCGAACAACTGGAATAGACAGCGCACTTTAGAGGGCGCTTTTGTAATAAAGCGCCCTCTAAGGTGAAGCGAAAAAATAAGGAGGAGATAGAGGGACAACAATACAGGGTGCTTTTTAGAAAGCGCCCTCTAAGGTTACCCTTAGAGGGCGCTTTTAAAAAAGCGCTCTATAAGTCCATGTGCATTTCCAGTTTATAAAGCGCTTTTGGAAAGCCTTAGAGAGCACTTTCATAAGCGCCCTCTTAGGCCCCCTTTAGAGGGCGCTTTTTTTCCACAAGCACCCTCTAAGGTCCCCTTTAGTAAACATTAAAATTATAACATACTGCGCGTTTTGTTATTTCACTCTCTGTTATTTTCGTTCTTTTTCACGTTAGGGTTCTCACTGCTACGATTTTCGCTACTTCTAAGGCGTTCTCCTTCCACCTCTGTTAGATCTACGACGTTTCCTCCTTCTATTAATTCGTTGTTAGCTGTTCGATTTTGACACCATAGGTATTTTTCTAATCTTCATATTACTTGGTTTCTCTTCTGACGTTCGCTATTGTTCATTTTTGGTTTCATTTTTCTTGGTTCATACATTTATTGAGTATTCTCAACAATAATTATTGTGTTGCAATGCTAGCAATGGAGACTAGGCATTATGGGTTAAATTTCACCAACTGTTCCATTTGTTTCTCGATGTAGAAAAAGGAGCCAGCAATATCTAAAACACCTTCTACCAATCAAAGGTACACTATGCAGCTTATGAGTGTATTTATTCTAGCATACACATCGTAGCTAGTAACTTAAGAAGTTTAGGTATGGATGTTATTTGATAGAGTAAATTAGAGTCGACTATTCTTCTGTTAGCTTTCAGTTAGACCATTATACAATTCTACATATATATTTTCTAGTCAATGTTTATCTTTTGTAAAAACTATATGATGATATATAACTATGCTACAAATTAGTGCATACCACTAATGCTTAATGCATGGTTCATACATTCTCATGCTATTGAAGTCAGAGATATCTGAAAATGTTGAGAAACTAACTCAATAAACCAAAATTGTTTTGGTTTTGGGTTGTTGTTGGAGACATGATATGTCCTTGCTTGGGTTGTTGTTATGGGAAACGGGTTGACGCAGTTCAGTTGACATCGCATCTAATGAGGCATGGAATTGATCGAAGTTATACATGTTGGAATTTGCATGGTGAGAAAAGTAACGAGAATGTTGAACCGGGGGATAGTACGACCTATGCCTCAAACTATAGTGGCGCAGATACATACGATTATGATCGAGTTGAAGAGATTGCAGAAGCACTTGAAGGAGATCTTAAGGATTGTCCCGAAATGTTTGAGAGGTTGGTAAGTGATGCAGAGAAACCTTTGTATGATGGTTGCACTAAATTCACAAGATTGTCTGCGGTATTAAAGTTGTACAACTTAAAGGCGGGCAATGGATGGTCGGATAAAAGTTTCACAGAGTTATTAGCCCTTTTGAAAGATATGCTTCCTGAGGATAATGTTCTTCCCAATCGAACATATGAGACCAAAAAGATGTTGTGCTCTATTGGCATGAGCTATGATAAGATACATGCATGTCCAAACGATTGCGTTTTGTTTCGAAATGAGTATGCATCGTTAAATGAGTGTCCTAAATGCGGTGTCTCGCGATATAAGAACAAGTTGTCTCCAACAAAAGTCTTGTGGTATTTTCCTGTTATTCCGAGATTTAGACGCATGTTAATAGGGTGGGATACAAAGATGAGTCTTTTATTCTAGCCTCTCAAGCTAGACAAGTGTTCTATGTCAATGATCCAAAAAGTAAGAAATGGTCTATAGTTCTTTTTTCCAACAAAGTAATTGATGAAAACACTGGAGATCAAGGTGATATTGATGTTGAGATTGAATCGTTTACCAGAAATGATCAAGATGAGAATATTATATCAAATGATTCATATATTAGAAATGATCATAATGAGGGTATTTGGATCAATCCAACCGTCCGTGTTGTTAAGAGACATGTAGAACATATTCCAACCAAGAAAAGAAAGAGAACTTAGTGAAAAAGGTACAGGTCAAATGATTTTAATTGTTTTCTTTATTACAGGTAAAATGACTTTTATTACAGCAAATCGATTCAGTTGCATAAAAAAAAAAGGTATCAACACAATTATATGATATTTATGCATAGAAAATGTTAATTCTTGATCTTATACTTCACCTAACTAATTTTATGATATTTTAGGTTCATGCTATTGATATTGAACAAAAAGAGGTTGTTGCTAAGAAGACTGCGGCTAGCAAAAAAAACATACATCTCAGAGATGCTTTTGCTACTTAGTTTTATTTCTTTTTAAGTTATGAATTGGCTGTATATTTAGAATCTTTAGAAGTTAAACGATTATATATCAGTGGATTGTTGTATATGTATGGATTGTTGTATATAAGGCTTGTTGAATGCAATGTGTGAAAAAGGGCTTCAAATTATACAGTTTTAGGTGTACTGCTTCAATATACAGGTTGTCTAAAATAAATAAAAAAATATAGCGTTTTAAAAAAAAAATAATTTAAATAACCACCCACTTTAGAGGGAGCTTTCCAAAATAAGCGCCCTCTAAACCCTTTAAATTTCCACTTTAGAGGGCACTTTCCAGTAAAAGCGCCCTCTAAACCCTTAAAAGTTTCCACTTTAGAGGGCGCTTTCCAGTAAAAGCGCCCTCTAAACCCTTAAAAGTTTCCACTTTAGAGGGCGCTTTCTTTAAAAAGCGCCCTCTAAAGTGGCCCTTAAAGGGCTTAAAGAGCCACTTTAGAGAGCGCTTTCACCAGGAAAAAAAGCGCTGTCTTTACCTATGCTAGCGCCAGATTAGAGGGCGCTTTAAAGCGCTGTTATAGGCCAAAAAAAGCGCCCTCTTTTCCCTTATTTGGCGTAGTGCTTGTCAATATCAATGAAACTTGAGTGTTGATAAGGTGAAAACCATAATCCACCAAAATGGATGACTGATTTTGGCAATGACTTGATTCATCCATTGACCTCTGTTTGCCTTGTGTATGATCCCTTACTTGTGATTGTTGCATCCATGCATTTCATGCGCATCATAACATTTATCACACAAAATTTCAAGGAACTAATGTATCATTTGCAAATATTTTCAGACCATGGATTATGGATGAAGGAACAGTAAGAAGTACTGTTTCAGATGTCCCGACTTAAAAGAGTTAAGGAAGCTAGCATGTTTTATATTAGATCCCTTGGACTTCAAACAACGTCATGGGAAGCTTCTGTCCATCTTGCCTGCTGATGTAGTGGAAGGATTGTTGAGCGTATTGGTGCAGTTCTATAATCCTCTCTACCATTGTTTCACTTTCCCAGATTTTCAGCTTGTGCCTACCTTGGAGGAGTATTCTCATATTTTGGGGATACCTGTTTCTAGTAGAATGCCTTTTAGTGGATTGGAGGAGAAAGGAGGGTTATTTGGATTTCCATCTGTTTTCCTCATCAAGGAAGCTACCACTTTTGCTCAAGCTGGTAGTATGGACGCTTTTGAAGCTATCTTTGTGTTGCTCATTTATGGATTAGTTTTGTTCCCTAACATTGACAATTTTGTTGATGTTAACACCATTATACTTTTCTTGATTGGGAATCCTATGCCTACTTTGTTGGGTGATATGTATTTCTCTTTGCATCTAAGGAATTCTAAAGGTGGTGGAATGATTGTCTGTTGCATTCCTTTTCTGTACAAGTGGTTTATTTCGCACTTGCCTCAGACGCCTGCTTTTGTGGAGAACAAACAATGTCTAAGGTGGTCTCAGAGACTTATGTCTCTCACTAATGATGATATAGTTTGGTATGATCCATCCTTAAGCAGTTTGGAGATTATTGATAGTTGTGATGAATTCTCTAATGTACCTATCATTGGTACACAAGGAGGAATTAACTACAACCCTGCTTTGGCTCGTCGTCAACTTGGGTTCCCCTTGAGAGACAAGCCTAATAACATGTTGTTAGAAGGTCTTTTCTATCAAGAGGGTAAAGATCCCCAACATTTGAAGCAGAAGGTTATGCACGCTTGGCATAATGTGCATAGGAAAGGAAGATCCGAGCTTGGTCCGGGCAATTGTGTAACTTTGGAGGCTTACACTCTTTGTGTAAAGAAAAGAGCCATGGAGTTGAAGATGCCTTATCCTTATGAGAGACCTATGTCTATGGTTGTGGTTGAGCCATTAACTCTCTCTAACCAAGATGTAGAGGAGTTGGAAGACGCGCTCATCAAGATGAAGCAAGAGAAGGATATGTGGGAAGAACGTTTCCATGCTTTGAGCAAGAAGCATGAAGGGTTTCTATTGGAGTCTAAGGACAAAGATGCACTGATTGAGCTACTTGAAGACCGAGTGACAAAGAGACAGAGAGAGCCAGAGGTTTCATCTTCTAGCATACCTCAGCCTTCCGTTGCTTGGAAGAAGATTGTTGACCAGCTTGTCCTCGAGAAGACTCAGATGAAGGCTTCTTTTGAGACCGAGATTCGTCGCATTCGAAGCAAGTACGTGCCTTCAGCCAGATCTGCTGACACTGTTGTTAGGGATCCTTAGGATGACTAGTCTCCTTTTCTCTTGTATCTTTTTATTTTTTTGGTTTCTGAAATTGTACTCAGTGTAATCCTTCCAATTTATATAAATGAAAAAGAGATTTTTGGTCATATCAAAGCTATTACAATTGCCATTTCAATTTTTATATATTTGCAAATGATATAGTAAGTTCCTTGGAAATAAAAATAATCAAGCATTGCATTTCATGCATCATTTGCATAAGCAGGTTTTTTCCAGGTGTCTGATTGGTGTTCTTCTGTGCTTTAGCCAAGTTGACTCACCGGTACAACACTCGAGCCAATCATTCAAAGATCATGGAACACCTTGAGCAAGAGAACCGAGACTTGAAAGAGGAGATTGCCCGACTGACTGCCATGATGGAGTCAGTTCTTGCTACCCATAGCCAAGCTTCTCCAACACCTGCAACTCCTCCCGCGAGGACTGTCATTTCTTAAGTGGTTACCTCTATAGTGCCTGCTGCCACCGCCCACTTCGCTCTGAATCTTCCTACTGGATTCCCTGGGGAATTCCACCTAATTTTGTGCCAGAGGGTTTCGCTC
Organism: Lathyrus oleraceus; assembly: GCF_024323335.1. Lineage (NCBI taxonomy): Eukaryota > Viridiplantae > Streptophyta > Magnoliopsida > Fabales > Fabaceae > Lathyrus > Lathyrus oleraceus. The sequence continues at coordinate 207,622,514 of NC_066582.1, forward strand.
CCACTTTTGCTTCCATGCCGGTATCTAGCCCGGTCATGTCTGTGCCACCTCTCGTTGTTCACACTTTGCCGCGTGTAGAAGATACCATCTATCACTCCGAGCCATTTGAGGACCCAGACGTCTATGAGAAGATGGACGAGATGAAGGACCAATTCCTTGAGCTGCGCAAGGAACTGAAAATGCTGAGAGGCAAAGATCTGTTTGGGAAGAGTGCTGCTGAACTGTGCCTAATGCCCAATGTCAAGATTCCAGTAAAATTCAAAGTGCCTTACTTTGAGAAGTAGAAGGGAAACTCTTGTCCACTCAGCCATCTTGTGATGTATGCCCGCAAGATGTCAACCCAGACATATAATGACCAACTACTGATTCACTATTTCCAGGATAGCCTGACGGGTGCCGCGTTCCGTTGGTATATGGGTTTAGATAGTGCAAGCATCCGCACTTTCAATGACCTATGAGAGGCTTTCGTGAAACAGTACAAGTACAACGTGGATATGGCGCCAGATAGGGACTATCTGAGGTCCATGTCACAGAAAGATAAGGAGACATTCAAGGAGTATGCCCAACGTCGGAGAGAGTTGGCTGCCCAGATCACCCCTCCTTTGGAAGAGAAGGAGATGACGAAAATCTTTCTCAAAACCCTGAGTTCATTTTACTATGAACGTATGATTGCCAGTGCCCCCATTGATTTTACCGAAATGGTAAATATGGGGATGAGACTTGAAGAAGGGGTCCGTGAAGGAAGATTGTCGAAAGAGGAGGCGTCAACTAGCAAGAAGTATGGAAGTAACTTTAGCAAGAGGAAGGATAATGAAATAAATGCAATAAGCAGTGGGAGGCAGAGAAGGCCTCAAGCAAGAAGAAATCTACCACCCCGTCAACATCATCATCACCAAGTATCATCCATTATTCCAATATTCTCAAATCAGCAAACAACACCAATTCAACAACAACAACATCAGTATCAAAATCAACGTCAACAACAACAACTGCAACAAAGAACGAACACCTACAACAACAATTCCAACAACAATCATCACCAGCAACAGAACTTTGAGAGGAAGAAGGTCTCTTTCGACCCAACTCCTATGTCATATGCCGAACTGTACCCATCTTTAGTCCTCAAGAATTTGATTCAATCGAGGAATCCACCGCAGATACCAGAACCACTTCCTTGGTGGTATAAACCTGAGCTTCGATGTGCTTTTCACCAGGGTGCATTTGGGCACGATATTGAGAACTGTTATCCGCTGAAGTACGAGGTGCAAAAGCTTATGAAGAATGGCATGGTGTCTTTTGAAGACCGCGCACCTAATGTGAAAGCTAATCCTTTGCCCGCTCATGGGAATACCTCAGTGAACATGGTGGACGGCTGTCCAGGTGAATTTAAAGTTTTTGATGTCCGGTTTATCCAAAGATCTTTGGTGCAAATGCATAAAGATATCTGTTTGGTGAATGAATGTGAACATGATCACGATTGTTGTGATATTTGTAGTGTGAACCCAATGGGGTTTGTTATAGTGAAAAGGGACATCCAACGTCTATTGGATGAAGGCATGATCCAGATTGTTCAATCCCATCATGTAGATGACGACGTTAATGTCATTGTTCACGTTTTCAAGCAACCAGAGCGGTTGGTGATTCAGTATGATAGCAGCAAGAGCCAAAGCATCAACAATAGATCAGTTTTGCCGTTGGTATTTCGGTTAGCGGGCCCAGTCCCGTATGCATCTGATAAGGCTGTACCGTATCAATACAATGCTACAATGGTGGAGAATGGTCAAGAGGTCCCGTTGCCTACGACCAGTTCAGTGGTAAGCATTGCAGATGTTACGAAGGTGACCCGCAATGGTCGAGTTTTTGGACCGATGTTCCCGGAAAAAAAGGAAGAAACTGTTGTTGGTAAGAAGGCGGAGGTGCCTAGTGTAGATCCTGTTGGTTGTTCAAGAGATAAGTCTAGTGATTCCAGCAATTTGAAAGCCAATAGTGATGATGATGAGGTACTCCGACTGGTTAAGAGGAGTGAATTCAACGTGGTTGAGCAGTTGCTCCAGACTCCAGAGAGTCCTTGAACAGGCATTCGTAGAGCAAGATGTTTCTGTGGCTCAATTTGATCATATTGTAGCCAACACCACTTCATGCAACAATTTGAGCTTTTGCGATGAAGAACTCTCTGAGGAGGGAAGGAATCACAATCTGGCTTTGCACATCTCGATGAATTGTAAAGAAGATGCTTTGTCAAATGTTCTAGTTGACACTGGGTCGTCACTCAATGTGCTTCCAATATCAACATTGTCAAAGTTATCTTACCAAGGAGCTCCCATGAGGTATAATGGAGTAATTGTCAAAGCCTTCGATGGCTCACGCAAGACTGTCATTGGAGAAGAGACCTTTCAGTCAAGATAGGTCCGAGTGATTTTTAGATCACTTTCCAGGTAATGGATATTCACCCGGCCTACAGTTGTTTATTGGGAAGGCCATGGATTCACGAAGCAGGAGTTGTTACTTCCATTTTGCATTAGAAGCTCAAATTTGTCAAGAATGGCAAGCTGGTGATTATGGGAGGTGAGAGAGCACTATTAGTCAGCCATCTGTCATCTTTCTCATATGTGGAAGCTGAGGATGAGGTTGGAACGCCATTCCAAGCCTTATCTATTGCTGCTGAGAAGAGAGTTGGGGCACCTATGTCCTCTCTGAAAGATGCACAGAAGATTGTTGAAGAAGGTCCCGTTGATCAGTGGGGGCGCGTGGTAGAGGTTGCCGACAACAAAGGAAGAACTGGTTTGGGGTTCCAGAAGGGCTCGTCAACCATTAGATCAGAAGAGATGCAACTCAACTTCCGTAACGGAGGGTTCATTCATGGGAATGAACAACACTTAACTGACGTGCTAGAGGATGATGAAGAGGAAGACTGCACCAACTTTGTGACGCATGGACAGACATGCAACAATTGGACTGCTGTTGATATTCTTGTTATTTTGCATCGATCTAAGTAATTGCTTTTATATTTTAAAATCCTTCTCCTATGCCTAAGGGAGACGTGAACATTGTTTGGGCATTTTAATTTAATCATCAATAAAATTAATACTATTCATCCACATCTTTGATGTTTATTTTACTTTTTGCTTATTTCTGAAAATGGTAATCACAAAAAAACATAAATAAACAATATAATTGTCCATCTGCATAATATTTGGTCACAAATTCACTTCTCTAAAATCAAAATATCAAATCATTATGCAGGTTGGTTCCTAACCCCATTGAATACAATGATCCTTCTCCTTCTTCAAATTTTGAATTCCATGTGTTTGAGGTTGAGGAGGAAAGTGATGTAGAAGTGAGTGAGGAATTGTCTCGTCTTCTTGAGCAAGATGAGAAGATTATTCAACCGTTTGAAGAGCAGATTGAGCTAGTCAACTTGGGTTCCGAAGATGATGTAAAGGAAGTCACGATTGGGTCTCGTTTGTGTCCAAATGCTAAGAAGGGGTTGACAAGCTAAAGATCAATTAACAACATTGTGCCTGCCAAGAATATCATGAAGCTATTGACAAGCTAAAGATCAATTAACAAGAGTCGCCACCGCGATTTTATTGTTTCCAAGGGAAAAGGGAAAAAATGCGAACAAAACCCAAATAGTAAGGAGTTTTCAAATAAAAACTAATAAAAATCAGAGATCACAGGTAAGGGGGTTGGTTACACAGAGGGAAGGTGTTAGCACCCAAAGTGTCCTAGGTACTCCTAGGGAGCCCTTTTTGTGTGCATATGTATTTTGTACAAAGTGATGTTCACAAACAAATAGAATGTGGGGGTGAGAAAAGAATTCATTAATTATATTTTTTGTGTTTGACAAGACCTTCGGTCTCGTGCCTACGTACCAACATATAAATGAGGAATCAAAACCTCGTAGTTCGTGCTATAAATTTCAAAATGAGTGTATTGTTTTTAACAAAATTAAGTTTGAAAGGCACAAAGGCCTGAAAATGGTTTAGATGAGTTAGTTCTTTTTGGCTTTTTTTGAAAGTTTAAGTCAAGTATAATTAAGTTCATTTACAAATTTGGTTTAAGAAAATAAGTTTGAAAATGCAATGGCATAAGGCTAAAGTTTCTACCTTTTTGTACAAATGGTCAAAGTTTAGAACAAAATGGTTCACACAAAGAAGGTTTTGAAAATGGAGGGAGATATTTTTGAAATTAAAGAAATGGGGAGAAGATGAAGAGACTACCCTAGATACAAGAAATTTAAAAGTTTAAAGTTGAAAAGATCTGACCAAATGGGAGCAATCTAATAGACAAGTATGTGTAATACCCCAAAATTTACCCTTCATTTTTCTTGGAAGCATGGGATTAGTGTTTCACACATCATTGGCATCATACTAGGTCATACTTATTGCATACTGCATTAGTGACATGGAAATCAGATTTTGATTGATCACTCCTTAACAGAAGGAGCCCACACAAAGCAAGATTGAAAATTGGACTTCATTTTCTAAATATACAAGTCTCAAGGGTCTCAAGGGGGTCCAGGTATCTTATTATGGTCCTCAGTTCATTAGTGAAGGATTCAGAGCTATCAGAGTGTTCATTTGGATTTAATCAGAAATTAGGGTTTCATGGCTACCTGCAACAGGAAATGTTTGGTTGGAAGTAGAAGGGCTCATCCATGTCATGATTAGAGAGGCATCTTGGCCTAGGAAGATTCACAATTATCTCAGAAAGATCCATTGGCAAGCAGTGTAATCAGTTCCTGATCAATTCTGCCCTAAAATTAGGGTTTGGTATAAAATCAGTTTATTTCTGATTCTTTGGGTGAAACTCTTTTCCATGGCCCTCCATATGTCCACAAGGGTATACATACAAAAAATCAGCTCTTTATTTGAGCCAGAGGTGTTTCAATTGATCACTGGAATCGGGAATTAGACAGTTTGGGAAAAGTCAATTGTGGGGCCAGAAAAGTCAACTCCTGACATTTTGAGAGTGGAATCTCAAAATTCAGGCCTAGGGGAGCCTACATGTGAAATTTGATCAAGGTTGGATCATCGATTCATCATTTAATCAGGAATTGGAAAAGTTACTTAATTTGGAAATGGTTGACTTTCCATTTAGGGCAAGTTTTCATGATTGTTGCACTCACTTTAAGCCCATTTTCCATCAATATAAAAGCTCCATTTGAAAATTTCTCCAACATGAAAGTTATTCCTCTTGTTCCAAGCTTTCTAGAGATATAAAGTTTGCTCCATTTGGATTAAAATTGAGAAAGTCATGCTTGGTCAAAGTGAGACATTTTGTTTGGACACTTAGAAAAATTTCTAGTCTCAAAATCTTCAAAGTTTGTCAAGACTTCTTGGTCAGTTTTCTTACATTTCAAGGCATCATTTGAAAATGTTTTCTTCACAATAATTGTACCTTTCCATGTCCTCTTTCACATCCTTTTGTAATCATTTCATTTGGATCTATGGTTTGAGAGATACATTCACCTAAAGTGGGCACCATGACTTGATTTTCTAGGCAGATTTTGGGCCTGGCTGACCCAATCAGTTTTGCACGGTGAGACCTGAACTTGAGGGCCATTTTCCACCTTCTTCCACTCATCATTTCAACTTGTGCTCAACATGAAAGTTGCTATGCTCCATGAGGTCTTGCTACTGTTTGCATTATTTCATCATTTGGAGACTTGATCATCAAGTTACATGTGTCGCATCCGCGAAAAACAACCGGCGGGCTGAAACAAAAACAACACAGAGCCGCCACTGCGCGTTATTTATCCCAAGATAGGGAAAGGAAACGCTCAGAGAAACCTGGAAAAAGCATGGTCTCGCGACCAAAGAGAAAGGGTAAGGGAGTCGGTTACGCAAGGGGAAGGTATTAGCACCCCTCACGTCCGTCGTACTCGACGGGATCCACGCTCTAAGAAAAGAAAAGGTTGCTAAAACATCACACACACACACACCGAAGACAACACAGGTGGGGTTAAGAGGAAGAGAGCTCGATAGGACATCGCATCCTATGCCTACGTATCTCGTCTGGAACGAGAATCAGAGCTGCCGTAGTTCGGCTCACGCACGCCAAACAAGACACACACACCCACAGGCAAACCTGGAACCCGAATGCCAATCGCTGAACTTACATCGGCTTCCGAACCAAACAAACACAATCAGGATACGTACAGCCAATCGCTGGGCTTACGTCCATATCCTGACGCACAAGCAGATTAACAAGCAAACGCACACAAAAAGAAAAAAAGTGCCCGGAGAGACCTCGCACGGTCTCCTGCCTACATACCTCGTCTGGAACGAGGATCAGGGCGATGTAGTTCCCCTGAAAGGGAAAGAAATTCTAGCCAGAAACCAAGGGGAGACACACTACCAGGGAGCTGTACTCGAGCCTAGTGTTATCATGCATCATTGCCCTATGTTATGGTTTCTACCTACTTGCACAACAACAAGCTAATCCTATCCAGGAAGAAAGCAAGCATGCAAGCATCAATCACAATAAAATAAACATTTCACATAGCACACACTATATCCAGTCAAGTGAGGCTCAAACAAGGGGTTCGACTGCCGAAGCAAGTCATCTGTACAAGGGTAGAGTTAGCTCTTAACCTTGCCATTGAGGGGCTAAGGTGAAGCTGATGAAAGGTGAGTGAAGCTTAGACTTCACAGCTCTTATCCCTGATCAGGGAGAGCTTCAGACAAAGGAGCGTGGGTCCAGAAAGGAGGGACCCTTCTACGCTCAAGACTCTGACTCGATTGTGCAACAACACAAGATCTTGGGTTAATGTCCCAATGCATCAACACAGTGGTGTGAGCAGAGGGACGACTCAACAGAATAGCGGGGGATAGATTGCATATCCCTTGGGTTCCGCCAATTGCCTCATAGAGGTCTTTACCTGCTTGGCACAAAAGTAAACAATCACAAACATCGCCTCTTAAGGAGGACTTCAGACAGTTGCCTGGCTAAATAACAAGCCAGGTCTTCCAGACTACATGAAGACAAGAGAGTCTACCTCAACTGGTTTATACAACCAACCAGCAGCAAGCAAGTTCTTAAAGAACTTTAAGCGACTAAATGTACCTGAAATCAATCAAGTATCATCAGTACTCAGACAAACCAACAATAAACAGCAAAAGTCAATCTATACAGACAACACAAGTTAATGCACATAAGTGCAAGCCATGAGCTCAAGCTCAAGCATCAAACCTACAACACAAAGCCAATGTTAGTTTACAACATCAAACAAAACTCAATTTAATCAACTTGCACTTTTTCCCTTAAGCCTTTTGCATTTCAACCTGAAAATCCAAACCAAATGTGAGAAACTAGACCACTAGGCCAAGCCTAGGGTCCAAAGGGGATGAAAAAAATCAAAACAGCAAGTGAAATTTACCCAAAATCACATTCAAACAAATCAAAAGCAAATGCAATTAGTCCCATGCTCATATCAATCACCATTATCATTTTAAGCACAAAATAGCACCAAACATGCAATTTGCAACTCCAAATGACCAAACAGAACTATCTCAATCAAAAGCATACCAAAACAATTCAATTAATTCCACAAAAATTCACACCTAAACAGGACACATTCAATGTATAGCATATCAATTTTCAGCTCAATTGGACAAAAGGAAATAGGTCAATGAAAATCAAGAAGTCCAGACACATTTATACAAGCCAATTCAAGGCATCAACACAAACATCAAATTCCATAAATCATAAAACAGTGACAACAATTAAGAAATGAATGGGATCAAAACCACAATGTCCTATAATGTGCCTACAATCAACATGTCAAATTTCATCTTCATCCAATACAATATGAGAATTTCACAAATGAATTACCAACATGTGTCACACAATGTCACAAAATGACCACACAGGGAAGAAAATTATCAATCAATTAGAAAACTCCATCAACAATTCCAGAAAAATTCTCATGTAATCTTGACATATTAATGATCATCCACACAAAATTTCAGCTCAAATCAACATCTCTAGGCATTTTAAATAAAATCAAGAAGTTGACCTAGCATGGTGTGACACAAATTGTCACACCTTAATCAAAAAATCATATCTCATCAATCATGTATCCAAAAATCACAAACTCTACATGAAAATCACCATTATCATGTCCAGAACAAGCACAAAAATTTTCATCCATTTATTTGCAAGCATCATTATTTCATGAAGGATTTGGCAAGACATGTACAAAATGCATATATTGAAACAAACCCTAGGCCAATTAATTTTCTACACATGCAAAAAATCCACAAAAATCATGATAAAATTCTACACATCATCAGGAGAATGGTGAAAAAAACCTCACCAAAATTGGACAAGTTTTGAGCTCTCTATGATTTTTTGAAGTTATGTAACAAAATGTAAAATGAAATGAAAAAGAAATTGAAATAATATATAATTAACATGTGACAATGGCAATCTCGTAAATTTTAAACCACCGGCCAAAACGACGTCGTCTGGAACAGAAGCAATGGCGCTTCCTGATTGGTTGAAGGGCGCGGCAAACAGATTTTCAAACGAGGCCAGGGAAATTAAAGATCAAACGCACTGTTTGATCGTGTTCTTCATAAGAACACATTCAGAATTTCCAGATTTTCAAGAACATTGAATCTTCACCAAAATCAACAAGTTTATAACCAAACGAACCGTCTCTCATCCTAGATCAAAGTTATGTAACTCATTCAACCTAATTCTAACCACACATCACGGATCGAACGATTAAAGTTTCACATCCAAACATTCAAAGCATGATATCTCTCTCAATAATCAACCAAATCAAAAACTAAACACAGCATGATGTTCTACATTCAAAGATCTTCAAAACGCATATGATAATTTAGGCAAAGAAGAGTTTCGAATTTTTGCACCTTGGAGATGACAGATCTTGTTCTTGATGCTTTTGCACGTAATTTTCCAAAACAGATGGATATCAAGGCATAGGAAGTTGAATAGGACTCGTGCCTTAGCTCAAAGATGCTTCAATTGGAAGAACTAACAAAACTCCATTGATGTGCACAACATGAACAATCACGATTTTTGATGGTTCTTGCATGGATTCACCAAAACAGTTGGAGATTGAGGCTTGTGGAAGATGAATCAAAAAGAATTACTCAATTTGGTGAAGATTTGATGAAGTTTTGATCAAAAATGCTTGATGAAGCTTGAAGAGTTTTGTGAGAAAATGGAGGGAAAAGTGGTTACAGATCTTGGAGAATGTGAAGTGTTAACCAATTCTGTTATGATTAAGGTTAAATACCCACTCCTTAATCCTCCTCTTAATCACAATTACCAAAAATGAGTTGGATTAGCATAATGTGATTTTTAAGTGCAAGGGCAAAATGGTCCATTCCTAATTAGGCTATATGACAGCAAGATGACAGCTCAAACAACTTCTAAATGATATTTGGAGTGTGTTGGAATGGTTCTCATGTCCAAATTCCTTGTATTGCTCAAATTCACATGTTCACACCAAAAATACACTTAAGTCCACTTGAATTTTGACTTTTTGCATTGACCAATTTTGGTGAATTTGGACCATACACCATGAAAGTACATGTGAAATGGGGTTTGCTCATAAAAAGATCATCCATTTTGGACATCCCATGTGAAAGTTATGGCACTTTGATTTTGGGCATTTTTGGAAAATGAATGGATCATATCTTGCCAACCACACATGGGAATTTCAAGTTCTTGGACTTTTTGGAAAGGTGAGAACAAGATCTACAACTTTCATGTTGAACAAATTTTCATTTGAAGCTTTTTTGGACATGTAATTTTGTGGTGAAAAACTTTCCATTTTTGGAAACTTCCATTACAAGTCACTTTCCATTTTTGGAAATTTTTGTCCTGACATTATTTTCTTCATTCTTGAGCTTTGACATGTCAAATGAAACTTGTTTCAACATGAATGAAGTGTATCCAACTCTCTCCCACCTCCAAATCCATAAAATCAAGCACAATTGACCACAGTTGACTTTTTCAACTGATAGATGAATTTGGCAATGCACTGATCAAGTTGAGCCCCAATCCTCTGGTGAAATGGCTCAAGGATGAAACCCTAGCCTCCATAAGCTCAATACAATCATGAAATGATCCCCATATCCATTGTAGACCCCATCTCCTTGCCATGCCCTGATTGGCCCAATGCAACTGATTAGGGTTGACCAGTGGTCAAAACCCTAATCTCAAGGTATATGATCAATCTCTTGAATCTTCTGATGATATCAAGACCATGATGATAATGATGTATCACTTCAACCAAGATGTAGACCAATCCCTTGAGAAACCAAAACCCTAATTTGGACCTCCACATCCTCAGATGATTAATGACCAGTCCAATGAAACCCTAGCTTGCACCATGACCTCTCCATCTTCTGACCAAGACTTAGGAGGACAACTTGCACAATGTAACCACATGATATGCAATTATGCAATGCCTAATGACCTATGAAATGCAATGCAATAAGTTAAGCTAGTCCCAAGAGAGGAGGGCAAATTTTGAGGTGTTACAACATGGCCATAAAGTCACCACCTTGGAATGGATTTCTTGCTTGCCAAGTTATGCTGCAAATTAGCCCACGTTTTTGCTACCTCTTTTGGCCATGCATTGGATATCCATTCACTTGAGTTTGGCCCAAAATAACAACATTTCACATGCCCTAATACACCTCACTTTGGCATTATTTTTGCTTATGGATAAATCAATTATTTAAAAGCCCATGAAGCATGTGATCCACCCTATTTAAAAGCTGCAAACCCTAAACCTAAAGAGGCATTGGTGAATTTTCGTGGCAAGCAAGGCAAGGTAACCATCTTACTCCATCTTCCATGGCCATTATTTTCCTCATTCTTATTCTCCTTGCCATGCCAATTAGATGCTCATGTTGTTTCATGTTTGTTTATAATGCCAATCTTATGCTTGTGTTCATGATGTTATGGATTGTGTTGTGATTTTCCATTATGCCGTGCCCATATTGACATCTTGTGGTCAACTTTTCTCCATGATCAAGACACCATTTTACTCAAACAAGGATACCATGTTAATCTACGCATTTTGTACTTGAATTTTGGTTTTTATTTCGTGGCATTTGGTGCACTATAGCGCTTGCAATCTTGAGTGGAAGTTTTGAAAAACTCACTGCATGAGCTGTATTTTCGTGGCTGCATGGCTAGGGTTTTGTCTTCATGAAGAAGACGATGATGTGGCGCTTGAATAACCGTTAGATCCCTTGCTCATCTTTTAATCTGGACCGCCCATGCGGTTTTGTCTTCTAGTCACTTAAAACAACATGACCAATTGATACATATGTCACATGATTTTTTAAAACAAATTGTTATTTCATTTTGTCACATGCTGACTTATTTGGTTGTGGATCATGGGCCCTTCATTTTGCTTCCAACACCCCACACTTCATGGCCCATTAGCACTAGTCCTTCCATTTTCATTATTCTTTTTTTTATTCCAATTTAATTTCTGTTTTGATTTTAATTAATTTAAAATATTTTCTTTATTCATAAAAATTCCCAAAAATATTTTCCATATTTCTTAATGTCTTATTTTATTTAATTTAATTTTTATTTTCGTATTTATTTGATATTAATATTTTATTTTAATTATTTATTCTAAATGGTCCATTTTAACACACATTTTTTTCTTGATTTTATTTTTATGTCTTAGAATTATTTTTAGCTTTTGATTTTTGGGATGAAGGTTGACCACTGTCCCATGGTCAACCTGACCTTTTCTTGGAATTTTATTTCCCATTTTCAATTTATTTTGGATTTATTTTTTGACCTAGTTTGGTTGGTTGACTTTTAATTTGACCTCTGTTTTATTTTGATTAATTTATGTACCAATTTTCATTATTTTTAAAATCTTTTTGGGGGATGATGATGTCCTGACCCCACCTCATTTAGTTTAATTTTTCATGATTTTCTTGATTAATTTGCTATTTATTTCATATTTTTTAAGTTGACTTGAATTTTCACTTGACTTCTTTATGATCGATGTTTGACTTAGGGATTGCTTAGGGCAATTAAAGAGATCTTTTGATCCTCCCTTGTTCATCCCATACGCCATGTATTAGAGGCCTTTCATCTTGATTTCATTTGATCCTTACCTCATTCCTGATTAAATTATTCAGTGAACCTTTTTTTGCATTTCTTTCATCTGCCTGATTCATCTGTCATGTGTTATATTTGTTTCTTTCATCCATGCTTACTATTGCTTGATTGTTAACATGTTCATACTTCTCATGCTTTGTTTAATGCTTTGTTATACCATTCTTTGATTCTTGGATTTGATTATATACCTGTTTGCTTATCTAATTTGATTGATAATTGTTGCCTACTTGTATGATGTATGAGGCATATATCCTTATTGTTTGATTGCCATGAACCATCCCCATTCATAACAAATGTACCCCTCTCCCATGAAGTGTATAATATTTATTATTTCATTCTTTATTCATCTGTTAATACAAGAATTAAAATGAACATCCAATAACCATTTCAAAACAAGATCAAAAGCTCGATCCAACGTCGAGTAATCATTTTCAAAACTTAACAGAACCGACACGTATTCATCCATCCTTTTGTAAGTCGATTGCTTCATGCATCACCATTTCTCTTGTAAGTCGATTGCTTCATGCATCACCATCTACCTGTAAGTCGATTGCCTCAGGCATCGCCATCTACCCTTATCTGTGGCTCCTCTCCTTGCTCCATCCGTCGACTCTTGTTCCGTTTAGGTAGCACCCATTAGGTAGAACCCTTTGTATGATAACATAGGTAGAATTCCCTTATTTCTTTGAATGCTAACATTAGGTAGATGTTCCCCTCTGTAAATCCTAACACATATAGGTCCACATTGCATGACAACTCTAGGGCAGAGCTTCCCCATTTTTAGACCTTCCGTGCGTCTCCGATCTTGTGGCATGTCAATCCGTTCTATTGCAAAGAGGTAACTGCCTAAGACTCGATTCAGCGAGCTGCGACACCTACTGCTAGGACGTTGAACACATTGTCCACTTTCCTTTGACACAGCTGGTGTCCTCTTTTGTAAGACCATGTTCAGATGGTAATCCTTAACCCCTAGTTAGGCGAACTACGACAACTCTGATTCTCATGTTCAGATGAGATACGTAGGCACAAGACACGATATCTTGCCGAGTTTTTGACTAACGACTAACAACTAATCCTTGTTTGCTTTCGCCCTTGTTGCGATTCTTTTCTCTCGCCCTCGTTGCGATCGAGACCTTCCCTTTCTCTTGCCCTAGTTGCAATCGAGACCCTTTATTCCCGTAGTTAGCTGAACTACATTTTGCTCTGATTCTCATTCCAGATGAGATACGTAGGCATAAGGCACAATGTCTTACCGAGCACACTTATCTTTAACCCATAGGTAGCCAAGCTACGAAGACTCTGATTCTCATGCTCAGGTGAGATACGTAGGCAGTGGATGGACATCCTTGCGAGTCATTTTCTTTTAACCTTCCTTTTAGTAAATATTACCTTTAGATAGACCTACACCCTTTAGACAAGAACAACAAGAGTGGATCACATAGAGTACTACGGATGCGTAGGGGTGCTAATACCTTCCCTTCGCATAATCGACTCCCGAACCCAAGATTTGGTTGCGAGACCTTGTCTTTTCCTTCTCTTCAGGTTTTCTTCGATCGTTTCCTTTCCCTCCTTTGGGATAAATAACGAACGGTGGCGACTCTTCTGTTTTCTTTTTTCGCCGGTTGTTTTTTTCGCATCCAGTTGCGACAGTATGTCAATAGAAACCCAGAATTCCCTTGGACTTTTTAGAATCAAACAACATATAAATGCATGATTATCAATCTTGAAGAGCAAAGGCATCAAATAAAGATGGCCTCATCCAAGCTTATCACTTCAATGATCTTCTTTAGAATAGCTTATGTAGCAGATGAATTTCACAAGTCACAGGTTCAACATAACAGCTTAACAAGGATCAATGTTGCAGATGAATCTGGAGAGATCTTGAATAATGTATTAGATGAATTCAAAGTTGCAAATACTTGGTTCTTCAACAAATTGGCATTGGCCAAGTCCATTAGCAAAGAAATGTTGCCTAAATTCTAAGTCCAATTGGGGAGATCAAAACAACAGTCCACTCAAAAGTCTTTTAGGGTTCTTATTATTATGTGCATTAAGGGTCAAAGACCAATCAAACAAACAAAAGCAACAAAGTATATCACACAATATGGTCCAAGTGGACAAAGTGAAAATTGCATAAACATAAACAATTAGAATGATATGTACAATGACAAATGGTAATAAAAATAAATTGCATTAAAAGTAAAAGCTTGGAGGTAAAGGTTAATGGTTAGTAAGTTAATAGTTAGTTTTGTTTTGCTTTTGATTTCAAGACATTCTTTGGAGAACACTCAACCCACTTACCACAAGCATGGATCCTTGAACCAAAACATCTTCCAAAGGAAGGAAAGAAGGCCAAGTTTCCACACAATACCATGGAAGAGGGGAGACTTACAATCTCACTAACTAGAATGTTTATACCTTTTGTGTCACAAGTTTAGCGCTATGTTAAGCAATCGTAATTGGACTTATGTAGAAGTCACAACTATTTGAGGCCGGGCAATAAACTTTTGGTGTTAATGCATGTTGGAGACATAGTATTAAGAGCTATGCTCATTAAACATACCACACACAAAAAATATGTAAAGGTGTGACCTAATCTCATTCATACTCATGTTAATCTTTCAATCAACTAGCATTAGGACTTAGAGACGTCATTGGCCAATTGAAATAAATGGATGAAGAAGGGGAATTAGATGAAGAGGGAAAGGGATGAATGAGATCACAAATTGGTCAAAGGAGGACTTTTACCAAATTAATATTATTCATTCATTTTGGGAGATGGAATGTACATTCCATCAATCCCCTAAATCCAATAATATTAACTTGACAAAGTCAAATCAACCTTGACAAGGGCCCAACAACAAATGAGAAACTCAAATAAGTCAACCCAAATGACCAACACAATTAAAATGGAATTTATTCAATTAAAAATATTAAAATAATGCATTAAATTCAAATATGTTTTGTCCAAATCCTAAAATCACATCAAAACACCAAATAAATGACCATATGATTTATCATAGGTCAAACAAGGTCAAAGGACCTTGGATAAAAAATTTCATAATTTTTAGACACTTAAAAATATTTTTAAACAATTAAAAACAAGTAAAAAATCAATTAATTCATGAAAAATATCAATAATGATCCAAAAAATAATTTTAATTCAGAATATGAAAGAGAAAAATATTTGAATTTTTTTAGTGAAAGTCCCATATTTTTTTTGATCAATATTGAATTTAATATGAATTATTGAAAATAATGGAATTAAATGGAAAATCAGAAATTACAAAAATACGTGGACCATCAGATCTCCCTCATTAATTGAGGTGGCAGATCTGATGATCCATAATGCGCGTTCCACCAACATGTGAGTCAACTGCGTGACAAATGTGTTAATCAAAAGGAACGACTGAGATTATAACGTGGGAAACGGATCACACGGTCTAGACCTGAAACACCCCATCACTGGAGCCAGAGCTTCGGTTGTCTTCTCCGGCGAGCCTCACCGGACTGGTCATCATCAACCATCACCAAAATTTTAAACAGGGACATTATTTTAAAGATAAAACATCACTGAGCACGGATATCACCTCCATTTCTTCCAATTCCAACTATATTGAGAGATATGTGGAATTGAAAAATGAGGTTCATGATCCGAGTTGCTTCGATTCATCATCAAAACAACTTAAACACCTTGCCTACATTAGTAGGACTTTAGCCAACACAATAATCAAGAGAATTGAGCAAGAAACAAAGAGAATTGAAGAAATCAAATTTTCTGCAAAATACCTTCAATGGAGGTCTGAGCTTGCTAGATCTTGATCTGAATCTTGCTTTGCTTCACTCCAATAGCTTGCAGAAGAGGAATGTAATGGCTTAGAATCAAAGGACTCCTGGAGAATTGAATTCCAAAATAGTGGAGATTCAAGCTCAAATTCAACAGAATTTTTCAAGTTTATCCTCTCAATGTGAAGGGTTTTCTGTGGGGAATCAAAGCTTGCGCAGTGTGTGTCCTGATTATGAGCAATTGAGCTTCAATTTATAGAGATTTCAAGTGTTAATTGCACACCCCATTCAAGTTTCCAAAATTGGCAAAGTGAGGTAAGCAACTGCATGGGCGCGCATATGCCCATCAAATGATTGCTATAAGTCCAAATTTGAAGTTCAGATATGTTGAAGCAAGCTTAGAATGCAAGGCAATTGATCATTGATACTTGAAGTTTGATCCATGACACATGATACCAGCCTGTTTAAGCCATGCGCATCCTATGCATTTCTCATCCAAAATGCATGAATTTTAGCTCTTTGGAAAGGTGAGATCAAGGGGAACAAGTTTTATGTTGAAAGCTTTTTCATTTGGAGTTTGTAACTTGGAGAAATTTGAGGTGGAAGTTTGGAAAAATTTGACATATTGAAAATTTTCTAAGTGTCAAGCCATATGTCTCAATATTCCACATTGCTTAACTTTTTATAAGAGCTTCAAATGAGAAAAGTGTATTCATAAAAGTTGTAGCTCTCTCAAGGACCTTCAAAATGGTCACCAATTTCATGTCATTATGATTTTAAATGATAGCGTTATGCATTTTTTAAGTTTGGCAAAATCACTTGATCAATGGTATAGGTCAAAAGTGACATATAATGTAGCCTCATATCACATGTGCAAAGAAGTTGAATTAGTTCCCACTACAAACATAAAAGTTTAAGCAGACACATTTAAATTGATTGTGAAACTTGGAAATCTTTCATCTAATAAAAATTGAGCAAGTTATGGCCTTGGGAAGTTGACTTTCAAATTAGGGTTTAGACAAAATGACCTATAATGTTTCAACATAGAAAATGATTTTACAAGAAAAACTAGCTCTAGGTCTCAACATTAAAGTTGTTTATAATGTCATTTAGAGTAAGTTTGATCTTGGAATAATTTTCATATGGTGAAAATTGTAGGAGATAGGGTCTAGGGAGACCCAGTTTTGATCAGATGAATTCATCTGGCCAACCACCATCAACCAACTTGCTAATTTCCAATTCTATTGACTTTATTGGCTCATGGTAGATCACATATGCATAAGATGATGAAATATGAAGTGTCCCTTGAGAAATTTGATCAATTGGTGAGATAGCTTGTTGGAGAAGTTACTTAAGATACCCAGTCAAACTAGGGTTTCCAAGGCAAATCACTCTCAAACTCTTGAAGCAAACTCTATCAATATAACATGTAGAGAACATTGGGACTCATATATGATGTTCATAACCATTAATGAATCAATTCTTGGTTGTGCTCTTTGTTCATGAGGGTCTCAAACCCTAGATGTGATCAATGAATCAAGGAAATCATGTCCCTTCATACAAAGAGAGTTTAAATAGATACAAAGACATATTTTTGGTATTTTGGTTAATGGAATGATAAAATACAAGTATGATATAATCACAAAGTGCTTAGTGATCTCTCCCAAAACAAACCCAATGAACAAGGGGAAAGGAGGATACCAAGGTATGATCCCATTGCTAATGCTTATGATGAAATTTCATGAGGGATCTTAGGGTCAAAATTGGGGTCTTACAGCTGCCCTTATTTAAGGACATTCTATCTGAGGAGGTGAAGGTTAAAATCTTCGGCTCGACTCAGTAGAATGGGCTTAAATAACAACATATAGAAACAAATTTTGGTCCCTAAGAGACCTCATGATGCATATGATATGAATGCAAAAGTTGATACTTTGTGGGGAAATATTGCCACAAAGGAAAAAGAAATCAGAGGGATCGAAAACCCGCAGGAGCACAATGCATTCCATAAGGAAAACTCACTGGGAGACAAAGACTCTAGGGATAAAAGGAGTTATGCGTAGGCCAGGCTACGACTTAAAACTACTGGGGGACTTGAGGGGATCCATAAAAAATGGAAAGACTCAGCCGGGGAAACAAACATCTGCAGGGGACGCGAATAAGCCAGGATAAAACTGAAATATTCGACTCGTGCAGGGAAAAACGATTTCACTAAGGAAATGGGCACTCGACTCGACTAGGGAAGCATTACACTTCAACACAGGAGGAACAGAAATCTATTATCTACTACCTGTTATTGGGTAAGGAGATAATAAAGATCTGACAGAGAGAACATCCGTCATCGGTTAGGATGAACATATCAAGGATGACTCGCTGAGGACCGCCAGGAGGAAATATTCATTACCGGTTACTGGGTAAGAACAACCTTGCTGGGGAAACTGCAGAAAATAGGATTTACAACTACCAGTTACTGGGAAGAAGACCAAAGGGTGAGAGTATCCGTCACTGGTTAAAGTGAACATATCAAGGATAAACTTGACAGGGAAGAAAATCCGTCACCGGCTAAGATAAACATAACAAGGATAGACTTGCATGGGGATGCCAAGGTGGATACTCGTCATCGGTTAGGATGAACATATCAAGGATATACCAACTGGACAACAAAGGGGAATTACATTTATCAAAAGCTGGATAGAAAACCATCAGAGAGGGAATCCGTCACCGGTTAGGATGAACATATCAAGGATAAACTCCGCGAGGGGACAAAGTAAGATTTACAACTACCGGTTACTGGGTAGAAGACCAAATCAAAGAGAAAATCTGTCACCGGTTAAAGTGAACATATCAAGGATAGACTCTGAAAAGGGGAACAATAGGATTTACAACTACCTGTTACTGGGTAGAAGACCACTCAAGGAGAAAATTCGTCACCGGTTAGAGCGAACATATCAAGGATAGACTCTGTTGAGGAGATAAAATAGGAATTACATCTATCAATTACTGGATAGAATACCAAAGATGAGAATATCCGTCACTGGTTAAAGTGAACGTATCAAGGATAGACTCACGCGGGGGAGTGAAAGATATCCGTCACCAGTTAGGATGAACATATCAAGGATATACTTCCAAGGGACTCCACTAGGGAGGAAAAAGAGTACTTTTGCCGGGTATTGGGCAAGAAGTAACAACCACAAACTAAGAAGAATATTACCAGTTACTGGATAATAGACCCTTAGGGGACCAAAATATCTATCTAGGTAAGAGCTAGAAAGAACAGTCAATCAAGACTCAACCTAATGAGGACATAACTCAAGGGGAGTAATTCCATCCGGAAAATTCACAGGGGAGGAAACTGAAATAACAATCATCCACGAGGAAACAAACTCAGTGGGGAAACAGAGAAAGGTTAAATTCTTTCTGCCTAAGGGGATGACACTCTACAATTGAAAGAGGACAAACACCAGATTTGGTATGGGGATAAAGTACCGCCATAACAGGGAATGAGAATCTCAAATCAATGAAGATGCAGGATATGCAAATCATGAATTTATATGAATGTATATGCATATTCATATATGGTGATTATGCTGACAAAACGATCACGAAGGATACAGAGGTGTCGCAAAGAAATTGAACCACCGGTACAATTCTCGGTCAATCCACACACAAAAAAAGAAAAGAAAATCATGGAGACAAACTGCTGGAAAACATAGAGATCCACATCCCAAAAGCTCAAACCCTAGCTAGGGAAGGAGGAGATCTGCTGAGGAGAAAACACATCCAACTGTAGGGAATTTTAGGTCAACACCATAAAAATGGGAGACAACCCTACTGGGGAAGAATCAAAAAGCTGCTCAGAAACCAGGAGGAAACTCTGACTGGGAGAAAAGATGCGACAATTGGTGGAGATACCAAAGCGATCTACTAGGGAGAAATCAAACATCTTTTGATGACGATCTACCTGCTGAAGAAAAAACGAACTCCGTTGGGAAGGCCGAAACTGTGTTGAGGACCAGGACACGTCACTGGGGACTTGAATCAATAAACTCAGCTGGGAAACAAAAAAGAAATTCCACTGGTGTATCAAACACTCCACCAGGGAACTGAATCCTGCTAGTTGAGGTCAACAACACTTTACTGAGGAAATGAATCAACACTGATGTCTAGAGAGACCCGAAAAGTTACTGCTTGGGAAACCTCGGATGCTTCACACTTAAGGACTTGTTATTCACTGAAATGATGTTGATATTACGGTTACTTGCTTTGGAAAAGTTTTTTCTTTTATATATTTAAAAAAATTTGATTTTGATTAAAATTTTATTTCAAAATGATCATAATAAAAGTTTAAAACTATTGGCTGAAGTAAATAAGAGTGGAAACAATGGGATAAAAGCTCAACTTTATTTAATAGGATGGTAGTATGTAAATGACAAGACTCCATGGATTTTACAAAGTTGAAAATGGTAATTTACATGGAAAAGGGTTACATTGAATACAAATGATCCTTAATCCTTTCTACCAAATCTTGGCATCCACTGTGTTCTTGACCGTTGCCGAAGATGAACCAACGCCAACCCTTGTGCTCAAACAAGTCTTCAAAATCACTGAAGATCAGCAGAATGCAGTTACTTGCCATAATCCCTAATAATTGTTTAAAAATACTTTTAAGTCTTTAAAAAATCTGAAATTTTTTCTCCAAGGTCCTTTGACCTTGTTTGACCTATGATAAATCTCATGGCTATTTATTTGGTGTTTTGATGAGTTTTTAGGAATTTGACAGAACATATTTAATTTAAATTCATTATTTTAGTATTTTTAATTGGAATAAATGCCAAATAATTTGTTGACCAATTGTGGTGAATTGTTGGTGTTTGACTCTTGCTGTTGGGCCTTCATCAAGGTTGATTTGACTTTGTCAAATTAATATCATTGGATTTAGGGGATTGATGGAATGTACATTCCATCTCCCAAAATGAATGAATGATATTAATTTAGTAAAAGTCCTCCTTTGATCAATTTGTCATTTCATCCATTCCCCTCCCTCTTCATCTCATTCCCCTTCTTTATGCATTCATCTCATTTGGCATATGATATCTCAAAGTCCTAAAACTAGTTGATTGAAAAATTAACATGAGTATGGATGAGATTAGGCCACACCTTTTGCACATTCTTTTTGTGTGTGGTATGTTTCATGAGCATAATTCATAATACTATGTCTCTAACATGCATTAACACCAAAATTCTATTGCCCGACCTCAAATAGTTGTGACTTCTACATAAGTCCAATTACGATTGCTTAACATATCGCTAAATTTGTGACATAAAAGGCATATCATTCTAGTTAGTAAGATTGTAAGTCTCCCCTCTTTCATGGTATTGTGTGGAAACTTGACCTTTTTCTCTTCCTTTAGAAGATGTCTTGGTTCAAGGATCCATGATTGTGATAAGTGGGTTGACTGTTCTCCAAAGAATGTCTAAGAATGAAAAGCAAAAAAACAAAACAATACTAACTTCTAACCTATTAACTACTAACTTTTAATTTCAAGCCCTTTACTTTAATGTCATTTAAGTCTAGCTTTTATACATTTGCCATTATTCATATCATTCTAATTGTTTATGTTAATGCAATTTTCACTTTGTCCGCTTGGACCATATTGTGTGATATATTTTGTTTGTGTATACTTTGCTTGTTTGTGTGGTCTTTGACCATTAATGTACATAATAACAACAAAAAACCGTAAAAAACTTTTGTGTGAACTGTTGGCTTGATCTTGGACAAATGGACTTAGAATTTAGGCAATATTCCTATGTTAAAGGACTTGGCTAATGCCAACTTATTGAGAAACCAAGTGCTTGTAATTTGAAACTTCATCTGATACATCATTCAAGATCTCTCTAAGTTCATCTGCAACATGATCATTGTGAAGTTGTTATTTTGAACCTGTGACTTGTGGAATTCATCTGTTATATGGGATAATTTGGAGAAGATCATGGAATGGATAAGCTTGGATGTGGCCATCTTTATTTGATGCCTTGCTATTCAAGATAATATAATTGTGCATTTGTGTGTTGCTTGATTCTAAAAGTCGAAGGGAATTCTGGGTTTCTATTGACATTCTTGTCTATCGGATTGCTACCCATTTGGTCAGATCTTTTTAACTCTGAACTTATAATTTTGTACATATGATAGTCTCTTCATCTTCTCCCCATTTCTTTAATTTCAAAATCTCTCCCTCCTTTTTCAAAACCTTCTTTGATTGAACTTATTTTGTTCTAAACTTTGACCACTTTTGCAAAAAAGATAGAAAATTTGGCCTTATGCCATTGCATTTTCAAACTTCTTTTCTTAAATCAAACTTGTAAATAAACTTAACTATACTTGACTTAAACTTTCAAAAAGCCAAAAAAGAACTAACTCATTCAAACCATTTTTAGGCCTTTGTGCCTTTTCAAACTTAATCTTTGTTAAAAGCAATGCATCCACTTTGAAATTTGTATCATGAACTACGAGGTTTTGATCCCTCATTTTTATGTTGGTACGTAGGAACAAGACCGAAGGTCTTGTCAAACACAAAAATATAATTAATGAATTCTTTTCTCATCCCCCCATTCTATTTGTTTGTAAACATCACTTTGTACAAATTAGATATGCACACAAAAAGGGCTCCCTAGGTTTTGATGAATGTACGTGACTTCTGGAGTTTGATTAATTTGAATTCCCAGAAAGAACTTTAGTTCTTGCATTAAACTCATTTCAAATTCTGCCTGCATTAACTTAGAAAATTCTTGGCAAACAGAGATATTAGCAGAACCAAAAATAATATCATCAACATAAATTTGGCATATCATGAGATCATTTTCATGATTTTTACAGAAGAGTGTAGAATCAACTTTCCCTCTGATAAAATTTTGTTCCAGAAGAAAATTGCTCAGACGTTCATACCAAGCTCTGGGAGCTTGTTTAAGTCCATATAAAGATTTTTTAAGTTTGAAAACATGTTCTGGAAAGTTTGAATTTTCAAAACCTGGAGGTTGATTTACATACACTTCTTCTGAAATATAACCATTAAGAAATGCACTCTTGACATCCATTTGGTATAATTTGATAGAATGATTAATAGCAAAAGATACAAGAAGACGAATAGACTCTAACCTTGCGACTGGAGCAAAAGTCTCATTATAATCAATACCTTCTTGTTGACTATAACCTTGAGCTACCAGTCGAGCTTTGTTTCTGACAACTTCTCCTTTCTCGTTCAGCTTGTTTCTGAAAACCCATCTGGTTCCAATGACATGAGTGCCTCTGGGTTTAGGAACGAGATCCCAGACATCATTCTTGGAGAATTGATCTAACTCTTCTTGCATAGCTGCCACCCAATCGTTATCTTGAAGAGCTTCATCACAGGACGTAGGCTCAATCAGAGACACTAGTCCCAGAGGAATATCTTCAGAAGTTCTGAAGGTAGATCTGGTTCTAACAGGTTCATCTTTGTTTCCCAAAATCAAATCTTCAGATACGTTGCTACGACTCTTGACTTTCCTTGGAATTTCTGGAGATTTAATTTCTTCAGAGTCTGGAGTGACAGTTGCTTCTGGAGTTTTCTCAGATTCTACCAGAGTGATTTCTAAATCTGCAAACTTTTCAACTAGCTTTGACTTTTCAGGGTCAAGCTTATCATCAAATCTAACATGAATTGATTCCTCCACAATTTTGGTTTCTGTGTTGTATACTCTATAGCCTTTAGAGCGTTCTGAGTATCCTAACATAATACCTTTCTGTGCTTTGGAATCAAACTTGTTCAGATGTTCTTTAGTATTTAATATAAAGCAAATGCATCCAAAAGGATGAAAATATGAAATGTTGGGTTTTCTTCCCTTACACAGTTCATAGGGAGTCTTATCCAGAATAGGTCTAATAGAGATTCTATTCTGAATGTAACACGCTGTATTTACAGCTTCTGCCCAAAAGTGCTTTGCTACATTTGTTTCATTGATCATGGTTCTGGCCATTTCTTGGAGTGTCCTATTCTTCCTCTCTACAACTCCATTTTGTTGTGGAGTTCTAGGGCAGGAGAAATCATGGGATATTCCATTAGAATCAAATAATTCTTCAAAATCTTTATTTTCAAATTCTCCACCATGATCACTTCTGACTCTAACAATTTTAGAGTCAAATTCTTTTTGCACTTTAGAACAGAAACTGGTGAATACAGAGTGAGACTCACTCTTGTGCCTTAGGAATTTTACCCATGTCCAGCGGCTGTAATCATCAACGATTACTAGTCCATACTTCTTTCCATTGACTGATGCTGTTTTCACAGGACCAAATAAGTCAATGTGAAGAAGCTCCAGAGGCTTGGAGGTAGAAACAACATTTTTCTTTTTAAAAGATGTTTTTGAAAACTTTCCTTTCTGGCAAGCTTCACACAGAGCATCTGAAGAAAACTTCAGTTTAGGTAAGCCTCTGACTAACTCAAGTTTAGTTAGCTGAGAAAGTTTTCTCATGCTAATGTGGCCTAAGCGTCTATGCCATACCCATTGCTCTTCGTGAACTGACATTAAACATTTAACATTTTGATCTTTTAAATCAGAAAGATTTATTTTATAAATGTTGTTTTTCCTCTTGCCTGTGAAAAGGACAGAGCCATCGTTCTGACTAATTGCTTTACACGTTTTTTGATTAAAGATTACATCATAACCGTTATCACTTAATTGACTTATGGATAACAAGTTATGCATTAATCCTTCTACATAAAGAACATCAGATATAGAGGGAAGAGTACCGTTACCAATAGTTCCGGAGCCTCTGATTCTTCCTTTCTGATCTCCTCCGAAGCCTACAAATCCAGCGTCTTTAAGTTCCAGGCTTTGGAACATAGACTTTCTTCCCGTCATATGTCGCGAGCATCCAGAGTCCAGGTACCATGACTGGTGTCTGAACTTTGCTGCATAGGATATCTGCAACATAGATAATCTTATCTTTCGGTACCCAGAATCTCTTGGGTCCTTTCAGATTAGTTTTCCCAGAGTTTCTTACAACTTTGGGTCTTCTAGCATTTTTAAATTTGTGTTCCTGTGTGTGTGTGTAGTGGTATGAAAAAGGCGATTTAATTTGGTTACTGGTAGAGGTTTTATTTTCCTCAGAATCATACCCAATTCCCCTTTTATTATTCTGACCTACTCCATAAATCATGGATGCCATAATACTCCTATTTATCCCATTCTTCAGAAATTGTTGAAAGGCTTCTTCATATTTATAAATAATTTCATTTGAAGTTTGTGGTGCTTGAGACAACACTTCTTCTAATTCTAAGCTTTTCGTTTTAGCTTCATCTCTTTCTAACGTTAAAGATATGATTGTATCATCTCTTGCTAGAATTGTTGTCTCAAGTTTACTACACTCTTCAGATTTTGCTTTAAGAAGACCTTTAATGTTTTTAACTTTTTGTTTTAATTTCTGAAGAGAGGTAAGAGTTTCTGATAAACATGATTCTAAGTCAGATCTAGAAAGTTCAGAAAATACCTCTTCAGATTCTTCATCTGAGCTGCTGGATGTGGTAGCCATAAGAGCTACGTTGGCCTGTTCATCAGAGTCAGATTCTGATGATTCGGATTCACTATCGTCCCAGGTGGCCATTAATCCCTTCTTTGTTCTGAAGGCATTTTTCTTGAAGCTTTCTTTCTTAGAGTTATCTTTCTTCAGCTTGGGGCATTCATTTCTATAATGACCTGTTTCTTTACATTCAAAACAGGTAATATCTTTATTAGGTTTACCTTTTGAAGTTGACTCTAATCTATCCCCTCTGGGTCTTGATCTTCTGAAGTTGTTGTTGTTCCTTCTTTTCCAGAGTTGCTTAACTCTTCTGGTTAGTAAGGACAGTTCTTCTTCATCATCAGAGTCTTCAGGTTCAGAGTCGTCAGTATCTGCAGTTTCTGCTTGAAGAGCTTTGGTTCTGTCTGACTTCCGTCTTTCAGGTCTGGACTTCAGCGCCACTGACTTGTTCCTTTTCTGAGGCTCATCCTCCTCTAGTTCTATCTCATGGCTTCTGAGAGAACTAACAAGTTCTTCAAGGCTGATAATGTTCAGATCCTTTGATAACTTCAGAGCAGTAACCATTGGTCTCCATTTCTTTGGCAGACTTCTGACAATCTTCTTAACATGATCTACAGTCGTGTATCCTTTGTCTAGCACTTTAAGACCTGCAATAAGAGTTTGGAATCTGGAAAACATAGCTTCTATAGCTTCGTCATCTTCCATCTTGAAGGCTTCATATTTCTGGATCAGCGCCAGAGCCTTCGTCTCCTTGACTTGGGAGTTTCCTTCATGGGTCATCTTCAGAGAGTCAAGTATATCTTTAGCCGTCTCTCTGTTGGTAATCTTTTCGTATTCGTTGTATGATATAGCATTTAGAAGTATTGTTCTGGCCTTGTGATGATTTTTGAACTCACGTTTCTGATCTTCTGACATTTTGCTTCTGGGAACTTCAGCTCCATTTAAGGTTGGAGGTTTGTATCCATCTGTGACAATGTCCCAGAGGTCAGCATCATAACCCAGAAAGAAACTTTCGATTCTATCTTTCCAGTAATCAAACTTTTCTCCATCAAAAACAGGAGGCTTGGCATTGTAAGAATCTTTCTCATTTGAGTGGGCCATTTGTTTTTCTCGCACTGGATCTCTCTACACGGTTAAGTGTTTGATTTGAAAATCAATAACAGAGCCGGAGCTCTGATACCAATTGAAGGTGAGAAAAACAAGAAAGGGGGGGTTTGAATTGTTTGAAAAATAAGCGCTTTTGCAAAATGAAATCACACAATGATTTTATACTGGTTCGCTTATAACACAAAGCTACTCCAGTCCACCCGGCCAAGGTGATTTCGCCTTCAACAAGGACTTAATCCACTAATCTTGAAAGATTACAAACAACCCCTAAGAGAGAAGAAAATCTCTTAGTCCTCTCAAGTCTACAGACTACAAAGAGTCACTTGAGGAAATCAAATAAAGATAAGATACAAGATGTGTAATCTAGAGTGCTTCTAAGAAAGCAAATATTACAAACTTAAGAACAAATTTTTCACTTGATAAGCAAAAGCTTAGTGAAAATCTTTGAAGAACAAAGATGTTTTTCTTGAGCGTGATATAATTTCAGTATAGTTTTGGCTAGTGATTTCTTGGTATTTACTGAATGAGATTTCTTCTCTATTTATAGGAGTTGAAGTAGAGTTGAAGTAGCGTTGAATCTGTTGGATATTGAGATGTAGTTACGCCATTCCATTAATAGCTTCTGCAGTAGACTTTTTCTCTTAGAAGTGACTACTTACCACAATTAGTATCTTCTCTCTTGGAAGTGGAGATTAACGTCTCTTTCTAATTGAGGAAATCCATTTGCAGAACTTTAACTTGGCTTAAACGTTACTTCATCATGATTAACAATTCTGATTGGAGTCTTTGTGTATCTGGAGAAACTGGCTTCTGATGTTATCTCTTGAAAGTTCAGATGGCGCTGATAACTTCAGAATTTACAGAAGGCATTTGTTCAGAGTCAGAGCTTCTAGACTTTACTTCATGTTCAGATGCTTCTGATACTTTGTAGTTTTGTCCAGAGTCAGAGCTTCTTGAAACGAGATTCCACTTTAGATGCTTCTGATACTTGAGATTTTGCATCTGATCTTGTTTTGCATCTGATGACATCATCAGATTTATTTCTTCTTTCTTTAGAACCCTGCACACTTAGAAACTTTTCGTTAGGGTGCCATTTTTGGTTTTATCCTTTGTTATCATCAAAATCATGGAGTCTGTTGTAGAACACTTTTTGTTCTTACAATCTCCCCCTTTTTGATGATGACAAAACAAATAAAATTATTAGATGAAACATGAAAAATATTAGATCAGATAGACAAAAGCTCTCCCTGAGTTAGTACTAGGGAGTTCAGAAGTTCTTACCAGAGCTTTTCAAGCAATAAGATTTCTGAAAACTTTCTGCAATTTCTTAATTTTAATGTTAGAGTTATTTAATCAGAGCTATTATTTAATCAGAGCTATTTATATCAGAACTATTTCTATAATTGTTGCAGAATGCTTAAGGTTTTAGACATAATTTTCATCAGAGCTATTTAATAATTTCTCCCCCTTTTTGGCATAATCAAAAAGGCATAAAAAAAATGAAAAGAATAATAGAGAGAAAAACACTTCATTGAAAAGCACAAAGGCAAACAGCAGTCAAAACATTAGATTCAACAGAATATCAGAGCTAAAAAGAAAACAGAAGCAAAAACACTTGGCAAAAAAAAAATAAATCCTAAGTGCCTAAGGGTTTGGAGGTTGAGGAAGTCTCTGAAGCAACATGGCAAACATATTCTGGATGTTTTCATTCAGAGCATCTTGCTTGTCCATCCTGGCACGAAGCTCATTCTGATCTTTCTTGATCTCTTGCTGATCTTGCTTGATCTCCTTCAGAGTGTTAAGAATCAGAGGGATCGCAGAGGAAGACTCCCCCTGAATCAGAGCCTGCTGAGCTTCAGCTTCAGCAGCAGCTTGGGCTTCTGCATCTGCCTTAGCCTTGGCTTCAGCTTCCTGAATCCTTAGAAGTTCTGCTTCCTTTGCCAGGCGTTCTTCTTCCAACCTCTTTGCTTCTTCTTCAGCTTCCCTAGCCAATCTTTCCTCCTCTAACCTTCTGGCCTCAGCTTCTCTAGCCAGTCTCTCTTGGAGCCTTTCCTCAGAGTCTCTGATATAGCCATTTCTGACTTGTTCAGAGATACTCTTCAGCCTATAAGACTCAGAGGTCATCCAACTAATGACTCTGTTCCAGTGTGTCCTAACAGAGTTAGGATCATCACTAACTTCAGAGTTTTTAGCCAGAGACTTGATCTTCTGGACTGAAGCTTCTGCAACCTGTATAATGGCCTCCTCAAGGGTAGGTGTGATAATTTTAGGTTCAGGTTCAGGTTCAGGAGTATTAGTTGGAGAGTTTGGGGAGCTGAGATTCAGAGAGGGAGTTTCAGTTTCTGGTTCTGGCTGGGGTTCAGATTCTGCTTCTGGTTGAAGTTCAGAATCTGGGGAAGAAGCATAGAGTGGGTTTACATCTAAGGGGTCAGAGTCTGGTTCAGGTACAGCGGGAATGATTGGTGGGGTGATATAAGGATCAGATGGTCGAATTACAGATGGTTGGGTTTCAGAGGGTGTGGTGGTTGTTTGTTGTGGTGGAAGTGAAGTTTGGAGGGGTGAGGTTACTTCAGATTGTGTTGAGGGTTGTGGAGCGAAATTTTTAGCATAAATTTCAGCTATTGTTGGGGAGTTTGGGTCAGAGTGTTCTTGATCAGATGACTCATGATCAGATAACTCTTGGTCAGAAGAAGGGGAAAGGTAAGGGGGTGATTCATATTCAGAGGATGAGGAAGAGCTGTGGTGATATAGTTGATTAGGGTCAGAGGTTGTTGTGAAAGTACGAGCAATTTTTAGAACAGGTGGAGGTTGAGAGGTTCTGGTGATTGAGGGTGGTATTTCAGAGGTGGTATATATTGGTTGAGAGGAGAGAGGGTTAGAGGAAGCCATTACAGATTCAGAAGAGACAGGAGGAATGGACTTACCAGAAGAGACATTCAGAGGTGCTGAAGCTTTGGTGCCAGAGGTTTCTCCAAGTCTGGCTTTCTTTGCCTTCCTTGCTTCCTCAGCTATCTTCTTCTCAGAAAGACCTCTTTTGTATCTGACCAGATCTTCTACAGAGTCCAGACAGTCTTCAAGGCGGAAATCAGAGATATCAATGCCTTCATCCAGACGATCCTGAAGGTAGATAGCAATGGCATCTCTGGGTTCATTCTTGAAGAACCTTTCAAGGCCATGAGGCATCTTCCTCTGATCCTTCAGAGCTTCCCAGGTTACTTCCATAGTGGGCTTGACTCTGATGTCTTTGATGATTCCCATACTCCTCAGATTTTTGGCATTCAGAGGCTTTCCAACATCAATTGCCAGATCATCCATACATCTGGTCTTCTCCAGAGCATCTACCAGCCCATGCTCAATGAAGATGTCAGAGAGCAATCTACCCAGAGGAATGTAGGATCTGGGCTTCATATTATTCCTCGTTTCTCTGACTGAATCCCTCAGATATCTGAAGAGGAGAACAGGGAGGTTGATTGGAATACCCTTCTGAATACAGTAGAGGATGCATTTCTGATCAGCGTTGATATAATCTGAAGAGTTGGAGGCTGGACGATGATGGATTGTTCCCAGAATAATCTTCAGCCAAACTCGGAGGTTCTGATGAAGCTCCTTGTTCTTAGAGGGGTTTCCTTCTGCGTTTGCTTTGAAGATTGTAGGGTTAATGACTTCTGTGATGCGCTTGGACCTTGGAGGAATGTTGTAAATCCTCTTACCTCCAGCTTTCTCCATATTCAGCAAAGAAGCAATAGACGCTTCTGTGATAATGATCTTCACTCCCAGAACAAAAGAAACAATGAACTCGTCATCAGCATCTGCACATCTCCAGAACTCTTTCACCAAAAGAGGATAGATTGGACCATACAATCTGTTGAAGTAGGTTTCCCAACCTTGCTTGTGAAGATCTTCAGTAAGATCAACACCGTTTCTTCTTAAGTTCTCAAAATCCACCAGCGATTCACACAGTACATCTAAACCTTCAAAGGGAGTTGAAAGGTTTATGTGTTATTCGCGTTCCAAAATGTGAGGTTCTTTGTAGACTGGGGTTGTGGTAACGTCTACAACCATGGGTGTTTGAGTGTTTGAGGTTTGGGGATTAGAAGCGGCTTCCATTTGTTGGGAGAAGTTAAAAACTGCTTGCTCTTGAGGATTCATGACTAAGATTGATGAAGAAGATGAAGAACTGAGAAGGTTGCAGAGAAAACTTCGAGAGAGGGTTTAGGGTTTAAGAGTGAGTGAAGAGTGATAAGTGTGTGAAATGTGAGAAAAGTGTTTATATACCTAAGGGTAAAAACACATGCAAAACGACACACATACCAGCGTTAGCACAAAAACCAAAATAGCACGTTTGGGGGAAAAATGATTACAGCTTATTAATGAATGTCTAATCCCAACAGTAAGCACACTGCTCGAGGAGATTTCAAGCGTTCTGACCTTTGATTTCTTTTGACAGCTGTCTAGAAGTTCTAGGGTTAGACGCATGTTCCCCACGTGTTGATGTATCTGATCTTCAGGAATACCAAAGGATTTCTGAAGATTTCTAACTCAGATATCTTCTTAACTTGGTAGAAGTATCAGAGTCAGAGGCAGAAGTGTATTTGTTTTTATCAGAGTCTCACTTTACATGTTCAGAGCCAAATTTTACTCAGGGCAATTTTTAATGTTCAGATTTTCTAAGATAAAAAGAAATCTATCTTCAGCTAGAGGCTTAGTAAAGATATCTGCCCATTGATGTTCTGTATCAATGAACTTCAGCGTCACTATTCCTTTCTGAACATAGTCTCTAATAAAATGATGTTTAATTTCTATGTGTTTGGCTCTGGAATGTAGAATGGGATTCTTACTTAAACAAATAGCAGCAGTATTATCACAAAAGATAGGAATGTTACTATCAAAGATTTGTAGATCTTCTAGCTGATGTTTCATCCAGAGCATCTGAGTTGTGCACAGTGATGCTGAGATGTATTCTGCTTCTGCAGTTGATAGAGCAATAGTTGACTGTCTTTTGCTAGCCCAGGAGATTAGATTGTTTCCCAGAAGCTGGCAATTTCCAGATGTGCTTTTTCGTTCTATTCTATCTCCTGCATAATCTGCATCACAATAACCAGAAAGCCTATACTCTGATGTTTTCTCATACATCAGGCCCAGGTTAGGAGTTCCTTTCAGATACTTAAGAATTCTCTTAACAGCTGTTAAATGAGATTCTCTAGGATCTGATTGGAATCTGGCACAAAGACAGACGCTGAAGAGAATATCAGGACGAGTAGCAGTCAGATAGAGAAGAGAGCCTATCATACCTCGATAGAGCTTCTGACAAACCTTGTTGCTTACCTCTTCCTTCTCCAGAATGCAAGTTGGGTGCATAGGAGTCTTTGCAGAGTTGCATTCAGACATATCAAACTTCTTCAGAACATCTTTAATGTACTTGCTTTGATGAATGTACGTGACTTCTGGAGTTTGATTAATTTGAATTCCCAGAAAGAACTTTAGTTCTTGCATTAAACTCATTTCAAATTC
Organism: Lathyrus oleraceus; assembly: GCF_024323335.1. Classification (NCBI taxonomy): domain Eukaryota; kingdom Viridiplantae; phylum Streptophyta; class Magnoliopsida; order Fabales; family Fabaceae; genus Lathyrus; species Lathyrus oleraceus. The sequence continues at coordinate 207,654,609 of NC_066582.1, forward strand.
TGCCTGCATTAACTTAGAAAATTCTTGGCAAACAGAGATATTAGCAGAACCAAAAATAATATCATCAACATAAATTTGGCATATCATGAGATCATTTTCATGATTTTTACAGAAGAGTGTAGAATCAACTTTCCCTCTGATAAAATTTTGTTCCAGAAGAAAATTGCTCAGACGTTCATACCAAGCTCTGGGAGCTTGTTTAAGTCCATATAAAGATTTTTAAGTTTGAAAACATGTTCTGGAAAGTTTGAATTTTCAAAACCTGGAGGTTGATTTACATACACTTCTTCTGAAATATAACCATTAAGAAATGCACTCTTGACATCCATTTGGTATAATTTGATAGAATGATTAATAGCAAAAGATACAAGAAGACGAATAGACTCTAACCTTGCGACTGGAGCAAAAGTTCATTATAATCAATACCTTCTTGTTGACTATAACCTTGAGCTACCAGTCGAGCTTTGTTTCTGACAACTTCTCCTTTCTCGTTCAGCTTGTTTCTGAAAACCCATCTGGTTCCAATGACATGAGTGCCTCTGGGTTTAGGAACGAGATCCCAGACATCATTCTTGGAGAATTGATCTAACTCTTCTTGCATAGCTGCCACCCAATCGTTATCTTGAAGAGCTTCATCACAGGACGTAGGCTCAATCAGAGACACTAGTCCCAGAGGAATATCTTCAGAAGTTCTGAAGGTAGATCTGGTTCTAACAGGTTCATCTTTGTTTCCCAAAATCAAATCTTCAGATACGTTGCTACGACTCTTGACTTTCCTTGGAATTTCTGGAGATTTAATTTCTTCAGAGTCTGGAGTGACAGTTGCTTCTGGAGTTTTCTCAGATTCTACCAGAGTGATTTCTAAATCTGCAAACTTTTCAACTAGCTTTGACTTTTCAGGGTCAAGCTTATCATCAAATCTAACATGAATTGATTCCTCCACAATTTTGGTTTCTGTGTTGTATACTCTATAGCCTTTAGAGCGTTCTGAGTATCCTAACATAATACCTTTCTGTGCTTTGGAATCAAACTTGTTCAGATGTTCTTTAGTATTTAATATAAAGCAAATGCATCCAAAAGGATGAAAATATGAAATGTTGGGTTTTCTTCCCTTACACAGTTCATAGGGAGTCTTATCCAGAATAGGTCTAATAGAGATTCTATTCTGAATGTAACACGCTGTATTTACAGCTTCTGCCCAAAAGTGCTTTGCTACATTTGTTTCATTGATCATGGTTCTGGCCATTTCTTGGAGTGTCCTATTCTTCCTCTCTACAACTCCATTTTGTTGTGGAGTTCTAGGGCAGGAGAAATCATGGGATATTCCATTAGAATCAAATAATTCTTCAAAATCTTTATTTTCAAATTCTCCACCATGATCACTTCTGACTCTAACAATTTTAGAGTCAAATTCTTTTTGCACTTTAGAACAGAAACTGGTGAATACAGAGTGAGACTCACTCTTGTGCCTTAGGAATTTTACCCATGTCCAGCGGCTGTAATCATCAACGATTACTAGTCCATACTTCTTTCCATTGACTGATGCTGTTTTCACAGGACCAAATAAGTCAATGTGAAGAAGCTCCAGAGGCTTGGAGGTAGAAACAACATTTTTCTTTTTAAAAGATGTTTTTGAAAACTTTCCTTTCTGACAAGCTTCACACAGAGCATCTGAAGAAAACTTCAGTTTAGGTAAGCCTCTGACTAACTCAAGTTTAGTTAGCTGAGAAAGTTTTCTCATGCTAATGTGGCCTAAGCGTCTATGCCATACCCATTGCTCTTCGTGAACTGACATTAAACATTTAACATTTTGATCTTTTAAATCAGAAAGATTTATTTTATAAATGTTGTTTTTCCTCTTGCCTGTGAAAAGGACAGAGCCATCGTTCTGACTAATGGCTTTACACGTTTTTTGATTAAAGATTACATCATAACCGTTATCACTTAATTGACTTATGGATAACAAGTTATGCATTAATCCTTCTACATAAAGAACATCAGATATAGAGGGAAGAGTACCGTTACCAATAGTTCCGGAGCCTCTGATTCTTCCTTTCTGATCTCCTCCGAAGCCTACAAATCCAGCGTCTTTAAGTTCCAGGCTTTGGAACATAGACTTTCTTCCCGTCATATGTCGCGAGCATCCAGAGTCCAGGTACCATGACTGGTGTCTGAACTTTGCTGCATAGGATATCTGCAACATAGATAATCTTATCTTTCGGTACCCAGAATCTCTTGGGTCCTTTCAGATTAGTTTTCCCAGAGTTTCTTACAACTTTGGGTCTTCTAGCATTTTTAAATTTGTGTTCCTGTGTGTGTGTGTAGTGGTATGAAAAAGGCGATTTAATTTGGTTACTGGTAGAGGTTTTATTTTCCTCAGAATCATACCCAATTCCCCTTTTATTATTCTGACCTACTCCATAAATCATGGATGCCATAATACTCCTATTTATCCCATTCTTCAGAAATTGTTGAAAGGCTTCTTCATATTTATAAATAATTTCATTTGAAGTTTGTGGTGCTTGAGACAACACTTCTTCTAATTCTAAGCTTTTCGTTTTAGCTTCATCTCTTTCTAACGTTAAAGATATGATTGTATCATCTCTTGCTAGAATTGTTGTCTCAAGTTTACTACACTCTTCAGATTTTGCTTTAAGAAGACCTTTAATGTTTTTAACTTTTTGTTTTAATTTCTGAAGAGAGGTAAGAGTTTCTGATAAACATGATTCTAAGTCAGATCTAGAAAGTTCAGAAAATACCTCTTCAGATTCTTCATCTGAGCTGCTGGATGTGGTAGCCATAAGAGCTACGTTGGCCTGTTCATCAGAGTCAGATTCTGATGATTCGGATTCACTATCGTCCCAGGTGGCCATTAATCCCTTCTTTGTTCTGAAGGCATTTTTCTTGAAGCTTTCTTTCTTAGAGTTATCTTTCTTCAGCTTGGGGCATTCATTTCTATAATGACCTGTTTCTTTACATTCAAAACAGGTAATATCTTTATTAGGTTTACCTTTTGAAGTTGACTCTAATCTATCCCCTCTGGGTCTTGATCTTCTGAAGTTGTTGTTGTTCCTTCTTTTCCAGAGTTGCTTAACTCTTCTGGTTAGTAAGGACAGTTCTTCTTCATCATCAGAGTCTTCAGGTTCAGAGTCGTCAGTATCTGCAGTTTCTGCTTGAAGAGCTTTGGTTCTGTCTGACTTCCGTCTTTCAGGTCTGGACTTCAGCGCCACTGACTTGTTCCTTTTCTGAGGCTCATCCTCCTCTAGTTCTATCTCATGGCTTCTGAGAGAACTAACAAGTTCTTCAAGGCTGATAATGTTCAGATCCTTTGATAACTTCAGAGCAGTAACCATTGGTCTCCATTTCTTTGGCAGACTTCTGACAATCTTCTTAACATGATCTGCAGTCGTGTATCCTTTGTCTAGCACTTTAAGACCTGCAATAAGAGTTTGGAATCTGGAAAACATAGCTTCTATAGCTTCGTCATCTTCCATCTTGAAGGCTTCATATTTCTGGATCAGCGCCAGAGCCTTCGTCTCCTTGACTTGGGAGTTTCCTTCATGGGTCATCTTCAGAGAGTCAAGTATATCTTTAGCCGTCTCTCTGTTGGTAATCTTTTCGTATTCGTTGTATGATATAGCATTTAGAAGTATTGTTCTGGCCTTGTGATGATTTTTGAACTCACGTTTCTGATCTTCTGACATTTTGCTTCTGGGAACTTCAGCTCCATTTAAGGTTGGAGGTTTGTATCCATCTGTGACAATGTCCCAGAGGTCAGCATCATAACCCAGAAAGAAACTTTCGATTCTATCTTTCCAGTAATCAAACTTTTCTCCATCAAAAACAGGAGGCTTGGCATTGTAAGAATCTTTCTCATTTGAGTGGGCCATTTGTTTTTCTCGCACTGGATCTCTCTACACGGTTAAGTGTTTGATTTGAAAATCAATAACAGAGCCGGAGCTCTGATACCAATTGAAGGTGAGAAAAACAAGAAAGGGGGGGTTTGAATTGTTTGAAAAATAAGCGCTTTTGCAAAATGAAATCACACAATGATTTTATACTGGTTCGCTTATAACACAAAGCTACTCCAGTCCACCCGGCCAAGGTGATTTCGCCTTCAACAAGGACTTAATCCACTAATCTTGAAAGATTACAAACAACCCCTAAGAGAGAAGAAAATCTCTTAGTCCTCTCAAGTCTACAGACTACAAAGAGTCACTTGAGGAAATCAAATAAAGATAAGATACAAGATGTGTAATCTAGAGTGCTTCTAAGAAAGCAAATATTACAAACTTAAGAACAAATTTTTCACTTGATAAGCAAAAGCTTAGTGAAAATCTTTGAAGAACAAAGATGTTTTTCTTGAGCGTGATATAATTTCAGTATAGTTTTGGCTAGTGATTTCTTGGTATTTACTGAATGAGATTTCTTCTCTATTTATAGGAGTTGAAGTAGAGTTGAAGTAGCGTTGAATCTGTTGGATATTGAGATGTAGTTACGCCATTCCATTAATAGCTTCTGCAGTAGACTTTTTCTCTTAGAAGTGACTACTTACCACAATTAGTATCTTCTCTCTTGGAAGTGGAGATTAACGTCTCTTTCTAATTGAGGAAATCCATTTGCAGAACTTTAACTTGGCTTAAACGTTACTTCATCATGATTAACAATTCTGATTGGAGTCTTTGTGTATCTGGAGAAACTGGCTTCTGATGTTATCTCTTGAAAGTTCAGATGGCGCTGATAACTTCAGAATTTACAGAAGGCATTTGTTCAGAGTCAGAGCTTCTAGACTTTACTTCATGTTCAGATGCTTCTGATACTTTGTAGTTTTGTCCAGAGTCAGAGCTTCTTGAAACGAGATTCCACTTTAGATGCTTCTGATACTTGAGATTTTGCATCTGATCTTGTTTTGCATCTGATGACATCATCAGATTTATTTCTTCTTTCTTTAGAACCCTGCACACTTAGAAACTTTTCGTTAGGGTGCCATTTTTGGTTTTATCCTTTGTTATCATCAAAATCATGGAGTCTGTTGTAGAACACTTTTTGTTCTTACAATCTCCCCCTTTTTGATGATGACAAAACAAATAAAATTATCAGATGAAACATGAAAAATATTAGATCAGATAGACAAAAGCTCTCCCTGAGTTAGTACTAGGGAGTTCAGAAGTTCTTACCAGAGCTTTTCAAGCAATAAGATTTCTGAAAACTTTCTGCAATTTCTTAATTTTAATGTTAGAGTTATTTAATCAGAGCTATTATTTAATCAGAGCTATTTATATCAGAACTATTTCTATAATTGTTGCAGAATGCTTAAGGTTTTAGACATAATTTTCATCAGAGCTATTTAATAATTTCTCCCCCTTTTTGGCATAATCAAAAAGGCATAAAAAAAATGAAAAGAATAATAGAGAGAAAAACACTTCATTGAAAAGCACAAAGGCAAACAGCAGTCAAAACATTAGATTCAACAGAATATCAGAGCTAAAAAGAAAACAGAAGCAAAAACACTTGGCAAAAAAAAAATAAATCCTAAGTGCCTAAGGGTTTGGAGGTTGAGGAAGTCTCTGAAGCAACATGGCAAACATATTCTGGATGTTTTCATTCAGAGCATCTTGCTTGTCCATCCTGGCACGAAGCTCATTCTGATCTTTCTTGATCTCTTGCTGATCTTGCTTGATCTCCTTCAGAGTGTTAAGAATCAGAGGGATCGCAGAGTGTTCCAACTCGGTTACACCCCATATGTCCTCAGACTCTCCATGCTTTCTGCCTTCTGAACAAGACGCTTCTGATTGAGCTCTACCGGGTATTATCCATGATGCTTTAACCAAAGCGCAAACGATCATGCCAGACGCAGTTGTTCGTTTCAATCCCTCTTTTGCCTGGACCGCCCTTTCGGGTTTTCAGTCCACCGGGATACCCATTTTTGCCCAAGTCGCCTTTTCAGGTTTTCGACTTGCCGGGTGTACAATTTTCCTTTTTATCCCTAATTTTTGCCCGAACCTTTTTTCTGTTTTTGGTTCGCCGGGATGCCCATTTTTGCCTGGACTATTTTATTCTTTTCGTCCAGCGGGTCTCTTCATACGAAGTATTTTTTAACTGCGTCCGCATTCACAGGGGATGGAAAATCTTCGCCATCCATGGTCGTTAGCAACAAGGCTCCGCCAGAGAAAACCTTCTTGACCACGAATGGACCTTCATAATTAGGTGTCCACTTGCCCCTTCGATCGTTTTGAGGAGGAAGGATCCTTTTCAGCACCATATCACCCACGTGATACACCCGAGGTCGCACCTTTTTGTCAAAAGCACGTTTCATCCTTTGCTGGTACAACTGCCCATGACAGATGGCTGCTAGCCTCTTTTCCTCTATCAGGCTCAACTCTTCATACCGGGTCCTTACCCATTCAGCCTCTTGCAACTTCACGTCCATCAGGACTCTCAAAGAGGGAATCTGAACTTCAACAGGTAATACAGCCTCCATTCCATATACCAATGAGAAAGGAGTTGCCCCAGTAGACGTACGCACCGACGTTCGATACCCATGCAATGCAAACGGCAACATCTCATGCCAGTCTTTGTAGGTTACCACCATTTTCTGCACAATCTTCTTTATATTCTTATTGGCTGCCTCAACCGCCCCATTCATCTTCGGACGATAGGGAGAAGAATTGTGATGCTCAATCTTGAATTCCCGGCACAGTTCTGCCATCATCTTATTGTTCAAATTAGAACCATTATCAGTAATGATTCTCTCGGGAACCCCATATCTGCAAATGATGTCTCTCTTGAGAAACCTGGCAACGACCTGCTTCGTCACATTCGTATAAGAGGCTGCTTCCACCCACTTGGTGAAGTAATCAATAGCCACTAATATGAATCTGTGTCCATTCGAAGCTGTAGGCTCAATCTTTCCAATCATATCAATGCCCCACATAGCAAACGGCCATGGAGACGACATTAAGCTCAACGGATTTGGAGGCACGTGTACCTTATCAGCATAAATCTGGCATTTATGACACTTCCGCACGAAATTGAAACATTGGGCCTCCATTGTCATCCAATAGTAGCCTGCTCTCAGCAGCTTTTTTACCATCGCATTCCCACTGGCATGGGTACCGAACGATCCTTCGTGAACCTCTTTCATCAATTGGCTTGCTTCTCTATCATCGACACATCTGAGCAAGACCCAATCAAAATTCCTCTTATACAAAACTCCATCCTTATTCAGGTAGAACACCATGGCCAACCTCCGCAGAGTCTTTCGGTCTTTTTTAGATGCTCCCTCAGGATATTCTTGAGTCTCTAGATAGCGCTTGATATCATAATACCACAGCTTCTCATCATCAGGCACTGTGTCAACAGCAAACACATAAGCCAGTCTATCCAGACGACCTACTTCCACACTGGGGAATTGATTCCACCACTGCACCTTAATCAAGGCGGCCAGAGTAGCCAAAGCATCTGCCAAAGGATTCTCCTCTCTGGGCACATGATGCATCTTCACCTTGGTGAAAAACGTCAACAATCTCCTCGTATAGTCCCGGTATGGAACTAAATGAGATTGATGCGTATACCATTTTCCGTTAACCTGATTTATCACCAGAGCTGAATCTCCATATATGACAAGGTTCTTGATCCTCAAATCAATCGCCTCTTCAATCCCCAATATACAAGCTTCGTATTCAGCCACGTTGTTGGTACATTCAAATGTTAGCCGGGCAGCAAAAGGAATGTGGGATCCTTTCGGCGTAACCAAAACAGCACCAACACCGCTTCCATTCACGTTAACGGCCCCATCAAACATCAGAATCCATTCGGATTCAGGGTCAGGCCCCTCCTCCGGGATTGGTTCCTCGCAATCTTTCGATTTGAGAAACATGATGTCCTCATCAGGGAATTCAAACTTCATCGGTTGATAATCATCAATAGGTTGCTGAGCGAGGTAATCAGACAATACACTCCCCTTAATCGCCTTCTGAGAGGTATACTGAATATCATATTCTGTCAAAATCATTTGCCACCTCGCAACCCGTCCGGTCAATGCTGGCTTCTCAAAAATGTACTTGATTGGATCCATCTTGGAAATCAATAAAGTGGTATGAACCAGCATATACTGCCTTAGTCGGCGAGCAGCCCATACCAAAGCACAGCAAGTTTTCTCGAGCAGTGAATATCTTGTTTCACAGTCGGTAAACTTTTTGCTAAGGTAGTATATGGCATGCTCTTTTCGACCAGACTCGTCATGCTGCCCCAATACACACCCCATAGACCCCTCGAGGACTGTCAGGTACAGAATTAACGGTCTTCCCTCCACAGGAGGCATCAGAATCGGAGGCTCCTGCAAATATTCTTTTATTTTTTCAAATGCCGCTTGGCAATCATTATTCCACCTGACCGTTTGATCTTTTCTCAACAATTTGAAAATCGGTTCACACGTGGCTGTTAGGTGAGATATGAACCGTGAAATGTAGTTCAATCTACCTAAGAAACCACGAACCTCCTTCTCCGTTCTCGGTTCAGGCATTTCTCTTATTGCTTTTACTTTTGCAGGATCAACCTCGATTCCTTTCTCACTCACAATGAACCCCAGCAATTTACCGGACCACACTCCGAAAGTGCACTTGTTCGGATTCAACCTCAGTCTGAACTGTCTCAACCGGTCAAACAACTTGGCCAGATCTACCAAATGCCCCTCTTCCGTTTGGGACTTTGCTATCATGTCATCAACATAGCATTCGATTTCATGATGAATCATATCATGAAACAAAGTCACCATGGCCCTCTGATAAGTAGCACCGGCGTTCTTGAGACCGAATGGCATCACCTTGTAACAAAAGGTACCCCACGGTGTAATGAACGTTGTTTTCTCCATATCATCTGGCGACATTTTGATCTGATTATAGCCAGAGAAGCCATCCATGAAGGAAAACACCGAGAATTGAGCCGTATTGTCTACCAACACATCAATGTGAGGTAGTGGAAAATCATCCTTCGGACTAGCTCTGTTCAAATCTCGATAGTCCACACACATTCTCACTTTCCCATCCTTCTTCGGGACTGGCACAATGTTTGCAACCCATGGCGGATAATTAGTGACAGCAAGGAAACCAGCATCCCACTGCTTCTGCACTTCTTCTTTGATTTTCATCGCCATGTCAGGTCGAGTTCTGCGCAACTTCTGCTTCACTGGAGGACAATCTGCTCTCAACGGTAGCTTATGCACAACAATATCGGTATCCAACCCTGGCATATCTTGATAAGACCAGGCAAAGATGTCGACATACTCTTTCAACAACACTACCAATCTACTCTTGACACTTTCCTCCAAAGCAGCCCCAATTTTCACCTCTTTCTTGACCTCGTCGGTACCCAAATTCACAACCTCAATCGGCTCTTCGTGCGGCTGAATCACCTTCTCCTCTTGTTTCAACAACCTGGCTAATTCCCCTGGCAGTTCACAATCTTCTTCGTCTTCTTCTTCAGCAAGATAGATTGGATTGTCGAAGTCATACAAGGGTGTAACAGGATTGTTATCAATGAGATCCGGAGACTGATCGCATCTGCATGAATGTTGATTCATGCATTGCTTAGAACCGGTGTGAGACAAATAGAAAGAAAAAATGAAAACATTGCCATTTTTATTTTGTTTTTATTTTTAAACTGCAAAAATAAATGAAAAACAGGGAACACCGCCTTTAACTGAAAAACATCCTTTTATTAATGATGCGAATTTGCAAATTTAAACATAATGAGGTGGCCCTTACAATGAACCATTACGTGTCGGGCAACACGTATGGCTTTCATGCATATAAACTGAAAACAAGAAAAATATTACTCTTCGAGCAGAGTGACCCGGATGATCTTTTCAGCCTTCCAGTTCTGGATTTCCATCCCTGGTGTGCACGGCTTTATCCATTGGTCCATGTCACAGTCTCTATCAGCATCATCACTCATCATGCAGATGCGATCCGGATCCAGCATTCCGGCACTAGTGAAGGTTACTGACGCACGACGTTCTCTGCCTTGTCCTGAGCCTCGGCCCGGCTGGTACCCCACTCCAAAGCGATCCTTCTTCGTGGAGACATCCATCATTCTGCCCCAACCAGGAGCCTCTCCATTCTTCACCACCTCAGCGGCCTGTTTGTACGAAGATATGGACGGTTTCTCCTCTTCCTGCTTTGCAAACAGAGCATTCTCCACCTTAACGGTTTCGAACGCTTGACTTGGCGTCTCCCAGATCTCGCCGTCCATTTCAACGTACTTGAATGAGGACAGGTGGCTGACAAAGATGTCCTCTTCCCCACAAACGGTAACGACTTGGCCTTCCCAGATATACTTCAGCTTCTGGTGCAAAGTCGAAGTTACTGCCCCAGCAGCATGAATCCACGGCCTACCCAACAAGCAACTGTATGCCGGCTGAATATCCATGACGTAGAATGTCGACTTGAACACCTCCGGGCCTATCTTCACTGGCAACTCCACCTCTCCAAACACGGCCCGTTTCGACCCATCAAACGCCCGCACAATCAAATCAGTCGGGGTCAGAATCAGCCCATCATAGTTAAGCTTTGCCAGAGCCTTCTTTGGCAACACATTCAATGAGGAGCCGGTATCAACCAGCACATGCGAAAGCACGACCCCTTTACATTCCATAGCAATGTGTAGCGCCCGGTTGTGATTCCTCCCATCCACAGTTAGATCCATGTCTGTAAAACCCAGCCCATGGCTGGCATGCACATTAGACACGACCGTTTCCAACTGGTTTATTGTAATCTCTTGAGGAACATAGGCCTTCTTCAATATTTTCAGCAAAGCCTCCCTATGCCCCTCAGAGCTCAACAGCAAAGATAAAATGGATATTTTGGAGGGAGTCTGCTGCAGATGGTCAACCAACTTATACTCAGACTTCTTGATGATTCTTAAGAATTCCTCTGCATCATCATCAAGTTTTTCATCCGACCCAAACGGCGCCGGTGTCACTACTGGAGTACCCTCATTCACCACAGCTTTTCCTTTTGCCCTGGCTAAAGCCTCGACCTTTTCTTTTTTCTCTTTTTCTCCCTCTCCTCCCCTCAGGGCCTCTGGAGCAAATAATCTGCCACTGCGAGTGAAACCGCTGGTACCGGCATTATCCACCTTTGAAATAGTGGTTTCACCTGCATTCTGGTCTTCTACTTTCTCCCCATTGCAGTAGACCTCTCCACCATAATGCCAAGGCACGACATCATCTTTGTCATATGGAATCGGTCCAGGTACCGTGATGGTAACTGGAGCCGCCTCCGCCAGAGTGGACAAATCCACCGGATCAAAATATATTGTTATGGTGGAGACCTCATCTTTTCCCTCATCAGCCTTCTTCTCAATCAAAATACTCCCCTCGTCCATCAGACCCTGGACAGTCTTCCTTAACAATGAACACCCGTTCTGAACAACAAGGCACTCAGCACAATCAATACCACAGCCCGGGTTGACCCCATTCAACATCAACTGCCTCTTCACCTCAGCCAGAGGAGTCTTCAACTGATCCACAGTAGACAGCCCAACTCTATTCTCTCCAGAAATAGCATTCACCCCCCTTTGACCATGCGCAGGCATGGGATTAGCATTAACGTTGGGAGATGGTGCGAAGTTGATTGCTTTCGAATCCACCAGGTCTTGAACCGTGTGCTTAAAAGCTTTACAGTTCTCTATACTGTGTCCGGGAGCACCCGAATGGAATTCACATTTGGAATTTTCATCATAGTTAGCTGGCCTTTGATCAGGTCTCAAAGGTGCCAGCGTTCTGGTCTGTACTAACCCCAAATCCATCAACTTTTTGAACAAAAAAGAATAGGTCACTGGTGGCCTGTCAAACTGACGGTCATTCACTCGGCCCTTGACTTGGTACCCGGCCCTCTGTGGCCTCTACTGAAACGGTTGTCTTTGCTGTTGAGGTTGCTGCTGTTGCTGTTGTTGTTGCTCAGCAGGAATAGTTACTGCAGCAGTGTGCTGGAAGTAACAATCCCTACTGGGTCCCCTTTGTGCATAGACAGCACTGGTATCCCATTCTTTCTTTCTCTGACCATTGCCAAAAGGTTTCTTCGACCCTGAAGAAGAGGCGCTACCCTGTATCTTTCCGAGCTTCAGCCAGCTCTCAATCCTCTCTCCAGCCACAACAATATCAGAAAAGTTGGTCACCGGACAACCAACCATCCTCTCAGCATAAGCCCCTTGTAAGGTCCCCATGAAGAGATCAGACATCTCTCTGTCAACAAGTGGAGGTTGCACTCTGGCAGCCAACTCCCTCCATCTCTGGGCATATTCTTTAAACCCCTCGTTATTCTTCTGAGACATACCCTGCAGCTGGGTACGACTCGGGGCCATATCAGCATTGAACTGATACTGTTTAAAGAATGCGTCCCCCAGATCCTGCCAGTTCTTGATATCTGCAGATTTCAGCTTGGTATACCACTCCAGTGAGCCTCCAGACAGGCTGTCCTGGAAGAAGTACATCCACAGCTTTTGATCCATAGTGTATGCAAAAATCTTGCGGACGAAGGCCTGAAGATGAGTCTCAGGGCATGAACTCCCATTATATCTGTCAAATGCGGGCGCCTTAAACTTTTGTGGGATCACGATCCCCTCCACCAGCCCCATGTTTGACATATTAACCACCCCAGGAGTGGCATAGCTTTCAAGAGCTCTGATTTTCTCAGCCAGCAGCTGAATCTCTTTGTTCTGTGGAGGAGCACCATACTGACCAAAGGGCTCGTTATGCATTGAAAACTGATCAGCCTCTCTATCTTCTTCTCTGTCATCCTCAACACCGAAGAAAGGAGGAAAAAGACTATCTTTCAGATTCTGACCCGGCCCAGGTTGACCACCGGCACCACCGAAACCAGCAGCATTATTCACCATACCCACAGTTGTTCTCTTGCCACCATCACGAGACCCCAGCCCCTGGTTGGAAACACCATCCAGGTTAACCCCACTGTTTGCTGCAGAAGCCCGCTCGAGCTTCTCGACCTTATCAGCCAGAGCCTTCTGACCAACCGCAAAGCCTTGCATAATGTTGATCAGCTCGTTCATCTTGTCCTTCAGCTCGAGGAGATCAGTACTCGGGAGATCCATTAGCCTGGGAGTATTGCGCCTTGTGAAGTATCTGTGAGGACGAGTTGAGTGCAAAGGTACAGTTCTGCGAGCACGAGCAATGATTCCTGAAACAATCAAGCACGTTAGCAACGAATACCTGCAAAATAAAACACAAGTTATTATGATCATGCATGAATGCAGTGTTCATCCACATGAGGAACACTTTGTCTCTTGATCCTGGCTTCATTGAGACAAATAATAATCCGGCATCAATATTCTGACATTCAGCATTTGATTTCAACATACAGATCAGAGATATATGATTTTGCAAAAATACCCCCAACCATGTGTGTGCTTGTGTGAGTGCATACGGTAAAGCAAATAAAGCTTGAAGATCAATCACTGAATGAAAATCAACATCACATAGCAAAATGCACAATAAGTGCCATAGTCATACATCAAGTCAGATACAAATCTCCAGAATCAGGAAAGAAATACAAACAAATGAATTCCGTCAACAAGCCTGACGGTAATCCAACACAAATGAAAGATCTAGCCTGATGAGGGTCCCACAGATGGCCCTATCTCATCTTCCATCCTTGCAAACTCTGCGGCGAACCTGAGCTCGGTATTCTCCTGCTGTAATCTCCCCACCTCCTTCTGATGGATCTTCATCTGCCTGAAGTAATGATCTCTCTCAGCAATGTAATGATCTCTCTCGGCAATGATCTTCATGCTCTCGGTCTCCTTAACCTTCAGCTTTGACTCCCACTCAGCAATGAGAACTCGGACTCTGTCATCCCTCTGATCCCTCACCAAGATTTGCCTCCTCTTCTCATCTTCAATGACCTTTGAAGCTCTAGCCAATCTCTCTTTAGTGATGTCGTGCTCTCTGGTAGATGACGCTAAGGCTTGGCTGACCTTCCCATAGTAGGCAGTATCCATCTCATAGCGCTTTGCTTCTAAGGCATGTCGCTTGTCTTGATCTTCCATCTTCACTCTGATCTCCTGGTTAGCCATCTGAATCGGAGCAACACTCATCTCCAATTCCGCTTTCTCTGTAAGCAGCTGATCCCTGGCTCTCTTCATCTCGAGGAATTCTTCCATACTGACAGAAGAACTCAGACCCTCAATCATAGGACACCGAGGATCACCTCCTGGAAATGGTAGAAGTGTGAGCTCTATCCTCTTCCGCAACCAATCATCAAATAAAGGAAAATACCGACAGTTAACTTTGCCAAACGGAACCTTTCCTTTCCTTTGAATGTTACGCCATGACCCAGACACCTGCATCAACTTGGCCTGATTGCCCTCAATCGGGAAGTAAAAGGACTCCTGAGTCTCACACTCAAGGGGAGGAACCTCCATAGCAAATCCCATCTGTCTCCTAAGAAGCGTTGGGTTGTAATTAATGCAACCCTGAACTCCTATGAGAGGCACATTGGGAAAATCCCCGCAGCTATATATAAAATTCCGTCCAGCCAAACCATTATGAGTCCATGCTATGTCATCATCCCGCAACCCCATCAACCTGAAGGACCACTTGACCGTAGGATCGAGATGAGCAAAAGCACCTCTGGAAGGCAAATATCCCATAAACCACCGGAATAGCAACTGAGCACAGCACCGGATCAAACCACCACGCCGCTTCTCGTTTCTGTTATGAACCGAGTAATAGACATCTCCGATCAGAGTAGGAATAGGGTTTCTCTGCATGAACAATCTGATAGCATTATGGTCCACAAAGCTCTTCTGATTAGGAAACAAAATAATCCCATAAATGCTCACAGCAACCAAAGCACAAACCGTCTTCCAATTACCCACTGCAGCATGTTCCTTGGCTTTCGCCTCCAAGAAACTCAAATGAAAACCCGGTAATTTCCCCTTTTCCTTCAAACCCTCCTTAGTCATTTCCGGACTCAAATAAAGAGCACGGGAAATCCCAAGGACGTCGGGCTCTCTCCTAATAGCACAGAAAGGAATCTGATCGCGGATCTGAACACCCAGGATGCTAGCATAATCCTCCATCAGAGGTCCCAACAAATAGTCCGGAAATACAAAGCATCTCAGCCCCGGGTCATAAAACTGGAGAAGAGTATGAATGGCGCTCCTGTCGCTGTCTGTGAGTCTGAAAACCATCTTCAGTATACTACCGTATGACTCTCTGAACATCCCCACATGGTCAGGTGTAATCAATACAATCATATCTCTCAACTCATCAATCTCTGGGTTGAAGAAACTGTAGGCAACATCATGCTTCAAACCGGTTCTCATCTCTAAGCAGAAATCTCTCAACCAGGATCTCGATCCAAAATGTCCCTGCATATGGGTAAACATGTGTTAGATGTAGGTAAATGCAAAATGTAATGATGCTGATGAATGAATGCAATGCATTGCCATCCTCCAAGCCATCTGATCATCTGTTGCTCTGAACCACATCCCGGACCACTGAACTGATCACAACCATCTGAAGGAGAATGTAACCACCAATCCGCCTCAAGGGTTCCGAAATAAACGGAAGACAGATACATCATCATCATCATCTGACAATCTCTGAACAGATACCCATAATCATCTGAATCGGCCCGGGGAATCCTGAAATAAACGGATCCCCACTGATAAATAACTCGGACAGCACGCCGGCGTCTCGGCAATAAATGGCCATAAATCCGACTTATAAATAGGACTCTGATCAACAGAACCAAAAGTCACCATCTGAGTCACCATCTGAACATGCATCTGAAAGAATCACCCTCCCCTCACAGGTAAATTCTAATCAGGTCACCCTAAGGCGGATAATAGTCTCGACAATCGGGCAGAGATACTCAATGGGTTTGCCCTTTCGAGTGTGCCATTGTAGCTCCCTTAAGATCGTCTAAACCAAAGATCCGGGAAATGATCGGTCATCAGAGTCAACAGCTCAGATGAAGTAACTCAACCAAAGTGGGGTACCCCACAGAGGAAAGCACTATCAAATGAATCTCGTCCGGCTTGTGGCATGTCACGTTGCAACAATATGCTGATAAAGCAAATGAGGAACGTGAGACCACACTAATCCTAGGTGTATACTCGGGCCTGGGTTTTAGCCCCACTCAGAACACCCACCCCAAACAGAGGAACCACCTGCACAGAGGACGACAACATGATAGTATGATGCATGCAAATATTTATGCAAATATATACACTGTTAGAATAATAAATGCAATAAATAAAGCAAAACACGCAACCTAAACTATCCTAGAACGCTAGGAAGGACTCGCTTAGGGAAGATGGACCAGCATAGGTCAACACCTTGTTACTCCCCAGCAGAGTCGCCAGCTGTCGCATCCGCGAAAAACAACCGGCGGGCTGAAACAAAAACAACACAGAGCCGCCACTGCGCGTTATTTATCCCAAGATAGGGAAAGGAAACGCTCAGAGAAACCTGGAAAAAGCATGGTCTCACAACCAAAGAGAAAGGGTAAGGGAGTCGGTTACGCAAGGGGAAGGTATTAGCACCCCTCACGTCCGTCGTACTCGACGGGATCCACGCTCTAAGAAAAGAAAAGGTTGCTAAAACATCACACACACACACACCGAAGACAACACATGTGGGGTTAAGAGGAAGAGAGCTCGATAGGACATCGCATCCTATGCCTACGTATCTCGTCTGGAACGAGAATCAGAGCTGCCGTAGTTCGGCTCACGCACACCAAACAAGACACACACACCCACAGGCAAACCTGGAACCCGAATGCCAATCGCTGGACTTACATCAGCTTCCGAACCAAACAAACACAATCAGGATACGTACAGCCAATCGCTGGGCTTACGTCCATATCCTGACGCACAAGCAGATTAACAAGCAAACGCACACAAAAAGAAAAAAAGTGCCCGGAGAGACCTCGCACGGTCTCCTGCCTACATACCTCGTCTGGAACGAGGATCAGGGCGATGTAGTTCCCCTGAAAGGGAAAGAAATTCTAGCCAGAAACCAAGGGGAGACACACTACCAGGGAGCTGTACTCGAGCCTAGTGTTATCATGCATCATTGCCCTATGTTATGGTTTCTACCTACTTGCACAACAGCAAGCTAATCCTATCCAGGAAGAAAGCAAGCATGCAAGCATCAATCACAATAAAACAAACATTTCACATAGCACACACTATATCCAGTCAAGTGAGACTCAAACAAGGGGTTCGACTGCCGAAGCAAGTCATCTGTACAAGGGTAGAGTTAGCTCTTAACCTTGCCATTGAGGGGCTAAGGTGAAGCTGATGAAAGGTGAGTGAAGCTTAGACTTCACAGCTCTTATCCCTGATCAGGGAGAGCTTCAGACAAAGGAGCGTGGGTCCAGAAAGGAGGGACCCTTCTACGCTCAAGACTCTGACTCGATTGTGCAACAGCACAAGATCTTGGGTTAATGTCCCAATGCATCAACACAGTGGTGTGAGCAGAGGGACGACTCAACAGAATAGCGGGGGATAGATTGCATATCCCTTGGGTTCCGCCAATTGCCTCATAGAGGTCTTTACCTGCTTGGCACAAAAGTAAACAATCACAAACATCGCCTCTTAAGGAGGACTTCAGACAGTTGCCTGGATAAATAACAAGCCAGGTCTTCCAGACTACATGAAGACAAGAGAGTCTACCTCAACTGGTTTATACAACCAAGCAGCAGCAAGCAAGTTCTTAAAGAACTGTAAGCGACTAAATGTACCTGAAATCAATCAAGTATCATCAGTACTCAGACAAACCAACAATAAACAACAAAAGTCAATCTATACAGACAACACAAGTTAATGCACATAAGTGCAAGCCATGAGCTCAAGCTCAAGCATCAAACCTACAACACAAAGCCAATGTTAGTTTACAACATCAAACAAAACTCAATTTAATCAACTTGCACTTTTTCCCTTAAGCCTTTTGCATTTCAACCTGAAAATCCAAACCAAATGTGAGAAACTAGACCACTAGGCCAAGCCTAGGGTCCAAAGGGGATGGAAAAAATCAAAACAGCAAGTGAAATTTACCCAAAATCACATTCAAACAAATCAAAAGCAAATTCAATTAGTCCCATGCTCATATCAATCACCATTATCATTTTAAGCACAAAATAGCACCAAACATGCAATTTGCAACTCCAAATGACCAAACAGAACTATCTCAATCAAAAGCATACCAAAACAATTCAATTAATTCCACAAAAATTCACACCTAAACAGGACACATTCAATGTATAGCATGTCAATTTTCAGCTCAATTGGACAAAAGGAAATAGGTCAATGAAAATCAAGAAGTCCAGACACATTTATACAAGCCAATTCAAGGCATCAACACAAACATCAAATTCCATAAATCATAAAACAGTGACAACAATTAAGAAATGAATGGGATCAAAACCACAATGTCCTATAATGTGTCTACAATCAACATGTCAAATTTCATCTTCATCCAATACAATATGAGAATTTCACAAATGAATTACCAACATGTGTCACACAATGTCACAAAATGACCACACAGGGAAGAAAATTATCAATCAATTAGAAAACTCCATCAACAATTCCAGAAAAATTCTCATGTAATCTTGACATATCAATGATCATCCACACAAAATTTCAGCTCAAATCAACATCTCTAGGCATTTTAAATAAAATCAAGAAGTTGACCTAGCATGGTGTGACACAAATTGTCACACCTTAATCAAAAAATCATATCTCATCAATCATGTATCCAAAAATCACAAACTCTACATGAAAATCACCATTATCATGTCCAGAACAAGCATAAAAATTTTCATCCATTTATTTGCAAGCATCATTATTTCATGAAGGATTTGGCAAGACATGTACAAAATGCATATATTGAAACAAACCCTAGGCCAATTAATTTTCTACACATGCAAAAAATCCACAAAAATCATGATAAAATTCTACACATCATCAGGAGAATGGTGAAAAAAACCTCACCAAAATTGGACAAGTTTTGAGCTCTCTATGATTTTTTGAAGTTATGTAACAAAATGTAAAATGAAATGAAAAAGAAATTGAAATAATATATAATTAACATGTGACAATGGCAATCTCGTAAATTTTAAACCACCGGCCAAAACGACGTCGTCTGGAACAGAAGCAATGACGCTTCCTGATTGGTTGAAGGGCGCGGCAAACAGATTTTCAAACGAGGCCAGGGAAATTAAAGATCAAACGCACTGTTTGATTGTGTTCTTCATAAGAACACATTCAGAATTTCCAGATTTTCAAGAACATTGAATCTTCACCAAAATCAACAAGTTTATAACCAAACGAACCGTCTCTCATCCTAGATCAAAGTTATGTAACTCATTCAACCTAATTCTAACCACACATCACGGATCGAACGATTAAAGTTTCACATCCAAACATTCAAAGCATGATATCTCTCTCAATAATCAACCAAATCAAAAACTAAACACAGCATGATGTTCTACATTCAAAGATCTTCAAAACGCATATGATAATTTAGGCAAAGAAGAGTTTTGAATTTTTGCACCTTGGAGATGGCAGATCTTGTTCTTGATGCTTTTGCACGTAATTTTCCAAAACAGATGGATATCAAGGCATAGGAAGTTGAATAGGACTCGTGCCTTAGCTCAAAGATGCTTCAATTGGAAGAACTAACAAAACTCCATTGATGTGCACAACATGAACAGTCACGATTTTTGATGGTTCTTGCATGGATTCACCAAAACAGTTGGAGATTGAGGCTTGTGGAAGATGAATCAAAAAGAATTACTCAATTTGGTGAAGATTTGATGAAGTTTTGATCAAAAATGCTTGATGAAGCTTGAAGAGTTTTGTGAGAAAATGGAGGGAAAAGTGGTTACAGATCTTGGAGAATGTGAAGTGTTAACCAATTCTGTTATGATTAAGGTTAAATACTCACTCCTTAATCCTCCTCTTAATCACAATTACCAAAAATGAGTTGGATTAGCATAATGTGATTTTTAAGTGCAAGGGCAAAATGGTCCATTCCTAATTAGGCTATATGACAGCAAGATGACAGCTTAAACAACTTCTAAATGATATTTGGAGTGTGTTGGAATGGTTCTCATGTCCAAATTCCTTGTATTGCTCAAATTCACATGTTCACACCAAAAATACACTTAAGTCCACTTGAATTTTGACTTTTTGCATTGACCAATTTTGATGAATTTGGACCATACACCATGAAAGTACATGTGAAATGGGGTTTGCTCATAAAAAGATCATCCATTTTGGACATCCCATGTGAAAGTTATGGCACTTTGATTTTGGGTATTTTTGGAAAATGAATGGATCATATCTTGCCAACCACACATGGGAATTTCAAATTCTTGGACTTTTTGGAAAGGTGAGAACAAGATCTACAACTTTCATGTTGAACAAATTTTCATTTGAAGCTTTTTTGGACATGTAATTTTGTGGTGAAAAACTTTCCATTTTTGGAAACTTCCATTACAAGTCACTTTCCATTTTTGGAAATTTTTGTCCTGACATTATTTTCTTCATTCTTGAGCTTTGACATGTCAAATGAAACTTGTTTCAACATGAATGAAGTGTATCCAACTCTCTCCCACCTCCAAATCCATAAAATCAAGCACAGTTGACCACAGTTGACTTTTTCAACTGATAGATGAATTTGGCAATGCACTGATCAAGTTAAGCCCCAATCCTCTGGTGAAATGGCTCAAGGATGAAACCCTAGCCTCCATAAGCTCAATAAAATCATGAAATGATCCCCATATCCATTGTAGACCCCATCTCCTTGCCATGCCCTGATTGGCCCAATGCAACTGATTAGGGTTGACCAGTGGTCAAAACCCTAATCTCAAGGTATATGATCAATCTCTTGAATCTTCTGATGATATCAAGACCATGATGATAATGATGTATCACTTCAACCAAGATGTAGACCAATCCCTTGAGAAACCAAAACCCTAATTTGGACCTCCACATCCTCAGATGATTAATGACCAGTCCAATGAAACCCTAGCTTGCACCATGACCTCTCCATCTTCTGACCAAGACTTAGGAGGACAACTTGCACAATGTAACCACATGATATGCAATTATGCAATGCCTAATGACCTATGAAATGCAATGCAATAAGTTAAGCTAGTCCCAAGAGAGGAGGGCAAATTTTGAGGTGTTACAACATGGCCATAAAGTCACCACCTTGGAATGGATTTCTTGCTTGCCAAGTTATGCTGCAAATTAGCCCACGTTTTTGCTACCTCTTTTGGCCATGCATTGGATATCCATTCACTTGAGTTTGGCCCAAAATAACAACATTTCACATGCCCTAATACACCTCACTTTGGCATTATTTTTGCTTATGGATAAATCAATTATTTAAAAGCCCATGAAGCATGTGATCCACCCTATTTAAAAGCTGCAAACCCTAAACCTAAAGAGGCATTGGTGAATTTTCGTGGCAAGCAAGGCAAGGTAACCATCTTACTCCATCTTCCATGGCCATTATTTTCCTCATTCTTATTCTCCTTGCCATGCCAATTAGATGCTCATGTTGTTTCATGTTTGTTTATAATGCCAATCTTATGCTTGTGTTCATGATGTTATGGATTGTGTTGTGATTTTCCATTATGCCGTGCCCATATTGACATCTTGTGGTCAACTTTTCTCCATGATCAAGACACCATTTTACTCAAACAAGGATACCATGTTAATCTACGCATTTTGTACTTGAATTTTGGTTTTTATTTCGTGGCATTTGGTGCACTATAGCGCTTGCAATCTTGAGTGGAAGTTTTGAAAAACTCACTGCATGAGCTGTATTTTCGTGGCTGCATGGCTAGGGTTTTGTCTTCATGAAGAAGACGATGATGTGGCGCTTGAATAACCGTTAGATCCCTTGCTCATCTTTTAATCTGGACCGCCCATGCGGTTTTGTCTTCTAGTCACTTAAAACAACATGACCAATTGATACATATGTCACATGATTTTTTAAAACAAATTGTTATTTCATTTTGTCACATGCTGACTTATTTGGTTGTGGATCATGGGCCCTTCATTTTGCTTCCAACACCCCACACTTCATGGCCCATTAGCACTAGTCCTTCCATTTTCATTATTCTTTTTTTTATTCCAATTTAATTTCTGTTTTGATTTTAATTAATTTAAAATATTTTCTTTATTCATAAAAATTCCCAAAAATATTTTCCATATTTCTTAATGTCTTATTTTATTTAATTTAATTTTTATTTTCGTATTTATTTGATATTAATATTTTATTTTAATTATTTATTCTAAATGGTCCATTTTAACACACATTTTTTTCTTGATTTTATTTTTATGTCTTAGAATTATTTTTAGCTTTTGATTTTTGGGATGAAGGTTGACCACTGTCCCATGGTCAACCTGACCTTTTCTTGGAATTTTATTTCCCATTTTCAATTTATTTTGGATTTATTTTTTGACCTAGTTTGGTTGGTTGACTTTTAATTTGACCTCTGTTTTATTTTGATTAATTTATGTACCAATTTTCATTATTTTTAAAATCTTTTTGGGGGATGATGATGTCCTGACCCCACCTCATTTAGTTTAATTTTTCATGATTTTCTTGATTAATTTGCTATTTATTTCATATTTTTTAAGTTGACTTGAATTTTCACTTGACTTCTTTATGATCGATGTTTGACTTAGGGATTGCTTAGGGCAATTAAAGAGATCTTTTGATCCTCCCTTGTTCATCCCATACGCCATGTATTAGAGGCCTTTCATCTTGATTTCATTTGATCCTTACCTCATTCCTGATTAAATTATTCAGTGAACCTTTTTTTGCATTTCTTTCATCTGCCTGATTCATCTGTCATGTGTTATATTTGTTTCTTTCATCCATGCTTACTATTGCTTGATTGTTAACATGTTCATACTTCTCATGCTTTGTTTAATGCTTTGTTATACCATTCTTTGATTCTTGGATTTGATTATATACCTGTTTGCTTATCTAATTTGATTGATAATTGTTGCCTACTTGTATGATGTATGAGGCATATATCCTTATTGTTTGATTGCCATGAACCATCCCCATTCATAACAAATGTACCCCTCTCCCATGAAGTGTATAATATTTATTATTTCATTCTTTATTCATCTGTTAATACAAGAATTAAAATGAACATCCAATAACCATTTCAAAACAAGATCAAAAGCTCGATCCAACGTCGAGTAATCATTTTCAAAACTTAACAGAACCGACACGTATTCATCCATCCTTTTGTAAGTCGATTGCTTCATGCATCACCATTTCTCTTGTAAGTCGATTGCTTCATGCATCACCATCTACCTGTAAGTCGATTGCCTCAGGCATCGCCATCTACCCTTATCTGTGGCTCCTCTCCTTGCTCCATCCGTCGACTCTTGTTCCGTTTAGGTAGCACCCATTAGGTAGAACCCTTTGTATGATAACATAGGTAGAATTCCCTTATTTCTTTGAATGCTAACATTAGGTAGATGTTCCCCTCTGTAAATCCTAACACATATAGGTCCACATTGCATGACAACTCTAGGGCAGAGCTTCCCCATTTTTAGACCTTCCGTGCGTCTCCGATCTTGTGGCATGTCAATCCGTTCTATTGCAAAGAGGTAACTGCCTAAGACTCGATTCAGCGAGCTGCGACACCTACTGCTAGGACGTTGAACACATTGTCCACTTTCCTTTGACACAGCTGGTGTCCTCTTTTGTAAGACCATGTTCAGATGGTAATCCTTAACCCCTAGTTAGGCGAACTACGACAACTCTGATTCTCATGTTCAGATGAGATACGTAGGCACAAGACACGATATCTTGCCGAGTTTTTGACTAACGACTAACAACTAATCCTTGTTTGCTTTCGCCCTTGTTGCGATTCTTTTCTCTCGCCCTCGTTGCGATCGAGACCTTCCCTTTCTCTTGCCCTAGTTGCAATCGAGACCCTTTATTCCCGTAGTTAGCTGAACTACATTTTGCTCTGATTCTCATTCCAGATGAGATACGTAGGCATAAGGCACAATGTCTTACCGAGCACACTTATCTTTAACCCATAGGTAGCCAAGCTACGAAGACTCTGATTCTCATGCTCAGGTGAGATACGTAGGCAGTGGATGGACATCCTTGCGAGTCATTTTCTTTTAACCTTCCTTTTAGTAAATATTACCTTTAGATAGACCTACACCCTTTAGACAAGAACAACAAGAGTGGATCACATAGAGTACTACGGATGCGTAGGGGTGCTAATACCTTCCCTTCGCATAATCGACTCCCGAACCCAAGATTTGGTTGCGAGACCTTGTCTTTTCCTTCTCTTCAGGTTTTCTTCGATCGTTTCCTTTCCCTCCTTTGGGATAAATAACGAACGGTGGCGACTCTTCTGTTTTCTTTTTTCGCCGGTTGTTTTTTTCGCATCCAGTTGCGACAGTATGTCAATAGAAACCCAGAATTCCCTTGGACTTTTTAGAATCAAACAACATATAAATGCATGATTATCAATCTTGAAGAGCAAAGGCATCAAATAAAGATGGCCTCATCCAAGCTTATCACTTCAATGATCTTCTTTAGAATAGCTTATGTAGCAGATGAATTTCACAAGTCACAGGTTCAACATAACAGCTTAACAAGGATCAATGTTGCAGATGAATCTGGAGAGATCTTGAATAATGTATTAGATGAATTCAAAGTTGCAAATACTTGGTTCTTCAACAAATTGGCATTGGCCAAGTCCATTAGCAAAGAAATGTTGCCTAAATTCTAAGTCCAATTGGGGAGATCAAAACAACAGTCCACTCAAAAGTCTTTTAGGGTTCTTATTATTATGTGCATTAAGGGTCAAAGACCAATCAAACAAACAAAAGCAACAAAGTATATCACACAATATGGTCCAAGTGGACAAAGTGAAAATTGCATAAACATAAACAATTAGAATGATATGTACAATGACAAATGGTAATAAAAATAAATTGCATTAAAAGTAAAAGCTTGGAGGTAAAGGTTAATGGTTAGTAAGTTAATAGTTAGTTTTGTTTTGCTTTTGATTTCAAGACATTCTTTGGAGAACACTCAACCCACTTACCACAAGCATGGATCCTTGAACCAAAACATCTTCCAAAGGAAGGAAAGAAGGCCAAGTTTCCACACAATACCATGGAAGAGGGGAGACTTACAATCTCACTAACTAGAATGTTTATACCTTTTGTGTCACAAGTTTAGCGCTATGTTAAGCAATCGTAATTGGACTTATGTAGAAGTCACAACTATTTGAGGCCGGGCAATAAACTTTTGGTGTTAATGCATGTTGGAGACATAGTATTAAGAGCTATGCTCATTAAACATACCACACACAAAAAATATGTAAAGGTGTGACCTAATCTCATTCATACTCATGTTAATCTTTCAATCAACTAGCATTAGGACTTAGAGACGTCATTGGCCAATTGAAATAAATGGATGAAGAAGGGGAATTAGATGAAGAGGGAAAGGGATGAATGAGATCACAAATTGGTCAAAGGAGGACTTTTACCAAATTAATATTATTCATTCATTTTGGGAGATGGAATGTACATTCCATCAATCCCCTAAATCCAATAATATTAACTTGACAAAGTCAAATCAACCTTGACAAGGGCCCAACAACAAATGAGAAACTCAAATAAGTCAACCCAAATGACCAACACAATTAAAATGGAATTTATTCAATTAAAAATATTAAAATAATGCATTAAATTCAAATATGTTTTGTCCAAATCCTAAAATCACATCAAAACACCAAATAAATGACCATATGATTTATCATAGGTCAAACAAGGTCAAAGGACCTTGGATAAAAAATTTCATAATTTTTAGACACTTAAAAATATTTTTAAACAATTAAAAACAAGTAAAAAATCAATTAATTCATGAAAAATATCAATAATGATCCAAAAAATAATTTTAATTCAGAATATGAAAGAGAAAAATATTTGAATTTTTTTAGTGAAAGTCCCATATTTTTTTTGATCAATATTGAATTTAATATGAATTATTGAAAATAATGGAATTAAATGGAAAATCAGAAATTACAAAAATACGTGGACCATCAGATCTCCCTCATTAATTGAGGTGGCAGATCTGATGATCCATAATGCGCGTTCCACCAACATGTGAGTCAACTGCGTGACAAATGTGTTAATCAAAAGGAACGACTGAGATTATAACGTGGGAAACGGATCACACGGTCTAGACCTGAAACACCCCATCACTGGAGCCAGAGCTTCGGTTGTCTTCTCCGGCGAGCCTCACCGGACTGGTCATCATCAACCATCACCAAAATTTTAAACAGGGACATTATTTTAAAGATAAAACATCACTGAGCACGGATATCACCTCCATTTCTTCCAATTCCAACTATATTGAGAGATATGTGGAATTGAAAAATGAGGTTCATGATCCGAGTTGCTTCGATTCATCATCAAAACAACTTAAACACCTTGCCTACATTAGTAGGACTTTAGCCAACACAATAATCAAGAGAATTGAGCAAGAAACAAAGAGAATTGAAGAAATCAAATTTTCTGCAAAATACCTTCAATGGAGGTCTGAGCTTGCTAGATCTTGATCTGAATCTTGCTTTGCTTCACTCCAATAGCTTGCAGAAGAGGAATGTAATGGCTTAGAATCAAAGGACTCCTGGAGAATTGAATTCCAAAATAGTGGAGATTCAAGCTCAAATTCAACAGAATTTTTCAAGTTTATCCTCTCAATGTGAAGGGTTTTCTGTGGGGAATCAAAGCTTGCGCAGTGTGTGTCCTGATTATGAGCAATTGAGCTTCAATTTATAGAGATTTCAAGTGTTAATTGCACACCCCATTCAAGTTTCCAAAATTGGCAAAGTGAGGTAAGCAACTGCATGGGCGCGCATATGCCCATCAAATGATTGCTATAAGTCCAAATTTGAAGTTCAGATATGTTGAAGCAAGCTTAGAATGCAAGGCAATTGATCATTGATACTTGAAGTTTGATCCATGACACATGATACCAGCCTGTTTAAGCCATGCGCATCCTATGCATTTCTCATCCAAAATGCATGAATTTTAGCTCTTTGGAAAGGTGAGATCAAGGGGAACAAGTTTTATGTTGAAAGCTTTTTCATTTGGAGTTTGTAACTTGGAGAAATTTGAGGTGGAAGTTTGGAAAAATTTGACATATTGAAAATTTTCTAAGTGTCAAGCCATATGTCTCAATATTCCACATTGCTTAACTTTTTATAAGAGCTTCAAATGAGAAAAGTGTATTCATAAAAGTTGTAGCTCTCTCAAGGACCTTCAAAATGGTCACCAATTTCATGTCATTATGATTTTAAATGATAGCGTTATGCATTTTTTAAGTTTGGCAAAATCACTTGATCAATGGTATAGGTCAAAAGTGACATATAATGTAGCCTCATATCACATGTGCAAAGAAGTTGAATTAGTTCCCACTACAAACATAAAAGTTTAAGCAGACACATTTAAATTGATTGTGAAACTTGGAAATCTTTCATCTAATAAAAATTGAGCAAGTTATGGCCTTGGGAAGTTGACTTTCAAATTAGGGTTTAGACAAAATGACCTATAATGTTTCAACATAGAAAATGATTTTACAAGAAAAACTAGCTCTAGGTCTCAACATTAAAGTTGTTTATAATGTCATTTAGAGTAAGTTTGATCTTGGAATAATTTTCATATGGTGAAAATTGTAGGAGATAGGGTCTAGGGAGACCCAGTTTTGATCAGATGAATTCATCTGGCCAACCACCATCAACCAACTTGCTAATTTCCAATTCTATTGACTTTATTGGCTCATGGTAGATCACATATGCATAAGATGATGAAATATGAAGTGTCCCTTGAGAAATTTGATCAATTGGTGAGATAGCTTGTTGGAGAAGTTACTTAAGATACCCAGTCAAACTAGGGTTTCCAAGGCAAATCACTCTCAAACTCTTGAAGCAAACTCTATCAATATAACATGTAGAGAACATTGGGACTCATATATGATGTTCATAACCATTAATGAATCAATTCTTGGTTGTGCTCTTTGTTCATGAGGGTCTCAAACCCTAGATGTGATCAATGAATCAAGGAAATCATGTCCCTTCATACAAAAAGAGTTTAAATAGATACAAAGACATATTTTTGGTATTTTGGTTAATGGAATGATAAAATACAAGTATGATATAATCACAAAGTGCTTAGTGATCTCTCCCAAAACAAACCCAATGAACAAGGGGAAAGGAGGATACCAAGGTATGATCCCATTGCTAATGCTTATGATGAAATTTCATGAGGGATCTTAGGGTCAAAATTGGGGTCTTACAGCTGCCCTTATTTAAGGACATTCTATCTGAGGAGGTGAAGGTTAAAATCTTCGGCTCGACTCAGTAGAATGGGCTTAAATAACAACATATAGAAACAAATTTTGGTCCCTAAGAGACCTCATGATGCATATGATATGAATGCAAAAGTTGATACTTTGTGGGGAAATATTGCCACAAAGGAAAAAGAAATCAGAGGGATCGAAAACCCGCAGGAGCACAATGCATTCCATAAGGAAAACTCACTGGGAGACAAAGACTCTAGGGATAAAAGGAGTTATGCGTAGGCCAGGCTACGACTTAAAACTACTGGGGGACTTGAGGGGATCCATAAAAAATGGAAAGACTCAGCCGGGGAAACAAACATCTGCAGGGGACGCGAATAAGCCAGGATAAAACTGAAATATTCGACTCGTGCAGGGAAAAACGATTTCACTAAGGAAATGGGCACTCGACTCGACTAGGGAAGCATTACACTTCAACACAGGAGGAACAGAAATCTATTATCTACTACCTGTTATTGGGTAAGGAGATAATAAAGATCTGACAGAGAGAACATCCGTCATCGGTTAGGATGAACATATCAAGGATGACTCGCTGAGGACCGCCAGGAGGAAATATTCATTACCGGTTACTGGGTAAGAACAACCTTGCTGGGGAAACTGCAGAAAATAGGATTTACAACTACCAGTTACTGGGAAGAAGACCAAAGGGTGAGAGTATCCGTCACTGGTTAAAGTGAACATATCAAGGATAAACTTGACAGGGAAGAAAATCCGTCACCGGCTAAGATAAACATAACAAGGATAGACTTGCATGGGGATGCCAAGGTGGATACTCGTCATCGGTTAGGATGAACATATCAAGGATATACCAACTGGACAACAAAGGGGAATTACATTTATCAAAAGCTGGATAGAAAACCATCAGAGAGGGAATCCGTCACCGGTTAGGATGAACATATCAAGGATAAACTCCGCGAGGGGACAAAGTAAGATTTACAACTACCGGTTACTGGGTAGAAGACCAAATCAAAGAGAAAATCTGTCACCGGTTAAAGTGAACATATCAAGGATAGACTCTGAAAAGGGGAACAATAGGATTTACAACTACCTGTTACTGGGTAGAAGACCACTCAAGGAGAAAATTCGTCACCGGTTAGAGCGAACATATCAAGGATAGACTCTGTTGAGGAGATAAAATAGGAATTACATCTATCAATTACTGGATAGAATACCAAAGATGAGAATATCCGTCACTGGTTAAAGTGAACGTATCAAGGATAGACTCACGCGGGGGAGTGAAAGATATCCGTCACCAGTTAGGATGAACATATCAAGGATATACTTCCAAGGGACTCCACTAGGGAGGAAAAAGAGTACTTTTGCCGGGTATTGGGCAAGAAGTAACAACCACAAACTAAGAAGAATATTACCAGTTACTGGATAATAGACCCTTAGGGGACCAAAATATCTATCTAGGTAAGAGCTAGAAAGAACAGTCAATCAAGACTCAACCTAATGAGGACATAACTCAAGGGGAGTAATTCCATCCGGAAAATTCACAGGGGAGGAAACTGAAATAACAATCATCCACGAGGAAACAAACTCAGTGGGGAAACAGAGAAAGGTTAAATTCTTTCTGCCTAAGGGGATGACACTCTACAATTGAAAGAGGACAAACACCAGATTTGGTATGGGGATAAAGTACCGCCATAACAGGGAATGAGAATCTCAAATCAATGAAGATGCAGGATATGCAAATCATGAATTTATATGAATGTATATGCATATTCATATATGGTGATTATGCTGACAAAACGATCACGAAGGATACAGAGGTGTCGCAAAGAAATTGAACCACCGGTACAATTCTCGGTCAATCCACACACAAAAAAAGAAAAGAAAATCATGGAGACAAACTGCTGGAAAACATAGAGATCCACATCCCAAAAGCTCAAACCCTAGCTAGGGAAGGAGGAGATCTGCTGAGGAGAAAACACATCCAACTGTAGGGAATTTTAGGTCAACACCATAAAAATGGGAGACAACCCTACTGGGGAAGAATCAAAAAGCTGCTCAGAAACCAGGAGGAAACTCTGACTGGGAGAAAAGATGCGACAATTGGTGGAGATACCAAAGCGATCTACTAGGGAGAAATCAAACATCTTTTGATGACGATCTACCTGCTGAAGAAAAAACGAACTCCGTTGGGAAGGCCGAAACTGTGTTGAGGACCAGGACACGTCACTGGGGACTTGAATCAATAAACTCAGCTGGGAAACAAAAAAGAAATTCCACTGGTGTATCAAACACTCCACCAGGGAACTGAATCCTGCTAGTTGAGGTCAACAACACTTTACTGAGGAAATGAATCAACACTGATGTCTAGAGAGACCCGAAAAGTTACTGCTTGGGAAACCTCGGATGCTTCACACTTAAGGACTTGTTATTCACTGAAATGATGTTGATATTACGGTTACTTGCTTTGGAAAAGTTTTTTCTTTTATATATTTAAAAAAATTTGATTTTGATTAAAATTTTATTTCAAAATGATCATAA
Organism: Lathyrus oleraceus; assembly: GCF_024323335.1. Classification (NCBI taxonomy): domain Eukaryota; kingdom Viridiplantae; phylum Streptophyta; class Magnoliopsida; order Fabales; family Fabaceae; genus Lathyrus; species Lathyrus oleraceus. The sequence continues at coordinate 207,685,570 of NC_066582.1, forward strand.
TAAAAGTTTAAAACTATTGGCTGAAGTAAATAAGAGTGGAAACAATGGGATAAAAGCTCAACTTTATTTAATAGGATGGTAGTATGTAAATGACAAGACTCCATGGATTTTACAAAGTTGAAAATGGTAATTTACATGGAAAAGGGTTACATTGAATACAAATGATCCTTAATCCTTTCTACCAAATCTTGGCATCCACTGTGTTCTTGACCGTTGCCGAAGATGAACCAACGCCAACCCTTGTGCTCAAACAAGTCTTCAAAATCACTGAAGATCAGCAGAATGCAGTTACTTTCCATAATCCCTAATAATTGTTTAAAAATACTTTTAAGTCTTTAAAAAATCTGAAATTTTTTCTCCAAGGTCCTTTGACCTTGTTTGACCTATGATAAATCTCATGGCTATTTATTTGGTGTTTTGATGAGTTTTTAGGAATTTGACAGAACATATTTAATTTAAATTCATTATTTTAGTATTTTTAATTGGAATAAATGCCAAATAATTTGTTGACCAATTGTGGTGAATTGTTGGTGTTTGACTCTTGCTGTTGGGCCTTCATCAAGGTTGATTTGACTTTGTCAAATTAATATCATTGGATTTAGGGGATTGATGGAATGTACATTCCATCTCCCAAAATGAATGAATGATATTAATTTAGTAAAAGTCCTCCTTTGATCAATTTGTCATTTCATCCATTCCCCTCCCTCTTCATCTCATTCCCCTTCTTTATGCATTCATCTCATTTGGCATATGATATCTCAAAGTCCTAAAACTAGTTGATTGAAAAATTAACATGAGTATGGATGAGATTAGGCCACACCTTTTGCACATTCTTTTTGTGTGTGGTATGTTTCATGAGCATAATTCATAATACTATGTCTCTAACATGCATTAACACCAAAATTCTATTGCCCGACCTCAAATAGTTGTGACTTCTACATAAGTCCAATTACGATTGCTTAACATATCGCTAAATTTGTGACATAAAAGGCATATCATTCTAGTTAGTAAGATTGTAAGTCTCCCCTCTTTCATGGTATTGTGTGGAAACTTGACCTTTTTCTCTTCCTTTAGAAGATGTCTTGGTTCAAGGATCCATGATTGTGATAAGTGGGTTGACTGTTCTCCAAAGAATGTCTAAGAATGAAAAGCAAAAAAACAAAACAATACTAACTTCTAACCTATTAACTACTAACTTTTAATTTCAAGCCCTTTACTTTAATGTCATTTAAGTCTAGCTTTTATACATTTGCCATTATTCATATCATTCTAATTGTTTATGTTAATGCAATTTTCACTTTGTCCGCTTGGACCATATTGTGTGATATATTTTGTTTGTGTATACTTTGCTTGTTTGTGTGGTCTTTGACCATTAATGTACATAATAACAACAAAAAACCGTAAAAAACTTTTGTGTGAACTGTTGGCTTGATCTTGGACAAATGGACTTAGAATTTAGGCAATATTCCTATGTTAAAGGACTTGGCTAATGCCAACTTATTGAGAAACCAAGTGCTTGTAATTTGAAACTTCATCTGATACATCATTCAAGATCTCTCTAAGTTCATCTGCAACATGATCATTGTGAAGTTGTTATTTTGAACCTGTGACTTGTGGAATTCATCTGTTATATGGGATAATTTGGAGAAGATCATGGAATGGATAAGCTTGGATGTGGCCATCTTTATTTGATGCCTTGCTATTCAAGATAATATAATTGTGCATTTGTGTGTTGCTTGATTCTAAAAGTCGAAGGGAATTCTGGGTTTCTATTGACATTCTTGTCTATCGGATTGCTACCCATTTGGTCAGATCTTTTTAACTCTGAACTTATAATTTTGTACATATGATAGTCTCTTCATCTTCTCCCCATTTCTTTAATTTCAAAATCTCTCCCTCCTTTTTCAAAACCTTCTTTGATTGAACTTATTTTGTTCTAAACTTTGACCACTTTTGCAAAAAAGATAGAAAATTTGGCCTTATGCCATTGCATTTTCAAACTTCTTTTCTTAAATCAAACTTGTAAATAAACTTAACTATACTTGACTTAAACTTTCAAAAAGCCAAAAAAGAACTAACTCATTCAAACCATTTTTAGGCCTTTGTGCCTTTTCAAACTTAATCTTTGTTAAAAGCAATGCATCCACTTTGAAATTTGTATCATGAACTACGAGGTTTTGATCCCTCATTTTTATGTTGGTACGTAGGAACAAGACCGAAGGTCTTGTCAAACACAAAAATATAATTAATGAATTCTTTTCTCATCCCCCCATTCTATTTGTTTGTAAACATCACTTTGTACAAATTAGATATGCACACAAAAAGGGCTCCCTAGGAGTACCTAGGACACTTTGGGTGCTTTCCCTCTGTGTAACCAACCCCCTTACCTGTAATCTTTGACATTTTATTAGTTTTGATTTTGAAAACTTCTTACTTTTGGGGTTTGATCATACTTTTTCCCTTTTCCCTTGGAAACAATAAAAGCACGGTGGCGACTCTTGTTATTTGATCTCTAGCTTATCCATAGTTTGATGATCACGAATTTACCACTACAGCGGGGAGAAGGCGTTGTTGGTCAGCCACCTGTCATCTTTCTCTTATGTTGAAGCCGAGGATGAGGTTGGAACTCCGCTCTAAGCCTTATCTATTGTTGAAGAAAAGAGAGTTGGGGAACCCATGTCCTTATTCGAAGATGCAGTGAAGCTTGTTGAAGAGGGTCAGTCAAATCGGTTGGGGCAGATGGTAGAGGTCTCCGACAACAAGAGCAGAGCCAGATTGCATTTCCAATGAGGTTCACCAGTGGTTAGATATGAAGATGTACAACTCAATTTCCGTAGCGGAGGGTTCATTCATGGTAATGAACAACACTTAGCTGTTGTGCTAGAGGAAGATGAAGAGGAAGAGTGCACCAATTTTGGGATGTATGGAAAGGCTTGCAACAATTGGACCGTTGTTGATATTCCTATTATTATGCATCGATTTAAGTAATTGCTTTTATTTGTTTTTGAAAATCCTTCTCCTATGCCTAAGGGAGAAGTGAACATTGTTGGGCATTTTCAATTCGATCATCAATAAAATATAATTCTATTCATCCACATCTATGATGTTTTGTTTTTTACTTTTTACTTTATTCTGAAAATGGTAATCACAAAAAACATAAATAAATAATATAATTGTCCATCTGGATAATATTTGGTCACAAATTCACTTCTCTAAAATCAAAATATCAAATCATTATGCAGGTTGGTTTATAACCCCATTGAATACAATGATCCTTCTCCTTCTCCAAATTTTGAATTCCCTGTGTTTGAGGATGAGGAGGAAAGTGATGAAGAAGTAAATGATGAATTATATCGTCTTCTTGAGCATGAAGGAAAATCCATTCAGTCGTTCAAAGAGCAGATGGAGCTAGTCAACTTGGGTTCCGAAGTTGATGTGAAGGAGGTCAAGATTGGGTCTCGACTATGTCCAGATGTCAAGAAGGGGTTGGTTGATCTTCTTCGAGAGTATTCAGATGTGTTTGCTTGGTTCTATCAAGACATGCCTGGGTTGGATTATGAGATTGTGGAGCATAGATTTCCGTTGAAGCCAGAATGCCCACCAGTCAAGCAGAAGTTGAGAAGAACTCATCCTGATATGGCAGTGAAGATTAAAGAAGAAGTGCAAAAGAAGATTGATGCTGGTTTCCTTGTAACTGCTGAGTATTCGCAGTGGGTGGCCAATATTGTGCCTGTTCCTAAGAAGGATGGAAAAGTCCATATGTGCGTTGATTAGAGAGATTTGAATAAAGCCAGTCCGAAAGATGAATTCCATCTGCCACACATTGATATGTTGGTAGACAATACAACTAAATTCAAAGTCTTTTCGTTTATGGACGGATTTTCCGGATATAATCAAATCAAGATGGCACCTGAAGGTATGGAGAAGACCATATTCATTACACCTTGGGGAACATTCTGTTATAGAGTGATGCCTTTTGGTTTGAAGAATGCTGGTGCAACTTACCAAAGAGCAATGACTACTCTTTTTCATGATATGATGCATAAAGAGATCGAAGTCTATGTTGATGATATGATTGCTAAATCCATTGATGAAGAGGAACATGTTGAGCATTTCTTGAAGCTATTCCAGCGTTTGAGGAAGTATAAACTCCGCTTGAATCCCCATAAATGTACTTTTGGTGTTCGTTCTGGTAAGTTGTTGGGCTTTATTGTCAGCAAGAAAGGTATTGAAGTTGATCCTTCCAAGGTCAAAGCAATACAAGAGATGCTGGCGGCCAAGACTGAGAAGCAAGTCAGAGGTTTTCTCGGTCGCTTGAATTATATCTCAAGATTTATTTCACACATGACTGCCACATGTGCGTCTATATTCGAGCTTCTTTGGAAAGATCAGTCTTGTGATTGGATCGAAGATTTCCAGAAAGCTTTTGAAAGTATCAAAGAGTATCTACTCGAACCTCTAATTCTGTCTCCACCTGTTGAAGGAAGACAATTGATTATGTATTTGAATGGACTTGAAGAGAGTATGGGTTGTGTTCTAGTTCAGTAAGATGATACTGGAAAGAAAGAGTATGCAATTTACTACCTCAGTAAGAAATTCACCGATTGTGAGACTCGGTATTCTATGCTAGAGAAGACTTGTTGCGCATTGACTTGGGCTGCTAAGCGTCTGCGTCAATACATGTTGAATCATACTACTTGATTGATATCCAAAATGGATCCAATCAAGTACATATTTGAGAATCCTGCTTTAATTGGGAGGATTGCCCGTTGGCATATGTTGTTATCAGAGTATGATATCGAATATTGATCTCAGAAGGCAATTAAAGGTAGTGTCTTGGCTGACCATTTGGCTCACCAATCAATTGAAGATTACCAGTTAGTGCAATATGATTTTCCTGATGACGAGATCTTGTACTTGAAGATGAAAGATTGTGATGAACCATTGCTTGAAGAAGGGCCAAAACCTGGTTCCTGTTGGGGCATGGTATTTGATGGAGCTATTAATCAGTATGGTAATGGCATTGGGGTAGTGATTATTACTCCTCAAGGCACATATTTTCCGTTTATAGCCAGATTGACTTTCAAGTGTACAAATAATATGGCCGAATATGAAGCTTGCATTATGGGGCTTGAAGAGGCCATTGATCTCAGAATCAAGTATTTGGACATCTATGGAGATTCAGCTTTGGTGGTGAATCAAATCAAAGGTGAAAGGGATACGAATCAACCCGGTTTGATACCATATAGAGATTAGGTGAGGAGGATTTCAAATTTCTTTACAAAGGTTGAGTTTCATCATATCCCTCGAGATGAAAACTGGATGGCAGATGCTCTTGCAACATTAGCTTCAATGATTATGGTGAAATATTGGAATGAAGTTCCCAACTTAACTGTAATGCGTCTTGATAGGCCAACTCATGTGTTCGCTGTTGAAGAGATCAAAGATGAGAAGTCGTGGTATTATGACATCAAGTGTTTCCTCCAAAGTCAGATTTACCCGTCTGGGGCATCTTTGAAAGATAAGAAGACTTTAAGAAGATTAGCAGGAAATTTCTACCTGAATAATGATGTGTTATATAAGAGAAACTTAGATATGGTCCTGCTCAGATGCGTGGATAGACACGAAGTAGACCTGTTGATGGCTGAAGTCCGTGAAGGTTCCTTTGGTACTCATTCCAATGGACATGCAATGGCGAAGAAGATGTTGCGAGCAAGTTACTATTGGCTGACAATGGAATCTGACTGTTGCAAGTTTGTGAAGAAATGCCACAAGTGTCAAATATATGCAGATAAGATTCATGTTCCTTCGACACTGTTGAATGTCATTTCCTCCCCATGGCCCTTCTCCATGTGGGGAATCGATATGATTGGCATGATCGAGCCCAAAGCTTCGAACAAACATCTTTTCATTTTGGTGGCTATTGACTACTTCACAAAATGGGTTGAAGCGGCATCATATGCAAATGTAACCAAGCAAGTTGTTGTAAGGTTTATCCAGAATCAGATCATATGTCGTTATGGTGTGCCAAGTAAGATCATTATTGATAATGGATCTAACTTGAATAATAATATGGTGGAAGCTCTTTGCAAAGACTTCAAGATTGCACACCATAATTCTTCTCCCTACAGACCTAAGATGAATGGCGATGTTGAAGCTGCAAATAAGAACATCAAGAAAATTATTCAGAAGATGGTGTAAGACCCTAATTTTGACCCTATGGTCCCTCATGGCATCATGTTATTGCACAAGTGCATTGCCTCAAGGATCATAGCATGTTTGGCTCCTTAACCCTAGGGTTGAGACTTGTTTGAGTGTTTTGAGATCACCAAGCATTCTTGTATTGTATATTATTGCTTTTATTATTTTATTACTAACCAAAAGCACAAAAATATGTCACTAACTCTTTTTGTTTTGAAGCTCAGGTGATCATGTGCTCCACAATGCTCCTAGGAGGCTCCTAAACCCAATGAAATGGCTGGATGAAGAAGAGAAAAAGCATGAAAATGGTCCAAAAAATTTCCTAATCATCATATATGTCTCCCAAGTATCTCAATTTGCCAATTTGATCAAGATAACCCAAAGGGCTTGAAGATTGTTTCCCAAGGAAACCCTAATTCCACTGTGCTTTGACTGTGCCTTGCCCATGAAGCAATCTCAACCTCTGATCAAATTTAATCAAGGTAAGTTCTTTAATTCATCATTTTATGCATATGTGAGCCTATTTGAGGCCCCTCAATCATTTATTCATCAAGATTGGAAGTTTGGCCTTGAAAAGTTGACCAGTCAAAGTCATATGACTAAGCTGAGAATCCATGAGATATAACTTTTGATGTGTTTGTCAAATGAAGATGACCCCAAGAGAAACAATGTTCTTAAGAACCATATGAACAACTTTCATGTTCATAAAAAATCCATTTGAAACTTGGAAGGTCATCATTAATTTCAAAACATTATAGGTCATTTTGACTGAAACCCTAATTTTGGGTCAACTTACCAAGGGCATAACTTCCTTAAGTTTTATGATTTTGAGGTGAGACCAAATGAATTGAGACGCTTGAGATATCTAATTCAAATGTTATGTTGGACAAAATTTCATAATCCTAAAAGAAATACATGTGATAATGCAAAACATTATAGGTCATCTTGGACCTAATTCATTGAATTTGAAAAAGTACCCAACTTCAAATGCCCAGAACTTTGTCATAGAAAATCCAAATGATGCAAACTCTGAGTCTAGATTGACCATCTTGAAAATATCTATAACATTTATGTTGGAGATTATTTTATTTGAAGCTTTCATCAGGAAAACATAGGGGTTTGATTAAGCTTGCTTGTGGTGAAATTTTTCAAAGTGATTTGAATATGTTTTGTACCTGAATTTTCCAAGCCAGTTTTCATCAATTTGCATATGCCAAATAATTTTTTGCCCAACATGACTTTTGTTCATTATTTCAAGAGCTTTCCAACCATTACTCAGAATACTCATTTGGGTCTACCATTTGTGAGTTTCAAATTTGTTTCCATTTATGTGCATTTTGGTATTTTTATGTTATAACTTTATTTGCAAGCACATTCCATCCAATGTACACGTCCAATTGCTTTTCACATGAACTCATCAAGTTGTTTCATCCATCATTGGGCCTTCCACATGATTACACAGGCCCATGCAATTCAAATTCCCTTTGCCATGCACATGAACAAAGCATGATCAGCTGATGCATTCAGTTATAAATAGAGGCGCCATGAGCTTCATTCAGTAACCTTTTGGAGATCCCAAGTGCTTCAGAACGGAAACCATAGCCATTACCAAAGGAATCACTCAAAATTTTTCACACTTTCGAGCTTGAAATTCAGTATCATTAGCTGAGTTTTAAAGCCTGATTCCTTAGCCAATCATTTCCATTACACTCAAGGATCAAAGAGGAGCAAGGATCTTGGGGAGTTCGTGGCCAGAAGTTCATCAATTCAGAGGTATAATCTCAAACGTTTTGGATCTAGAACTCTTAATTCAATGTAGCATTCTTGTGTTTCCGTGGTTTTCTGAAGTCCTCGTACTTGAGGCAAGCTTATGATGCTTTCAATTTTCCATTTCATGAACATTTAGTATGAACACCATGATTTTCTCCTTCACATTTCTCTCAATATAGGAAGAGTGAGGGAGATCCATTGGCACAATGATGATCTCCATCACACGAACTTCATTTCCATGGCCTTGTTTTTAATTTTCATTAAGTTTTATTTTTCTGCAACTGGTGGCCGGAATTGGTTGTTTCGCCAGAGAAGATGGTGGTTTCCACCACCACCACCACGTGTGTCACTTCCTGGCCATTGGATCTCCTTGCCACGATCTAATCTCACACGTCCGTTTCAATTACTTCATTTAATGCATGTTGTTGCGCGTTTGACTCAAGCCCAGCATGTGTCCTCAGATCTGGACCATCCATAAGCGCCACGTCAATTAATGAAATGCATCATGTGGCTCTGACTTTTTTGCTTATTTTTATTTTCCATTAATTTTCTGTTAATTCCTTTTATTTTCAAAAATTCATTAAAAATTCATTTGAAGTCAGAAAAATATGAGACCAATTCCCAAAATTTTCTTGAAAAATCTAGTTTCATATTATGATTTTTAATTATTTTTGTGACTTCATTTGATATTTTTTATGAATTACTTGGTTTTTAATGCTTTTAATTCATTTAAAAATACTTTTTGACTTTTAAAAAATACAAAAATATTTTATAGCATTTATGGATCATGATAAGTCAATGAAAAATAGTCTCAACAATTTCTTGATTGTTTTGAGATTATTTGAGATTTTAATTCATATTATGCTATTTTTAATTGTTTTTAATTGGTTTTAATTACTTTCTGATTTCAAAAATTTGTGAGAAAATTAATCAAAGCTTGTTTGACTATGTTGAACCTATGAGAATTTAATTGGACTTTTTGAAGTTGCTTTGAATTAAATTTGAGGTTCAACCTTATTTGTTTATTTTTCATTTGTATTTTCTTTTAATTCAAAAAATATCAAAAATATATCATTGACTTCTTGACTTTTTATCTTCATTTCTCTTCTGTTTGGTGTTGATTGAGGTTGAATTGATTCAACTTTGATCAAATTCATTAAATCTTATGGTTTGAAAGTCCTTATGGATCATCACGTAGAAAGATGAATGAATTTGATCAAGGATGAGTTATCCCTTGATCAATTGGGATTGTTTGTTGACTTCTTACCCCCTCCCTTTCATCTTCATCCCTTTCTTTCCATCAATGACCAATGAGTTAAAGGATTGAGGTTGGTCTTGACAAATGAGAAGCTTAACCTTCTTTGATCCAAACCAAACTCAACTTGATCCATGATCAAGTGAGTTATTTTGTGTCAAAGATAGGTTGCTTCTTGGTCAAGTAAATAACCAAAAGTCAATACAAGGACCTTCCCCTTTATTTTGGCATGGCAAGTTTATGGAGCTTGACTTACTAGTCATGATCTCTAACTTGTGTTCTTTGCCTATATTCTTATTGACCGGCCTCAGATAGGTGTGACTACTACATTAGTCCACTTACGATTGCTTAACATAGCGCTACATTGTCTTATGACAAGATAACATAACCTTACTAACTACTAACTTTAATTTGAGCTTTTAATTTCTTGCCATTTACTTTTAATGTCATTTATTTCTTGCTCATTATTCATATTGATTTTTATCTTAGCTCACTTGAGCACATATTTTATGTTTATGTCATTTTTCTTTTGCTCATTTGAGCCCATTATTGTATATAAAAATATTGCTATTTTATGTTGTTTGTGTTTGTTTTGATGTGAACAAAAATGCAAAAGGATAAAGGACTTAGAATTAGGATTTACCTATGCTTAAAGGAGTTCAAGAGAAACTAGGCATCATGCCTTTAGAATGCAAAATATGTTGAAGAGCAACTAGGCCTCATGCCTTTAGAATGCTAAAATTCAAAGTTGACCTCAAAGGACTTATCCCCAAACTTATTCTTTGTCCATTCCCTTTATTGTGTTGTGAGCTTTTTGATGTTTGCTTTTGTGTGATAGGGATCCCATCTTAAGATTGTGAAAAGAGGACCATTGTCATGAGTAGCCAAGTTAAGAGCCAACCCAAGTGGAGATCCTAGGAGCTTGAATTCGTTTGTTGATTGTTTGTTTGTGTGATAAGTCCAAAGGAAATGAGCATCTTGAGTCATCTCTATATGACTTTAAGAAAAGGAACTCCAAGGGTGTATCTTTCCCCTCTTATCTTTGAATGCTTTAGGAATAGCCCTTCTCTTCTTCTCCTCACTCTAACCAAGCCAAAAATCATTTTCAAAACTTTGACTTTATTTCAAATTTGAAACCTAGGCCTTAAGCCTTTGACTTTTTCCAAATCATTTTCATCAATAGTCATTGTAAATAAACTTTAACCCAACTTTGACTTCATTTTGAAAATAAACCTAACTTGTAAATATAACCCATTTCAAGTTGTTTTATGGTTCCAATGGCCACCTTGTTAAAATGTTTTTCAAAACATTAGTTATAGGTTTGAGTTATCATAGTGGTTGATGTAAATCTCACCTCATCCTTAGTGTTGGACTATAAGCCTTCCATGCTTATTATAGGGTTAATCCCTCACTAGCATGTTGAAGCCTTCCTCACATGGTGGATTGTTGGTTTAGGTTGAGTTTTCTCCCCTTGATAACAAAAGACCTTAAGGATTTTGATTAAAATTAATTCACCAATCTTTGAGATTTTTACCCCGAACTACGAGGTTTTGATCCTCCTTTGTGATGGTACGTAGGCAATGGGTTCATCCATTCAAACAACAAAATTTGTAAATATAATCTATTCTTTTCTCATCCCTCCAATCTTTTTCATAAATCTTTTCACAAATACCAACCTACAACACATATTTGCAAAAAGGGTTCCCTTAGAATACTAAGGATGTTTTTGGTGCGTAAAACCTTCCCATTTCATAACCAACCCCCTTACCTAGATCTTTGACTTTTTTATTAGTTTTTGATTTGAAAAACTTCTTACCTTGGCTTTTGTTCGCTTTTTAGCCTTTCCTTTGGACAAATAAAAGTGCGATGGCGATTCGAATTGTATGTTTACTTTTGGTTTAGTCAATAAACCTAAAGGTAATGAAAATCCCGCTACAGAAAAGTGGCGACTCTGCTGGGGAATACTTAGCCCCGTGGGTTTAGCCTACTTTTTGCTTGTTGTGTTGTATGTTTATATTTATTTGTGACATATTTTTGTGCAAATTTGGGATGAATGTATTGTGTAATGTATGAATTGCTTGATATATTAATTACTTGTATGCTTGGTGGTGTCTTGTGAGATGAGTTCTATACCCGAACTCGAGTGCACTTATGATAGGAGAATGGCATAGTCTTGTTGACTTGTGTGGAGTTATTCCTTAACAAGTTAACTTGCAAGTCCATTCACTTGGTGGAGGTCTTATTGGGATCACTAATGTCACATGGGTAGTCGTGGTTAGGCATTACTCTTTCCAATATAAACCTTAGAAGCCAAGGACCTTAGATACCTAGCCCATCTTGGCCTATTTTAGGACGTAGTGCGAAGGTCGTTCAAGTGTAAGACTTGATACGATTGTTACACGATACTACACCCATAAGAGTTACTCTTGAGAATATTTTTGGAAGACGAGTAGTCGTTTTATCCGATAATATACGAAAGATGGGATGATGATTATGGGAACCTCTTTAGAAAATGATTGTCAGGTTTAACCGTAGTACACTCCCGTTGGGTGGTTCTTAACTGAGACTCCATGCCCGTGACTTACAACAAACCTATGATTCACGGTCGATCCGTTCTTGTATATCCTCAATATCAATGGAACTTGGATGTTGATAAGGTGCAAAACCATAATCCACCAAAATGGATGATTGATATTGACGATGACTTGAGCCATCCTGTGACCTTTGTATGGTGTGACTTGCTTGATCCTTGAGTGTGTTTGTTGCATCCATGCATTCATCCGCATTCATGTCATCAACAATAAGATTTTACAAGGAACTTAAAAGGTCTATTTGCAAATTTTCAGACATGGATAAGCAAAGAAGGAATACGAAGAAGTACAGTTTCAGACAACCCGACTTGAAAGAGTTAAGGCATCTGACATCATATGTATTAGAGCCCTTGGAGTTTAAAGCTCGCCATGGGAAGCTTCTAGCTATTCTTTCTACCAAGGTGTATAAGGGTCTGATGAGTGTGTTGGTGCAGTTCTACGATCCTTTGTATCGGTGCTTCACTTTTCCGGATTTCCAGCTTTTACCTACACTGGAGGAGTATGCTTATTATGTGGGTATACCTATTCTTGATCAATTGCCGTTCAGTGGTTTAGAGAAGATTCCGTCTTCTCAAGAGATTGCTGACATGCTTCATGTGGAGGTATCTAACATTGTTGATAATATGACTACCAAAGGTGGAATTCAGGGTCTCCCGTCTGATTTTCTGATTGCCAAAGATACTTTGTTTGGTAAGGCCATGAGTAAGGAAGCTTTTGAAGCCATGTTTGTACTCCTCATCTAGGGGATAATGTTATTTCCCAACATCGACAACTTCGTGGATGTGAACGCTATTAGGATTTTCTCTTCTCTTAATCCCGTTCCGACTCTGTTGGGTGACACTTATTTCTCTTTGCATATGAGGAATGCAAAGGGTGGTGGCTCCATTGTGTGCTGTCTGCCTCTGTTGTACAAGTGGTTTATTTCGCACTTGCCTCAGACGCTTGCCTTCAAGGAGAACAAGGGATGTCTACGGTGGTCCACTAGACTTATGTCTCTCACTAATGATGATATCTCTTGGTATAATCGTGTTTGTGATGGCGTTCAAATTATTGATTCTTGTGGTGAGTTCTCTAATGTACCTCTTCTTGGTACATGTGGTGGAATTAACTACAACCCTGCTTTGGCTCGCCGTCAGCTTGGGTTCCCCTTAAAGGATAAACCTAACAACATTTCATTGGAAGGCTTGTTCTTTCAAGAGGGTAAAGATCCCCAAAAATTGAAGGATAGGATGGTCCGCGCCTGGCGCAAGGTTCATAGGAAAGGGAGGAATGTGCTTGGTCCAAAGAATTGTGTTGCTTTGGAGCCTTACACCTCTTGGGTAAGGAAGAGAGCTCTTGAGTACCGCATGACGTACGAGTATCCGAGACCTACCCCTATGATTATGGTTGGGCCTTCAACCCTCCCTAATCAAGGAGTAGAGGAGTTGAGAGACGAAGACTGTTCGCGTGCTTGGGTTTGTGAGCTTGAGGGGCTTCTTCAACAGCTCAAGGATAAGGATGCAGTGATCGAGTTTCTAAAGCATCAGGTTATTGATGAGCCCGATGATATGGTTACTTCTCTCCTACCTCACTCATCTAGGTTTTGGAAGAAGGGGTATGATCAGCTCGCCAAGGAGAAGGCCGACATGGAAGCAACTTATGAGAAAGAGGTGAAGAGGCTTCGTGCGACGTATCTTCCGATCTCGAAGGCTTTAGATGAATGCTTCTAGGGCTCCATAGGATGTTTATTCTCCTTTTCTCTTGTATTGTATTTGGTTACCAAAACTGTACTACTTCTTTGGTGTAAAAAGTTTCCAAATATTATATTGTTATGGGTATTCCACATATGTCTTAAAAGGTTCAATATTTTCAAAACATTTGCAAATAGATCTTTATAAAGTTCCTCTGATAAAAAAATAAGTCATATGCACGAGCATTGCATGCATCATATGCATAAGCAGGTTTTGGTTCCGAGCCCTTGATGCAGTGGTCTAACTCTTTGCTCTTCATTTATTTTGAAGACAAGCTGACGCACCGGTACAACACCCGAGCAAATCATCAGAAGATCATGGAACACCTTGAACAAGAGAACAGAGATCTGAAAGAGGAGATTGCCCGACTGACTGCCATGATGGAGTCAGTTCTTGCTGCCCAAAGCCAAGCTTCTCTAACTCCTGTAACTCCTCCCGCGAGGACCATCATTTCTGAAGTGATTACCTCAACAGTGCCTGCTACCACCGCCCACTTCGCTCCTAGTCTGCCTGCTGGATTCCCTTGGGGAATGCCATCTAATTTCATGCCAGAGGGTTTCGCTCCCACTTTTGCTTCCATGCTGGCATCTAGCCCGGTCATGTCTGTGCCACCTCCCGTTGTGCATACTTTGCCGCGTGTTGAAGACACCATCTATCATTCTGAGCCATCTGAGGGCCCGGACATGTATGAAAAGATGGACGAGTTGAAGGACTAATTCCTTGAGCTGCGCAAGGAACTGAAAACGCTTAGAGGCAAAGATCTATTTGGGAAGAGTGCTGCTGAACTATGCGTAGTGCCTAATGTTAAAATCCCAGTCAAATTCAAAGTGCCTGACTTTGAGAAGTATAAGGGAAATACGTGTCCACTCAGCCATCTTGTGATGTATGCCCGCAAGATGTCAACCCAGACAAATAATGATCAACTGCTGATTCACTATTTCCAGGATAGCCTGACAGGTGCTGCACTCCGTTGGTATATGGGGCTAGAGAGTGAAAGAATCCGCACTTTCAATGATCTTGGAGAGGCTTTTGTGAAACAGTATAAATACAATATGGATATGGCTCCAGACAGAGATCAGCTAAGAGCAATGTCCCATAAAGATAAAGAGACCTTCAAGGAATATGCCCAGAGGTGGCGGGAATTGGCACCTCAAATAGTGTCACCCTTGGAGGAGAAGGAGATGACAAAGATCTTCTTGAAGACTTTGAGCTCTTTCTATTATGAGCGCATGATTGCTAGTGCTCCCTCGAACTTTACCGAAATGGTAAATATGGGGATGAGGCTAGAAGAGGGAGTCCGCGAAGGACGGCTGTCCCATGAGGATAATTCAGCAAAGAAGTATGGAGGATTTGCCAGGAAGAAAGAAGGGGAGACTCATGCCGTTTCTTCCCATATCAAGAGAAGACCCTCTGTGAGGAGGAAAGAGGTACGGCCCGTCGTCAACCAACACCAGGTGGCTCATATAGCACCTGCTTTCAGAGAAGCTCAACAACCACAACAACAACTTCGTCAACAACAGGCTTACCAGCCTCGCAACAATAACAACATCAGCACCAACAACTATGAGAGGAAGATGGCGACTTTTGACCCGATTCCTATGACATATGCTGAATTGTATCCTTCCTTAATCGATAGGAAGTTGATAACTCCGCGTGATCCTCCTGCTGTGCCAGCCAATCCGCAATGGTGGTACAAGCCTGAACTTCACTGTGTGTATCATTACGGTGCTCTCGAACATGACATGGAGAATTATTTCCCGTTGAAGACCAAGGTGCAAGACCTTGTGAGGAGTGGGATATTATTCTTTGAGGATGTAGGCCCAAATGTCAAGAAGAACCCATTGCCCGAGCATGGGAAGGCAGCTGTCAATATGGTTCAGGGTTTTCTTGGCAAATATAAAGTCCTTTATGTGAACGACATAAGGCAGTCCTTGGTAGAGATGCATAAGATGTTGTGTGAGCACAGTCATTATGAGCATGATCATGATAGGTGTCAGGTGTGCACTATCAATGAAAGAGGATGCCACAAAGTAAGAAAGGACATCCAAGAGATGCTAGACCAAGGGATGATTGAGATACTTCAGAATCGTAATGAGGATGAAGTTGATGTTATCACTCCAATATTCAAAATTCATGATCTTGTTGTCATTAAGTATGATGGCAGCAAGAAGAAGGTGGTGCCAACTCTTGTGATCAAACCAGCGGGCCCTGTCCCGTATGTGTCAGACATAGCGGTTCCATACTGTTATAATGCTGTTATGCTGGAAGATGGGAAGGAGGTGCCGTTGCCCTAACCCTCTGTTGTAAGCATTTCCGTTGTTAGTGGAGTGACCCCCAGCGGTCGTGTTTTCTCGGCTCAGCCGAAATCCCATGAAGACGTCGTGAAGAAAGATGTTGTCAGTCCTGTCGGTCCTGTGGGGACTTCTTCTTCAAATCAGTCTATTCCTGTTGTGAAGGGTGTTGACCCTGTTGTTTCCAAATTTGTTAAAGCTCATATCCTGGTTGGCCAGTCTGGCATGTTAAGAGAGGATGGTGATGAGATGCTGAGGCTCATCAAGAGGAGTGAGTACAGCATTGTGGAGTAGTTGCTTCAAAATCCGTCAAAGATATCTGTCCTATCTTTGTTGATGAATTCAGAGCCACACCGTGAAGCGTTGCAAAGGGTGTTGGACGTGGCATACGTGGATCATGATGTCACAATCGAACAATTTGATAGCATTGTTGCAAATATAACTGCCTGCAACAATTTGAGCTTCTGTGATGATGATCTTCCCGAGGAGGGAAAATACCATAATTTGGCTTTTCATATATCTATGAACTGTAAAGATGATGCCCTGTCCAATGTGTTGGTGGACACAGGGTCATCACTTAATGTATTTCTAAAATCCACTCTCGCCAAACTTTCGTATCAGGGGCCTCCCATGAGGCAGAGTGAAGTGGTAGTAAAAGCTTTTGATGGATTGCGTAAAACCGTGATCGGTGAATTAGACCTCCCGATCAAGATTGGACCTAGTGATTTCCAGATCACTTTCCAAGTTATGGACATACATCCGTTGTACATCTGTTTTCTTGGTAGACCATGGATTCACGAGGCAGGTGCCGTGACATCCACCCTGCACCAAAAGTTGAAGTTCGTTAAGAACAAGAAGTTGGTGGTGATAGGGGGAGAGAAGGCTCTCTTGGTCAGCCATTTATCTTCCTTTTCCTACATTGATGTTGAGGATGAGGTTGGAACTCTGTTCAAAGCCTTATCTATTGCTGAGCCTTCGAGGAAAGGGCTTTCTTCATTTGTCTCCTATAATGACGCGAAGTTGGCCATTGAGCATGGTGCAACTAATGGTTTGGGGAAAATGATCAAGTTGGAAGATAATAAGTCCCATGCATGTATACGGTATTCTTCCGGTGTTTCTAATGATCTTGGGCTGTTTCAGAGTGGAGGTTTCATCCACACCGTTGAAGATCAAGAAGCTGCTGCCATCATCGAAGAAGATGAAGAGGAAGACCTTGGCAACTTTGTCATACCTGGCGGAATCTGCAATAATTGGGTCGCTGTGGATGTTCCAACAGTTATCCATAAGTCAACGTAATGTGTTCATTTTGTTTAAAAACCCTTCTCCCATGCCAAAAGGAGAAGTGAAGACATTATTGGCATAATTGATTAATACAATGATATTCATTCAATAATCGCATGTTAAATGTTTGTTTTTCAAATTATTTTTCATTTTTTCTTTTCGCATGAAATTGGTGATCACCATAAAACCCTAAAAAGAGAATAAAATCAATCTTTTCATCTGCATAATGATTTGCCTTGTTTGAATTCTGAAATCTCTTTTATACTCAAAATCATTATGCAGGTTAATGAAACCCATCGAACATAATGATCCAACACCATCTCCCAACTTTGAGTTCCCTGTATTTAAGGCAGAAGAAGATGATGTTGAAGAGATTCCTGATGAGATTACCCGTTTGCTTGAGCACGAGGAGAAGATCATTCAGCCACATCTTGAGAATCTGGAAACAATCAATTTGGGGTCTGAAGATTGCATTCGTGAAGTAAAGATTGGGTAACTCCTTGAAGAGTCTGTTAAGAAGGGGTTGATTGAGTTGTTACGAGAATATGTCGACGTCTTTGCCTGGTCATATGAAGACATGCCTGGTCTAGATACTCATATTGTGCAACATTTCTTGCCGTTGAAGCCTGAGTGTGTGCCTATGAAGCAAAAGCTCAGAAGAACTCATCCTGATATGGCAGTGAAGATTAAAGAAGAAGTTCAGAAGCAAATTAATGTAGGGTTTCTGGTGACTTCTACATATCCTCAATGGGTGGCCAATATTGTGCCTGTACCTAAGAAAGACGGAAAAGTCCGAATGTGTGTAGATTATTGTGACTTGAATATAGCTAGTCCAAAAGATGATTTTCCTCTACCGCACATTGATATGTTGGTAGACAATATGGCTAAATTCAATGTCTTTTCATTTATGGACGGATTTTCCGGTTATAATCAGATTAAAATGGCACCCGAGGATATGGAGAAGACAACATTCATCACACCTTGGGGAACATTCTGTTATTGAGGGGAACATTCTGTTATTGAGTGATGCCCTTCGGTTTGAAGAACGCCGGAGCCACGTACCAACGTGCTATGACTACCTTGTTTCATGACATGATGCATAAGGAGATCGAGGTGTATGTCGATGATATGATTGCAAAGTCGAAAACTGAAGTTGAACATATAGAATACTTGTTGAAGTTATTCCAGCATTTGAGGAAGTACAAACTCCGCTTGAATCTGAACAAGTGTACATTTGGAGTCTGTTCCGGCAAGTTATTGGGCTTTATTGTTAGCGAGAGAGGTATTGAAGTTGATCCTGTCAAGGTCAAAGCAATACAAGAGATGCCTGTGCCCAAAACTGAGAAGCAAGTCCGAGGTTTTCTTGGCCGCTTGAATTATATTTCGAGATTTATATCCCACATGACTGCCACATGTGCGCCTATATTCAAGCTCCTCCGGAAAGATCAGCGTCATGATTGGACCGAGGATTTCCAAAAGGCCTTTGACAGTATCAAAGAGTATTTGTCCGAGCCTCCGATTCTGTCTCCGCCTGTTGAAGGGAGACCATTGATTATGTACTTGACCGTGCTTGATGATTCCATGGGTTGTGTCCTTGGTCAGCAAGATGAATCAGGAAAGAAAGACTATGCAATATACTATTTGAGTAAGAAGTTCACCGACTGTGAGTCTCGGTACTCAATGCTTGAGAAGACATGCTGTGCTTTGGCTTGGGCTTCTAAGCGTTTACGCTAGTATATGTTGAATCATACAACTTGGTTGATATCCAAAATGGATCCGATCAAGTATATCTTTGAGAAACCTGCTTTAACTGGAAGAATTGCCCGTTGGCAGATGTTGTTATCTGAGTATGATATTGAGTATCGAGCTCAAAAAGCTATTAAAGGTAGTATCTTGGCTGACCATTTGGCACATCAACCAATTGAAGATTATCAGTTTGTGCAATACGAATTCCCTGATGAGGAGATTCTGTATTTAAAGATGAAAGATTGTGATTAGCCTACACTCGATGAAGGGCCAGAGCTTGGTTCCCGTTGGGGTATGATGTTCGATGGTGCTGTCAATCAGTATGGAAATGGTATTGGGACAATGATTATTACCCCTCAAGGCACACATTATCCTTTTACAGCAAGGCTAACTTTCAAATGCACGAATAATATGGCAGAGTATGAGGCTTGTATTATGGGTTTGGAAGAATGTATTGATCTTAGGATCAAACATCTTGATGTTTATGGTGATTTGGCCCTTGTTGTTAATCAGATTAAGGGTGAATGGGAGACGAATCAGCCCGGCCTCATCCCATATAGAGATTATGCGAGGAGGATTTCAACTTTCTTTACTAAAGTTGACTTCCATCATATTCCTCGAGATGAGAATCAAATGGCGGATGCTCTCGCTACGCTTGCTTCAATGATTGCTGTCAATTATTGGAATGAAGTGCCAAATATTACCGTGATGCGCTTGGATAGACCAGCTCACGTGTTTGTAGTTGAGGAGGTGAAAGATGATAAGCCGTGGTATTATGATATCAAGTGTTTTCTCCAAAGTCAGACTTACCCGCCTGGGGCATCTGTTAAAGATAAGAAGACTTTACGGAGATTATCTGGCAGTTTCTACCTTAATGGTGATGTGCTTTACAAGAGAAATTTTGACATGGTTCTGCTCAGATGCGTGGATAGACGCGAAGCAGACCTATTGTTGACTGAAGTCCATGAGGGTTCATTTGGTACTCATTCCAATGGACATGCTATGGCGAATAAGATGTTGAGAGCAAGCTACTATTGGCTGACAATGGAGTCTGACTGTTGCAAGTTTGTGAAGAAATGCCATAAGTGTTAGATTTATGCGGATAAGATTCATGTTCCCCCGACAGTTCTGAATGTTATTTTCTCACCATGGCCTTTCTCCATGTGGGTAATTGACATGATTGGCATGGTTGAGCCTAAGGCGTCGAACGATCATCGTTTTATTCTTGTAGCCATTGATTACTTCACCAAGTGGGTTGAAGCGGCGTCGTATGCAAATGTAACCAGGCAGGTGGTTGTAAAGTTTATCAAGAACCAACTCATATGCCGATATGGTGTGCCAGACAAGATCATTACTGATAATGGATCTAACTTGAACAACAAGATGATGAAAGAGCTGTGTAGCGAGTTCAAGATTGCACATCATAATTCTTCTCCCTATAGACCCAAGATGAATGGGGCTGTTGAAGCTGCTAACAAGAAAATCAAGAAGATTATTCAGAAGATGGTTGTCACGTACAAAGATTGGCATGAGATGCTGCCGTTTGCTTTGCATGGCTATCGTACATCCGTTCGCACTTCAACAGGGGCAACCCCTTTCTCCCCTGTATATGGCATGGAGGCTGTGCTCCCCGTAGAGGTCGAGATCCCATCAATGAGAGTCTTGATGGAAGCCAAGTTGACTGAGGCTGAGTGGATTCAGAGTCGTTATGACCAACTGAATTTGATTGAAGAGAAGAGATTAACTGCCATGTGCCATGGTCAGCTGTATCAACAAAGGATGAAGAAAGATTTTGATAAGAAGGTCAAGCCTCGTGTGTTCCGAGAAGGTGACCTCGTGCTCAAGAAAGTCTCATCTTTCGCGCCCGATTCTAGGGGCAAGTGGAATCCAAACTATGAAGGTCCATACGTTTTTAAGAGAGCCTTTTCAGGCGGTGCTTTGTTGCTCACAACTATGGATGGGGAGGATTTCACTCGTCTCGTGAATTCAGATGCAATAAAGAAATACTTCGCCTACAAATAAAAATAGAATAGCTCGCTAAGTTGAAAACCCGAAAGGGAGACTTAGGCAAAAATGATCGTCTCGGTGGATTGAAAACCCGAAAGGGATGTCCAGGAAAAAGTTAGAGACATGAATATATATATATATATATATATATATCCCGCTAGATTGAGTACCTCACCCTGGGGCAATCTATGCAAAAAATTAGGGATTTGGCAAGTAACTGCATCCTGACAAGATTTTGTTCTACATCTGTCATCTGTCAAAGATTCTCACTCAGTCATCATCAACTGAAGTTTCGAATACAGTGGATTCAGAGTTGGTGGAGAAACGGTCATTATGTTCAATGTAGTCCCTTTCCATGTATATCACCAATTTCAAATTTGTAAAGATCCATGGAGTCTCGCCATTTGCGGACTACCATTATCTTAAATAAATTTGGGCCTTTATCCAACTCTTTGCACTCTTATTTGTTTCTGTTTAACAAATGTTTGCATGTTTTAATAGATGAATATCATTGTTTTAAACAAATAAAGTTTTCATGAATAAACTATTTTTTTAAACAAAATGAACATTCACAATGGCTGAAAGGATAAAAGGAATGTCCTTAGTGCTTTCCCAAGGATAGTATGATCACCAAAGGGTAAGACATTTGTTCATATTCTGGCATTCTTGTATCCTCTTCATCAGCTTTCAAGTTGTCTCCCCAGCGAGCGCAGAAAGAATGATACATCATCAACTTCCTAGAGAGTCTGGAACTAGCATTTGTGTTTTATCAATCATATGGTTGTCATCCCTTATGTGGACTGACCTAAAATCCCTTATAGATTAATAAATGTTGATTTGCTATCCTGACTGTCTACTCACAAGGAAGTTCGTCTTTCCCCAGCATGAGTAAGAATCTCCAACGGGGTAAGCATGTGTCCCCTGCAGAGTTATCTTTCCAGATATTTGTCTCCTTAGCAGGAAGTTGCCTAGTGCAGTTGATGAAGGGTTTGTTTTCCTTTTCATTTATTTTGAAAAGAGATATCCCCGATGCTGCTTGTGGATGAAGGATTCATTTCCAATTTCTCCAGCCAGGGTAGTTTCCTCGAGAGCATTTACAACTTGTCCCCAGTAAGGTTGCCAGATCTGAGTTTGATGTTTGTATCTCCCCCGAGTCTGAAGATTTATTCTAGCATTAAGAGCTGGTGGTGAAGATGTTTATTTCCTTCCCCAGTGGAGCAAAATGTTGTTTTTACCCTTTGTAGAGTTTCCTCTTCAGCAGATAGAAGGGAGTGTTTTGATTGGTGTACATCTAGTTGGTGGTTGTTCCCCATAGAGTTCCACATCATTCCTTAGTAAGCTTCCCCAGTAGAGTTTCTTCTCCGGCGGATCTATTTGTTCTTTAACTACCTGTCCCTGAGAGAGTTGATGGAAACTCCCTGACAAATTTTCTGCATCTTCCCTTATGTCAGAATTGTTTGCTCTTGGAAGATTTCTCTTGTGCAGAGTGTTACCTCTTGCAATTGGAATCTTTGACTTTGCCTATTCCCATCTATGGTTAAAGTCTTCCCTTGTTTATTCTTATTTCTGAGGTGATCCCCCTTCAGAGTTGAGTTCTCTGTGTGACCATTTTCTTTCGCTGCTCCTGAATACATCTTCTTTGTATCCTCAGTGAGTGTAGCTTTGGGATATGGGTTGATATCCCTTGAAGATTTATTTTCATCCTTCTCAGGTTGTTCCCAAGCTGAGTTCTCCAGTAGGCTTCGCCCTTCTTGTTGAGATGTTTGCCGATTGTTTGCTCGTGATTCTTGGATTTGTTTGTGTTAGATATGTCTGTTTGTCAACATTAATCTTACACAAATCATGCATATACATGCATAATCATAGCATTCAGATATTCATGATTCATTCTTGCCATATATCTTTGATTATTATCTCCTGCTATTGGTGAAATGTTCTTCCCCTAAGCAGATGTTTGTGTCTGATCTCTCCTTATAGAGTCATCCCCGTAGGCAGAAAATGTCTATCTTTCCTTTTTTCCTTCCCCACTGAGTTACGTCCTCGTGGATGATTATTGTTTCAGTTTCCTCCCCATCTGTGTATTGGGATGGAATTACTCCCCTGAGTTATATCCTCATCGGGGTTGAGTCTTGTTTGATTGTGTCTTTCTAGTTTGTTCCTAGATTGATTCCTTTCTTGTTATCCCCTGCAGTTCCCTGTTGTTCAGTTGTTCAATTGCTCAGTAACCAGTAATTGTTCATCCTTTGCCTAGTGGAGCTTGTGGCCTTCTACCCAGTAACCGGTAGTTGTAAGTCCTATTTCTGTGGTTTTCTACCTGGTAACTGGTAGATGTAATCCCCTTCTTTGTTGGTTATCTTTACCCAGTAACCGGTATTTATATTCCTTCATTTTTGAGTATACCACCCAGTAACCGGTGATATATCTCTTGGATAATTGCTTTTGACAGGCAATTTATCCCTAGCGAGTCATCTTTCATTTACTCTTGTTGGGTGATGATTGTTTCTTCTTTTGATGGGTCATCATTTTATACCCAGTAACCGGTATCCCAATGTCCTTTGTTTTCGGTCAATTTATCCTTTATTAACCCAGTAACCGGTTGTGGATAATCTTCCATGTGAGTATGTTATTTACGCTTATCCATATAACGGTCGTAGATAATATATCTCATGCGCTCTTCAGTTGAAGTCTTTTCTTCCCCAGTCGAGTAAGATTCGTATTTCCTTGTGGAATCGAATGTCCATCCTGTAAGCCGAGTTTGCTTTTTCAGCCCTCCTTTTGGATGATGAGTGTCTTGGATATATTCCCAATTCACGCCTGGTTGGTCACCTATTATATGCCCAGTAACCGGTATCCCTGGTGTTCCTTCCTTCTGCTCCCTATTATGACTTTTTGTCCCCTGTGGAGTCAGATTTTCCTGAGTTGAGATGTTCCTTTTGAGTCCTCCTCAGATGTTGCAGACGATTGATATCTTTCACCCTTATACCGGTCTTAGATACTCTTTCTCCCGGAGCGTGTTGTTCTCTCACCCAGTAACCGGTGTTTCGATAACATGTCTCTCTTTGAGTTTATTACCCAGTAACCGGTAATATCTCGTTGTTTCTTCCTCAGCTGAGTCCTTTGTGGACATCCCCTTCTGAGTCCGGATTTTATCCGATGTACCCTTTGTAGATAGTTGTGCTGTATTGGCATATTCCCCAATACCTGCATCTTTGCGTCAGCTCGAGTCTTTCCGTCGATTTATTTTCGTGGAATCCCTTCGTGTCTCCCAGCAAGTTTTCAAGTCGTGACCTGCTCACGCATTTTTACCTTATTTCCCCCAGAGTCTCTGTTTCTCTAGTGAGTGTGTTACTCCTATGGGTCTTCAGTTTCTCCTGATTTCTTTTCCTTTGTGGTAATTATTCACCATGAAGATTTTATTTTTGTATGCATACATTTGCATCATGAGGTCTCTTAGGGACCAAAATTCGTCTCTTTGTTATTATTTAAGCTCATTCTATCTCGCCGAGACGAAGATTTTAACCTTCATATCTCCGGATAGAATGACCTTAAATAGGGGCATCTGTAAGACCCTAATTTTGACCCTAAGATCCCTCATGGCATCATGTTATTGCACAAGTGCATTGCCTCAAGGATCATATCATGTTTGGCTCCTTAACCCTAGGGTTGGGACTTGTTTGAGTGGTTTGAGATCACCAAGCATGCTTGTATTGTATATTATTGCTTTTCTTATTTGATTACTAACCAAAAGCACAAAAATATGTCACTAACTCTTTTTGTTTTAAAGCTCATGTGATCATGTGCTCCACAATGCTCATAGGAGGCTCCTAAACCCAATGAAATGGCTGGATGAAGAAGAGAAAAAGCATGACAATGGTCCACAAAGTTCCTAATCATCATATATGTCTCCCAAATATCTCAATTTTCCAATTTGATCAAGATAACCCAAAGGGCTTGAAGATTGTTTCCCAAGGAAACCCTAATTCCACTGTGCTTTGATTGTGCCTTGCCCATGAAGCAATCTCAACCTCTGATCAAATTTAATCAAGGGAAGTTATTTCATTTATAATTTTATGCATATTTGAGCCTATTTGAGTCCCCTCAATCATTTATTCATCAAGATTGGAAGTTTGGCCTTGAAAAGTTGACAAGTCAAAGTCATCTGACTAAGTTGAGAACCCATGTGATATAACTTTTGATGTGTTTGTCAAATGAAGATTACCCCAAGATAAAATATGTTCTTAAGAACCATATGAACAACTTGAATGTTCATAAAAAATACATTTTAAACTTGGAAGGTCATCATTCATTTCAAAACATTATAGGTCATTTTGACTGAAACCCTAATTTTGGGTCAACTTACCAAGGGAATAACTTCTTTAATTTTTATGATTTTGAGGTGAGACAAAATGCATTGAAAATCCTGAGATGTCTACTTCAAATTTTATGTTGGACAAATTTTCATAATCCTAAAAGAAATACATGTGATAATGCAAAACGTTATAGGTCATCTTGGACCTAATTCATTGAATTTGAAAAAGTACCCAATTTCAAATGCCCATAACATTGTCATAGAAAATCCAAATGATGAAAAATTTGAGTATAGATCTACCATCTTGAAAAGATCTAAAACGTTTATGTTGGATATGTTTTCATTTGAAGCTTGTATCATGAAAACATAGGGGTTTGATTAAGCTTGCTTTTGGTGAAATTTTTCAAAGTGATTTGAATATGTTTTGTACCTGAATTTTCCAAGACAGTTTTCATCAATTTGCATATGCCAAATTATTTTTTTCCCAACATGACTTTTGTTCATTATTTCAAGAGCTTTCCAACCATTACTCACAATACTCATTTGGTTCTACCATTTGTGAGTTTCAAATTTGTTTCCATTTATGTGCGTTTTGTTATTTTTATGTTATAACTTGATTTGCAAGCACATTCCATCTAAGGTACACGTCCAATTGCTCTTCACATAAACTCAGCAAGTCATTTCAGCCATCATTGGGCCTTCCACACGCTTACACATGCCCATGCAATTCAAATTCCCTTTGCCATGCACATGAGCAAAGCATGATCAACTGATGCATTCAGTTATAAATAGAGGTGCCATAAGCTTCATTCAGTAACGTTTTGGAGATCCCAAGTGCTGCAGAACTGAAACCATAGGCATTACCAAAGGAATCACTCAATTTTTTTCACACTTTTGAGCTTGAAATTCAGTATCATTAGCTGAGTTTTAAAGCCTGATTCCTTAGCCAATCACTTCCATTACACTCAAGGATCAAAGAGGAGCAAGGATCTTGGGGAGTTCATGGCCAGAAGTTCATCAATTCAGAGGTATAATCTCAAACTTTTTGGATCTATAACTCTTAATTCAATGTAGCATTCTTGTGTTTCCGTGTTTTTTGGAAGTCCTCATACTTGAGGCAAGCTTGTGATGCTTTCAATTTTCCATTTCATGAACATTCAGTATGAACACCATGATTTTCTCCTTCACATTTCTCTCAATATAGGAAGAGTGAGGGAGATCCATTGGTACAATGATGATCTCCATCACACGAGCTTCATTTCCATGGCCTTGTTTTTAATTTTCATTAAGTTTTATTTTTCTGCAACTGGTGGCCGAAATTGGTTGTTTTGCCGGAGAAGATGGTGGTTTCCACCACCACCACCACCACGTGTGTCACTTCCTGGCCATTGGATCTCCTTGCCACGATCTAATCTCACACGTCCGTTTCAATTACTTCATCTAATGCATGTTGTTGCGCGTTTGACTCAAGCCTAGCGTGTGTCCTCAGATCTGGACCATCCATAAGCGCCACATCAATTAATGAAATGCATCATGTGGCTGTGGCTTTTTCACTTATTTTTATTTTCCATTTATTTTCTGTTAATTCCTTTTACTTTCAAAAATTCATTAAAAATCATTTTAAGTCAGAAAAATATGAGACCAATTCCAAAATTTTTCTTGAAAAATCTAGTTTCATATTATGTTTTTAATTATTTTTGTGACATCATTTGATATTTTTTATGAATTACTTGGTTTTTATTGCTTTTAATTCATTTTAAATTTTTTTTTGACTTTTAAAAAGTACAAAAATATTTTCATAGCATTTATGGATCATGATAAGTCAATCAAAAATAGTCTCAACAATTTCTTGATTGTTTTGAGATTATTTGAGATTTTAATTTATATTATGCTATTTTTAATTGGTTTTAATTACCTTCTGATTTTAAAATTTTGTGAGAAAATTAGTCAAAGCTTGTTTGACTATGTTGAATCTATGAGAATTTAATTGGACTTTTTGAAGTTGCTTTGAATTGAATTTAAGGTTCAACCTTATTTGTTTATTTTTCATTTGTATTTTCTTTTAATTAGAAAAATACCAAAAAAATATCATTGACTTCTTGACTTGTTATCTTCATTTCTCTTTTGTTTGGTGTTGATTGAGGTTGAATTGATTCAACTTTGATCAAATTCATTGAATCTTGTGGTTTGAAAGTCCTTATGGATCATCACGTAGAAAAATGAATGAATTTGATCAAGGGTGAGTTATCCCTTGATCAATTGGGATTGTTTGTTGACTTCTTACCCCCTCCCTTTCATCTTCATCCCTTTCTTTCCATCAATGACCAATGAGTTAAAGTCTTGAGGTTGGTCTTGACAAATGAGAAGTTTAACCTTCTTTGATCCAAACCAAACTCAGCTTGATCCATGATCAAGTGAGTTATTTTGTGTCAAAGATAAGTTGCTTCTTGGTCAAGCAAATAACCAAAAGTCAATACAATGCCCTTCCCCTTTTGTTTGGCATGGCAAGTTTATGGAACTTGGCTTACTAGTCATGATATCTAACTTGTGTTCTTTGCCTATATTCTTATTGACCGACCTCAGATAGGTGTGACTACTACACTAGTCCACTTACGATTACTTAACATAGCGCTACATTGTCTTATGACAAGCTAACATAACCTTACTAACTACTAACTTTAATTTGAGCTTTTAATTTCTTGCCATTTACTTTTAGTGTCATTTATTTATTGCTCATTATTCATATTGATTTTCATCTTAGCTCACTTGAGCACATATTTTATGTTTATGTCATTTTTCTTTTGCTCATTTGAGCCCATTATTGTATATAAATATATTGCTCTTTTGTGTTGTTTGTGTTTGTTTTGATGTGAACAAAAATGCAAAAGGAGAAAGGACTTAGAATTAAGATTTACCTATGCTTAAAGGAGTTCAAGAGCAACTAGGCCTCATGCCTTTAGAATGCAAGATATGTTGAAGAGCAACTAGGCATCATGCCTTTAGAATGCTAAAATTCAAAGTTGACCTCAAAGGACTTATCCCCAAACTTATTCTTTGTCCATTCCCTTTATTGTGTTGTGAGCTTTTTGATGTTTGCTTTTGTGTGATAGGGATCCCATCTTAAGATTGTGAAAAGAGGACCATTGTCATGAGTAGCCAAGTTAAGAGCCAAGCCAAATGGAGATCCTAGGAGCGTGAATTCATTTGTTGATTGCTTGTTTGTGTGCTAAGTCCAAAGGAAAGGAGCATCTTGAGTCATCTCTATATGACTTCAAGAAAAGGAACTCCAAGGGTTTATCTTTCCCCTCTTATCTTTGTATGCTTTAGGAATAGCCCTTCTCTTCTTCTCCCCACTCTAACCAAGCAAAAAATCATTTTCAAAACTTTGACTTTATTTCAAATTAGAAACCTAGGCCTTAAGCCTTTGACTTTTTCCAAATCATTTTCATCAATACTCATTGTAAATAAACTTTAACCCAACTTTGACTTCATTTTGAAAATAAACCTAACTTGTAAATATAACCCATTTCAAGTTGTTCTGTGGTTCCAATGGCCACCTTGTTAAAATCTCTTTCAAAACATTAGTTATAGGTTTGAGTTATCATAGTGGTTGATGTAAATCTCACCTCATCCTTAGTGTTGGACTATAAGCCTTCCATGCTTATTATAGGGTTAATCCCTCACAAGCATGTTGAAGCCTTCCTCACATGGTGGATTGTTGGTTTAGGTTGAGTTTTCTCCCCTTGATAACAAAAGACCTTAAGGCTTTTGATTAAAATCAATTCACCAATCTTTGAGATTTTTACCCCGAACTACGAGGTTTTGATCCTCCTTTGTGATGGTACGTAGGCAATGGGTTCATCCATTCAAACAACAAAATTTGTAAATATAATATATTCTTTTCTCATCCCTTCAATCTTTTGCACAAACCTTTTCACAAATACCAACCTTCAACACATATTTGCAAAAAGGGTTCCCTTAGAGTACTAAGGATGTTTTGGGTGCGTAAAACCTTTCCATTTCATAACCAACCCCCTTACCTAGATCTCTGGCTTTTTTATTAGTTTTTTATTTAAAAAACTTCTTACCTTGGATTTTGTTCGCTTTTTAGCCTTTGCTTTGGACAAATAAAAGTGCGGTGGCAACTCGAATTGTATGTTTACTTTTGGTTTAGTCAAGAAACCTAAAGGTAACGAAAACCCCATTTGCTTTTCCCGGGTATCGTACATCCATCCGCACTTTAATAGGGACAACCCCTTTGTCTCTTGTATATGGTATGGAAGTTGTGCTCCCCGTAGAGGTCGAGATCCAATCATTGCGTGTGCTGATGGAAGCCAAGTTAACTGAGGCTGAATGGTGTCAAACCAGATATGACCAGCTGAATTTGATTGAAGAGAAGAGATTGACTGCCATGTGTCATGGTCAGTTATATCAGCAGAGGATGAAGAAAGCTTTTGACAAGAAGGTTATACCTCGTGTGTTCAGAGATGGTGACCTTGTGCTCAAGAAGATCTTATCCTTCAAACCAGATTCCAAGGGAAAATGGACTCCTAATTATGAAGTCCCATATGTTGTTAAGAGAGCCTTTTTAGGCGGTGCTTTGATTCTTACAACTATGGATGGTGAAGAGTTCACTTGTCCTGTGAATGCTGATGCAGTCAAGAAATACTTCACCTAAAAAGAAAAGAACAACTCGCTAAGTTAAAAACCCGAAAGGGCGGCTTAGGCAAAAATGAGCGTCTCTATGGATTGAAACCCGAAAGGGCGATCAAGGAAAAAATTAGAGACATAAAACAGAAAGATTTATCCCGATAAATTGAGTACCCCACCTTGGGGGAATTTATGCAAAAAACATGGATTTTGGCAAGTAATTGCATCCTGCTGACCTTCAAATTTGAAGACTTTCTTGAGCAAGTTGGTCAGTTCTGGTTCATCATCTCCAGCAACAGTGAAGAGCACGGTGGATATCAAGAGGCGGTAGAAGGATTAGTGATCATTCTATTCAATGTAACCCTTTTCCATGTAAATTGCCATTTTCAACTTTGTAAATATCTATGGAGTCTTGTCATTTACAGACTACCATTCTATTAAATAAAGTTGATCTTTTATCCAATTATTTCTACTCTTATTTAATTCGGCCAGATAGTTTTAAATTTTATCATGATCATTTTGAAAATTAAAGTTTTAATCAAAATCATATTTTCTTAAACATATAAAAGCATTAATTTTAAGCAATCAATTTCATTTAAAAGGAGTATCAACAATGGTTCGAAAGCAGTAAGCCCTAAGTGTGGAGTATTATTGGTTCTCCACAAGCAGTAAGCACAATTTCTCTTTCATCCCCGACAACATTGTTCTGCACCCGATGTTTGTTGATTTCTTCGGGCAGTTAATTCTCTGTTATCCCAAGCTGAGATGGTGTTTACTCCCCGACCGAGTTTATATTTGTTCTCTAGCAGAGTGCAGACACTCCATTGTAGTAGTTCACATGATTCCGGCAGAACTTTGGTTCCTCGAAAGTTATCATCAGATTCACTCCCAGTCAGAATTTCCTCCTGGTTTCTGAGCAGTTATTTGTGTTTGTTCCCCTGCAGGGTTGTCTCCCATTTGATATGGTGTTGACCTAAAATTCCCCGCAGAGTTGGTAGAAGTTTCCTCACCAGATCTCCTCTTTTCTTCCCCAACTAGGGTTGAGCCTTTATGATGCTGATCTCTCTTCTCCAGCAGCTGTTTCCCTCTTTTGGGGATTGGCCGAGAATTGTATCGACGATTCAAATCTGCGACATCCGTGTATCCTTTGAGATCGTATTGTCAGCATAATCATCATATACACATATACATATACATATACATATACACTCATATAATTTCATTTTTGCATCATTGTACCTGTTGACTCATTCTTGTGATTCTTATTCTCTATTATGGTGTTACTTTATCCCCATACAAGTTTGGTGAGTCTGTCCTTTTTTCAATTGTAGAGTGTCATCCCCATAAGCAGAAAGACTTCAACCTTTCCCCTTTCCCCACTGAGTTATTTCCTCATGGATGATAATTATTTCAGTTTCCTCCCCAATTGATTATCTGGATGGAACCATCCCCTTGAGTAATATCCTCATCGGGTTGAGTCTTAATTGACCGTTTCTTTCTAGATCTTACCTAGATAGATGCTTTTGGTCCCCTGAGAGTTTATTACCCAGTAACTGGTGATACTCTTCTTAGTTGGCAGTTTGTTACTTCTTGTCCAATACCCGACAAAAGTAACCTCTCTCTCCTCAGCGAATTCGTTTTCACGTTTCCCCAGGAAGTATATCCTTGATATGTTCATCCTAATCAGTGACAAATATTTTCTTCCCCTGCATTGAGTCTATCCTTGATATGTTCATCCTAACAGGTGACATATATTCTCATCTTTGGTATTCTACACAGTAAAAAGGTAGTTGTAATCCCTATTTTGTTTCCCGGAGGGTTAACCCTTGATATGTTCATCCTAACCGATGACAGGTTTTATTCTCTTTGCGGTCTTTTGCCCAGTAACCGGTAGTTGTAAATCCTACGTTTTTCTCCCCTTTGCAGAGTTTATCCTTGATATGTTCACTTTAACCGGTGACGGATATCCTCTTTGTGGTATTCTATCCAGTAACTGATAGATGTAATTCCTATTCTTCCCCTCGGAGTCTATCGTTGATATGTTCATCTTAACAGGATGGTAGATATTTCTCTTTGATGGTATTCTATCTAGTATTCGATAGATGTAATTCCTACTTTTTATTCAGGTGGTTTATCCTTGATATGTTCATCTTAACTGATGACGGGTGTCCTCATTAACATCCCCAGGCAAGTCTATCCTTGATATGTTCATCTTAACCGGTGACAGATTTTCTTTCCTTTGAGTCTATCCTTGATATGATCACTTTAACCAGTGACAAATATTATCTCCTTTTGGTCTTCTGCTCAGTAGCCGGTAGTTGTAAATCCTATTTTCAATTTTCCCCAGCAAGTCTATTCTTGCCCAGTAACCGGTAATGAATACATCTCTTGACGACCCTTAGTGAGTCATCCTTGATATGTTTACCCTAACTGGTAACAGATGTTCTCTCTGTCAGATTTTATTATCTCCTTACCCAGTAACAGGTAGTGGATACTATATTTCTGCTCCTCCTGTGTTGAAGTTTATTTCTTCCCCAATTGACTTGAGTGCGTATTTCCTTAGTGAAGTCGCTTTTCCTGCATGGTTCGAGTATTTCAGTTTTATTCTGATTTACCTGTTCCCTTGTAGAGGTTCCTTCGTTTTCCCGGATGAGTCTTTCCATTTTCATGGAATTCCTCTAGTCCCCCCAGTAGTTTTTAAGTCATAGCCTGGCCTACGTATAACCCTTTATCCCCTAGAGTCTATGTCTCCCCTGTGAGTTTTCCTTATGGAATGCATTACCCTCCTGCGGACTTTCGATCTCTGTGATTTCTTTTCCTTTGTGGCAATATTTCCCCACAAAGAGTTTATTTTAGCATTCATATCATATGCGTCATGAGGTCTCTTAGGGACCAAAATTTTTGTTTCTATATGTTGTTATTTAAGCCCATTCTACTGAGTCGATACGAAGATTTTAACCTTCTCCTCCTCAGTTAGAATATCCTTAAATAGGGGCAGCTGTAAGACCCCAATTTTGACCCTAAGATCCCTCATGCTATCCTCATCATATGCATTGGCATTGGGATCATACCTTGGTATCCTCCTTACCCCTTTTATTCATTGGGTTTATTTTGAGAGAGATCGCCAAGCACCATGTGATTGTATCATACTTTGTATTTTATCACTTACTAACCAAAATACCAAAAATATGTCTTTGTATTTGTTTAACTCTTTTGTAGGGATGGCACATGACCACCTTTGGTCCATCAAGTTCACATCTAAGGTTTCAGACCGTCATTGCTAAGAGCTTAACCAAGGAATGATCTACAATGGATCTAGGCATCATATACGAGTCCCCATGACATTTACATGTTATTTTGATCAAGCATTCTTCAATAGTTTGGAATTGGTTTGCCTTGGAAACCCTAGTTTATCTGGGTATCTTGAGTAACTTCTTCAACAAGCTTCTTCACCAATTAATCAAATACTCCAAGGGAAACTTCAAAATTCATCATCTTATGCATATATTATCTCCCATGAGTCCAAAAAGTCAAGAAAGTTGCAAGTTAGCCAAGGTGGAATAATTGAACATATGGCTTAACACTTAGAAAATATTTTGACATGTTGAAATTTCCAAACCTCCACCTCAAAATTCATCATGATACAAGCTCCAAATGGAAAAGTGTTCAACATCAGAGTTATTCCTCTTGATCTAACCTTTCCAAAGAGTCCAAATTCATCCATTTTGGACAAGGTTTGAGGGGTATGCACATGGCCTGAACATGGTTGTATCTGTTGGCAAGAATCATTCTTCAAACATCAATACACTTTTGCCTTGCATCACAATCCACATTTAAACTCAATGTCACTTGCATTTGGACCTAATTGAGTTGCTTCATGGGCCTGTACATGCCCATGCAAGCGTGCCCTCCACATTGCCAAATTTGGAAGAATTTTCAAAGGTTCAAATATCACTTGCATTTTCTATAAATAGAGGTCCATTGCATCAGTTTTGAGGACCCTTGTGCACCGGCTTTTCCTCCCACATTCGAAACCCTCACAATTGAAAGGAAAACCTGAGAAATTTCACTTGAAATTTGAGTTTGAATCTCACTGTTTAGAGATACGAAAACTCCAAGATGCAGAGCCTTGTACCATTCCTAATCTACTTCTTCAAGCTCCATAAGCAAGATCAAACACGAATTGAAGCAAGAGGGATCAAGTTCTGCACAATATTGAAGGTATTTTTCCAGATTTTTCTTTTCTTCGATTCTCTCTCAATTCTCATCAATTATCTTGGATCCTTGGTTGTCTGAAGTCCTGCCAATGTAGGCAAGAAGATTGAATTACTTTGAGGTCAAATCGAAGCAACTCAGTTCATGTACCTCAAAATTCAACTCCATGTATCTCTCAATATACTTGGAGTTAGGTTGAATTGAGGTCATATTCGTGATCTACGCCATTTTTTCTTTAAGATCATGTCCTCTTTTTTCATTTATGTGATGGTGATGAGAGAACTAGTCCGGTCAGGGTCATCGGAGAAGATTACCGGTGGTTTGCTCCGGCGATGTGCTGGATGAGTTCTGAGCCACATGATCAAACCATTGTGTTTTAATCTTGAGCATTCTTTTTGATTACCAGTTGTATGACGCGCTGAATAGTGTGCACATGGAACGTATGTTTTCATCCACTTGATCTGCCATCTCAATTAATGAGGGAGATTAAGTGGTCCACGTTTTTCTGATTTAATTGATTTTCATTTTATTTCTTTTATTTTAATTAATTCATATTAAATTTAATATTGATCCAAACAATATGAGAGTTTCACCAAAAAAATTTAAATAAAATCCTCTTTCATTTTCTGAATTAAAATTATTTTTTGGGTCATTATTAATATTTTTCATGATTTAATTGATTTTGTGAATATTTTTAATTGTTTAAAAATAGTTTTAAGTTTCCAAATATTCTGAAATTTTTTCTCCAAGGTCCTTTGACCTTGTTTGACCTATGATAAATCTCCTGGCCATTTCTTTGGTGTTTTGATGAGGTTTTAGGAAATTGACCAACCATAAATTAATTTAATGCCTATTTTTATTATTTTTAATTGTTTAAATGCAAAATTAATTATGTAGAGCCATTTTATTTGACTTTGTGAGTTTGACTTGTGTTGTTAGGCCTTGGTCAAGGTTGATTTGACTTTGCTAGGTTAAGATCATTGGATTTAGGGGATTGATGGAGTGTACATTCTATCTCCCAAAATGAATGAATGATCTTAATTTGGTAAATGTCCTCATTTAACCAATTTGTGTTTGATCCATTCCCCCTCCCTCTTCATCTCGTTCCCCTTCTTTGTCCACTCATGTCATGGACCTATAATATCCCTATATCCTAAGGCTAGTTGATTGCAAAATCAACATAAGTATGGATGAGATTAGGTCCCCCACTTTGCATATTATTTTTGTGTGTGGTATGTTTCATGAGCATAGTCCATTGTACTATGTCTCTAACATGCATTAACACCTAAATTCTATTGCCCTACATAAGTCCCTATGCATATTCTACATAAGTCCAATTACGATTAGGTCCCCCACTTTGCATATTCTACATAAGTCCCCCACTTTGTATATTCTACATAAGTCCAATTACGATTGCTTAACATAACACTAAATTTTGACACAAAAAGGCATATCATTCTAGTTAGTGAGATTGTAAGTCTCCCCTCTTTCATGGTATTGTGTGGAAACTTGTCCTTTTTTCATTCCTTTGGAAGATATCTTGGTTCAAGGATCCATGCTTGTGATAAGTGGGTTGAGTGTTCTCCAAAGAATGACTTAAACAAAAGAAAAGCAAAAGCAATACTAACTTCTAATTGACTAACAACTAACATTTAATTTCAAGTCATTTACTTTTATTGCACTTTAATTTTTAAGCTTTATTCATTTGCCATTATTCATATCATTCAAGTTGTTTACTTTAATGTCATTTTCACTTTTTCCATTTGGACCATATTTTGTGATATTTTTGTGTTTGTATATATTTGTTTGTTTGTGTTGTCTTTTGACCTTAATGTACATAATAAGAACAAAAACCCTAAAAAACATCTTGTGTGGACTGTTGGTTTGATCTGAGACTATTCAACTTAGAATTTAGGCAACACTCTCTATGCAAAGGACTTGACCAATGCCAACTTTTATGAAACCAAGTGCTTGTGAAGTGAACATTCATCTGATATAATATTGAAGATCCATTTGAGTTCATCTGCAACATGATCATTGTGAAGCTGTTAGTTTGATCTTGTGACTTATGCCATCTTTGAAGTCATTTGATACATGGGAAAATTTTGAAGAAGATCATGAAGTTGTTAAGCTTGGATGTGGCTATTTTTATTTGAGTCCTTTGTCTTCAACTTGCTATCTGTGTATTGTTTGTTGCTTGATTCTAAAGTCCATGGGAAATTTGGGTTTCTATATGACATTCTTGTCTATTGGATTGTAGCCCATCGGTCAGATCTTTTCAACTCTCAACTTTTAATTTTGTGCATAGGTTTAGTCTCTTCATCTCCTCCCCACTTCTTTAATTTCAAAATCTCCGCCCTTTTAAAAAAACCTTCTTTGCTTGTGTCTGTTTTCTAAACTTTGACCTTATTGCAAACTAGAAACTTTGGCCTTTTGCCATTGCATTTTTAAAATCTTTTCTTAATCAAACTTGTAAATAAACTTAACTATACTTGACTTAAAATTTCAAAAGCCAAAATAACTAACACTCATTAAAACCATTTTAAGCCCTTATGCCTTTTAAACTTAAAATTTTGTTAAAAGCAATGCACTCACTTTGAAATTGATACCACGAACTACGAGGTTTTGATCCCTCATTTTTATGTTGGTACGCAGACACAAGTCCGAAGATCTTGTCAAACACAAAAAATATAATTAATGAATTCTTTTATCATCCCTCCATTCTATTTATTGCAAACATCATTTGTACAAAAACACATATGCACACAAGAAAGGGCTCCCTAGGAGTACCTAGGATACTTTGGGTGCTAACACTTTCCCTCTGTGTAACCAGCCCCCTTACCTGAAATCTCTGACATTTTATTAGTTTTGATTTGAAAACTTCTTATTTTTGGGTTTTGTTCGTACTTTTCCCTTTTGCCTTGGAAACAATAAAAGCGCGGTGGTGACTCTGGTTTTGTTGATGTCTAGCTTATCCATAGCTTGATGAACATGAATTTATCGCTACAATCTCCTACAACTTTTTGAATGAAATCATTAAGAGATTCCTACTCGAAGTATTTAGAAACCTTTGCCATTACAGGTTCTTTGACAAAGTCTTCAGTGACTTCAATCATGTCGAAATCCTTAGTGACTTCAACAAGTTTCACTTCTTCTAGCTCCGTGTAATGGACCTCAACTACTTGCAGAGGGTCAGAGTCGATCTTCATCTGGGTTCGTGTTTTGTCTCCGAATTTGAGTCTCCCTTCCTGAATGGCATTTTGCACAAGATCCCCGAAAAGAAAACATTGAGACGTTTTATGACCTAGAAAACCATGGTATTTGTAAAACCCTCTTTTCTTTCTTTGTTCTAAATGAGGTACTTTGGCACCCGGAGGTACTATCATTTGTCCATCCTTAACCAACAAATCAAAAATTTCGTCACATTTTGTAACGTTGAAAGTATAAGTTTTCTTGGGAAATTTGTCACTCTTTTTTGGTTCGACAGGGTTTTTTCAATTCGAAGGCACTAAAACTTTACACTCATACGATGGCCCTTGCGTCAATTCAGCAAGGTCGATCTCATTATCGTCAAAGTTTGAAAATCCTTGATAGGAACCTTTATCATCATTTCTGAAATCGACATAGGCTACCCTTTTACCTTTATTCGCCCTTGCCTTTTCTTCCTTCAAACGTTCTAACTGTCGAACCCTATAAGCCAGTTGGGCCATATCTCTTAGATATTGAGTATCCAATTTCTTCCTAATCGAATAGTCAAGGCCCCCAACGGCCATTTCGACCAGTTCATGCTCTGGTATTTATGTAAAACACCTAGCTTTGAGCAATCGAAATCTATTCAGATAGTCATCAATTGGCTCAGTAAACTTTCGTTTGATACTAGCCAATTCCTTCAAACTTATCTTTGTTTGTCCCATGTAAAACTGCTCATGGAACATTCTCTCCAATTAGTTCCAAGTGTGAATCGAACTTTGGGGCAAGGTGGTGAACCATGTGAAAGCATTCTTTGTGAGAGAACTTGGAATTTTTTTATCCTAAGGCTCTCATTATTTGACATATCTCCTGCCTCAATTAAATATCTAGCCACGTGCTCGACAGTGGATTCAGTAGTATCCCCAACAAACTTAGTGAATTTGGGAATTTTGGTTATAGGGGGTGCTTCTGCCTGTAAGATATATTCTGACAGAGGTGATGTTTAATTTGGCCTTCGAAGGTCGAAATCTACCCTATTTCGCGCCATAATCCTCTCAACCATGGCTGCTAAATTATTATCTGCTGCTAAATCGTCATGTCTAACTTGCCGTATGATATCGTCGGCGTTTTGGTTTCTATTTACCATTACTACCCTAGGTTCCTTGGGTATTTGTGGTTTGATCCTAAGGGGTAGCGTTCCTCCCCCCTGATTTTCTGGGACCTGGTTGAAAGTAAGGTCTTCTTCAAATGTGGCTTCCTGTTTTTCTCTCACCCAATCCCTAAGAGGGTGTCGCTGGTGCTGCAGTACACCAAGGAAGTCAGACATTCGCGCCACCTGTTTTGTCATCTGTTGATTCGACTGAGTCGTATTTTGAATAAGAGGATTCAATACGGTAGTCAATGTTTGGGTTAACATTTGGACCATCTCATGGTTACTTGCGTCCATCTGTTGCCTCCACGCTGCTGCGGAGTTATTGGTAAGACTAGGTAGCTGTGTCTGGTGCCTCAAACCTGAAGATTGGTTAGTTCGACCCATGTTAACCCCAGACCCTTGCACTGGAGAATTGATGTTAACCATTGGTTCTGAGAAAGTAGAACCAACGTTGTGTAAATTGGCCATCACTGAAGTTGGTATTCCATATGGCTGTTCTCAACTACGAAATGGTATTGAGAAACCAGGGGGTACCAAAGGCCTATTTGGAGTATCTCTAATTGGTGAGGGAGTATGAGGAAATCCCCTAGGCCCAATGTAGGTTAAAATTGGTTCAGTATGGGAAATCAAATGCGTAGGCACCGAAATCACCATAGATGGAACTATTTTAGACACATGCGTTGTGGTTGTGTTTGCCCCTACCAAAGAAGAAAAGAGCGTTATGTTACTGGTTGATGGATTTTGAGAGTTTTGGTTATCTGGCGCATTTACATTTGCCATCCTCATATGGGATTCTCTCCTTGGTCGTTGTTCGTTGTCTATGGCTACTTTACCACTTCTCAAAAACATACAATGGATCCTTTCCCAACAACAAAATGACTTAACAACCAGAACTAAAAATAATTCAAAATAATAGCATTGTCCCACAAAGCGTGCCAATTTGTTTACCGTGAAAATTGGTAAACAACCGCTGATCTTCCAAATTTCTAAATTTGGTTACTCGCGGGATCGATCAGATTAATCCTAGAACATGTGCTAACTGTTTTTGAAAATATGTTTTAATAATCGCGAACACTTCGACAGTACTCGTGGGACTAGTAACTATAACTTTACAGTAAAATGACTAATATGGATTAAAGAGAGAAATTGAAAAGGGATGATAGTAAACAATTGGCAAAAGTAAGTGTTCAAAGAAAAGAAATTTAAGACTTTAAAATGACGAAGTAAAGGAAGAGTATTTGAAACAAAGCAGTAAAATATGTAGTTCTGGAAAGATAAAGATTAAATTTGTATTGCTTTAAAATAACTTAACAATGGTGTAAACAAACGTACATTCTGTGATTTACGATTCTTCTTCACATGAATACTTGGTAAATTTACAGACTCTGTGCACACTTTGACACACTCATATCCTAACACTAAGACCCTTTATTTATATTGGATCGAAATAACTGTTTCTGATGGTCCTTCAATCACATCGAGTCACATGGCGCGTCGCATGGATGTAACTACCCATTATGCTCCACGTGTACTCTCAACAGTTTCAGATAAGAGCAACATTCCCTCCTTTATTTGAATTTTGAATCTCTAATTGAAAACCGTCTTCAACCATTTTTTAAGAGATATTTCTTAAGTCTCAACTGCATACTGACTCTTATTACCCTTATCCAATCGAAACACCTCCATCTGGTCAAATATCACCTCCTGGTCGAAAACAGATGTACATAGAATTTCCTTTTTGGTACTTCTTAATGGGCATCAAAATTATGAGCTAACACACGGGTGGCCGTGTCAGGGTCACTGTATCTTCCAAAAATCTTTCTCTGCGAGTCTGGAACGCTCGATTTCCTTGACGAGTATTTGGGAATTCTTGTTTGAACCTGAAAACCAACAGAACTACCAAAAGAAAGCATAAAATGTAATACATTGACATAAACTAAAGATAATAACCAAACACGAATGGAAATGAGAACATACAACTTACTTGACAAAATAATAAAAAGGTAAAACAAAGTGTTACCGATTTCACGAATTCATGTCGAATAAGTGTCAGAAAACTAGTAGAATTGATGACCGATCATAACCCTAAACTTATCTCATTGCTTGTCCTCAAGTAATGCTCAGGACAGTAGGAAGGTCACCCCCAAATTCTTCCAATTCATCTTACCATAATACTGCTATGATCTTCCGCGACTCCCTTTCCACTTTCATTCACTATTTTTCTTCTTCCCTGACTTTTGACGTTCCGCCACACTTTCACATCGAAGCACCTCTTCACCTGTAGCTTTTCACACTCTCACCAAATCTCTCCGGGTTAAAGTGTTTACACTCAATAGTCAGAGCATGCAAAGTTAACTCATAAGTTTGAATAACATCTATTTTCATTTCAAATACACACCACACACACTATTCGAGGGCTTTTAAGGTTGTAACGAGGCTTAGGCACAAGGTGGGAAAAACAAACAAAAGGGAGAAATTAGTGGCTTAGGCTCAGAGTCCGTGTTGTCATCCTCATCACTATGTTCTATTGTTCACATTAGAGATTTTTGGACACCGTTCTATTAGGAATCTTTAGATAAGTGCTTTATTATACTTCTTATTTTTTTCTCTTTCTCTTTTTTTTCCGAAGCTTTTCACAGTGATGAGGATGATTATTATTTCAGCTTCCTCCCCAGTTGATTATCTGGATGGAACCACTCCCCCTAAGTTATATCCTCATTGGGTTGAGTCTTCAATTGACCTTTTCTTTCTAGATCTTGCCTAGATATATGCCTTGATTCCCCAAGAGTCTGTTACCCAGTAAATGGTAACATTCTTCTCGATTTATGAGTACTTTACTTTTGCCCAATACCCGGTAAAAGTAATCCACTTCCTTTATTCTCCCAGCGGATCCATTTTCACGTTTCCCAGGAAGTCTATCCTTGATATGTTCATCCTAACCGATGACTGATATTCTTTCCTTCTGAGTCTATCCTTGATATGTTCATCTTAACTGATGATGAAGACTCTCGTTTTGGTATTCTACCCAGTAAAAGGTAGTTGTAATCCCTATTTCATGTCTCAGGGGGTTAATCCTTGATATGTTCATCCTAACCGATGACGGGTTTCCTCCTCTTTGCAGTCTTCTGCCCAATAACCGGTAGTTGTAAATCCTGCTTCCCCCTGCGGAGTCTATCCTTGATATGTTCATCCTAACCGGTGTCATATATTCTCTTTCCAGTATTCTATCCAGTAACTGATAGATTAAATTCCTATTTCTCCCCTTGGAGTCTATCCTTGATATGTTCATCCTAACCGGTGACATATATTCTTATTTCGGTATTCTATCCAGTAACTGATAGATGTAATTCCTAATTTTTCCCGGCAGTCTATCCTTGATATGTTCATCTTAAATGATGATGAATATTCTCCCCTTTGAGTTTATCATTGATATGTTCACTTTAACCAGTGAAGAATATTCCCCCCTTTGAGTTTATCATTGATATGTTCACTTTAACCAGTGACGAATATTCTCTCTTTGCGGTTTTCTGCCCAGTAACCGATAGTTGTAAATCCTATTTGGCTTTTCCCTAGCAGGTCATTCTTACCCAGTAACTGGTAATGAGTACACCTTCTGTTTCCCTCAACGAGTCATCCTTGATATGTTTACCCTAACCAGTAATGGATGTCTTCCCTGTCAGATTATGTTATCTCCTTACCCAATAACCGATAGTGGATAATATACTTCTGATACTCCTGTGTCGAAGATCTTTTCTTCCCTAATTGAGTTCGAGTGTGTATTTCCTTAGTAAAATCTCCATTTCCTATTTGGTTCAGGCATTTTAGCTTTGTTCTAATTTACCTGTTTCCCCTGCAGATTTTCCCTTTTATCCCCGGCTGAGTCTTTCCATTAATTTACTTTCGTGGAATCCCTCGTGTCCCCCAGCAATTTTAAGTCGTGGCCTGACCCACGCACAACCTTTTACCCCCTTAGAGTCTATATCTCCCCAATGAGTTTTCCTTACGGAATGCATTATACTCCTGTGGACCTTCAGTCTCTTTAGATTCTTTTCCTTTGTGGCAACAGTTTCCCCACAGAGATTATTTTTAAAATTTCATATCATATGCATCATGAGGTCTCTTAGGGACCAAAATTTGTTTCTATTGTTGTTATTTAAGTCCATTCTACTGAGTCGATACGACGATTTTAACCTTCGTCTCCTCAGCTAGAACGTCCTTAAATAGGGGCAGCTGAAAGACCCTAATTTTGACCCTAAGATCCCTCATGCCATCTCATCATAAGCATTGGCAATGGGATCACACCTTGGCATCCTCCTTACCCTTCATTCATTGGATTTGCATTGGGAGAGATCACCAAGCACTTTTTATTGTATCATACTCCATTTTTCTTTATTTACTAACCAAAATACCAAAAAATATGTCAATGTATAGTTTGTTGCTTTTGTAGGTAATGTGTATGCTCACAT
The DNA here is from genome assembly GCF_024323335.1 of Lathyrus oleraceus. Taxonomy (NCBI): domain Eukaryota; kingdom Viridiplantae; phylum Streptophyta; class Magnoliopsida; order Fabales; family Fabaceae; genus Lathyrus; species Lathyrus oleraceus. The sequence goes on from NC_066582.1 coordinate 207,728,424, forward strand.
ATGCTCTATCAAGCTCATATATAGGATTTAAGACCCTCAATGCAAGGAGCACAATCAAGAAATGATTCACATTGGCTCTAAGTATCATATATGTATCCCCATGTTCTTGATATGTTATTTTGATAAAGAAATCATCAAGAGTTTGGAATGTGTTTGCCTTGGAAACCCTAATTCATATGGGTATCTTATGTAAATTCTTCAACAAGTTTCTTCAAAAATTGATCAAAAATTTCAAGGGATACCTCACATGAGTCCCAAAAGTCAAGATATAGTCAAGCTAGCAAGTTGGTTCATGGTGGTTGACCAGAGGAATTCAAATGGTCAAAACTGAGGTTCCCTAGACCCTATATCCTACCATTTTTGTCATATGAAAATGATTCCAAGAGAAAAGTTACTCTAAATGACATTCCAAACAACTTTAATGTTGAGATGAAGAGCTAGTTTTGCTTGGAAAGTCATTTTTTATGGTGAAAGATTATAGGTCATTTTGTTTGAACCCTAGTTTGGAGGTGAATTTCCCAAGACCATAACTTGCTCAATTTTCATGATATGAAGGCCATTAAAATTTAATGATCAAATTAGAGATGTATACTTCAACGTTTATGTTTGGAGGAAGTTAAAATTCAACTTACAAAGGCATGTGCCAAGAGGAAACATTATAGGTCATTTTGGACCATTACCATTGAACAAGTGATTTTCCTCAACTTCTAAAATGCATAACTCCTTCATGAAAAATCCAAATGAGGTCAAATTTATGACCAAATTTAATAGGTTTGAAATAGCTATAACTTTTATGGAGGAACATTTCTCATTTGAAGTCCATAGAAAAAGTTATTCAAGGTGGAAGAAGTGAACATTTGACTTGGGACAGAAAATTTTCAAATATGTTTGATTTCCCAAACTTCCACCTCAAAATTCACCATGATCCAAGATTCAAATGAAAAAGTGTTCAACATGAAAGTTGTTCCCCTTGATATCAACTTTACAAAAAGTCCAAGATCATCCCATTTGGATCAAACTTGAGGGATTTGCGCATGGTTTTAATGTGGGAAGTGTTTTGGTAAGATTTGAACTCAAATGATCAAACTCTTTTGCATGCTTCCACATGATGGATTCAATACACTTTGCACACGAATTGGAAGTGGATTGCATCATTTCTAATCCCAAATCATTTCCCATACACCCATGCAAAGAGTTTCTAAAATTGGCCAAATTTCAAATGGTGGAAATATCAAGTGCATTGCCTATTTAAACAAGCTCAAGGCTTCAGAATCATCATCGACACCTTGCCCAAGCTTTACTAGACCAATTCAAACCCCCACTACCATAGAATTTCTGAAGATTTCTCTTGAAATCGAGCTTGAACTTCATCTTCTGTTTGGAAGTTCAAACTCTAGAAACTCACTTCCCTTTTAATCTTTATTGGCTTCTACAAGCAAGAGGAGGAGAAAGAAATCAAATCCAAATCAAGATCAAGTGGAATTGGATCAACTCGAAGATTGAGTTGCTTTGAGGTCAAATGAAGCAACTCAATTCATGATCCTCAAAATTCAAATCCGTGTATCTTTTTTATATACTTGGCATTGGACAAAATTGAGGCCAGATTCGTGCTCCTGAGCATTTTTCCTTCAAAATAGTATACTCACTTTTAATTTTTCTTTGAGTTGAGCTTGGACCAGTCTGGTGGTCCTCACCGGAGAAGATGGTCGAAGCTAGGGCTCTGGTGATGTGTTGGCAAGGTTTCAACCATCTGATATGGTCCACAACTTCTAATCTCATCCATCCAAATTAATTACCTCGCGTGTGGTACAATTGACTTGAGAACATGTGGAACGCGTGTTTCCATCCATCTGATCTGCCACCTCAATTAATGAGGGAGATCAGATGGCTCTCATTTTTTTTTAATTTCTGAATATTTCATTTAATTGCTTATTTTTAATTAATTCACATTAATTTTATTTTTAATCTAAAAAATATGGGACTTTCACCAAAAAATTACAAATATTTTCCTTTTTCATTTTATGAATTAAAATTATTTTTTGGATTTATTTTGATATTTTTCATGACTTAATTGTTTTTGTGCATATTTTTAATGGTTTAAAAATACTTCTGACTTTTCAAAAATTATGAATTTTTTTGTCTAAGGTTGTTTGACATTCATTGACCTAGGATAAATCTCTTGACCATTTATTTGGTGTTTTGAAGATGTTTTAGGTTTTTGATCAAACATAATTTAATTTAAATGCATTTTAATTTGATTTTTAATTGATTAATTGTGTAGAAATTGTGTTGAGCCATTTTTATTAACTTGTGAAGTTTGATTATGTGTTTGGGCATTGGTCAAGGTTGATTTGACTTTTGTTGGATTAAAATCATTGGATTTAGGGGATTGATGAAATGTACATTTTATCTCCCAAAATGAATTAATGATTTTAATTTTATAAAATTCCTCCCATGACCAATTTGTGTTTGTCTCATCTCCCCTCCCTCTTCATCTTCAATCCCATTCTATCTTATCCCTTCCATTGACCAATGACATCTCAATATCCTAAGGCTATTTGGTTCATCAATAACTTATGTTAGATGGACCGATACAAGTATGGATGAGATTAGGTCCATCCTTTGATCATTTTCTTTTTGAGTGTGGTATGTTTTAGGAGTACGGTTCATTATACCATATCTCTAGCATGCATTAGCACCTAAATTTCTATTGCCCGACCTCAGATAGTTGAGACTTCTATATAAGTCCAATTACGATTGCTTAACATAACGCTAAATTTTTTGACCCAAAAGGCATAGCATTCTAGTAAGTTGGATTGTAAGTCTCCCCCCTTTCATGGTATTGTGTGGAAACTTGGCATTTTTTCCTTCCTTTGGAAGATATCTTGGTTCAAGGATCCATGGTTTTGAATAGAGGGTTGAGTGTTGTCCAAAGAATGACTTAATGAATTGAAAAAAACAAAACTTCACTAGCGTCTAATCAACTAACATTTGATTAACTTTTATTTTATTGCTTTTAATTTCAAGTCATTTAACTTATGTAATTTAAATTCAAGTCATTTACCATTTCATTTTCCATTTACATATCATTTAACTTGTTTATGTTTATGTCATTTTCACTTTGCTCATTTGAGCCATATATTGTGATTGTGTATCTTGTTTGTGTTTGTGGTCTTAGGATCTTAAAATACTTAATAAGCAACAAAAACCCTAAAAAATGTTTGTGTGGACTGTTGGATTTGATCTGAGCTTTGGACTTAGAACTAGGCAATTTTCCCTATGCAAAAGGAATTGGCCAATGCCAACATTTCTGAAACCAAGTTATTGTGGTTTGAATTTTCATCTGATGCAAGTATTGGGATCCACTTGAGTTCATCTGCTACATGGTCTTAATGCAAATGTTACTTTGAACCTGTGTCTAATGTTTTATTCTGAGCCATTCAAGGAGTATGTCATCTGATACATGGGAAGATTAAGAAGAAGACTATGAAGTTGCTAACTTGGATGTGGCTATCTTTATTTGATGCCTTGCTCTTCATTTTGCTATCTGCTTATTGATATTGCTTGATTTAAAGTCCAGGGGAAAAATGGGTTTCTCTATGACATTCTTGTCTATTGGACTGCATCCCATTGGTCAGATCTTTTCAACTCTTAACTTTTAAATTTTTGCATAGGATTAGTCTCTTCATCTCCTCCAATTTATTAAATTTCAAATCTCTCCCCCCTTTTAAAATCTTCTTTGCTTGTGATTTCTAAACTTAGACTTTATTGCAAATCAGAAACCTTGTCCTTATGCCATTGCATTTTTAAACTCTTTCCTTAATCAAACTTGTAAAGAAATCTAACCATATTGACTTAAAATTTCAAAAGACAAAAAGAGCTAACACTCATTCAAACTATTTTAGGTCTGTTGCACCCCAAAATTTGCCCTCTATTTTTAACTCTAATCAATTTTTTGTTTCACATTCATTTGCATCATCTTCATAGCATAACATTTTTTTCTGTCTTAATATTAGCCGGAATAATTTCTCGGAATTTACAAACAGACTGGTCAAATTAACTTTTTAACTGTGCCTAAAATTAGTCAACGAAAAAATGTCAAGTTTAAGTTTGCAAATGTCGGTAACATTAATCTGCGGTTCACGTGGTTTAATTTGACATGCTAAAAATATTTTTACGACTATTTTTGGTCATATGTTGATCAGTCTAAGCGGTTTAAACGGTCATAATTTTTATTTCAAAATCCGACCAAACGCTGTATTTTTCCGAGTCATTTATTTCGCGCTGATTATTTTGACGTGTTCATTTTATTTTTTCGAGCATTTTGGTGCCCGATTTTTTTTTTTTTGAGTCTATTTATTTTTATATTGGGTCTAGAATAAATAAATAGGTTAATTAGTTTTTATTTTAATTTTAACTATTTTAATTATTTAACTTTATTCAGTTTTTAATTTAATATTGGGTTTCAAAATAAACTTAGGCCCATTATCATTAACCTAATTTGTTCCTATATATATTTACTAGCATGACTGATAGAGAGAGGCAAAAAGACAGAACAAAAAAGAGAAACTGAGAGTGACTGATGTATACTATCGTACACACAGTTTGGTAATAGTTTATATATGATATATACTTATCTATTTTGTTGATATATTTGTTACTGTGTTTCAAATACATGTTCATATGTGTGACTGTGTTATGTATTCCAGATACATGCGGTTTGGTTAAATATATCAGGATATCGCCGTTTTGCTTTTTTTATGCACATAAGTATAACATGTATAATAATTTGGTTCATTGTATTATGTATTTGATGTGTTTGTTTTTTATATAAGTTTTACATGTCTCATAATATATAATATAATATAATAATAACTTTGTTGTTAATAAAAATGCATATGGATCATATAATATATAATTTATAATATGTAACTAGTGTGTTAAATATATATATATATATATATTTCTATTTTATGTTATAATTTGATTATGTTTTCGGATCGGATCATGTCAATACGCCGTTTTCACATATACGTGTATGAGGCGTGACATTTGTGTTATCCGATCCAGTTGCGATGATCGCAATTTTGCGCTAGCAATGCCGTTGTTTTTTTTTAATTCATATTTTTTTTATATACATATATTTAGATCTGCACATTTTTTTTCATAACTAACTACCCTGATTTTTCCTAAACCCTGACAATTTCGCCACAAACTCTAAATTTCAAGCCTAAAACTTTAACCGTGTTATTTCCTCTAAACCATAAACCTTTTCTTAAACCTTAACAAACCTTATTATTATTTCCTATTTTCACTCATTTTTATGTTATTCATACACTGTAACTGCTTCGCCCTTGTAATATTTTAAGTTTTAATTTGTAATATTTTCAGTTTTACTTTTTGCCATCTTTATTATGTAACTGCACCAAAGCGTTGTAATAATTAGGATTTTATTTTCTGCCATTTATTTTCTGCCATTTTATTTTTCTGCCATTTATTTTTCTGCCATTTAAATTCCTGCCATTGATCCTATATTAACTGCGTGGTTTAGTAATGTAGGGCGTGAAAACCTACTAAATTAATTATTTAATATTTTTCTATAACCTTTATATTTTTTTGTAAATAAATAATAAATACTAACTATTTTAATAACTTTTTTTTATTACTTACTTATAATAATAAATCCTTATATATTTTGTAAATAAAATCTAATTGACCATTTTTCTAATTGAATAATAATAATAAACCTATTAATCTAATAATTTGATATTTTCTATAATCTTTATTTATTTTGTAAATAACTAACTTAATATTTTTCATATAACTCTTTTATTTTATAATTTGTACATTAATGTATTTTAAATTCTTTTATTATTACTAATTTATTTTAAACTCATATTTTTCTAACAACTTCTAAAAAAATCTAACTTGTTTAACTTAAAATAATTTCTTTTAAAATTCTAACCTTTTTATTATCACTTTATTATTATTGTTATTTTATTATTGCTTTATTACCATTGTTTATTTATTATTTTATTATTATTTGCTTTTATCTATTCTATTTTTGCTTCATTATTTTCCTTATTTTAATTTTGTTTTATTTATAATATTAGGAACAAATGTATAGGTTGTAAATTTATTCTTTCTCGCCTGATTATTATGTATCTGTCCCATAGCCATGTAATAGTTTAGGAATTTATTTTTCTTGCTTTTATTTTTGTAAATATTTATTGCGTGGTTAGTAATTTAGGGAGTGCAAAAAACTAACTATAAATAATTGAACTTAGAAAATTAAATTCAAGACAAATATCTGAAAAATAACACTCACACACGTAAGTCGATCTTTGATCGCCATCTGTACTTCCTAGGGTATTCCTCTTGGTTGCCTTCTTTAAATGGTCAAGTCCCTCGAAAATAGGGGTGTCTTAAGCAAAGTCCCTTCAAACAGAAAAATCATCAAGTCCCTATAAACTTAAAAGATCAAGTCCCTACGAGGTTGCCTACGATATAATGATCTTGTCCCTTCGGTAAATATGATGATAGTCCCTACGAGTTGCTAAAGACACCCCTTATGTTGCCTTCATTGACCATACGATGACCCTACGCCCGTCCCTTAAACACATCCAAGGTAATGACTACCTATTCCTTAATAATAGGGACAGTCTTACCATTGAAAGAATATACGAGAACACGAAAGACTTAATCTAGGGTAGGTATCTCATAGTTACTTGCTCACACTTTTCAAAATTACTTTTACACCTCACAATTTCTAAACTAGGCTTTGTATACACCCATACGAGGGCCATTACAAAGTACTTAAAGAAATTTTTCTGATCACACACTACACTCTTGCAAACAAACAAAGTGAGCTAAGTAACTAAGAGCCCATGGATAACCATGGATATAAAGGGTGCTAATACCTTCCCTTTGTATAACCTACCCCCCGAACTCAAAATCTTTTTAAGGTCTTTCCTGTTCTTTTATGTCCTTTCCTTTTGGATAAAATAAAAGTCGGTGGCGACTCTTGCTATCCGCAACATTTAACTAAAGTCAGTTCTCCCACCGTGTTACAGAACTGGCGACTCTGCTGGGGATTTAATAAAAGAGGGGTACCCTTAGGAATTAGATCACTTTAAAATTGTTTGCCTTGTTTACTTTATACTTATCTGTTGGGTGCTCTTATGTGTGAAAGACCCTAACCCGGATCTAGTGTACCTTAGGTAAATGGCAATAGACCAAGGAAACTGTATGGCGTATATCGATACGGTTGATCTGGTGGCCATAGTTAGTGTGACTTCTTGGTTGGTGCTTATGTTCCTTAAGCAAGTTGAGGATAATATGAGGCTGCCATATGTTATCAATACACTAACTGACTTTTAGAACCATAGTCATCCCATCTTGGCCTTTAGAAAGTAGTGAGATAACCGGCTTTGGTGAAGACTGAAGTTGGTTGATACTCGATACTACACTCATTGAGATCCTAAACTTGGAGGGTTTTGGTTGGCAAGTAAGTTGCCTACTGAACAACCACCCTTGTGAAGGATCAATGATTTTGAGATCCCTTAGAACCTGGTTACTTTTGTAGGACAGGATGAATCAACTAAACTTCAGGGGAGGGTACTTACCTTTAAACCTCATGCAAGCCTTCAAACCTAGGGCTATTGTGTGACTTGTTTGTGTGTGCCACATGTTTGTGATTGAGCATAACATCATAGCATCATCATGCATCATAAGCATAGCATTTTCACTAACCATTTCAAGGACCAAAGGATTTATCTTTGTTCTTTGTTGCAGGTCATGGCTTCTGCTCGTAGGAATACTATCCGGATCAACTTTGTAGGAATACCTCCTAAGCTTAAAGAATTGGTCTCTCAAGTTTCTGAAAACTCCCAGTTCATCAAGAGGCATGGTCACCTATTGGATCTAGTCACTTCAGGGTTCAATGAAGACATGATGAGTGTCCTGTTTCAGTTCTTTGACCCTAAACATCATTGCTTCACATTTCCCGACTATCAGCTGGTTCCTACAATGGAAGAGTTCTCCAAGCTTCTGGGTATACCTATTCTTGATCAGAAACCCTTCACAGGCTTGGAAAAAGAGCCTAAACCTGAAGTCATTGTTGCAGCCTTACATTTAAAGAAATCAGACATTGTCCTAGAAACAAGGAGTGGAGTTAAGGGTATTCTTGCTAGGGTATTGATGGAGAAAGCTCAAGTATTCCTGAAGGCTATGAGTTATGATGCTTTTGAGGAGATCTTAGCCCTATCGATTTATGGCTTAGTACTGTTCCCCAATCCAGACCAGTTCATAGACGTACACGCCATCAACATATTTCTGACTCGCAATCCAGTGCCTACATTACTTGGAGACATCTTACACTCTCTTCATACCCGTACTACGAAGGCACGAGGAACTCTGATGTGTTGCATACCTCTATTATCTAGGTGGTTTATTTCTCACCTTCCTCGATCAGTGATGAAGAATGAACAAGGGTTCAGGTGGTCCAAGAGGATTATGTCACTTTCTCATTCAGATATTCGTTGGTGCTCTAGATCTATGGAGAATGTTACCATCATTGACCGTTGTGGGGAGTTCCCTAATGTGCCACTCCTTGGCATAAGAGGGGGCATTACCTACAACCCTTCTTTAGCTCTACGTCAGTTTGGTTACGCTCGGACTGATGGTCCTCATGACATGCTTATTCAGGGTATTGTGTTTGACTACGACAACGATCTTCAAGGTTACCGTCAAAGGTTCATACGAGCATGGGGTAAAGTGAACAAGGTTGACAGCAAGACTCTGGAACCCAAGTACACTATTCCTATGGAACCATATCTCAGATGGGTACGATCTCGTGCTCAGACTCTTATGATGCCATATCCTGCTATCCTGCCAGTTACCATGGAGCCTGTTGCTGAAGGAGATACTTCTTACATCATTCTTCCTCCAGACATGCCCACTGACATGGAAGAGTTACAGAGGTCCTGGATCCAGTTGAAGGAGCAAAGAGATACTTTTGAGACTCATTACAAGGCAAGTCAGGAAAGAATCCTGGAGCTAACAAAACAACTTCACGAGGAGCGGAATCTCAACTCATACCTCAACACAAAGAGGAAACGTCCATGGGAGACTTAAAACCCCATTTTTTGTATTCATTTCATTTTTATTGTAAGCCCAAGGGGCAAACAAGTTTATTACTAATAAAAGCTTACTTTTTGGTGGTTTACACAAATTTAAATCCTACGGTCCTTGAAAACATTGCATAAGCATCTACATACCATATTATTGCATCACAGGTTTCTTATGAACAGGTATCTTATCTTCTCGCTGTTTATCACAGTTTGAAATGGCTCTTGAACAGACTGTCAAAGATCTCCAGGCTCAGAATGCACAATTCCAAGAGTTGATTCTGAACTTGTCCAAGGGGCAAGATGAGTTGAAGACATTGCTGGCTAAGAAGAAGAAGAGGACTAGAAGATCAGGAGGCCTTATCAATCTGGGAAGAAGATTCAGAGGCCCTGTCAAGATCACTTCCAAGGGTCCTATTAAAATTACTGCTCAAGGCCTGGTGAAGACTGTTGCTGAATTTAGAGTGCTTCCCATGATTATTACCACTCCTGGCCCTATTCCTTATACTTCTGATAAAGCTATACCCTGGAATTACGGTTCTGATGTTTATATCCATGGTGTTAAGCAGGAACCTTTGACTGATACACCTGTTACTGATGATAACCTTGATGTTGATAATATTGCTGGATCTAGTAAGATCACCAGAAGTGGAAGAATTTTCTCTCCTCCAGCTACCTCAAAAAATACAGTTCTTCCAACTACTACCTCCACTTCTGAGCCAAGTGCTGATGCTCGAGGCAAAGGTCCTGTGGTTGAACCTGTGCAAGCTGAAGCACCGACTGCTGAAAATCTCTCTAAACAGATGGAAGAAGTGTTGAAGATCATTCGTAAGAGTGATTATGGTATTGTTGACCAGTTGGGGCATACTCCCTCCAAAATTTCCATGTTGTCTTTGTTGTTGTGTTCTGAGGCTCATGCTAAAGCCTTGATCAAATTCTTAAGGACTGCTCATGTACCAAATGAAATTTCTGTGGATCAATTTGAAAATTGTGTTGCACATCTGACTTATGATAATGGGTTAGGTTTTTCTGATGCTGACTTGACTCCTGCCAAAAGAAACCATAACAGAGCTTTACATATCTCCATTGAATGTAGGGGCACTACCTTGTCTCATGTGTTGATAGACAATGGCTCTTCATTGAATGTACTTCCCAAAGAGGTTCTGAACAAGCTCAGTCCTGAAGATGCTGTGTTAAGATCAAGTAATATAGTGGTGAGAGCCTTTGATGGTTCAAGAAGAGTGGTGCATGGAGAAATAGATCTCCCGATCAAAGTAGGCTCTCAAGTCTTCGATTCTACCTTCTATGTAATGGATATTCGTCCTGCGTACTCTTGTTTGCTTGGGCGCCCCTGGATCCACGGGGCAGGTGCTGTGACCTCCACTCTACATCAGAAGTTGAGATATCCAGTGAAGGGAAAGATCGTAACTGTTTATGGAGAGGAAGAATATATGGTCAGTCATGTGAATACATTTAAGTATGTTGAAGTGGAAAGTGAATATGTTGAGACTCCTTGCCAGACATTTGAAGTAGTTCCTTGGGTCGTTCCCGCTACTGAAGCTCCTCCTGTGGTTAAAAGAGTTCTTGTGGTTACCAGAGTACCTCCTACAATGGCTTCCCTCAAAGATGCCAGAGCTGTGGTTGAAGAAGGTGGTTGTACTATTTGGGGTCAGCTTCCCGACATTCCTTACAAGTCTGACAAGTTTGGTTTGGGTTTCACTGCAGTGTCCCAAAAGGTTGTTCGTCATGCTCGTGTTGTTCGTATCACCAATCAAGGGAACATGAAAGATCAAATCAATGATGTGGGTGACTATAATGAAGACTACAATCTGGATAACTGGATTTTTCCTACTGTGGGTGATGGGCTCAACAATTGGAAGACTGAAGACGTTATTCCTATCTCCTTTAGTCAGGAGTAAATACTATTACTGCGTTGTTATTTTTAAGCCTTGTGCCTTACCCGGGGCACAATGGTATGCTTGTTTCGGGATGTCATTTCATTTGCATACTTCATTCAATAAAAATCAATGGACGTTTCGTTTTCGTAAATATTGGGCTCTTTGTTTTTCTTTTATTTTATTTTCATCAGCTATGTGTTCTTACACACACCCACATCACTAAAATGCAGATCCTCATCCACTCTGGATCCTGTTGATAACAGTTCTACTATTGCCAATTATAATTTCGAGAATCCGATCTATCAAGCTGAAGATGGAAAGGATGAAGATTGTGAAGTACCTGTAGAGCTTGCTAGGTTATTACAACAAGAAGAGAAAGTTACACAGCCGCATGAGGAATCAATTGAGGTTGTAAATCTGGGTACTGAAGTAGACAAGAAAGAAGTCAAAATAGGAGCAGGCTTGGAAAACAGTGTCAAAGAAAGATTGAGTCGGATGTTACGTGACTATGTAGAGGTTTTCGCTGGAAAAATCAAGAGATGATATGGAATGATGAATGTCAAGAAGCTTTTGACAAAATCAAGAAGTATCTCCAAGAACCTATAAATCTGATGCCACCAGTTGAAGGAAGACCTCTAATCATGTATTTGACCGTGTTAGAAAATTCAATAAGGTGTGTGTTGGGGCAACATGACGAGTCTGGTCGAAAAGAGCATGCAATATACTACCTTAGCAAAAGGTACCGACTGTGAAACAAGATACTCCCAGCTCGAGAAAGCTTGCTATGCTTTGGCTTAGGCTGCTCGCCGACTAAGACAGTATATGTTGAATCATACCACTTTATTGATTTCTAAGATGGATCTTATCAAATATACATCTGAGAAACCTGCTCTCTCCGGAAGAACAACAAGATGATTGCTGAACTCTGCACGCAGTTCAAAATAAAACACCATAACTCTTCTCCGTACCGGCCAAAGATGAATGGCACCGTGGAGGCTGCTAATAAGAATATTAAGAAGATCATACAAAAGATGACAGTAACATACAAAGACTGGCATGAGATGTTACCCTTTTCTCTTCATGATTATCGCACTTCAGTGCGCACTTTGACAAGGGCATCTCCTTTCTCTTTGGTCTACGGAATGGAAGCCGTGTTACCAGTGGAAGTTCAGATTCCCTCTCTAAGAATCATGAAAGAGGCAGGTTTAGACGAGGATGAATGGATTCAGACTCGACTCGACCAGATAAATTTGATTGATGAGAAGAGGTTGGCAGCTGTTTGTCATGGTCAGATGTACCAGAAACGGATGATCAAAGCTTTCAATAAGAAGGTTAAGCCAAAGGTATATCAGGCTGGTGACTTGGTAATCAAGCGTATCATACTACCACAGGGTGATCCTAGGGGCAAGTGGACTCCTACATATGAAGGACCATTTTTGGTCAAAAGAGTATTCTCAGGAGGTGCCATGATGCTTACTACTATGGATGGTGAAGACTTTCCACAGCCTGTAAACGCAGACATAGTTAAAAAATACTACGCATAAAAAGAGACCCGCTAGGTTGACTGGCCTAGGCAAAAATAAGGGCATCCCGGCAAACCAAAAGGGTTCGGGCAAAAATTAGGGATATATATAAAAAAAACGTACACCCGGCAAGTCGAAAACCTGAAAAGGCGGCTTGGGCAAAAAAGGGTATCCCGGTGGATTGAAAACCTGAAAGGGCAATCCAGGGAAAAGTTAGGGATTAAAGCGTATGACTATGTCTCGTTTGGATCACTCATGTAACTTCAACTGATGGTGCTACCTAAATCAAGTTCAAACAGATAAAGATCAATCCAATCGTTTCTGTCTCAACAGCAGAAGATGAGATATTTGAAGATAATGGCAATAGTAGAATTGAAACTCAATAGGATCATTTTTCACATAGCTGTTTTCTTTGTTTTATAAAAAATTTACGACGAATTCCTCTTACTAGGATTTCTGTCTCCTTGTACAAACTTGCCTATGTATAGGTCACTTTGTGATATAAATAAAATTTCATCTTTGAATCCAGATTTACCTTTACTCTATTTACATAAGCGAAAACGTCCATTGGTTGTGTTTGAATGTATGTATGCTTTTGAATACGATTGATGTTTACCAGAAATGCATAAAATGCAGTAATAGTATTTACTAAGGATGAACGAGGGTAGTAGTTCAACGAAGCTTCGCCGGTTCATCCCCACTACAAATCCCCAGTAGAGCAAATCTATCTTTATAGATGCTTCGAATCACGTCTCCCCTTGAATTTATGTCCATCCCTTTTATCCTCACTCGGGATACTCAGGAACTTATTCCTTCAATAGAAGTACGACGAACGAATACGGGAAGTGACAAATACTATACTATCAAACAAGACGGGAACGAGTTCCTCATACTCTTCAGCAACGAACCGGGATTTATTTTCCCTAGCCAGCAGTTATTATACAAAGATATCCGGACGCTTCAGGCCGCATGATTCATACATACATCACTTACATCATACCATAGCATATCCATAAGTGCATAATACATTTACTTAGATGCACCATGCCATGCATGCATACATATTGCATAAACTAACCTTTTCCTTGCAGAATGGTTATATACAGATAAAATACTATCAACAATTCACAACAGGTCAGAAACGATCTATACGAAGATCTAGTGCTGATACTTAATCATTACTCAAGGTGTCCTTGGATAGTAGGCAAACGGTCTATACGAAGATCTATTCCCTAGTCCAGGATGTTTTCAGGAGAGTTAATCCTGATACTCTTTTGTCCTCGGATAGTAGGCAAACGGTCTATACGAAGATCTATTCCCTAGTCCATGATATTTTCAGGAGATTTCATCCTGATATTCTTTTGTTCTTGGATAGTAGGCAAACGGTCTATACGAAGATCTATTCCCTAGTCCAGGATATTTTCAGAAGATTTAATCTTGATATTCTTTTGTTCTTGGATAGTAGGCAAACGGTCTATACGAAGATCTATTCCCTAATCTAGGATATTTCCAGAAGAGATAATCATCACGAAGATTTATTTCTACTGGTCTATTCAACAATTCAAAACAGTTCAGAGACGATCTATACGAAGGTCTAGTACTGATACTTAATTCAGAAAGAAATCGCCACGAAGATTTGGTTCTGACACTTAAATTAAAAGTATGTTCTTAGATACGATTCAGAGACGGCCTATACGAAGACCTAGTACTGATATCCAATATCAACATCAAGATATTATCACCTCCTGATATTATGGATGGCATCTATAAGCCCATCTCCAGTTCTTCCAAGTGGCATCTTCAAGCCCACTTAAGCATATACAACTAGTCATCAGTGTTACTTTACGCACCGGCGAGTGCAAATTTTTGGGCTTTTGTGTTCAATCCCCTTCAACCTTCCAAGTCACGAATGGCACACAGGCCAATCTAACTCCTCAGGTTTCAGAAAATTGAACAGGGGCAGCTGTTGCACCCCAAAATTTGCCCTCTATTTTTAACTCTAACCAATTTTTTGTTTCACATTCATTTGCATCATCTTCATAGCATAACATTTTTTTCTGTCTTAATATTAGCCGGAATAATTTCTCGGAATTTACAAACAGACTGGTCAAATTAACTTTTTAACTGTGCCTAAAATTAGTCAACGAAAAAATGTCAAGTTTAAGTTTGCAAATGTCGGTAACATTAATCTGCGGTTCACGTGGTTTAATTTGACATGCTAAAAATATTTTTACGACTATTTTTGGTCATATGTTGATCAGTCTGAGCGGTTTAAACGGTCATAATTTTTATTTCAAAATCCGACCAAACGCTGTATTTTTCCGAGTCATTTATTTCGCGCTGATTATTTTGACGTGTTCATTTTATTTTTTCGAGCATTTTGGTGCCCGACTTTTATTTTTTTTGAGTCTATTTATTTTTATATTGGGTCTAGAATAAATAAATAGGTTAATTAGTTTTTATTTTAATTTTAACTATTTTAATTATTTAACTTTATTCAGTTTTTAATTTAATATTGGGTTTCAAAATAAACTTAGGCCCATTATCATTAACCTAATTTGTTCCTATATATATTTACTAGCATGACTGATAGAGAGAGGCAAAAAGACAGAACAAAAAAGAGAAACTGAGAGTGGCTGATCTATACTATCGTACACACAGTTTGGTAATAGTTTATATATGATATATACTTTATCTATTTTGTTGATATATTTGTTACTGTGTTTCAAATACATGTTCATATGTGTGACTGTGTTATGTATTCCAGATACATGCGGTTTGGTTAAATATATCAGGATATCGCCGTTTTGCTTTTTTTATGCACATAAGTATAACATGTATAATAATTTGGTTCATTGTATTATGTATTTGATGTGTTTGTTTTTTATATAAGTTTTACATGTCTCATAATATATAATATAATATAATAATAACTTTGTTGTTAATAAAAATGCATATGGATCATATAATATATAATTTATAATATGTAACTAGTGTGTTAAATATATATATATTTCTATTTTATGTTATAATTTGATTATGTTTTTGGATCGGATCGTGTTAATACGCCGTTTTTACATATACGTGTATGAGGCGTGACATTTGTGTTATCCGATCCAGTTGCGATGATCCCAATTTTGCGCTAGCAACACCGTTTTTTTTTAATTCATATTTTTTTATATACATATATTTAGATCTGCACATTTTTTTCATAACTAACTACCCTGATTTTTCCTAAACCCTGACAATTTCGCCACAAACTCTAAATTTCAAGCCTAAAACTTTAACCGTGTTATTTCCTCTAAACCATAAACCTTTTCTTAAACCTTAACAAACCTTATTATTATTTCCTATTTTCACTCATTTTTATGTTATTCATACACTGTAACTGCTTCGCCCTTGTAATATTTTAAGTTTTAATTTGTAATATTTTCAGTTTTACTTTTCGCCATCTTTATTATGTAACTGCACCAAAGCGTTGTAATAATTAGGGTTTTATTTTCTGCCATTTATTTTCTGCCATTTTATTTTTCTGCCATTTAAATTCCTGCCATTGATCCTATATTAACTGCGTGGTTTAGTAATGTAGGGCGTGAAAACCTACTAAATTAATTATTTAATATTTTTCTATAACCTTTATATTTTTTTGTAAATAAATAATAAATACTAACTATTTTAATAACTTTTTTTTATTACTTACTTATAATAATAAATCCTTATATATTTTGTAAATAAAATCTAATTGACCATTTTTCTAATTGAATAATAATAATAAACCTATTAATCTAATAATTTGATATTTTCTATAATCTTTATTTATTTTGTAAATAACTAACTTAATATTTTTCATATAACTCTTTTATTTTATAATTTGTACATTAATGTATTTTAAATTCTTTTATTATTACTAATTTATTTTAAACTCATATTTTTCTAACAACTTCTAAAAAAATCTAACTTGTTTAACTTAAAATAATTTCTTTTAAAATTCTAACCTTTTTATTATCACTTTATTATTATTGTTATTTTATTATTGCTTTATTACCATTGTTTATTTATTATTTTATTATTATTTGCTTTTATCTATTCTATTTTTGCTTCATTATTTTCCTTATTTTAATTTTGTTTTATTTATAATATTAGGAACAAATGTATAGGTTGTAAATTTATTCTTTCTCGCCTGATTATTATGTATCTGTCCCATAGCCATGTAATAGTTTAGGAATTTATTTTTCTTGCTTTTATTTTTGTAAATATTTATTGCGTGGTTAGTAATTTAGGGAGTGCAAAAAACTAACTGTAAATAATTGAACTTAGAAAATTAAATTCAAGACAAATATCTGAAAAATAACACTCACACACGTAAGTCGATCTTTGATCGCCATCTGTACTTCCTAGGGTATTCCTCTTGGTTGCCTTCTTTAAATGGTCAAGTCCCTCGAAAATAGGGGTGTCTTAAGCAAAGTCCCTTCAAACAGAAAAATCATCAAGTCCCTATAAACTTAAAAGATCAAGTCCCTACGAGGTTGCCTACGATATAATGATCTTGTCCCTTCGGTAAATATGATGATAGTCCCTACGAGTTGCTAAAGACACCCCTTATGTTGCCTTCATTGACCATACGATGACCCTACGCCCGTCCCTTAAACACATCCAAGGTAATGACTACCTATTCCTTAATAATAGGGACAGTCTTACCATTGAAAGAATATACGAGAACACGAAAGACTTAATCTAGGGTAGGTATCTCATAGTTACTTGCTCACACTTTTCAAAATTACTTTTACACCTCACAATTTCTAAACTAGGCTTTGTATACACCCATACGAGGGCCATTACAAAGTACTTAAATAAATTTTTCTGATCACACACTACACTCTTGCAAACAAACAAAGTGAGCTAAGTAACTAAGAGCCCATGGATAACCATGGATATAAAGGGTGCTAATACCTTCCCTTTGTATAACCTACCCCCCGAACTCAAAATCTTTTTAAGGTCTTTCCTGTTCTTTTATGTCCTTTCCTTTTGGATAAAATAAAAGTCGGTGGCGACTCTTGCTATCCGCAACATTTAACTAAAGTCAGTTCTCCCACCGTGTTACAAGGTCCTCTGTGCCTCTTTAAAGTTTAAATTTTTATTAAAAGAAATCCACTTATTTTGAAGATGATACCACAAACTGCGAGGTTTTGATCCCTCATTTTTATGTTGGTACGTAGCCACAAGTCCGAAGGTCTTGTCAAACACAAAAATATAATCAATGAATTCTTTTCTCATCCCCACACTCTATTTTTCTCAAACATCATTTTATACCAAAAACACATATGCACACAAAAAAGGGCTCCCTAGGAGTACCTAGGACAGTCTGGGTGCTAACACCTTCCCTTTGTGTAACCAACCCCCTTACTTGTAATCTCTGGCATTTTATTAGTTTTGATTTGAAAATTTATTATCTTTGGGTTTTGTTCGTACTTTTCCCCTTTCCGTTGGAAACAATAAAAGCGCGGTGGCGACTCTTGTTTTATTGACGTTAAGTTTATCCATGGCTTAATGGTCATGAATTTACCGCTACAACTCCCTCTGGGTAGCTACCTCAGTACTATCATCCCTACCAAAGAGTGTAAAAGCTAATACCTTCTGAGCATAAAGGAAATAGAGGTTCTGGATCCCAGATGCCTTAGCACCCTTTGCCACATAATCGGTCCGACCTGTGATGGCTAACTAGAAAGTCTTAGCGTTAAAACTATCCGAACATCTCCAGGACCATATAGGGGTAATCAGAGGAAATCACCCATCGGCTCAATCCTCAACTCATGATCAACGTTATACAACTTGAAATGCATATTGGCACCATAGTACATCGTGGTCCCTGTCCACTCTTTCTTCAGTTTAAACTCAATAGTGCTAAAAAATTCCAAGGTTATGCGCTCAAAAGTAGGCGCCTCACAATGCACAAATTGTAACATGCCTAGCATATGAAACATTCTATCAAATTCTTCAGACAAACCCAATTGAGATAGAGTGTTAGAGCATAAATACCTCGTTGGCATGATCTTACGCTTAACATGAGACGAATACCGCCTCTCATGCTCGGGGTTGTCGAAGATGATGTTGTGAGCATTTGGATTGCGAACGGTTCTCTTCCGAGGCCTCGACGACTCAACCTCTGCTTGCTTTCCTTTAGCAATTCGTCTTGGCGGCATATTTGGTCCCTGCAAAAAAAAATTGAGCAAAAATAAAGTATGGAGTTAGGAGAAAAGATTACTGTTAAGTTGTAGAGGGCGGAAAATGGAGCAGCTTTTGTGAAGGGAGTAAGCGGTTTGGGTAGTTTATGGTGATAAAGGTGTGAGTTTTAATGATGGAGGCTACGGAGTTTTTGAGAGAAAAAGGATTAAAAAGGAGAGTTAGGTTGGAAAGAGAGAGAAAAATGGTGAAAAATCTGATTATAAGGAGTAATTATGAGTAAGATGGTGATAATTGGTGAAAAATTCGGGTGGGGTCCACAAAAGGGGAAGACCAAGCACCCTAAAAGATGAACATGCACTTCTTAACACGGGCCGTGTCCCGTGACACGGGAGGTCGTGTCAGGTTACTGGCTTCCCATTCCCATGCTTTAGTAGGGCTGACACGACCCATGTCAGCCTACTGGAAACTCAATTTTTGCTCCTCTTGGTCATACCCTGACATGGGCCATGTCATCTGACACGAGCCCCCGTGTCAGGACTCTGTTTTTTCATATTTTTTTTCATTTTTCGACCTGTCTCTCCTTTTCTCCTGGCACACTGACTTCTACTGATTGAGTTCAAGCCTCTCCTTCCTTCCCACGGGATCACTGCGTGAACCTACAAAAAAAACTAAAACACACCAAAGCAATGGAAATCGTTAGAAATAAAAAGCGTGGTTTACCTCCCACGAAGTGCTTCATTTAATGTCGCATGGCTCAACGATTGTCCATCTTATCCTTTAAGACGAACATTGTTTATCAACCCAATATCTTGCCTTTTATAATAGTGCTTCAATCTTTGTCCGTTCACTTTAAATGTGTCCCTGTTAGTTTGATTTTTTAGTTCTATCGCTCCATGGGGAAACACTCGGTGAACTAAAATCGGACAGGATCATCTGGACTTCAACTTTCTGGGAAAAGGTTTTAACCTGGAATTAAACAAGAGCACTAACTGTCCCTCCACAAATTCCTTTCTCAGGATCTTCTGATCATGCCATTTTTTTGTTTGCTCTTTATAAAGTTTGGCATTCTCATAAGCTTGATTCCTAAATTCTTCTAGCTCATGAAGTTGAAGAATTTGGGATTCACCAGCTTTGACAAGATCATAATTTAAGAATTTGGAAGCCCAAAAAGCTTTGTGCTCTAACTCGAGTGGCAAGCGACAAGCTTTACCATACACCAACTGGTAGGGGAGCATACCTATAGGAGTTTTGAATGTTGTTCTGTATGCCCACAGTGCATCTTCCAGCTTCATTGCCCAGTCTTTTCGAGATGCGCAGATAGACTTTTCAAGTATTTTCTTTATCTACCTGTTAGACACTTCAACTTCGCCACTCGTTTGAGGATGATACGGGGTGGAAATCTTGTGCTTAACATTGTACTTCTTTAGCATATTTTTTATTAGTTTGTTTAAGAAATGGGTACCTTCATCACTGATAAGTTCTCTCGACACTCCAAATCTCGAGAAAATATTGTTCTTTAGAAAAGTCACTACAACTCTAGAATCATTAGTTGGCAATAACACCGCTTCCACCCACTTTGACACATAGTCCACTGCTACCAAGATGTCATTCTTTCCAAATGAGGGTGGAAATGGTCCCATGAAGTCTATTCCCCATACATCCAATAATTCGACTTCCAGCATGGCGTTCTACGACATCTGATTCGTCTTAGAAATATTAATTGTTCATTGACATCTATCGCACTCCTTGACTATATCTTGGGCATCTCTGAACAGTTTAGGCCAATATAAACCCGACTGGAGGACTTTAACTGATGTTCTATCACCACTAAAGTGTCCTCCATAGTTTGAGTCATGACAAGCTCTAAGCACATCCATTTGTTCCTCCTCTGGGACACATCTTCTGACTAATCCATCTACTCCTCTCTTGTAAAGAAATGGGTCATCCCACAAGTAGAACCTGCAATCATGTAAAAAATATTCTTCTTGTTAGAATCAAAATCATTAGGGTTTAGACCACCTACCAGATAATTCGCGTAGTCTGTGAACCAAGGGATACCAATGACAGCTAGGATGTGTTCATCAGCAAACTCATTCTTTATTGGTCTCTTGTTTTCCGTTTCTTCAATTGGAGACATTCAAAACATATGATCGGCAATAGTGTTTTCACCTCCCCTTTTGTCCCTAATTTCCACATCAAACTCTTGGAGGAGCAAGATCCATCTTAGAAGCCTCGACTTAGAATCCTGTTTAGCAAATAAATATTTCAAAGCAGCATGGTCAGTATAAACAACCACCCTAGATCCTAATAGGTATTGCCAGAATTTATCAAATGCATAAACCACTGCTAACAACTCCTTCTCAGTAGTTGCATAGTTCATCTACGCAGGGTTCAACATATGACTAGCATAGTAAATAACATGTAACAACTTCTCTCTTTGTTGTCCTAGAACTGCCCCTACAACAATATCACTGGCACCGCACATGATCTCAAATGGGAGAGACCAATCTGGGGAAATTACAATTTGTGCCAACACTAATTTGTTTTTCAATGTCCCAAAAGTTACGGCACATTCTTCATCGAACACAAAAGCCTTATCCTTATCCAATAGAGTGTTTAGCGGTTTGGCTATCTTAGAGAAATATCTTATGAACCTGCGATAAAAACCCATATGTCCTAAGAAACTCCTGATACCTTTTTTGTTCATCGGAGGTGGACGTTTAGATATAACCTCAACTTTTTCTTGGTCAACCTCAATTCCCTTGTAGGAAATTTTGTGACCTTAAACTATTCCTTCTCGCACCATGAAATGACACTTCTCCTAGTTCAAAATCAATCTCGTTTGCTGACACCTATCTAAAACAAGAGAAAGGTTAGTCAAACAATTATCAAACTAAGACCCAAAGACAGAAAAATCATCCATAAACACTTCCATATGCTTTTCAAGCATGTCAGCAAAAATGGAAGTCATGCATAGTTGGAAGGTGGCTAGTGCAATACACAACTCAAATGGCATTCTTCTGTAAGCAAATACACCATAAGGGCATGTGAATGCCATCTTCTCTTGATCTTCTGGAGCAACCGCAATCTGATTATACCCGGAGTATCCATCTAGAAAACAGTAGTACTCATGACCAACTAGCCTTTCCAACATTTGATCAATGAATGGCAAAGGGAAGTGGTCCTTCCTAGTCGCAATGTTTAACCTTCTATAGTCAATACATACTCGCCAACCTGTAACTGTCCTCATAGGAATTAGCTCATTCTTCTCATTTTTGATGATGGTGGTTCCCCTCTTTTTGGGGACCACATGCACCAGACTCACCCATGAGCTGTCAGATATAGGGTAGATAAGACTAGCATCTAACAACTTCACCACTTCTTTCCGAACCACTTATTTCATTACTGTGTTAAGTCTCCTTTGGGGTTGGACCACAAGTTTGTGATCGTCTTCCATGAGAATTTTATGCATGCATACTGGAGGGCTAATACCTTTCAAATTCTCAATTGCCCATTCGATAACATTCTTGTTATTTTTTAGGACTTGGATGAGTTTCTCTTCTTGGATACTCTTGAGGCTCAAATTTATTATAGTTGGGCATTTACCTTCAGAATCAAGGAAGGCATATTTGAGATTCTCGAGAAGTTGTTTCAACTCCATCCTCTTTTTGGACTCTTTATTCTCCTCTGATGATTGAGGTTGTCGTAGATCTTCCCACCGGTGTGGTCGAGATCCTTTCCAAGGGGGTTGTGCTTCCATCTTGGCTAGCACTTATGATTCTTTGTTGTCAACTTCTTTATCACTATAAAAAATAGACAAGCTCAACACTCTCTCAAAAGGTAATTGTGGTGCACTCAAAGGACTATCATAAGCAATCACTTGATCTATAACCTCTATTATATGACTAATGCCAATATCATCTTTATATTTCATGGTGTTTCGAACATCAATTTTTAATTCCTCATCATAGACCTTCAAAGTCATAATACCTTCCTCTATGTTGATCAAACATCTTCCGGTCTCTCAAAAAGGGTCTCCCAAGAATGAGAGGAATCTCTTCATCTCAGGCATTTCTAGAATCACAAAATCCACTAGGAATACAAACTTGTCAATCTTCACTAGAACATCGTCAACTATCCCATAAGGTTTCTTGACCAAATGATCAGAAAATTAAAGTGTCATCCTGGTATCTTGCACAACCCCTATACCCAATTTCTTGTAAATGGATAAAGGCATGAGACTCACACTGGCTCCTAAATCAATAAGAGCTTTTTTGAATGACCAATCTCCAATGGTGCATGGGATGGTGACAGCTCCTCGATCTTTCTTCTTTATTAGAATTTTCATACCCTGTAAAGTAGCACTACAAGTTTCGGTTAGAATAATCGGGTTTGTGTCAATGGTTCGCCTCTTAGAAATGATGTCCTTCATGAGCTTGGAATAGGTAGGCATTTGTTCAAGTGCTTCCAAAAGCGGAATGTTGATTTCTAACTTCTTAAACAACTCTAAGAATTTAAGTTTTTCTCATGTTGTCCCTTTTTCTTGTTTCTGGTGGGAAAGGGAAGCTTAATGATTGGTTTTGGTTCAATGAATTTTTCTTTCACCACTTGTTTAGGCACAACTAATTCTTCCCTCATAGCTTCATTTTCCTTGATCTCAAGATCTACTTCAAGCAGTTGATCTTCATCTTTAGCTTTATCCTCAAGGACTTCATGAGATTTACCACTTCTCATTATCACAGAACTAACAATATTATGCTCTCTTGGATTTTTCACAGTTGCACTTGGTAGAGCACCTTGTGCTTGAGAACTTGAGGCTAATTATTGTGTTATCTGACCCATCTAAATTTCAAGATTTTTTATGGAAGCGGTAGTGTTCTTCTGACTGTTTCTAGTTTCTTCTTGAAATTGAACATTATGAGCTGCCATTCTTTCAATGGTGATCTCCTAATCTGCTTTCTTTAGGGCTTATTGTTGATGTTGTTGTTGATATCGAGTTTGATATTGACCTTAACCTTGTTGCGGAACATTCCCTTTATGATCTTTCCATGAGAAGTTAGGATGATTCTTCCAACCTGGATTGTAAGTGTTGGAATATGGATTATTTTGCTTCAAAATTTTTATTTCTTCAACTTGTTGAGGTGTTGCAAAGCAATACACTGTTTGGTGCGGTCCATTACAAATCTCCCAACAGACGATAAGAGCAGGTTGGACTTAAGATACTTGTTGGGTACCTATATTCATAGCTTTCATCTTCTTTTTGACTTCAGCCACAAATACGGATTCTATTAGTTTCTAGCTTCAGATCAATAACTCCTTCAGGTTTACTTATACATCTATCATACATCTCCAAGTGCTCATTAGCAGCATTTGCTTCAATGATATTTTTGATACCGATGGCTATTGAGAAATTAGTTGACCCACTAGCTGCGGTATTAATCAACTGTTTGGTCTTTATTTTAAGACCATTTACAAACATCTACATCTATTACATTGGATCCATGTTATGAGTTAGGCAAGCCATTAGGACCCTTTTGAATCTTCTGTAGGCATCTCCCAAAGATTCACCCTCTTTCTCAAAAACACTGATGCTGGAAAATACTCATTCAAGAAAGCCTTTTCCATCTCTTCCCATGATGTAATACTATCGGTCGGGAGAGAATAGAACCATTCTTTAGCTTCTTCAACCAAGGTGAACGGAAACATTCTTAACTTCTTTACCTCCTTCGTGTGACCATCAATTTTTAGAGTGTTGCTCATGGTCAGAAATATCTGCAAATGCTTGTTTGCATCTTCATTTACCTTTCCAGTGAAATGCTTTCTTTCAAGTTGATTAATTATACTTGGATGTAGCTGAAAATTATCCACATTCAACGGTTGATTGACAATTGTTAATCTACCAGTTGGTGCATTTGCGCCTCCGTAGTCACCCAACAGTCTTTCTGGCGGTGGTGGATTCTCCCCCATTATTTCGATCTCTCTCTCCGACCCTGAATCTAAACCTGAATGAATGGGATGTTGTTCTTATTCTGATTCCAGTCTCACTAATCTAGCTTGTCTGAGTCTTGAATGCAAAGTTCTTTCGATTTCTGCATCAAAAGGAAAATCAGCGGAGGCCTTACCTCACATACAAATATCATTCACAAATTAGTTGATAATGATTGAAATAAATAACTAAAAGAACATAAATTAAATTTTAGTTGCAAACCAACAAAATTTCAATTTAACTAAATTTAAACTTTATATTTGGCAGTCCCCGACAACGGCGCCCAAAACTTGATCGGGAAAATAGCAAGTGTAATATTTTTCCGATGTAGTAATAATATGGAAATTCCCAAAGATCGATCTCGAGGACTGTGTATTAATATTAGTTTAAATAATTATTCAATTTGTAAGACTCCAATTTTGACCCTAAGATCCCTCATGATTTCTCATCATATGCATTGGCATTGGGATTACAACTTGGCATCCTCCTTACCCCTCATTCATTGGGTTTGTATTGGGAGAGATCACCAAGCACTATTTAATTGTATCGTACTTTGTATATTTATCATTTACTAACCAAAATACCAAAAATATGTCTTTGTATTTGTCTAACTCTTTTGTAGGTAGTGCACATGCTCACCTTTGATTCATCAAGCTCATATCTAGGGTTTAAGACCCTCAATGCAAGGAGCTCAATCAGGAAGTGGTCTACTATGGATCTAGGCATCATATATGAATTCCCATGAGCTTCACATGTTAGTTTGATCAAATAATCATCAAGAGTTTAGAGATGGTTTGCCTTGGAAACCCTAATTCATCCGGACATCTTGTGTGACTTCTTCAACAAGTTTCTTCAACAATTGATCAAATAATTCAGGGGATACTTCAAAATTCATCATCTTATACATATATGATCTCTCATGAGTCCCAAAGGTCAAGACAATTGCAAGTTAGCAAGTTGGTTGATGGTGGTTGACCAGAGGAATTCATCTGATCAAAACTGGGTTCCCTAGACCCTATATCCTATACGTTTTGTCATATGAAAATGATTCCAAGCGAAAAGTTACTTAAATAACATTCCAAACAACTTTCATGTTGAGGTCTAGAGCTAGTTTTTCTTGGAAAGTCATTTTTTATGGTCAAAGATTATAGCTCATTTTGTCTAAACATTAATTTGGAGGTCAACTTCCCAACACCATAACTTGCTCAATTTTTATGAGATGAAAGATTTACAAGTTTCACAATCAAATTCAAGATGTATAATTCAACTTTGATGTTTGGAGTAAGAGCAAATTTAACTTTTATATGCATGTAATATGAGGATACATTATAGGTCATTTTGGACCAATGCCATTGAACAAGTGATTTTCCTCAACTTCAAAAATGCATAACTCCTTCATATTAAATCCAAAAGAGGTTAAATATGTTACCATTTTTAAGGACTTTGAGAGAGCTACAACTTTGTTGAAGGAACCTTTCTCATTTGAAGCTCACATAAAAAGTTAACCAAGATGGAATAAGTGAACATATGGCTTGACACTTAGAAATTTTTTTGACATGTTTGATTTTCCCAACTTTTACCTCAAACTTCATCATGATCAAAGCTTCAAATAAAAAAGTGCTCAACATGTAAGTTGTTTCTCTTTATCTAACCTTTCCAAAAAGTCCAATTTCATATATTTTGGACAAGATTTGAATGGTTTGCGCATGGCTTGAACATGAATGATCCTTTGGCAAAAATTGAACTTAAACATTCCATACACCAATGCATAACACTCCAACATAATCTTAGAAAGGCTTGTACTCAAATATGGATCAGAGGAAGTGATTTCATGGGCCTGTTACACGCCCATGCACCCATGCAATGTACATTGTTATTTTTGGATTTCATTTCAAGTGTGCAAATATCAATCCATTTGGCTATAAATAGAGCCCTCTATGCTCAGAAACAAGGACCCTGCACACCAGCTTTGAATCCATACCTTCAAATCCTCTCATTTCAAAGGATAACCTTGATAAATTCCATTGAAAATAGAGTTTGAATCTCACTGTTTTGAGATTCAAAACTCCAAGAGTCCTGAGTTTTTCATCCATTTAATTCTACTCCTACAAGTGTCTTGAACAAAATAAAGAGCAAGCAAGAGCAAGATCAATCAAGCACAGACCTACATTGAAGGTATTTTCCAGAATTTTTCATCTCTTCGATTGTCACTCAATTCTCCATAATTCTCTTGGATCTTTGGTTATCTAAAGTCCTACAAATGTAGGCAACAAGATTGACTTGCTTTGAGGTCAAATCGAAGCAACTCAGATCGTGCACCTCAAATTTCAACTCCTTGTATCTCTCAATATACTTGGATTTAGGATAAATTGAGGCCAAATTCGAGCTCAGAGACATATTTACTTTAAATTCATGTCCTTATTTTTAATTTTGGTGATGGTTGTGGATGAACTAGTCCGGTGAAGCTCACCGGAGAAGGAGACCGGGGCTTTGGCTCTGGTGGTGAGTGGACATTCATCCGAGCCACTTGATCTATTTGAAATGACCTAATCCCGCACGTTGAAACTGATTTCCACTAATGTTACACTTTGACTCGTGACTATGGTGGAATGCGCGCTAGCAGCCACTTGATCTACCACCTCAATTAATGAGGGAGATCAAGTGGTCCATGTTTTTTCTCATTTTTTAATTTTCATTTTATTTGGTTTATTTTCATTAATTCATATTAAGTTTAATATTGATCCAAAAAATATGAGAGTTTCACCAAAAAAATTTAAATAAATTCGTCTTTCATTTTCTGAATTAAAATTATTTTTTGGATCATTATTAATGTTTTTCATGATTTAATTGATTTTGTGAATACTTTAAGTTGTTTAAAATCATTTTAAGTTTCCAAAAATTATAAAAAAAATTCTCCAAGGTCCTGTGACCTTTTTTGACTATGATAAATCTCATGGCCATTTATTTGGTGTTTTGATGAGGTTTTTGGATTTTGCCAAACCATAATTTATTTTAATGCATTATTTAATTGATTTTAATTGTTTAATTGCAAAATAAATTGTGTTGAGCTTCTAATCTTGACTTGTTGAGTTTGACTTGTGTTGTTGGGCCTTGGTCAAGGTTGATTTAACTTTGTTGAGTTAAAATCATTGGATTTGGGGGATTGATGAAATATACATTTCATCTTCCAAAATGAATGAATGATTTTAATTTGATAAAAGTCCTCCTTTGACCAATTTGTGTTGATTCCATTCCCTCTTCCTCTTCATCCCAATCTCCATCTCTATCATTCATGTCATGGACCTATGATATCTCTATATTCTAAGGCTAGTTGATTGCAAAATCAACATAAGCGTGGATGAGATTAGGTCCACCTCTTTTGCATATTCTTTTTGTGTGTGGTATGTTTTAGGAGCATAGTCCATTATACTATGTCTCTAACATGCATTAACACCAAAAATTCTATTACCCGGCCTCAAATAGTTGTAACTTCTACATAAGTTCAATTACGATTGCTTAACATAGTGCTAAATTTGTGACAAAAAAGGCATAGCATTCTAGTAAGTGAGATTTTAAGTCTCCCCTATTTCATGGTATTGTGTGGATACTTGGCCTTTTTTTCTTCCTTTGGAAGAAGTCTTGGTTCAAGGATTCATGCTTGTGAATAGTGGGTTGAGTGTTCTCCAAAGAAGGACTTAAACAAAACAAAATCAAAAGCAATACTAACTTTTAATCAATTAACAACTAACATTTAATTTCAAGCCATTTACTTTTATGCAATTTAAATTCAAGTCTTTATTCATTTACCATTATTCATACCATTTAACTTGTTTACTTTAATTTCATTTTCACTTTGCTCATTTGAGCCATATCTTGTGATTATTCTATGATTTTATATACTTGTTTGTGTTCTTTTGACCTTAATATACATAATAACAACAAAAACCCTAAGAGACATTTTGTGTGGACTGTTGGTTTACTCTGAGACATTGGACTTAGAATTAGGTAACACTCCCTATGCAAAAGGACTTGTCCAATGCCAACTTTCATGAAACCAAGTGCTTGTGAAGTGAACTTTCATCTGATGCAAGTATTGTGATCCCATTTGAGTTCATCTGCAACATGATCTTTTGGAGCTGTTACTTTGAACCTATGTCTAATGCTTATCTTTGAAGTCATCTGATACATGGAAGATTATGAAGAAGATCATGAAGTTTCTCATCTTGGATGTGGCTATCTTTATTTGATACCTTGCTCTTCATCTTACTATTTGTGTATTGATATTGCTTGATTCTAAAGTCCAAGGGAAATTTGGGTTTCTATATGACATACTTGTCTATTGGATTGCAGGCCATTGGTCAGATCTTTTCAACTCTTAACTTTTAAACTCGTGCTTGGGATTAGTCTCTTCATCTCCTCCCCATTTATTTAATTTCAAATATCTCTCTCCTTTTAAAATTTTCTTTGATTGTGTTTGTTTTCTAAACTTTGACCATTTT
This sequence comes from Lathyrus oleraceus, assembly GCF_024323335.1. Lineage (NCBI taxonomy): Eukaryota > Viridiplantae > Streptophyta > Magnoliopsida > Fabales > Fabaceae > Lathyrus > Lathyrus oleraceus. Next base: position 207,757,641 of record NC_066582.1, read on the forward strand.
GCAAATTAGCAACTTTGGTCTTATGTCATTGCATTTTTTAAACTCTTTTCTTAATCAAACTTGTAAATGAACTTAACTATACTTGACTTAAAATTTCAAAAGCCAAAAAGAACTAACACTCATTCAAACCTTTTTTAGGCCTCTTGTGCCTTTGTTAAACATAATTTTTTGTTAAAAGCAATACACTCACTTTGAAATTGTTACCACGAACTACGAGGTTTTGATCCCTGATTTTATGTTGGTACGTAGGCACAAGTCCGAAGGTATTGTCAAACACAAAAATATAATTAATGAATTATTTTCTCAACTCTCCACTCTATTTATTGCAAACATATTTTGTACAAAAATACATATGCACACAAAAAGGGCTCCCTAGGAGTACCTAGGACACTTTGGGTGCCTAACACCTTCCCTTTGTGTAACCAACCCCCTTACCTGTAATCTCTGGCGTTTTATTAGTTTTAATTTAAAAACTTCTTCTCTTTTGGGTTTTGTTCGTACTTTTCCCTTGGAAACAATAAAAGCGCGATGACGACTCTGGTTTTATTGACGTCTAGCTTATCCATAGCTTGATGGTCATGAATTCACCGCTATAGAAATTAAGTGGCGACTCTGCTGGGGAGTAGTCTCTAGTGGGTTTAGCCTACTTTTTTGTGTGTATATAATTGTATATTTGATGTATGTATATTTGTTTGTATGATATAATCTGCTTGTTGTGCTTGGTGATCTCTGAGTGGTGAGATAAGTTCTAATCCAAACTTTAATGCAATTAAGATAGGAAGATGGTATAGTCATGTTCGACTTGTGTGGAGTAGTCCTTAACAAGTTGGCTTGAGAACCATCTACTCAGTGGAGACCCTTTTGGAGTTATGAATGTCACACAAGTTCTTTGTGGTTAGGTATTACTATCTCTGATTTGGGGTCTGAGAAGCTGGGGACTGTAGAATATTTAACCCCTCTTGGCCTATTTAGGACGTAGTGCAGAGACTGTTCAGGTGTAGACTTGATAAGAGTTGTTACACGATACTACATGCAGACGAGTTTCTCTTTAGAATATTATGGGTTGATGAGTCATTCATCCTAACCTGTAATATCCGATGGATGGAATTAAGACTCTGGGAACTTTTTAGAACATGATCTACAGGTTTTTATCCTTAGTTCACTCCTTTGGGATGGTTCTTACCCAGACTCCTTGCTCGTGACTCAAAACAAACCCTTGATTCTTGGTTGATCCAATCAAGTCTTGTCAATATCAATGGATCTTGGGTGTTGATAAGGTGAAAACCACAATCCACCAAAATGGATGATTGATCTTGACAATGACTCGATTCATCCCTTGACCTTTGTTTGTTTTCCTTGTGTGTGATACCTTATTTGTGGTTGTTGCACTCATGCATTCATGCACATCATAACATTTATCACACAAAAAATAATTTCAAGGAACTGAGGTCTTGTTTGCAAATATTTTCAGACCATGGATTATGGACGAAGGAACACTAAGAAGTACAGTTTCAGATGTCCAGATTTGAAAGAATTAAGGAGGTTGTCATCTTTTGTATTAGATCCCTTGGACTTCAAGCAACGTCATGGGAAGCTTTTGTCTATTTTATGTGCTGATATGGTTGAAGGACTCTTGAGTGTGTTGGTTCAGTTTTATGACCCTCTCTACCATTGTTTCACTTTTCCTGATTATCAGCTTGTGCCTATGTTGGAGGAGTATGCCCATCTCTTGGGAATGCCTGTTTCTAGCAAAGTTCCCTTTAATGGATTGGAAGAGATTCTCAGATCTCATATTATAGATGAAGCTCTTCATCTGAAGAAGTCTGAGATTGAGGCTCATTGGGTGAAGAAAGGGGGATTGTTTGGATTGACTTCTGAGTTCCTCATCAAGGAAGCTACTACCTTTTCTCAAGCCGGTAGTGTGGATGCTTTTGAAGCTATCTTTGTGTTGCTTATCTATGGTTTAGCTTTGTTCCCTAACATTTCCGGTTTTGTGGATGTTAACGCCATTAGAATCTTCTTGATTGGGAATCACGTGCCTACTCTGTTGGGTGATATGTACTTCACGTTGCATCTAAGGAGTTCAAAAGGTGGTGGGACGATTGTGTGATGTGTTCCTCTTCTGTACAAGCGGTTTATTTTGCACTTGCCTCAGACGCCTACTTTTATGGAGAACAAACAATGTCTAAGGTGGTCTCAGAGACTTATGTCTCTCACTAATGATGATATAGTTTGGTATGATTCTTTATTGAGTAGTTTGGATATTATTGATAGTTGTGGTGAGTTCTATAATGTGCCTCTCATTGGTACACAAGAAGGAATCAACTACAACCCTGCTTTGGCTCGTCGTCAACTTGGGTTCCCCTTGAGAGATAAACCTAATAACACTTTGTTAGAAGGTCTTTTCTATCAAGAGGGTAAAGATCCCCAACATTTGAAGCAGAAGATTGTGCATGCTTGGCATAATGTCCATAGGAAAGGAAGATCCGAGCTTGGTCCGTGCAATTGTGTAGCTTTGGAAGCTTACACTCTTTGGGTGAAGAAGAGAGTTTTGGAATTGGAGATGCCTTATGCTTGTGAGAGACCTATGTCTATGGTTATGGTTGAGCCATTAACTCTCTATAACCAAGATGTAGAGGAGTTGGAAGACGCACTCACCAAGATGAAACAAGAAAAGGATATGTTGGAAGAGTGTTTCCATGCTTTGAGTAGAAAGCATGAAGAGTTGCAGCTTGAGTCTAAGGAAAAATATGCACTTATTGAGCTTCTTGAAGACCGAGTAATGAAGAGACAGAGAGAGCCAGAGGTTTCATCTTCCTCTAGTATGCCTCAGCCTTTCGTTGCTTGGAAGAAGATTGTTGATCATCTTGTCCTTGAGAAGGCTCAGATGAAGACTTCTTTTGAGTCCGAGATTCGACGCATCCGAAGGAAGTACGCGCCTGCGGCCCGATCTTCTAACATTGTTGTTAGGGATCCTTAGGATGATTAGTCATCTTTTCTCTTGTATTTTGTATTTTGGTTTTTGAAATTGTACTCAGTGTAATCCTTCCAATTATATAAATAAAAGAGATTTTATGGTCAATCAAATTATGCAATTGTTATTATTTATATATTTGCAAATGAAACAGTAAGTTCCTTGAAAATAAAAACAATCAAGCATTGCATTTCATGCATCATTTGCATAAACAGGTTTCTCTTTCGCCAGATGTCTTATTGGTTATTCTTCTGTGCTTCAGCCAAGCTGACTCATCGATACAATATCCGCGCCAATGCTCCAAGAGTCATGGAACATCTAGAGAAAGAGAATAGAGACTTAAGGACGAGATCTCCCGCCTGACTTCCATGATGGAGTTAGTGTTAGATGCTCAGATTCAATCATCTCCAATGCCTGCAACTCCTCCTACTCAGAGGACGATCATTTCAGAGGTTGCCACCTCTACCATTCCTGCTACTACTCACTTTGCGCCTACCATGCCTGCCGGATTCCTATAGGGAATGCCGCCTAACTTTGTGCCTAAAGGTTTTGCGCTTACTTTTGCTTCCATGTCGGCATCTATCCCAGTCATGTCTGTGCTGCCACCGGTTGTTCATACTTTACCCCGTGTTGAGGATACCATCTATCATTCCGAGCCGTATGAGGGAACATATGTTTATGAAAACATGGATGAAATGAAAGACCAATTACTTGAGCTGCGAAAGGAGTTGAAGACCCTGAAGGGAAAAGATTTGTTTGGTAAGAGTGTTATGGAACCTTGCTTGGTTCCTAAAGTGAAAATCCCGATAAAGTTCAAAGGGAATACTTGTCCGCTTAGTCATCTCGTCATGTATGCTAGAAAGATGTCAACGCATACTGATAATGATCAATTACTGATTCATTATTTCCAAGACAGTCTGATTGGTGTCTCTCTGAGGTGGTACATGGGTTTGGATAATGCAAGTATCCGCATATTCAACAATTTGGGTGAGGCTTTCGTGAAGCAATACAAATATAATGTGGATATTGCACCGAATAGGGACCAGTTAAGGTCATTATCTCAAAAGGACAAAGAGACATTTAAAGAGTATGCTCGGCGATGGAGAGATCTTGCCGCTCAAATTACTCCTCCTTTGGAAGAAAAAGAGATGACCAAGATTTTTCTCAAGACCCTGAGATCATTTTACTATGAGTACATGATTGCCAGTGCCCCCAGTGATTTTACCAAAATGGTAAATATGGGGATGAGGTTAGAAGAAGGTGTCCGAGAGGGACGGTTGTCTAAAGAGGAGGTTTCGTCTAGTAAGAAGTATGGCAGTGGGTTTTCCAGAAAGAAAGAGAACGAGACCAATGCAGTATCTGTTGGGAGGCATATGAGGCCTCATGTCAGAAGAAGCCAATAACCCCATCAATACCATCATCAAGTATCATCTGTCATTCCGGTATTTTCTAACAATCAATCAACACCAATTCAACAACAACGTCAACAACAGCCACCACAACAAACAAACACCTACAACAACAACAATATCAACAATCATCAACAACAACAACAAAACTCTGAGAGGAAAAAGGTCTCTTTCGACCCGACTCCTATGTCTTATGCTGAACTGTATCCATCATTGGTTCTCAAGAACCTTTTGCAACCAAGAAATCCTCCACGGATTCCTGAACCACTTCCATGGTGGTACAAGCCAGAGCTTTACTGTGCCTTTCACCAAGGGGCTCCTGGCCATGATATCGAGAATTGCTACCCCTTGAAGTATGAAGTCCAAAAGCTGGTAAAGAGTGGAATGGTGTCCTTTGAGGACCATGCGCCTAATGTCAAAGTTAATCCACTACCTGCTCATGGTAACCCTTCTGTCAACATGGTAGATGGCTTTCTTGGGGAGTTCAAGGTATTTGATATCCGCTTCATTAGAAGGTCCTTGGTGACGATGCACAAGGATATCTGTTTGGTGAGTGATTGTGAGCATGACCATGATGGTTGTGCAATCTGCAGTGTCAATCCTCGAGGTTGTGTGATTGTGAAGAGAGACATCCAGAGGTTGATGGACGAGGGTATGATTCAGATTTTACAGTCCTGTCACGTGGATAATGGTGTGAATGTTATAGTTCCGGTATTCAAGACTCCGAAGAGGGTAATAATCTGGTTCGACAGCAGCAGCAGTAACAATGTCAGCAATAAATCGGTATCATCGTTGGTTATACGGTTAACGGGCCCCATCCTGTATGATTCCGATAAGGTTGATCTGTATCAGTATAATGCTACCATGTTAGAGAATGGTCGAGAGGTTCCTTTGCCTACGACTAGTTCTATTGTGAGCATTGCTGATGTTGCGAAGGTGACCCATAACGATCGAGTTTTAGGGTCGGTGTTCCCAAAGAATGTGTAAGATGGTTCAGTCAATAAGAAGGTTGAAGTGCCCGCAGAAGATCCTGTTAGTGCTCCAAGATGTCAGTCTGGTGAATCGAGCGGTTTGAAGCCTAACAATGATGATGAGGTGCTTCGTTTGATCAAAAAGAGCGAATTTAATATGGTGGAGCAGTAGCTCCAAACTCCCTCCAAGATTTCAATGTTGTCTCTGCTTATGAACTCTGAAGCGCACAGAGAAGCATTGCAAAAAGTATTAGAACAAGCTTACGTGGAGCATGATGTTACAGTGTATCAATTCGATCATATTGTCGCTAACATCACTTTCTGCAACAATCTTAGCTTTTGCGATGAAGACCTCTCTGAGGAGGGAAGAAATCATAACTTGGCTCTACACATTTCAATGAATTGCAAGGAGGATGCTCTGTCAAATGTATTGGTTGACACCGGTTCTTCATTAAATGTACTCGCAAGACGGTGATCGGTGAAGTGGACCTTCCTGTGAAGATAGGTCCGAGTGATTTCCAAATTACTTTCCAGGTAATGGATATCCACCCGGCCTATAGCTTCTTATTAGGAAGGCCATGGATACATAAGGCAGGATTCGTTACTTCAACGCTACATCAGAAACTGAAGTTTGTCAAGAATGGTAAGTTGGGTATTGTTGGCGGGGAAAAGGCTTTGTTGGTTAGCCACCTGTCGTCTTTCTCTTATGTAGAAGCTGAGGATGAGATTGGAACTCCTTTCTAAGCTCAACCTATTGCTGAGGAAAAGAGAGTTGGGCACCTATGTCCTCATTCAAAGATGCTCAGAAGATTATTGAAGATGATATTTCTGACCAGTGGGGACAGATGGTAGAGGTCACTGACAACAAGAGCAGAGCTGGTTTGGGTTTCCAATGAGGTTCATCTGTGGTTAGAGCTGAAGATGTGTGATCGGAAAAGTAGCAAGTGTACTATTTTTCTTATTATAGTAATGACAGGGAAATTCCCCGAATGTCGATCTCAAGGACTGCACGTCAATATCGAGTTCAAATTATCATTCAATTAAACAAAAAGTATGAATTGGGTTTTTAGATTCAAAATTATAAAAATAAAGACAACGACAAATAAGAATGAAAATAAGGGTTTGCAAGGTAAGAGGAACAATGCCAGGGAAGGTGTATGATTTATCCCTGTAACAACTCTGAGTCACTATTGCATCAACAAATATCAATTACTACCAGTTCTCAAGGGTATTTTATCCCAAGTCCTTGGTGAGAAAACCTTTAATCAATCTACCCTAATTTTTATGTCCATAGGCAATTAAGGTGAAGTTAAGCTTTATTATATCAAGAACACTCTGGTTCATACAGGGTATCCCTAGTCCTAGGTGATGTCTACTGCAGAGTAACCTTATGAAAACCTTATCAATGGCGGTCCAGCCTAATTGATAACCACAGAATAATCTCGATTGGTACGAAAAAGAAAAACATTAAACACATCAAAAGGTTACCGTAAGAATAATATTATAAATTCAAAAGTATACTCAAATTCGTTACAATTCTAAATCAGGGACACCCCCTGGCATTGGGGGGTTTAGCTACTCATATTGTTCAAAACAAATGTAACATAAAAATTACACATTACAAGTATTTGGATGACTTTGATCTTCAATCGCTTCCTCTCATGAAAACCTTCAGCTCTCCGAACTCCTTGCTCTGTATAATACTTGATTGCTTGACAATAATGTGTTTTACCTTGTTCCAATATGATCTTTTCTTTGGCAGAAGGTTCTCTTATATGGTGAAAATTCCAAGCAATAGGTGGACATGTCCAAAAATCTCTCTACAAGCCCGATGATCAAAAACCCGATGAAAATGGAAAATTTTGGGCTTGGGCTGACACGACCCATGTCAGCTGACACAGGTGGATGTGTCAGCTCACTACTTCACTTGACACGCCCATGGGGCTTAAAACGGTTGAGAATAAGGCATGACACGGATGGCCGTGTCAGGCCTCCTATACCGGGGTTTTTCCATTCCTTTGCTTGCCGGAATTCTGCACTGTCTCGCTCTGAGTTCCTCTGTTCTTCCACCTGGACCTGTTGGACAAAAACACAGACATCCTACGCGTAAAATCACGAAAACATAAAGTAAAATTGACAATTACTAAAGTTACTTAAATAACTTATGGGAATGAAAATTAACTTTAAAGGTACCATAATGTGTACACAGTGTCTCAAAATCCTTGGTTTCTTGTCGGATAAGCAAAGAAAATATAGTGAAAATGGTGACCGATCATAACCCCAAACTTAGCTCATTGCTTGTCCTCAAGTAATGTCCTATACGACAAAGTGTCACTTCCCCAAAATTTGTATTCTTACCATGATATTGCTGAGATCTTTCGCCAACGCCTTCATCTCCCTTTTATAGTTCCTGCTTTTCCTAATGAGTTTTCTGCCGCACTTCCTCATCGAGGTACTGCTTCACCTGTCAACTTACATCACACTCTCACCACGTCTCTCGGGGTTAAAGTGTTTTCACTCCCAATTCAGAATATGCAATATCAACTCACAAGTTTGAATAGTTTCTCCTTTCATATCAACTACACATAACACACATTTTTTGAGGTCTTTCGGGTTATAACGGGGCTTGTGTTATGGTGTGGATATTCCAAACAAAACGGAGAACAAGTGGTTTTTGGTTCAGAGTCAATGTTACTATTATTTTCACTGTGTTTGTTCGTATTCTTTCTTTTCCTCTATTATTATTTTTTTAGCTCGGGTTTTTCTTTGCTATACTTGTTTTTCAATCGAGTGCCCTTCTTTGGCCAGTGCTTCTTTTGAACCCTCAAGTTTATTTTCTCGATTGATTCTCTTTTTTTTTCGCACTCACCTTTGCTTTTGAAACTTATGGGGTTTTACCCCAAACTTAGAATTTCAACACAACTTTAATAATATCAACTTAACTCCGAACAGGGTAAGGAAGTGTTTTGGCCGCGGGGGTACATTTACGGGGTTAAACAATCAATGTATACATGCTCAAATGGGGTTAACAAAGGATAACATTAACGCGATGGCTAGAAAGGCTCAGGGTTATAATTAAACAACGTTCCTCAGTGTGTGTATACATGAAGTGAAACTCCCAGAGAACCTACGCAAAGTCAGTATGATAAAGACATACCTGAATATCGCTCATGATGACAAATGTGTTTGGCCTTTTATGCACTCACCATGTTAGGTAAAGCTTGACAGCATCCACGGTACTTCGAGTATGGTGTGGCTTCTTACTTAACTCGGAATGCACAGGGAACCTACGTTAGTTGAGCTTTAGAAATTGCGTCCGATCTTTTCTTCAGCAGTATCGACTTTCTGAGAAGATCCTTCACAACAAGCAAGAGTAAGTGGAGTGATCATTTTATCCACTACCACTATTGATCATTACCTCATCCCATTATAATACCAAGAACCCGAAATACATGCAACAGATGATACCCGACAGTAAAAATAAACCAAATGTGAATGGTAAAAATTGGGAACTAATCAAATAAAACATAAAATAAAACAAAAATAAATGTAAAAAACATAGGAAAACCTCTCCCACATTTGAACTAAACATTGACCTCAATGTTTTAGAATAGTATAGAAGGAGGGTGACTCACAGTGCCCCACTGAGGGGGATGGGGAGGAAAGTGCAACATGCCCACACGAAATTCAATTTTTTCAACCTTTTCCATGTGAGTACCTTCACCTTTTTATGCAAGGCACTGTGAAAACCTAAAATAACAAACAAACACAAACAATAATTAGAACTAGTAACGCGTGGGTTGCCTCCCATGAAGCGCTTCGTTTAACGTCGCGTGGCTCGACGATTCATTCCCCTTGTTTTGGGGGTACTTCAACCTCCAAACCTTGTTGCACCTAGGTCCAAAACTAGGAAGCTGTCTCTTTCATCCGTATGGATTCCTTTGTGCCACAAGTCCTTTTTAACGTTTCATCTCCTTACCATGTTTTCGTTTTGTTTTCTTTCTCTTAGTTTTTGGAATGGAGATGAGAGTCTTTCCATTCAGGGTGGCTAATGGAAGTGATGAGAGTCAAGAGGGCCTTCCTGCATATTTCTCTGATGTTGGCATGTTACTTTGCCTTCTCGCCTCTGTTCTGATTAAGCCTACTTGATAGTGAGATTCTGTATCTTCTTCTAGCTTCTGGTCTTCAATAACATTCAATTTCCTCTGCAATCGGCTCGACCAGTGATATAATTTTTTTCTTTTTAGCATCCTTTTTCTTTTTCGTCGTGACAATACTAGTATTCTCTTGACCTCTCGGATTTTGAACTGTTTCACTTGGTAAGGAACCTGGTGTTTGAGAACTTGCTAGTTGTTGTGTTATCTGCCCCAGTTGAACTTCAAGACTCTTTAGAGAGGCGGTGGTGTTTTTCTGATTGTTTCTTGTCTCTTTTTCAAATTTCCTATTTTGAGCTGCCATGTTTTTAATGGAAATCTCCCAGTCCGCTTTCCTTGGAGTTTGTTGTTGTTGATATTGAGTCTGATATTGACCTTGACCCTGTTGTGGAACATTCCCCTTCTAATCTTTCCAAGAGAAGTTTGGATGATTCTTCCAACCTGGATTATAAGTGTTAGAGTAGGGGTTATTCTACTTTAAGAATTTTATCTCTTTAATTTGTTGAGGAGTTGCAAAGAAATACACAGTATGGTGAGGTCCATTACATATTTCCCAAGTGATGGTCTGAGCAGGTTGAATTTGAGCTACCTGTTGAGTACCTACATTCATCACTTTCAATTTCTTCTCTACTTCAGCAGCGACTGTATCTTCCAAATGGATTTTATTTGCTTCTACTTTCAGGTGAATGACTCCTTCAGGTTTTCTTATACACCTATCATATAATTCTAGATGCTCATTTGCGACTATCGCTTCAATGATCCTTTTAATATCGGTGGCTGTTGAGAAATTTGTTGAGCCACCGACTGATGTATCAATTAACTATTTTATCTTTATTTTCAGCCCATTCACAAACATCTATATTTGTTCAGTCTGATCCATATTATGAGTTGGGCACGCTACCAGGACTCTTTTGAATCTTTTGTAGGTATCTCCCAAAGACTCACCATCTTTCTGTTTGAAGTTCAAGATTTCATACCTTTTTCTCATAAATACTGATGCAGGAAAATACTCATTTAAGAAAGTTGTTTCCATCTCTTCCCATGCCAGCTCACTGCTTCACTTGAAACGCCCATGGGGCTTAACACGGTTGAGGATAAGGCCTGAAATGGGTGGCCATGTCAGGCATCCTGCACCGGGGTTTTTTCATTCCTTTGCTTGCCGGAATTCCGCACTGTCTCGCTCTGAGTTCCTCGGTTCTTCCACCTGGACCTGTTGGACAAAAACACAAACGTCCTACGCGTAAAATCACGAAAATATAAAATAAAACTGACAATTAATAAAATTACTTAAATAACTTACGGAAATGAAAATTAACTTTAAAGGTACCATAATGCGTACACAGTGTCTCAAAATCCTTGGTTTCTTGTCGGATAAGTAACGAAAATATAGTGAAAATGGTGATCGATTAATGTGCAACCCAGTTTCCGTAGCGGAGGGTTCATTCATGGTAACGAACAACACTTAGCTACTGTGACCGAGGGTGATGAAAACAAAGACTGCACCAATTTTGTGACGCATGGAAAAGCTTACGGCAATTGGACTGCTGTTGATGTTCCTATTATTGTGCATCGATCTAAGTAATTGCTTTTATTTGTTTTTTTGAAAATCCTTCTCCTATGCCTAAGGGAGAAGTGAACATTGTTTAGGCATTTTCAAATTTGATCTTCAATAAAATTTAATTCGATTCATCCACATCTATGATGTTTTATTTTTACTTTTCGCTTTTTTGAAAATGGTAATCAGAAAAAACATAAATCAATAAATATAGTTTATCCATCTGTATAATATTTGGTCACAATTCACTTCTCTAAAATCAAATATCAAATCATTATGCAGGTTGTTTTCTAAACCCATTGAATACAATGATCCTACTCCTTCTCCGAACTTTGAATTCCCTGTGTTTGAGGCCTAGGAAGAAAGTGATGTAGAAGTATCTGATGAACTGTCTCGTCTACTTGAGCACGAGGAAAAAGCCATTTAGTCATTCAAAGAGTAGATTGAGTTAGTCAACTTAGGTTCCGAGGATGATGTGAAGGAATTTAAGGTTGGGTCTCGGCTGTAACCAGAGATTAAGAAGGGGTTGATTGATCTTCTCCGAGAGTATTCAAATGTGTTTGCTTGGTCCTACCAAGACATGCCTGGTTTGGATTCTGATATTGTGAAGCATAGATTACCGTTGAAGCCAGGGTGCCCGCCAGTCAAGCAGAAGTTGAGGAGAACTCGTCCTGATATGGCAGTGAAGATCAAAGAGGAAGTGCAGAAGCAGATTGATGCCAGTTTCCTTGTTATCGCTGAGTATCCGCAATGGACAACCAATATTGTACCTATTCCGAAGAAGGATGGAAAAGTACGTATGTGTGTCGACTATAGAGATTTGAATGAAGCCAAGCCGACATATGATTTCCCTCTGCCACACATTGATATGTTGGTAGACAATACAGCTAAGTTCAAAGTCTTTTCGCTTATGGACGGATTTTCCTGTTATAATAAGATCAAGATGGCACTCGAAGATATGGAAAAGACCATGTTCATTACACCCTGGGGAACATTCTGTTATAGAGTGATGCCTTTCAGTTTAAAGAATGTTGGTGCAATTTACCAAAGGGCAATGACTACTCTTTTTCATGATATGATGCATAAAGATATCGAAGTATATGTTGATGATATGATTTACAAATCCATTGATGAAAAGGAACATGTTAAGCATTTGTTGAAGTTATTCCAGCGTTTGAGGAAGTATAAACTCCGCTTGAATCCCAATAAGTGTACATTTGGTGTTCGTTCTGGTAAGTTGTTGGGCTTTATTGTCAACGAGAAAGGTATTGAAGTTGATCTTGCCAAGGTCAAAGCAATACAAGAGATGCCTGCGCCCAAAACTGAAAAGCAAGTCAGAGGTTTTCTCGGCCGCTTGAATTATATCTCAAGATTCATTTCACACATGACTGCCACATGTGCTCATATATTCAAGCTTCTTCGGAAAGATCAGTCTTGTGATTGGACCGAAGACTTCCAGAAAGCTTTTGATAGTATCAAAGAGTATCTGCTTGAGCCTCTAATTCTATTTCCACCTTTTGAAGGAAGACCATTGATCATTTATTTGACTGTGCTTGATAAAAGTATGGGTTGTGTTCTTGGTCAGCAAGATGAGACTGGAAAGAAAGAATATGTATTTTACTACCTCAGTAAGAAATTCACCGATGGTGAGACTCGGTATTTTATACTTGAAAAGACTTGTTGCACATTGGCTTGGGCTGCTAAGCGTCTGCGCCAGTATATGTTGAACCATACCACTTGGTTGATATCCAAAATGGATCCAATCAAGTATATTTTTGAGAAGCTTGCTTTAATTGGGAGGATTGCCCGTTGGCAGATGTTGTTATCAGAGTATGATATTGAATACTGATCTTAAAAAGCAATCAAGGGTCATGTCTTGGCTGACCATTTGGCTCACCAACCTATTGAAGATTATCAGTCAGTACAATACGATTTTCCTGATGAAGAGATTTTGTACTTGAAAATGAAAGATTGTGATGAACCATTGCTTGAAGAAGGGCCAGAACCTGCTTCCCGTTGGGGCATGATATTTGATGGAGCTGTTAATCAATATGGTAATGGCATTGGGGCAGTGATTATTACTCCTCAAGGCATGCATTTTCTATTTACAGCTAGATTGACTTTCAAGTGCACAAACAACATGGATGAGTATGAAGCTTGCATTATGGGGCTTGAACAGGCCATTGATCTCAGAAAAAAGTATTTGGACGTCTATGGAGATTCAGATTTGGTTGTAAACCAGATCAAAGGTGAATGGGAGATGAATCAACCCAGTTTGATTATAAAGATTATGCGAGGAGGATTTTAACTTTCTTTACAAAGGTTGAGCTTCATCATATCCCTCGAGATGAAAACCGGATGGCAGATGCTCTTGCAACGTTGGCTTCGATGATTGTGGTAAAATATTAGAATGAAGTTCCTAATTTGACTGTGATGCGTCTTGATAGGCCAACTCATATGTTTGCTGTTGAAGAGGTCAAAGATGAGAAGCTGTGGTATTTTGATATCAAATGTTTTCTCCAAAGTCAGATTTACCCGTTAGGGGCATCTTTGAAAGATAAGAAGACTTTGAGAAGATTAGCCGGCAATTTCTACCTGAATGGTGATGTGCTTTACAAGAGAAACTTCGATATGGTTCTGCTCAGATGCGTGGATAGACACGAAGTAGACCTATTGATGACTGGAGTCCATGAAGGTTCCTTTGGTACTCATTCTAATGGACATGCTATGGCTAAGAAGATGTTGCGAGCAGGTTATTATTGGCTGACAATGGAATCTGACTGTTTCAAATTTGTGAAGAAGTGCCACAAGTGTCAAATATATGCAGATAAGATTCATGTTCCTCCGACACTGTTGAACGTTATTTCCTCTCCATGGCCCTTCTCCATGTGGGGAATTGATATGATTGGCATGATTGAGCCTAAAGCTACGAATAGACATCATTTCATTTTGGTGACAATTGACTACTTCATAAAACGGGTTGAAGCGGCATCGTATGCGAATGTAACCAAGCAAGTTGTTATGAGGTTTATCAAGAATCAGATCATATGCCGATATGGTGTGCCAAGTAAGATCATTACTGATAATGGATCAAACTTGAACAATAATATGGTGGAAGCTCTTTGCAAAGACTTCAAGATCGCACATCATAAGTCTTCTCCCTATAGACCTAAGCTCTTTGCCAAGTAAGATCATTCAGAAAATGGTTGTGACGTATAAAGATTGGCATGAGATGCTCCCATTTGCCTTGCAAGGGTATCGTACATCCATTCGCACTTCAACAGGGGCAACCCTTTTCTCACTTGTTTATGGTATGGAAGTTGTGCTCCCGGTAGAGGTTGAGATCCCATCATTTCATGTATTGATGGAAGCCAAGTTGATTGAGGCTGAATGGTGTCAGACAAGATATGACAAACTGAATTTGATTGAAGAGAAGAGGTTAACTTCAATGTGTCATGGTCAGTTATATTAGCAGAGAACGAGGAAAGCTTTTGATAAAAAGGTCAGACCTCGTGTATTCAGAGAAGGTGACCTTGTGCTCAAGAAGATTCTATCTTTCAAACCAGATTCTAGGGGAAAATGGACTCCTAATTATGAAGGCCCATATGTTGTTAAGAGAGCCTTTTCAGGCGCTGCTTTGATTCTTACAACTATGGATGGTGAAGAGTTCACTTGTCATGTGAACGTAGATGTAGTCAAGAAATACTTCACCTAAAGAGAAAAGAACAACTCTCTAAGTTGAAAACCTAAAAAGGTGGCTTAGGCAAAAATGAGTGTCTCGGTGGATTGAACCCGAAAGGGCGATCCAGGAAAAAATTAGAGACATAAAAACAGGAAAAAAAGTTATCCCGATAAATTAAGTACCCCACCTTTGGGCAATTTATACAAAATTAGGGACTATGGCAAGCAACTGCATCCTGTTGATCTTAAATTTTGAAGACTTTCTTGAGCAGAACGTTTGGTTCTGATTCATCATTCCCAGCCGACGCCAAGAGCACAGTGGACGTCAAGAGTTGGTAGAAGGATTATTGATCATTGTATTTAATGTAGCCCTTTTCCATTTAAATTACCAGTTTTCAACTTTTGTAAAGATCTATGGAGTCTTGTCATTTACAGACTACCATTCTATTAAATAAAGTTGAGCTTTTTATCCAATTGTTTCTACTCTTATTTGTTATTCAGCCAAATGAATTTAAACTTTTATTATGATCATTTTTTAAATTGAATTTTAAATTAAAACCATATTTTCTTAAATATATAAAAGAAATTTTTTTAAGGAATCAATCTCATTTAAAGAAATATCAACAGCAGTTTGAAAAAACGGTAATCCCTAAGTGAGGAGCATTATTGGTTCTCCCCAAGCAGTTGGCGTGACTCTTTTTTTTCATCCTCAGCAACATTTCAACAGCTTTTCGGCAACCGAGTTTGATGACATCCCTAGCTGAGTTTGTTCGTTTCCCCAACCGAGTTTGTTGGCCAGTTGTAGGCGCGTTATTCCAGTAATTTGTATGGTTTCGGCATAATTTTGTTTCTCCACAAGTCGTCAGAATTGCTCCTTGATTCTGAGCAGCTATTGTGTTATCCCCTGTAGGGATGTCTCCCATTTGACATAGTGTTGACCTAAAATTCCCTGCAGACTTTGTAGCAGCTTCCTTAGCAGATCCTCTCCTTTCATCCCCATCCAGGGTTGAGCCTTCGAGTTGTTTGATCTTTTCTCCAGCAGTTGTTTTCCTCTTGTTTAGAGTGGCCGAGAGTTATATCGATGATCCAGATCAGTGACAGTTGTATCCTTTGTGATTGTTTTGTCAGCATGATCATCATATATACATATACATATACATATTCATAAATTTCATTATTGCATCATTTCACTTTGTGATTCATTGATTTTGATCCTCTGCTATGGCGATATATCTTTTTCCCCGTGCAGATTTGGTGTATCTTTCCTCTTTCAATTATAGAGTGTCATCCCAATAAGCAGAAAAACTTTAACCTTTCTCCTTTCCCCACTGAGTTATTTCCTCGTGGATTATTATTATTTCAGTTTCCTCCCCAGTTGATTATCTGGATGGAACCACTCCCCTTGGGTTATATCCTCATTAGGTTGAGTCCTTTGATTGACCTTTTCTTTCCAGATCTCATCTAGATAGAAGCTTTTGGTCCCCTGAGAGCCTATTACCCAGTAACTAGTAATATTCTTCTCATGTTTGTTACTTCTGCCCAATACCGGACAAGAACAACCTTTGTTTCTCCAGCGGATTCGTGTCCACGTTTCCCCAGGAAGTATGTCCTTGATATGTTCATCCTAACCGATGACAAATATTTTCTTCCCCTGTTGTGAGTTTATCCTTGATATATTCATCTTAACTGGTGATGAATATTCTCTTTTTAGTTTTCTACCCAGTAAAAAGGTAGTTGTAATCCCTATTTTATTCCCCACAAGGTTAATCCTTGATATGTTCATCCTAACCGATGACGGGTTTCCTTCTCTTTGCGGTCTTCTGCTCAGTAATCAGTAGTTGTAAATCATGCTCTTCTCCTCGTTGCAGAGTCTATCCTTGATATGTTCATCATAACCGATGATGGATATTCTCTTTTTGGTATTCTATCTAGTAACTGATAGATACAATTCCTATTTCTCCCCTCTGAGTCTATCCTTGATATGTTCATCCTAACCGATGACGGGTATTCTCTTTTCAGTATTCTATCCAGCATTTGATAGATGTAATTCCTATTTTGTCAGGCAATTTATCCTTGATATGTTCATCTTAACCGGTGACGGATATTCTCCCTAGATTCCCCAGGCAAGTATATCATTGATATGTTCATCATAACCGATGGCAGATTTTCTTTCCTTCGAGTTTATCCTTGATATTTTCACTTTAACCAGTGACGAATATTCTCTCTCTTTGGTTTTCTGCCCAGTAACCGGTAGTTGTAAACCCTATTTTGTATTTTCCCCAACAGTTTATTCTTACCTAGTAACTGGTAATGAGTACAACTCCTGGTTGCCTTCAGCGAGTCATCCTTGATATGTCTACCTTACCGGTAACGGATGTTCTCCTTGTCAGATTTTTGTTATCCCTTTACCCAATAACCGGTAATGGATAATAGACTTCTGCTCCTCCTGTGTTGAAGATCTTTTCTTCCCCAGTTGAGTTTGAGCGTGCATTTCCTTAGTGAAATCGTTATTTCCTGCTTGGTTCGAGTATTTCAGCTTTGTTCTGATCCACCCGTTTCCCCTGCAGATGTTCCTTTCGTTCCCCGGCTGAGTCTTTCCATCGATTTATTTTCACGGAATCCCTCTAGTCCCCCCAGTTATTTTTAAAGTCGTAGCCTATCCTATGCGCGACCTTTTCATCCCCCGAGAGTCTCGATTTGTCTAATTCTTTTGTAGGTAGTGCACATGCTCACCTTTGATTCATCAAGCTCATATCTAGGGTTTAAGACCCTCAATGCAAGGAGCTCAATCAGGAAGTGGTCTACTATGGCTCTAGGCATCATATATGAATTCCCATGAGCTTCACATATTAGTTTGATCAAGTAACCATCAAGAGTTTGGATATGGTTTGCCTTGGAAACCCTAATTCATCTAGGCATCTTGTGTGACTTCTTCAACAAGTTTCTTCAACAATTTATCAAATAATTTAGGTTATACTTCAAAATTCATCATCTTATGCATATATGATCTCCCATGAGCCCTAAAGGTCAAGAGAATTGCAAGTTAGCAAGTTGGTAAAATGGTGGTTGACTAGAGGAATTCATCTGATCAAAGCTGGGTTCCCTAGACCCTATCTCCTATAATTTTTGTCATATCAAAATGATTCCAAGAGAAATGTTTCTCTAAATGACATTCCAAACAACTTTCATGTTGAGGTCTAGAGCTAGTTGTGCTTGTAGAATCATTTTTTATTGTGAAAGTTTATAGGTCATTTTGTCTAAACCCTAATTTGGAGGTTAACTTCCCAAGACTATAACTTGCTCAGTTTTTATGAGATGAAAGATTTCCAAGTTTCACAATCAAATTAAATATGTCTAATTCAACTTTGATGTTTGTAGGAAGAGAAAATTCAACTTTTATGTGCATGTGATATGAGGATACATTATAGGTCATTTTGGACAAATGCCATTGAACAAGTGATTTTCCTCAACTTCAAAAATGCACAACTCCTTCATATTAAATCCAAATGAGGTCAAATTTGTTACCATATTGAATTACTTTGAGAGAGCTACAACTTTTATAAAGGAAACTTTCTCATTTGAAGCTCACATAAAAAGTTAGCCAAGGTGGAATAAGTGAACATATGGCTTGACACTTAGAATTTTTTTTGACATGTTTGATTTTTCCAACTTCCAACTCAAAATTGATCCTGATCCAAGCCTCAAATGAAACAGTGTTCAACATGAAAGTTGTTCCTCTTGATCTAACCTTTCCAAAAAGTCCAATGTCATCCATTTTAGACAATATTTGAATGGGTTGAGCATGGCTTGAACATGAATGATCCTTTGGCACAAATTTAACTTAAACATTCCATACACCAATGCATAACACTCCAACATGATCTCAGCAAGGCTTGTACTCAATTATGGATCAGAAGAAGTGATTTCATGGGCCTGTTACACACCCATGCACCCATGCAATGTACATTTCTATTTTTGGATTTCATTTCAAGTGTGCAAATATCAATCCATTTGGCTATAAATAGAGCCCTCTATGCTCAGAAACAAGGACCCTGCACGCCAGCTTTGAATCCATACCTTCAAACCCTCTCATTTCAAATATAACCTTGACAATTTCCATTGGAAATTGAGTTTGAATCTCACTGTTTTGAGATTCGAAACTCCAAGAGTCCTGAGCTTTTCATCTATTCAATTCTACTCCTTCAAGTGTCCTGAACAAGATCAAGAGCAAGAAAGAGCAAGATCAATCAAGCATAGACCTGCATTGGAGGTATTTTCCAGAATTTCTCATCTCTTAGATTCTCACTCAATTCTCCATAATTCTCTTGGATCTTTGGTTGTCTGAAGTCCTACCAATGTAGACAACAAGATTGAGTTACTTTGAGGTCAAATAGAAGCAACTCAGATCGTGCACCTCAAATTTCAACTCCTTGTATCTCTCAATATATTTAAAGTTATGATAAATTGAGGCCAGATTCGAGCACACAAGAATTTTTATTTTAAATTCATGTCCTTATTTTTAATTTTGGTGATTGTTGTGGATGAACTAGTTTGGTGAAGCTCACCGGAGAAGGAGACCGGAGCTTTGGCTCCGGTGGTGAGTGGGAATTCATCTGAGCCACTTGATCCATTTGAAATGATCTAATCCTGCGCGTTGAAACTGATTACCACTTGTGTTACCCTTTGACTCATGACTATGGTGGAATGCGTGCTAGCAGCCACTTGATCTGCCACCTCAATTAATGAGGGAGATCAAGTGGTCCACATTTTTTCTCATTTTCTGATTTTCATTTTATTTGGTTTATTTTCATTAATTCATATTAATTTTAATATTGATCCAAAAAATATGAGAGTTTCACCAAAAAAATTAAATAAATTCCTCTTTCAATTTTTGAATTAATATTATTTTTTGGGATCATTATTAGTATTTTTCATGATTCATGATTTCCAAAAATTATGAAATTTTTTCTCCAAGGTCCTTTGACATTGTTTGACCTATGATAAATCTCATGGCCATTTATTTGATGTTTTGATGAGGTTTTAGGATTTTGACAAACCATAATTTAATTTAATGCATTATTTAATTGATTTTAATTGTTTAATTGCAAAATAAATTGTGTTGAGCTTCTAATCTTGACTTGTTGAGTTTAACTTGTGTTGTTGGGCCTTGGTCAAGGTTGATTTGACTTTGTTGAGTTAAAATCATTGGATTTGGGGGATTGATGAAATATACATTTCATCTCCCAAACTGAATGAATGATTTTAATTTGATAAAAGTCCTCCTTTGACCAATTTGTGTTGATTCCATTCCCGCTCCCTCTTCATCTCAATCCCCTTCTCTATTCATTTATGTCATGGACCTATGATATCTCTATATCCTAAGGCTAGTTGATTGCAAAATCAACATAAGTCTGGATGAGATTAGGTCCACCTCTTTTGCATATTCTTTTTGTGTGTGGTATGTTTTAGGAGCATAGTCCATTATACCATGTCTATAACATGCATTAACACCAAAATTTCTATTGCCTGACCTCAAATAGTTGTGACTTCTACATAAGTCCAATTACGATTGCTTAACATAGCGCTAAATTTGTGACACAAAAGGCATAACATTCTAGTAAGTGAGATTGTAAGTCTCCCCTCTTTCATGGTATTGTGTGGAAACTTGGCCTTTTTTCCTTCCTTTGGAAGATGTCTTGGTTCAAGGATTCATGCTTGTGAATAGTGGGTTGAGTGTTCTCCAAAGAATGACTTAAACAAAACAAAAGCAAAAGCAATACTAACTTCTAATCAATTAACAACTAACATTTAATTTCAAGCCATTTACTTTTATGCACTTTAAATTCAAGTCTTTATTCATTTTCCATTATTCATACCATTTAACTTGTTTACTTTAATGTCATTTTCACTTTGCTCATTTGAGCCATATCTTGTGATTATTCTGTGATTGTATATACTTGTTTGTATTATTTTGACCTTAATGTACGTAATAACAACAAAAACCCTAAAAGACATTTTGTGTGGACTATTGGTTTGCTCTGAGACATTGGACTTAGAATTAGGCAACACTCCCTGTGCAAAAGGACTTGGCCAATGCCAAAATTTCATGAAACCAAGTGCTTGTGAAGTGAACTTTTATCTGATGCAAGTATTGTGATCCCATTTGAGTTCATCTGCAACATGATCTTTTGGAGCTGTTACTTTGAACCTGTGTCTAATGCTTATCTTTGAAGTCATCTGATACATGGAAGATTATGAAGAAGATCATGAAGTTTCTAAGCTTGGATGTGGCATATTTATTTGATGTCTTTCTCTTCATCTTACTATTTGTGTATTGATATTGCTTGATTCTAAAGTTCAAGGGAAATTTGGGTTTCTATATGAGATTCTTGTATATTGGATTGCAGCCCATTGGTCAGATCTTTTCAACTCTTAACTTTTAAATTTATGCTTAGGATTAGTCTCTTCATCTCCTCTCCATTTCTTTAATTTCAAATCTCTCCCTCCTTTTAAAATCTTCTTTGATTGTGTTTGTTTTCTAAACTTAGACCATTTTGCAAATTAGAAACTTTGGTATGCCATTGCATTTTTTAAACTCTTTTCTTAATCAAACTTGTAAATGAACTTAACTATACTTGACTTAAAATTTCAAAATCCAAAAAGAACTTACACTCATTCAAACCTTTTTTAGGCCTCTTGTGCCTTTGTTAAACTTAAATTTTTGTTAAAAGCAATACACTCACTTTGAAATTGTTACCACGAGCTACGAGGTTTTGATCCCTCATTTTATGTTGGTACGTAGGCACAAGTCCGAAGGTGTTGTCAAACACAAAAATATAATTAATGAATTCTTTTCTCATCTCTCCATTCTATTTATTGCAAACATCTTTTGTACAAAAATACATATGCACACAAAAAAGGGCTCCCTAGGAGTACCTAGGACACTTTGGGTGCCCAACACCTTCCCTCTGTGTAACCAACCCCCTTGCCTGTAATCTCTGGCATTTTATTAGTTTTTATTTGAAAACTTCTTATCTTTTGGGTTTTGTTCGTACTTTAGCCTTTTCCCTTGGAAACAATAAAAGCGCGGTGGCGACTCTTGTTTTATTGACGTCTAGCTTAACCATAGCTTGATGGTCATAAATTTACCGCTACACAATTGAATAAAAACAGGAGTTTTTGATTTGGAATAAATCCGCACTATAATTAATTTAAGCAGAATGTAAAATATGGCTTTTACACAAATATGAGAATTATGCCAGGGTATAGTGTGTGATTTTCACCTGCAACAACCTTGAATGTAAATCTCCTCAACTTGTTCAAATATTCAATTACCAGATCTTAATATTGTTTCCTCCTAAAACCTTAGAGGAAACCTTTGGTCATTCATCCTAATATCTAAGTCCTTAGGGAATTATGATGAAACCAAACTTTCGAATTAACAAGATATATCCAGTAACTCTAGGGTATCCCTAGCCCTAGGTGATATCTACTAAAGTTTAATCGTGCAAAAACCTTAACAATTACGATCCCACAAATTGTTAACCGTATAACAATCCTTATTTTTCTAATAATGAAAGCATTAAAAACATTGCACAGTTAAATTGAATAACAAACATAAAATTGAGGGAATTAGGAATTCAAAGTCACTACATAATCAAAACAGGGACACCCTCTGGCATTAGGGGGTTTATTAGTCGCTCATAGTATTTAAAGAAAATACAATATTCAAATTAGAGATTACAAGATATGGGGATCCTGTTGATCTTCAATCGCGATCACTCTTGAAGGATCTCCGTTCTCCGAAACCCTTGACATTACCGATCTTCATCGTGAAATTCCTTTTGTCGTGCAAAAAGTCCATTCTCTTTTCCTTAAAAAGTCCTCTAAATAGTCATTGATCAATTAACAAATGTAGCAAATACCCAAAACACCCTCCGGAGTCAGAACCTCTAAAAATCAAATAAAATAAGAAAATGAGGCGTCTAAGCCAACATGGGCCGTGTCAGACAACATGACCGACCGTGTTGGCTTACTGTTTCTCTGCTTCACTAATGAAAGTGCCACACTTACTAACACGGGCACCCGTGTCAGCCCACTATTTTTCTTCCAAACTTCTACTTTTATCCTTCTCCTGACACGAGCCGTATTAGGCGACACGGGTGGCCGTGTCAGGATCACTGTATCCTCCAAAAATCTTTCTCCGCGAGTCCGGAACGCCCGATTTCCTTGACGAGTCTTTGGGAATTTTTGCTTGAACCTGAAAACCAACAGAACTACCAAAAGAAAGCATAAAATGTAATACTTTGATATAAAATAAATATAATAACCAAACGTGAATGGAAATGCGAACATACAACTTACTTGATAAAATAATAAAAAGGTAAAATAAAGTGTTACCGATTTCGGGAATTCATGCCGAATAAGTGTCAGAAAACTAGTAGTATTGGTGACCGATTAGTAGCCACCAAGTATCCATCATAACAGTAAGCCTTTCCAAACTGTCTTTCAAGGTGATTAATTCCTCCCTGAGCTCTTGATTTTCTTGTTCAAGCTGACTCATCCTTCTCTAGCGGCTGGCTCGAGTATTTTACTGGTGATTCAGTTTGATTATTGGAGGGAGAAGACACGTGTAAGTTTCTTGAAATGCAGGAACTTGTGACTAAATGATGCATGATATGAAGATGCAAAATATGAGTTTTAATTTTTAAGAAATTCAATAATTTATTGCAAATATTATAGAGACAAAATTTGGTATAAGTTGAACAAAAACCTCTTTTTATTAAACAATTGAGAGATTACAAAGGATGAAATACAATTTCAATTATCCTAAACAATACAAGAGGAAAACAGCTAAGTCTATGAGTCCTAAGGAATCTCATATGTAGGAGGTCTTGATGTTGGCTGATGCTTCCTCTTCTGCCTCTTTAGCTGAGCATTCTCGATTATAAGCTTGTCGATGATTCCCTTCCAAGCACCTGAGGTGGGAGGTATGCTGGAGTACTCATGAAATGGATGGACTTTAGAGATAAGTAAACCTTCTTGTTCCTCCTGTTTCTTAACAGCTTATTGTTCCAGAATCTCAATCAAATCATCCTTCTCCTTTAGTTGCTGCTCCATCTTCATCTTCTTATCATTCAAGACATGGTACTTGCCTTCCCAAGTATCTCTCCAATTTCAACCTAGCCAAAATTTCTTGAAACTTTTCCCTATTCTCAATAGGAATGGTGGATGATGATGTTATAGCAGAAGGGAATGAGGGCTTCTCAGGAGTATAGGTAATCTTAAGTTCACTGGCTCTAGCATAAACCCATTGGGTGTAGGGCTCAAAAGCAACACAATTCTTTCTTCCTAATTGGTCTTTTCCTTTCCTGTGAATGTTGCGCCAAACATGTATGATTCCATCCTTCAAACCGAAACTCTCTTCTTCATTGAGGTAAAAGAAACCTGACAACAAAAGGTTATCGGGTTTATCTGCCATAGTATATCCTAATTGGCGTCTAGCAAGGATGGGGTTGTAGTTAATTCCCCCATGTACACCAAGGAGAGGTACATTAGGAAATTCACCATAATTGTCAATAATTACTCCAACATCATAGAAGGGGTCTTACCAATGTATATTCCCTTGATCAATGGACATGAACCTCTTAGACCATCTGAGCTTCTGTGGATTCTCACTGAAGAGCCAGGATCCGGGTAAGTGAGAAATACACCACTTATATAGGAGAGATGCACAACAAAGAATGGTTCCACCACCTTTCTTAGTCCTGTGATGGATAGAATGGTAGGTATCTCCAGGTGATATGGGTATTAGGTTACCAATTAAGAAGATTCATACAACATTAACATCCACAAAGTCATCAATGTTTGGGAAGAGCACAATTCCATAAATGAGTAGAGTAAATATGTATTCAAAGGCATCTCTACTATCTGCTTCTGCAAAGATAAAGGCTCTCTCCATCAGGTATCTAGAGGTTAGACCTAGAATCCCTCCTTTTTTTAATGAAGTTGGCCTTCACAACATACATTTCTAGGTGAAGTGATTCTACAATAGTTGCTGGTGTAGGGGTCTTCTCTGAACCACTGAATGGTAATTTGTCAGAGACTGGCAAACCAAACCAATAAGAGTATTCTTCTAGAGTAGGCATAAGCTGGTAGTCTGTAAATGTGAAGCAATGGTAGAGGGAAAGGAAACGCTCGAAGTAAACCTGGAAAAGACATGGTCTCGCGACCAGAGAGAGATGGGATCGGGAGTCGGTTATGCAAAGGGAAGGTATTAGCACCCCTACGCATCCGTCGTACTCGACGGGATCCACGCACAAAAGGAAGGATAAAGGTTGCTAAACGTTGCTCAAACATCAAACACTGACTGAAAGGAGACACACGAAAGACAAAAGAAACTAACTCGGCAGGATATCGCATCCTGGGCCTACATAGTCTGTCAGGCACAGACATCAGAGTCGACGTAGTTCGGGACAGGGGGAAACGTGCTCGCTAGGATGTCGCATCCTATGCATACGTATCTTCTCTAACCGGAGAAGAATCAGAGCACTCGTAGCTCGGCTAACGCACGCCAAACAAAACCACAAAGGAAACCGACTGCCAATCGCTGGACTTATGTCAGACTCCACACAAACAGGCAAACATGGAAACCGAATGCCAATCGCTGGACTTACATCAGACTTCGAACCAACAAACACACACTGGAAACCAACTGCCAATCGTTGGACTTATGTCAGACTCCAACAAGCAAACAAGACACAGGAAACCAACTGCCAATCGTTGGACATATGTCAGACTCCAACACACACAAAGGGGTTGCAAAAGAAAAAGGGCGCCCAGAGAGATCAGCTCATCTCCTGCCTACGTACCTCATCTGGTGTGAGGATCAGGGCGACGTAGTTCCCCTACGCAGGGAAAGAACTTCTAACCTAACCAGAGACTGGGAAATGACAAACTAGAAGGGAGACTAACTCGAGCCTAATAGTTATCATGTAAATTCACCATGGTCCTAGGTTGAAGTTTCTATCTAACTTGCACAGGGAGCAAGCGATCCTAAACATCAACTGAGTAAACACAAGCACAAAGGCAAGCACACACACTATATACAAACAGATAGGCTCACACAAGGTTAAGCTTTAGTCCAGGGGTCATGTCAACCTCAACAAACAAGCCACTGTAACAGGGTGATGTTAGCTCTTAACCCTAACATTGAGAGTTAGGGTGAAGCAGATGAAATGGGAAGTGAAGATAAGACTTCACAGCTCTTATCCCTGGCCTGGGAGAGCTTCAGACAAATGAAAGTGTGGGAGTTCAGAAAGTAGGAACTCTTCTCCACATATGACTGACTCAACAAAGATCTTGGGTTAATATCCATAATGCATCAACACAAGGTGTGTGAGCAAAGTGGATGACTCACTGAATAGCAGGAGATGGATTGCACATCTCTTTTATCTGCCAATTGCCTCATAGAGGTCTTTTCCTGCTTGGCACAAAGATAAACAAACACAAGCATTGCCTCTTAAGGAGGGCTTCAGACAGGTGTCTGCCCAAGTAACAGGACAGGTCTTCCAGACTACATGAAGTCAGAGAGTTATACCTCAAATGGTTAAGCAACCAAGAAAAAGCAAAAGCAAGTTCAAAAGAACTTAAGCAACTAATGTACCTGAAAAAAATCTAACTCAATCAGTATACAACTCAAAAAGTCAAACAGACAACCAATAGTCAACAGTTAACAATACACAGTCAAACAAACAATGCAACAAGGTGCAAGGCACAAGCTCAAATACAAATGTCTTGGCATCAACCTACAAAACAACTCAAGATTAGTCAACATTAACCAATTAGTCAACTCAAGCAAGTGAATCAATCCCATTATGGCCATGTACTTCTTAACCTGAAAACAAAGCTCAAACATGAGAGGCAAACCACTAGGTCAAGGCCTAGGGTCAAAGAGGGAGAAAAAATTCAAAACAGAACATGAAATTCAACATGAATCAACCTCAATCAATTAAGAACATAATCCAAAAGACCTCATATCATTATCATTCACCAAATCCATTTCACAAGCCAATCATGACAATGTATGCAAGTTGAAAGCACATTGAGGTAACAGAATGAACAAATGCACATTAATTCAAAAATGATTCAATTAATCTCAAGAAAAATCATGGCTAAACAGAACATACAACATGATCAACACACAAAAATTTAGGGCAATTGGATATGATTAGGGATGGTAATCAAATTGATCAAGTCAAGGTAAGCAAAATAAGCTCAAATGGGACACCAAATGGTACATCAACTTAGCACAAGCCTAAAACAGAATTGAAACAAGGTAAACACTTCAAACCAAAGCCAAAACAAACTTCAACATGTCTAGAAGGAGTGTGCAAAATTTCACATCCATATGATAAAGCACAAGCATTTCACAAATGATTGAAATTCAAGACCATTCAAAAGTGCACAAATGACCATCCAGAATGAAAAATCTCAAACAAATCAGAAATGATTCCAAAAATTCCAAGAAAATTCAAGAGCATTAACAACATCCACAATAAGCATCATACAAAAACTCACATCAATTGGAATTTATTTGGCATGGAAAATCAATTAATCAAGTTGAGCAAGCAAAGGTGTGACACACATTATCCCACCTACATTAACATGAGCATATCTCAGCAACCACAAATGATAAAATTGTAAACTCAACACCAAAATGTCCAGCATGAAGTCTAGTTTAAGCATGTAAAATTTCATAAGCATTGGATAAACAACCATCATTTCACAAAGGAAATAGTAAGGCAAGGTTCAAAAAGCATACATGTTAACATTCCCTAGGCCAAACAATTTTACAACCAAGCACAACTTCTGGAAAAATAATCTAAAAAACTAGACACAAAATGTGACCTAATGCAAAAATTCCCATATTTTTTGAATGATTTATCAATTTGTTTTGATTTTTGGAAGTCAAAGAAAAATTAAAAAAAAAGTGCATGGGAAGCATATGGACACATGTGGAGGGAGAAGAGAAAATATAAGATGCATTTGAAAATATGTCATGAGCGAGAATCGAACAGAGTAGCTTTTCAAAAACTGGCGCGCGCATGTGATTGAAACTCCGCGTTTCATTAATGACGTGGCTAGGCTAACCAATCATATGCGTGCATGGGACTTGCATGGTCCAATCAGAAACAAGCTATTTCACAAACACATGCAGGACGCGGATTACACCTTGGAACGGATCAAAACCTATTTCTGGAAAATATTTTCACCAGCTTCATCATGTTCATCATGTTCATCAGACTTCAAGAACATTTTTCTCAGTTTTCAAAAGTAAGCATATCAATGTGTTCAGCTTCCAACATACATCAAGTATCAATGCCTAGTTTAATCTAATTCATCGTATATCAAGCAAATCGAAGCAATTAAGTTTCACACATCCAACTTTAAATCACTATATCTAACACAATAATGCATGGAAATTCATGGAATAAAGCTCAGTTTGCTCAGCATTGAAGGATCTACAACAATCACCTAACAATTTCATGAATTAAGGAAATCGATTTCTGACCTTGATGAAGATGCAGAAGTGGAACAGCTTGATTCAGGCCATGAAATGCACAAACAGATGCTCCAAAGTGATTGTATGGATGAATGGATGAAGGTTTGAAGCTTAGATGTGCACGATCCTTCCAGAATTCTCAACTGCCATGGATGAGCTTCAAGTTCCAAACAGCTTCCAATTGCACGATTTCCACTGGATCTTGGTTCAACAATGCTCAATAGTGCTTCTAGATGATGAAGGAATCAAGAACAATGCAATGTGTTTGGAGAAAATTGAAGAAAAAGTGAGAGCAAAAGTGTGAGAAACTAGATCTAGATCTGAATTCTGATTGTGTTAGCAGAAAATCTGTTATGATTTGTCCTTTATACTCCCTCTTAATCATGTCCTTAATCATGCTTAGCCAAATGGTAGTTGGCTTAAGGAAATGAGAGTGTGGATGCAAATTTGGATAATTCACCTTATGCATGAAAGTTCAATGGAACAGTGCACGTTTTTTGCTTGAATTTCACTTAAAAGATCATTTGGAAGCCAATGCAAGTGGTAGAATGTGAAAACAATGCTTCATTTTCAAATTTGAATTTTCCCTCCAAAATTTAGGTGAAATTTCAAATAATTATGTGATGAGAATGCATGGCATGTGATGCATGATTTGGAGAGTATATGTCAAGACATGAATGTACAAAAAATAACCACTCCATTTGGCCTTATGGTTTGAAAGTTATGCATGTTTGAAGTTCAAGTCACACTTGGCCCTGATTGATCCATATCTCTTCAACCATACATGAGAAATTCATGATCTTGGACTTTTTGGAAATGGGAGAGTAAGATCTTCAACTTTCATGTTGGACAAAATTTCATTTGAAGCTTTCTTGATGATGTAATCTTGAGGAGAAAACCTTTCCATTTTTGGCAAATCCAAATTACAGGTCACTTACTATTTTTGGAAAGTTTTGATCTGACCTCAAATCCTTCAATGTTGATGTTTGAAATGTCAAATGAGACTTGTATGGACATGAATGAGGTATCTCTAACCATCTCCCACCTTCAAATCCATGGTTGAACTGACAGTTGACTTCTGTTGACTTTTTAGGGTTTCAGATGAATTGATCATTGACTGATGAGCCTTGAGCCTTCAATGCTTGACCAAACCACTTCAAAATGATCCTTGGGTCACATGAACTCATTGTACCAACCCTAGGGCTTTGATCTCATGAAGAATGCACTTGCTTGCTTGCACAACTGAATCTCCTGACCAATTGACTACTGACTTAGTGGACTATGCAAATGATAATGCAATGAGCTATGCAACACTAATGCAATGTTAATGACCTAAACATGAAAATGTATATACAAAATGGGAGGTGCAAATTTGAGGTGCTACAGCTGCCCCTATTCAATCATCTGGGAACCCGAATGGATGAGAGCAACGGCTGTCAGACCTTCAGGGTAAACAGGGATTGAATACCAAAGAATCGTAGAAATTTGCACTCTGCGGGGATCCAAGAAAGGAAAATTCACCAACGGAAGCTTCCACTAGGATCTGATATTTGTCACTGAACCAGACAAGATGGCTACCAACGACTCCATTGGGGATTTTGATTTTTTCTCAAAGGTACAGTCATATCCAGACATCGAAAGATGATGAATGGGACTAGAAATCACAACCAGACGCCAATGGACGACTAGGAAAAACTCAACGTTTATCGAAACCAACTGAGAGGTAACCAGACATTAAGGAATGACTGGGAAGAAAGAGATAAAACTAGACATCAACGGACGAAAGGGAAAAACTCAACGTTTATCGAAACCAACAGAGAGGTAACTAGACATCAATGGATGAATGGAAAGAAAGGAATACCACCATACGTCAACGGACAAATGGGAAAAACTCAATGTTTATCGAAACCAACGGAGAGGTAACCAGACATCAACAAATGAATGGAAAGAAAGGGATACCACCATACGTCAACGGACGAATGGGAAAAACTCAGCGTTTATCGAAACCAACGGAGAGGTAACCAGACATCAACGGATGAATGGGAAAGACTCGACCAAACGTCAACGGACGAATGGGAGAAGCTCGACGTTTATCAACACCAACGGAGAAGGAGAAGCTCGACGTTTATCGACACCAACGGAGAAGGAGAAGCTCGACGTTTATCGACACCAACGGAGAAGGAGAAGCTCGACGTTTATCGACACCAACGGAGAAGGAGAAGCTCGACGTTTATCGACACCAACGGAGAAGGAGAAGCTCGACGTTTATCGACACCAACGGAGAAGGAGAAGCTCGACGTTTATCGACACCAACGGAGAAGGAGAAGCTCGACGTTTATCGACACCAACGGAGAAGGAGAAGCTCGACGTTTATCGACACCAACGGAGAAGGAGAACTTACTGGGGAAAAAGCTAATCACAACCAAACATCAACGGACGATTGGGAAAAACTCAACGTTTATCGACACCAACGGAGAGGTGAACAGACATCAACGGATGACCTGTGGGGAGGATACAACTAGACGTCAACGGACGAATAGGAAAAACTCAACGTTTATCGAAACCAACGGAGAGGTGAACACTTCACTGGGGAAGGAATACAACTATACGTCAACGGACGAATAGGAAAAACTCAACGTTTATCGAAACCAACGGAGAGGTGGCTCACTAGGGATCAAGGTCACGACAGGGAGCAGACAGGAAGGAACACCAAGGATACCGGGTTGTAGGCATGAAACAGGTGACCGACCAAAGCGTGAATTGGTTTGTATTCTAAAACACTCATCATCCTGAAGAGGGCTAGAAAAGCAATCTTGTTAGAGGATGGACATTCGATTCCATAAGGAATACGAATCTTACTCAGTTGGGGAAACAAACAAAGGGTTCAACCAAAGAGTGCATGAGATATATTATCTATAGCCGTCAAAACGTAGATAATATACTCGCATGGAAGATTATCCATAACCGGGTTATAGGTTGTTAAATGGATAAATCGACCGAAAACGTGAATTGGTTTGTGTTCCAAAACACTCAACATCCTGAAGAGAGCGAAAGCAAACTTATTAAAGGATGGACATTCGATTCCACAAGGAATACGAATCTTACTCGACTGGGAAGGACAAGACTTCGACCGAAGAGCGCATGAGATACATTATCTATAGCCGTCAAAACGTAGATAATACACTCGCAAGGAAGATTATCCATAACCGGTTTGCAGGTTGTTAAATGGATAAATCGACCAAAAAAGAAAGGCATCGGGATACCAGGACTGGGTATGCAAAGATGACCAATCAAAAGGGGAAACCACAAACATTACCAGCAAACGGTAAATGAAAGAGGATCCGCTGGGGATAAAGTTGCTTACTCGGAACAAATACCCACAATGAAGGGGAAGACCTGCTGGGGATAAAGTTGCTTAATCAAAGCAAATATCCGAAAGGGGAAAGGAATATCAATACCGCAAATTGGATAATGATAACCACAAAGAGGGGATTACATCTACCGGTTGGTAAGTAGAAAACCAC
The DNA here is from genome assembly GCF_024323335.1 of Lathyrus oleraceus. Lineage (NCBI taxonomy): Eukaryota > Viridiplantae > Streptophyta > Magnoliopsida > Fabales > Fabaceae > Lathyrus > Lathyrus oleraceus. The sequence goes on from NC_066582.1 coordinate 207,789,473, forward strand.
AAATTCCGCTGAGGGATAAGATGAATGAGTGCCGGTTAGTGAGCCACTATTCATTTATACCACAGGGAAGCACAAGAGACAGCCACAAGGAAGCCAATTTAGGATCGATCCAAAAAGGCATACTGAATCAAGACTCATCCTAACGAGGAAAGAACTCGATAGGGAAAACCCATCCCGTTATGTGTGTAGGGAGGGAACGGAAACAACCGTCATCCACAAGGATATAACTCAGTGGGGAGCGCAGAAGGAAATGACATACACTTTTTGCTTAAGGGGTCGACTCTATATGGAGAGATCGGACACACCCACATCTGCTAGGGGAGGATCTACTGGGGAGATCTGTATCACCAATTAGCAGGAGACAACCATCAACAGATACACGGCAACAGATGCAACATGAGTATCTGAATGTTATGATTATGCATGTATGCATTATGTATGAGGAATGTATGATGAATGCTGACAAACAGACATGTTTAACACACATAGGTCCAGGAATCAACCATCCGGTACTACTCTTCCAGAGGGAAGGCCAAAATCACCAGAGAGCAAAAGAAAACCTGCTGGAGACTGGGACATCAGGGAACAACATCATCCTGCAGGGGAGGAAGGCCACAAGAGGCTTCCGGAGGGATCATCAATCACAACCGGATGAAAGAGTTCAATGTACAGGCAGATACGCCATAACAACAACTCATGCTGGAGATCAGAGATACCAAGAAGCAACCAGATCTCTGATGAAGATAGATAGGCATTGATAAAGCTCATCATGCCACCAACTCTGCGGAGGAATCTATCTGAGGGAATGCCAGATTACTGGGATGTCAATCCACCAAATACCAAATCTTCCAAAGACAAGCACCCATGCCGGGGAGAGGAGAAGACTGCTTTGCTGGAGAGACGAAAGTTGAAGTCTTCAATAAACACTCTGTTTGGGATTTGGCCCACAAAAGTATTCCAACAACAAACTTGCTGGGAATGCCCCACAATAGAGCTCAAACAGCACTCTACTGGGGATACACCACAATAGGGCTAACAGGGATTTGGAGGAAGAATGTTGCACTGTCGGGGACATGAAGATGAACAACTTCAACCAACACTGCACTGAGCAATCTCGCTGAGGAGAAACCATAAGAGGTTCTACAGAAAAAAGATACAGTTATGCTCGAGATACGAACAAATGTCTTACCTGTTGGTAATCATACCACCCTTGGGAGAGCACTGCGGATCTCCTAAGTATCCTTTCATCATTGTGAATGTTCACTTTGTTTAAGAACAATTCTTGAAAAATTTGTTTATTTTGAAAACAATGATACTTTATCAATTAAAACATGCAAAACATTTGTTGAGTTGAAACAAATAAGAGTGCAAATAATTGGATAAAAGCTCAAATTGATGTGATGGAATGGTAGTCTGCAAATGGCAGGACTCCATAGATCTGTACAAGTTTGAAATCAGTGATATATATTGGAAGAGGGCTACATTAAACATAATGACCTTTTCTCTACCATTCCGAATTTCGATGTATCCGGAGCTTCAGTCGACGACGAATCGAGAATTCCTGGCGGATGACAGATGTAGAGCACAGTCTTGTCAGGATGCAGTTACTTGCCAAATCCCTAATTTTTGCCTAGATTGCCCCAGTGTGAGGTGATCAATCTAGCGGGATGAAAATTCTTTTTTTTTTTCAATGTCTCTAACTTTTACCTGGATCGCCCTTTCGGGTTTTCAATCCACCGAGACGCTCCTTTTTGCCTAAGTCGCCCTTTGGGGTGTTCGACTTAGCGAACTATTCTGCTTTTTTATTTTTGTTTTAGGCGAAGTATTTCTTGACTGCATCGGAATTCACAGGACGAGTGAACTTCTCCATCCATTGTCGTAAGTGTCAAAGCACCGCCTGAAAAGGCTCTCTTGACAACATATGGACATTCATAGCTTGGGGTTCACTTGCCCCTGGAATCGGGCGCGAAAGACAAGACTTTCTTGAGCACAAGGTCACCTTCTCGAAACACACGAGGCTTGACCTTCTTATCGAATGCTTTCTTCACTCTCTGCTGATATAACTGGCCATGATACATGGCAGCTAATCTCTTCTTTTCGATCAGATTCAGTTGGTCGTAACGACTCTGAATCCAATCAGCATCAGTCAACTTGGGACTTTGAGGGTGCTATTTTTCTTTTGTTTGTTTCTTTCTTTTTCTTTCTTTTGATTTGGATTTCTTTTGATTTCTTTTGATTTTGCACCCTCCTCTCTTTCTTTCTTTTTTCTTTTTTGTAATGCCCCAGTTGGCTGATCTGCTGATTCTCGAGATGCAGCTGAGTGATCTTCTTTTCTTGCTCAAGAAGTCGGGAAATCTCGTCAGGAATCCTTTCAACATCATCTTCCTCTACTTCGAATACAAGGAATTCAAAATTGGGAGATGGTGTTGGATCATTATGTTCAATGGGTTTAAGAATCAACCTGCATAATGATTTTGAGTATGAAAAGCTTTTTGGAAATCAAACAAGACAATCGTTATGCAGATGAAAAGATTGCTTTTATTCTTGTTTTTAGGGTTTTTTGTGATCACCAATTTCATGCAAAAAGCGAAAAGGGAAAACAAATGGAGAAACAAATGTTTTACATGCTTTTATTTGAATGAAAATATCATTGCACAAAATGTTGCCAACAATGTCATCACTTCTCCTTTTGGCATGGGAGAAGGGTTTTTAAACAAAGTGATCATTCCTCTGACTTATGAACAACTGTAGGAACGCCCACAGTGACCCAATTATGATATATCCCACCAGGGATGACAAATGTCAGTATCCTTTGCATCAGCAGTTTCAGCTTTTTGAACAAACCTTCTTCGTTGAAGACCTCAGAAAACAGCCACCGTCAGCCCGAGACTTGTTATCTTCAAGCTTGATTAAACCTGGGACCTAAGTCCTCGAAGCTCAGAATTCCTGATCTCACAAGGTCCTGCACCTTATTCTTCAACTGAAAGCAGCTTTCCACATCATGACCAGGAGCACCCGAATGATACACACAATGCTGATCAGGCCTATACCACCACCGAGGGTTGACAGGTATAGCCGGCGGGTCTCTGGGAGTAATCAAGTTCCGCTCTATCAAAGAGGGATACAGCTCTGTGTACGACATAGGGATCGGATCAAAAATGATCTTCTTCCTCTCATTACTCGTACTAGCTTGATTACCATTATGAGGCTGGTAAGCCTGCTGTTGAGGACGATGTTACTGATGCTGATATTGCTGAGCTGGCCTTCTCTGCTGTTGTTGAGTAGCTGGAATAGTCACAGCAGCAGCCTGACGATATTGTCCTCTGTTCACATTCCTTCAACGATGCACAACATTTGTTTCACTCTCCCCCCTTTTGGGTGCCCCAGAGTATATCTTTTTAGAACTCGAAGAACTTGAAGAGCCAGGATCTTGTATCTTTCATGCTTTGATAAGACTCTCAGTCCTCTCCCCACAGACAACAACATCAGAAAAGCTACTGAACGGGCAACTCCCCATGCGGTCTATGAACACACCCTGCAAGGTCCCGATGAACATGTCAGTCAGCTCTCTCTCTAACATAGGAGGTTGTACTCTTGCGGCTAGCTCACGCCATCTCTGGGCATACTCTTTGAAGCTTTCAGTTCTCACGACTTCATCATCATCACTGAGGAGAGTAAACATATCCTCCTGCCGGTCAACCAACGGAGCAGGATGGCAAATAAGAGCACGAGTTGCTCTGACATTAGCAGTCTCTGGAGCAAGAGGCTGTCCGTTGATTCTAATACCCCTCAACTCATCACCCATAGCATAGTCATTGACGGGAGCAACAGCAACGTTCTCATGAACGGGTACACCCACTGGTGACGCTCGGTTGGACGGCGGAATCACGGCTTCCTGTCTCTGGGTTAAGGCACGCAGCTCCTCTTGCCCTTGTACAACACCCTGCATCATGGTCATGAATTGGGCCATGTTTTCCCTCATCTCAGCCAACTCAGCCTGAACTTGATCCATACTTCTCTGTTGATTCAGTCTGGTTGCGTAGCGGTGTGGACGACGATCAGTAATCCTGTCCCAGTCAGGAACCAGAGTGAGAAGTCTCTCCCAAGCATGTTTGTAATGCAAGAATGATATGTGCATGATATGCATGATACGGATGTTATTTTATCATGAATGATCCTGAAGAGGATATGCATATGCGAGTTAACTTTTTTCTTTTTTCATGCATTATTTTTTGAAAATAAACATGCTATGATGCAAATGATGCAAACATGACTGGTTGGCTGTGCATCTCGGAGCACATGATCAAAGCTTCGGCATGAATTCTGGCATCAATCAAAGTCATCTGAGACCCAAAATCATCTGAACCCATAGTCATCTGAGCAAGTACCCTCAAAGTCAGCCCAGGGATCCGAAATAAACGGAACCCTCTGATCAATACCAGGGTCAAACCTCCGGCGTCCAGAAATAAAGAACACAGCATCACTGGCAGAAACTGTACTTGCAAGAATCAAACCCTCCCCTCACAGGTGAATTCTAACAAGGTCGTCCTAAGGCGGACAATGGTCTCGACAATCGGGCAAAGATACTCAACGGGTTTGCCCTTTCGGGTGTGCCGTTGTAGCTCTCTTAAGATCATCTAAACCAAAGATCCGGGAAAGAACGGTCACCGAAGTCAAGAGCTCAGATGAGATAACCCAACCTGAGTGGAATAACTCCAAACGGAAGGACTCTCTCAAATGAACCTTGTCCGGCTGTGGTGACACGTCTCCTCATCATGTCGTACAACATGTGAAGAAACATGAGACCACACTAATCCTAGGTGTATAATCATGCCTGGGTATTGGGCCTCACTCAGAACACCCACCCCAAATTAGAGGAACCAATCTGTACAGAATCCAACATGATGACAGTATGATGCATGCAAACAGATATGCACATATATACAACATAATAATCATAAATGCAATAAATAGAGCAACTCAAGCAACCTAAACCCTATCCTAAAGAGCGCTAGGACTGACTCGCTTAGGGAAGATGGACCAGCAAGAGGTCAACTTCTCTATGTCCCCAGCAGAGTCGCCAGCTGTCGCATTACGCGAAAAACCGGCGGGAAAACAAGACAACAGAGCCGCCACCGTGCGTTATTTATCCCAAAAGAGGGAAAGGAAACGCTCGAAGTAAACCTGGAAAAGACATGGTCTCGCGACCAGAGAGAGATGGGATCGGGAGTCGGTTATGCGAAGGGAAGGTATTAGCACCCCTACGCACCCGTCGTACTCGACGGGATCCACGCACAAAAGGAAGGATAAAGGTTGCTAAACGCTGCTCAAACATCAAACACTGGCTGAAAGGAGACACAGGAAAGACAAAAGAAACTAACTCGGCAGGATATCGCATCCTGGGCCTACGTAGTCTGTCAGGCACAGACATCAGAGTCGACGTAGTTCGGGACAGGGGGAAACATGCTCGCTAGGATGTCGCATCCTATGCATACGTATCTTCTCTAACCGGAGAAGAATCAGAGCACTCGTAGCTCGGCTAACGCACGCCAAACAAAACCACAAAGGAAACCGACTGCCAATCGCTGGACTTATGTCAGACTCCACACAAACAGGCAAACATGGAAACCGAATGCCAATCGCTGGACTTACATCAGACTCCGAACCAACAAACACACACTGGAAACCAACTGCCAATCGCTGGACTTATGTCAGACTCCAACAAGCAAACAAGACACAGGAAACCAACTGCCAATCGCTAGACTTATGTCAAACTCCAACACACACAAAGGGGTTGCAAAAGAAAAAGGGCGCCCGGAGAGATCAGCTCATCTCCTGCCTACGTACCTCATCTGGTATGAGGATTAGGGCGACGTAGTTCCCCTACGCATGGAAAGAACTTCTAACCTAACCAGAGACTGGGAAATGACAAACTAGAAGGGAGACTAACTCGAGCCTAATAGTTATCATGTAAATTCACCATGGTCCTAGGTTGAAGTTTCTATCTAACTTGCACAGGGAGCAAGCGATCCTAAACATCAACTGAGTAAACACAAGCACAAAGGCAAGCACACACACTATATACAAACAGATAGGCTCACACAAGGTTAAGCTTTAGTCCAGGGGTCATGTCAACCTCGACAAACAAGCCACTGTAACAGGGTGATGTTAGCTCTTAACCCTAACATTGAGAGTTAGGGTGAAGCAAATGAAATGGGAAGTGAAGATAAGACTTCACAGCTCTTATCCCTGGCCTAGGAGAGCTTCAGACAAATGAAAGTGTGGGAGTTCAGAAAGTAGGAACTCTTCTCCACATATGACTGACTCAACAAAGATCTTGGGTTAATATCCATAATGCATCAACACAAGGTGTGTGAGCAAAGTGGATGACTCACTGAATAGCAGGAGATGGATTGCACATCTCTTTTATCTGCCAATTGCCTCATAGAGGTCTTTTCCTGCTTGGCACAAAGATAAACAAACACAAGCATTGCCTCTTAAGGAGGGCTTCAGACAGGTGCCTGCCCAAGTAACAGGACAGGTCTTCCAGACTACATGAAGTCAGAGAGTTATACCTCAAATGGTTAAGCAACCAAGCAAAAACAAAAGCAAGTTCAAAAGAACTTAAGCAACTAATGTACCTGAAAAAAATCTAACTCAATCAGTATACAACTCAAAAAGTCAAACAGACAACCAATAGTCAACAGTTAACAATACACAGTCAAACAAACAATGCAACAAGGTGCAAGGCACAAGCTCAAATACAAATGTCTTGACATCAACCTACAAAACAACTCAAGATTAGTCAACATTAACCAATTAGTCAACTCAAGCAAGTGAATCAATCTCATTATGGCCATGTACTTCTTAACCTGAAAACAAAGCTCAAACATGAGAGGCAAACCACTAGGTCAAGGCCTAGGGTCAAAGAGGGAGAAAAAATTCAAAACAAAACATGAAATTCAACATGAATCAACCTCAATCAATTAAGAACATAATCCAAAAGACCTCATATCATTATCATTCACCAAATCCATTTCACAAGCCAATCATGACAATGTATGCAAGTTCAAAGCACATTGAGGCAACAGAATGAACAAATGCACATTAATTCAAAAATGATTCAATTAATCTCAAGAAAAATCATGGCTAAACAGAACATACAACATGATCAACACACAAAAATTTAGGGCAATTGGATATAATTAGGCATGGTAATCAGATTGATCAAGTCAAGGTAAGCAAAATAAGCTCAAATGGGACACCAAATGGTACATCAACTTAGCACAAGCCTAAAACAGAATTGAAACAAGGTAAACACTTCAAACCAAAGCCAAAACAAACTTCAACATGTCTAGAAGGAGTGTGCAAAATTTCACATCCATATGATAAAGCACAAGCATTTCACAAATGATTGAAATTCAAGACCATTCAAAAGTGCACAAATAACCATCCAGAATGAAAAATCTCAAACAAATCAGAAATGATTCCAAAAATTCCAAGAAAATTCAAGAGCATTAAAAACATCCACAATAAGCATCATACAAAAACTCACATCAATTGGAATTTATTTGGCATGGAAAATCAATTAATCAAGTTGAGCAAGCAAAGGTGTGACACACATTATCACACCTACATTAACATGAGCATATCTCAGCAACCACAAATGATAAAATTTCAAACTCAACACCAAAATGTCCAGCATGAAGTCTAGTTTAAGCATGTAAAATTTCATAAGCATTGGATAAACAACCATCATTTCACAAAGGAAATAGTAAGGCAAGGTTCAAAAAGCATACATGTTAACATTCCCTAGGCCAAACAATTTTACAACCAAGCACAACTTTTGGAAAAATAATCAAAAAAACTAGACACAAAATGTGACCTAATGCAAAAATTCCCATATTTTTTGAATGATTTATCAATTTGTTTTGATTTTTGGAAGTCAAAGAAAAATTAAAAAAAAGTGCATGGGAAGCATATGGACACATGTGGAGGGAGAAGAGAAAATATAAGATGCATTTGAAAATATGTCATGAGCGAGAATCGAACAGAGTAGCTTTTTAAAAACTGGCGCGCGCATGTGAATGAAACTCCGCGTTTCATTAATGACGTGGCTAGGCTAACCAATCATATGCGTGCATGGGACTTGCATGGTCCAATCAGAAACAAGCTATTTCACAAACACATGCAGGACGCGGATTACACCTTGGAACGGATCAAAACCTATTTCTGGAAAATATTTTCACCAGCTTCATCATGTTCATCATGTTCATCAGACTTCAAGAACATTTTTCTCAGTTTTCAAAAGTAAGCATATCAATGTGTTCATCTTCCAACATACATCAAGTATCAATGCCTAGTTTAATCTAATTCATCGTATATCAAGCAAATCGAAGCAATTAAGTTTCACACATCCAACTTTAAATCACTATATCTAACACAATAATGCATGGAAATTCATGGAATAAAGCTCAGTTTGCTCAGCATTGAAGGATCTACAACAATCACCTAACAATTTCATGAATTAAGGAAATCGATTTCTGACCTTGATGAAGATGCAGAAGTGCAACAGCTTGATTCAGGCCATGAAATGCACAAACAGATGCTCCAAAGTGCTTGTATGGATGAATGGATGAAGGTTTGAAGCTTAGATGTGCACGATCCTTCCAGAATTCTCAACTGTCATGGATGAGCTTCAAGTTCCAAACAGCTTCCAATTGTACGATTTCCACTGGATCTTGGTTCAACAATGCTCAATAGTGCTTCTAGATGATGAAGGAATCAAGAACAATGCAATGTGTTTGGAGAAAATTGAAGAAAAAGTGAGAGCAAAAGTGTGAGAAACTAGATCTAGATCTGAATTCTGATTGTGTTAGCAGAAAATCTGTTATGATATGTCCTTTATACTCCCTCTTAATCATGTCCTTAATCATGCTTAGCCAAATGGTAATTGCCTTAAGGAAATGAGAGTGTGGATGCAAATTTGGATAATTCACCTTATGCATGAAAGTTCAGTGGAACAGTGCACGTTTTTTGCTTGAATTTCACTTAAAAGATCATTTGGAAGCCAATGCAAGTGGTAGAATGTGAAAACAATGCTTCATTTTCAAATTTGAATTTTTCCTCCAAAATTTAGGTGAAATTTCAAATAATTATGTGATGAGAATGCATGGCATGTGATGCATGATTTGGAGAGTATATGTCAAGACATGAATGTACAAAAAAGAACCACTCAATTTGGCCTTATGGTTTGAAAGTTATGCATGTTTGAAGTTCAAGTCACACTTGGCCCTGATTGATCCATATCTCTTCAACCATACATGAGAAATTCATGATCTTGGACTTTTTTTGGAAATGGGAGAGTAAGATCTTCAACTTTCATGTTGGACAAAATTTCATTTGAAGCTTTCTTGATGATGTAATCTTGAGGAGAAAACCTTTCCATTTTTGGCAAATCCAAATTACAGGTCACTTACTATTTTTGGAAAGTTTTGATCTGACCTCAAATCCTTCAATGTTGATGTTTGAAATGTCAAATGAGACTTGTATGGACATGAATGAGGCATCTCTAACCATCTCCCACCTTCAAATCCATGGTTGAATTGACAGTTGACTTCTGTTGACTTTTTAGGGTTTCAGATGAATTGATCATTGACAGATGAGCCTTGAGCCTTCAATGCTTGACCAAACCACTTCAAAATGATCCTTGGGTCACATGAACTCATTGTACCAACCCTAGGGCTTTGATCTCATGAAGAATGCACTTGCTTGCTTGCACAACTGAATCTCCTGACCAGTTGACTACTGACTTGGTGGACTATGCAAATGATAATGCAATGAGCTATGCAACACTAATGCAATGTTAATGACCTAAACATGAAAATGTATATACAAAATGGGAGGTGCAAATTTGAGGTGCTACAGGGGGGAGATTCTAAGGTACGAGGATGTGTTATGAAAAGGAAAGGTATTAATATCCTAATCATCTATAGTACTCTACATGAACCTTTTAAATATATGTGTTTGGTTTAAAGTTATTTGCTATTTAATTGGGGAGATGAGAAAAAGAACATCTTTTTATTGTTTGATGATTTGGATAGACATTGAGTCTTATGCCTACGTACCTGTGAATGATCAAAACCTCGTAGTTCGGGTTCAAAATTAAGAAGGGATTTATTGGGGTTGATTTTATGAGAAAGAGGAAAATTGTCATCTTAAGGAGAAAACTCACTTTTAAACCACCACAAACATGTGGAAGATAGATCTTTGCATCAAATTGAAAGAATGGCTCTCACTTGATATATAATCAACAAGTATGCCACATACCTATTCCAAATGGAAAAGAATCGATATCAATCTCAACAATGTTATGGGGTAGGAGATTTAAATCTCAACTAGGGATGTCTCATGTCTAATCCTTTTATGAAAAGGTTTTAAACATGGAAAAGCCAAAGTGGCAAAAGAGTTTGAATTAAGTTTGTGTTTTTTAGATCTTATGAAAAGATCTTTGAATATACTTAAGTGTTTTGAAGCATTTAATTAAGAAATAAAAGGGAAAACAGTGAGTGAGAGAGAGAGAGAGAGAGAGAGAGAGAGAATCCTAAGGTTTACATTGAAGGAAACCTAAGATTGTATCTAGAAGTTTTGGATTAAGGGGAAGCAAAGTTGTACAGATGAAAACACGCATGCAAAATGACAAGAATGTCATAATTCTGTTCCCTTGGATATAAACAATAACAAGGTTGAACATGCATTAAGGCACAAAATATGGCTAAATACAATGGTAATCACAAGCTGAGTAAGGTATGGATGACAATATTGATAATGGTGTTTAGGCATTGAGATAAACATAAACAAGACATGACGAAGTTTCACATAACATCACAAGACACAACACATTGATGGTGAAGACAATAGTATATTTGAAATGGTAAAGGCATTCGTTGGTACATGGTAAACACAACATGAATCAATTTAGGTCAAACATGCATCACATTATAAGTCTTCACAAAATAAACATTAAACTTGAATCAAAGTTCATGATAAGACCAAGCTTTAGTGGAAACCCTAATCATGCATCAAGATGATTCAAAAGATTCATCGAAACAAAACCCTTAGTTTCATCTAAATAATCAATCACTAATATTTTAAAATAAGACCATTTAATCATGGTATAATACCCAAAATATGATCATGTTTAAGCAAACAAAATGCTACCAACATCAAACAAGACCAAAACAAATATACATTAGGCACACAAACATCTATGATCACTTAGAACAAGGAAACAATAAAAGCAAATCCATTAAAAAGCCTAAAAACAACATAAAATGCACTAGTTTTCTACCTAATAAAAATGGTCAAAATAAATATATTTTTTTGGTATTTTTTTGTGGATTCATAAAATAGGCGTTCTCATGAACACATGGCAAAAAGAATGGGTCAAAAATGTTAAGGGGTCATGAAATTATGGATATTTGAAGTTATGAAGAAAAATGAACATTTAACAAGTGAGAAAAAATAAACATTACACTGGTCAGGTTCGAACCCACATCCTTGGGGTTCCATGCACTGTTTGGAAAAATAAAAACCAAAGTCTGGGCGAGAGGGATTCAAACCCCAGATCTTTTGGTTGTAAGTGACTTTAGATGCACACTTCTACCACTAGGGTGACTATACATCCGTTTATTATAACACAAGGAATTGTATATATTATAAAAAAGCGTTTGGTTTGAATTTTCCATGCCATGTCAGCATCTTCTTCAACCTCTAGCTTCTTATTTTCGTTTTTTTCTTTCATTATTTTTCAAATCTTCCATCAATCATCTCTCTCTTATTTCTCAACCACTTTTCATGAAATAAAGATCAAAATTGCTTAGAAAAAAGTAAGGAACACAATGGTACGATAAGTTTTAGCTAATACTCAAATATGAAGATGCATGAAGGCCAAAACTAGAACTGAAACTTTAGGTTTCATGCAACTTAAATTCATATAAATAGAAAGATAAATGACATGTGAGTTAATGATCAACCTTAACACAATAAATGCTACATATTTGCTTCAAAAATCACATGATGAGTTTCGAATTGCAACAGTATACCTATTGGAGCAAGGTCCAATTCCTCTTCAATACCATTTCTAGCTACTATTTGATGCTTCTCCTAATGCTTATGAACTCCCAGAAGGTGATTGGAACCCTTGGTTGACAGAATGAACGAGCAAGATGAGAGAAATGGAGGTTAAGGTCAAAAGCTTGCAAAAATGAAGTTTTACTTGGTGAGCTTGGTGTGTGGATAGCTGAGGATTTATCCTTTATTTATAGTGATCATTGAGAGTTTAAGAAGATTCATATATGATAAAATAATTGTGGCTTGTACTAGTTTACTTGCTTGGTTGATTCTTGCACAAAACACCAAGTGGGTGTCGCACCTCGAAAAATGTGATCCCTTGCGATGGACGCGGAAAAAATTTAGTTCGAACAGAGTCTCCACCAAACTTTATTTATCCCAATGAAGGAATAGGAAAATATCGATAAAACCTTTAAAAATAGAATGTTGGTCATCGCAACCATATTCGGGTTCGGGAGTCGATTACGCAAGGGGAAGGTATTAGCACCCCTCACGTTCGTTGTACTCAACGGGAACCTTTTAGTTCTAATTTGCGATTTGAGTGTTAACTTATGTTGTTCGTTTTCTTCGAGTGATAAAATAGATAATGGATATGGATGGAGACCTCAGAAAAGGGAAAGGGGAGGTTTTTTATTAGTGTGCTCGCGAAGATCTCGTAATCTCGTGCCTACGTATCCTTATGGTGCAATAAGGAAATTAGAGCATTCGTAGTTCGGGAAACTACGATTAGTTGGTGTGTTTTGTTTTATGAACGACTGTGTAGGTCGGCGTTCTAAAGGCTAAACGGGAACCTTTTAGTTTTAATTTGCGATTTGAGTGTTAACTTATGTTGTTTGTTTTCTTCGAGTGATAAAATAGATAATGGATATGGATGGAGATTGATCGCGACTTTATGAGTCTATTGGGGTATTAACTGCAAGTGCACAGTCTAATCGCGTAGTTTTAAAAGATATCGATCCCACAGGGACTTAATGAATCGATATACCGTTTTTCTAAGGTTACTTCGTAAAGCTAAGGCGGATGATACTTTGTTGATTAGGGGGAAAAGTAAAACTAAAATCGGATCTAGATTAAATATCAAATACGCGGATATCGGTATGTAGTTCGTCGTAATTAGGGAATCAAATCTTCATTGGTTTCTTAGTCTTAAAATAAGTCTTTTCAGTAGACACTATTGATTAAAAATCTTTTCTCAAACTCTCGCTCTGTTGAATCAGACTATGACTTTATATTAACGTACGCTCTCACTATTTAGTTAGGTCTAAAATCACTTTTTGAAAACAATAGAATCTATAGAAACTCTTTTTATTAAAATACTAACCGTTTAAACACCCTCGTCTCAAACTCTCGCTCTGTTGACTTAGATTATATGATTAAACTTAAATGCTTAACTCTCGTCCTCACATTTAACCTTTAAAAATACTTTTTGAAAATGATTAGAATTTAATTAACTCTAAAAATTGCTTTCACCCTGATTTAAAGTTAATGTCCAATTTACACTGTCCAGTTAAAAGCTCAAACCGTCGTTCTATTGATTTTAACTTCTTTATGTTTTTTTACTCTCGTACAAAAACTTTGGTATTAACTCTGTAAATTGAGACCATAAAAAGAGTGACTATATTTTTTTACATAAATTTAAAACAACTTAGTTTTGATTCCTCTATTCCGCTTACTTTACATACCGATATCTAGGTTTATTTAGCCGGTCATGCTAAACAAGCCTAAATAATAATTATGCTTAAATACAGCCATATCAGACAAACAGTATAGATAAACAGCAGTACAGAGCATATATAAATTAAAACAATAAATTAATGAACCTGTAAAATTAATAGAAATCTTGGTTGTTCCCTAGCTTCGATGCTTGAACACTCCACCACAAACCGGTTGGATTTGTTCTTCACAATCTTCGTTCGGACAGGAAAATAAAGGCGAAGGAATAAAATACTATGACGTAACGTAAGGTTAGATCCAGTAAAAACTACACAATAGTTTCCGGTGTAGAAACTAGTGTGAAAGAAAATAAATTCAATGCTTTGGAAATTAACTAGAAAAGAAAAGGAAATAAAAATGCTAAGAAAGTAGAATGCTGTAAAATATATTGCTGTAAAAGCTTGCACGGCGGAAAAAAAGGAGAAGACATGAGAAGAGAGGCGAGGGCACCACTCAAGATCTATTTATATTCATCCATCACGTAACCGTTTCCCAAAAGTTCCTTCAGTAGGTTTCCTAGTGTGTCAACGAGTCAAGCGAAGAAAAAGGGCGAACGTGCTTCTGTTACGCACGTTAAAGCAGAAAAATAGGAGTGGGGGTGTGACGTTCGTCACACCATGTGTTACGCTCGTAACACTGAGCAGAGGGGCGTGACGCTCGTCACGCCTTGTGTGGCGGTCGTCACAGCATCACAACGCTTCTCCTTTGTAGTTGTGGGCTGGGCTTTAGTGGAATGCTTCTTTTTGCACCCCTTTTCTTTCTTTTTCACGTATGCTTCAAATAATGTTACCTGAAATAAATAGAAGGAAAATACCAAGTAATATCGAATAATATAAAATAAATCGGATCAAATAATAATATAACTTAATTAAATCAAGTCCAAAAATGTGATATTATTTCATGTTATCAGAGACCTCAGAAAAGGGAAAGGGGAGGTTTTTTATTAGTGTGCTCGCCAAGATTTCGCAATCTCGTGCCTACGTATCCTTATGGTGCAATAAGGAAATCAGAGCATTCGTAGTTCGGGAAACTATGATTAGTTGGTGTGTTTTGTTTTATGAACGATTGTGTAGGTCGGCGTTCTAAAGTCTAAATGTTGGCCTGTCTACTCTCGGTGGAGGCTTAAGCACTGGTTTATTGTGCGCATTAGAAAGGATTAGACAATGTTCTTTTGAAAAAGGGTTTTGGTCACACGGGGGTGAAAAGTTGAGTTAATATGTTTGATGTTCTGTTTGATTGGTTTTGATCTCACGGAGGCGAGAAAATATAGGTTTGTTGTGTTAAGATATTTTTGGTTGGATGACGATTACTCGGATAGTCGAGTAAGACAACTTGTATCCTAATAGCCGAGGAGAGGAATCGAAGACTCTAAACCATCTCTACTTTTATCCTTAATTATAAAAGGTTTTAGTAATAATTAAGGTATTTTGACTGGATGACGATTACTCGGATAGTCGAGTAAGACAACTCGTATCCTAATAGTTGGGAAAGGGAATAGAAGACTCTAGATCTCTTTCTTTTCATCTGAGTGATTATGAAAATAGTTTTATGTATGGTTGATGTTTTTTTTAGACTAAACGACTAGTAACTTGAATGGCTGAGTAAAACAACTCATATCCAAGCATTTGAGGAGAGGAATCGAAGACTCAAGACCATTTCCCTTTTCGTATAACTTATTATGAAAATGATTTGATTAATTTATTAATTTGTGGAAAAATGACAATTGTTCGACTAACCGAGTAAGAGAACTCGTATTCAAATAATTGAGGAAAGAAGTTGAAGGCTCAAAGTCATCTCACTTTTCATTTAGCTTATTATAAGAATGTTCTGATTTAATCGGGTTTAGAAGTTTGTAAAGAAATGATGAGTGTCTAACTGACCGAGTAAGAAAACTTGTATTCAAACAATCGAGGGGAGGAGTTAAAGGCTTAAAACCATCCCCCTTTTCATTTCAAAATGAAATGGTATTTGATTGTGATTGGGTATTTTAATTTAATTGGGATAAATGTACTCGACATTTGATCGAGGTTTTAAATTTGTGTTTTGTGAATAAATTGGATTTTTTTTAGTGTATTGTTCATCTACTCGATCATTTAATAACCGAATAGGTCTCATTGTAAGGAATCCCAAGAGTAAGCTATGTGAGGTTGATGGCGATGCTTGAAAGCGGTCGACTTACAAAAGTGTTTGAAAATGGGCTCGACTTTGAATCGAGAACTGTTTGATTTTGTTTTGAAATCAGTTTGATGATTGATGATGAAATGGTTTAGGAAATGATTATGAAGTAATAGTGGAAGAAATTGATCAATATTTGATTATCGAAATTAATTTATTAAAAATTGATTAGATCGATTAATTAAATTAATTAAAATTAATAATCAAAATTATTTAATTAAATCAAATAATTAGGTTAATTAAAAATAATTAATAGTAACTAATTAATTGGTCAAAATTTAATTCATTAACTTATTAATTAAAAGAGTAAGAATTATAATAGAAAGAATATAATTACAATCGAATTTTATCGCAATAATAAAAAATAATCAAACCACCATAAATTAATATTTATTTACAATATTACACTACGCCACGAACCTTGAAACAAAATCCAGTAGCAAATACGGCGAAATCAAATTTAAAAATAAAGAGGCAAAAACATATTTGACAAAAATATATTTTATTTAATAACACAATTATCTAAATCATTATTTAAACGGATATAAAATATACTCAAATTGATAACTAACATTTATTAAATGTTTGGAACAAAAGAAAACAGCAGCAGAATTCTCAAAGGAGAACCTCGACTACTATGTGTTTAGTCGTTATACTGTTAACCATATCGTCACATCCAAGTCCAATATCAACATAGCTCAATCGAATGGAATCGTTTAACCGAACTAAACACTAATCAAACCACAAACTATGCACAAATCAAACCCAAGAGATTATTAATGTTTTAACTTAAACCTGTCCATTACCAAGTTCGGAATCAAAACTAACAGAGAACAACCAAAATTAATATAATCTCATAACTACAGCAAATACTTAAATCGGAACAGAATTGAATTCAATGTTCGAGTAGTAAAGTAAAACAGCAAAAGAATTTATTTGGAATCGTTACCTTCATGTCGTTAACGTTGTTGTTGGTGATTTCCGAGCAATTTATCGGTGATGCAACAAAATCCGTTGTCGGTTGCAGTAAGATGATGGAGTTCGGAAGGGTGTAACGGATTGGAGGGAGTATTGTTATGAGGAAGAAGAGGAGCGGCCGGATGGTGGTCGTCGGCGTGTGGTTGTGTTTTCGCGGCTATGGGAAGAAGAGTAACCGTGTGGTCAGAGCATGGCGTGAAATCGTTGATTAATGGGTGATTTGGGGAGGTGAACGGCGGAAGTTACGGAGAGGTCGCCGGAAGGATTCGCGGTTAGGTTTTGCACGAAGAATGGCGGAGGGTGGAGCGACACGCGGTTTCCGATGGAAGGCGGAGGGATATTTGAGATAGTGGAGTCAAGGATGTCGACGGAAGGGGTTATTTCGGTGGTGATGGAGCGTAGTGGTAGTGATGGAGATTTGAGTTGCGCGGCAGAGACAGAGGATTTACGGATATTAGTGGATGGTTGTCGGTGTGGTGCGGTGGATGCGTTTGAAGAAGAAGAGGATATTTTTGATATGCCTCTTGTGAGCTGGCACGTAATTGATTTTATTTGATAAAGGAATCCAATGCTATCCCATTCTTTTGTTTTGGAGCAACAAATATTATTTTTATCATTAAAGAAAATATGTTTATTAAAAATTCATTATCAAAATTTCAAACTAGAAAAATTCTAATTAATTAATTTGGATATTCAGATAAAGGAAAAAATAAAAATGACTAATTATGAATAAAACTCAGGCGAAAATTTGCTCGAAAAATTAAATCGGATGCATGAAAATGATCGGTGTGAAATATACTTATTGAAAAAATACAGCATTTTTTTAAATTTTGAAATAAATTTCACCAGTTAATAGACTCAAGCGGGTCAAAACGCAGCTGAATATTATCACCAGGTTAAAATACGTGATCCGTAGATTAATAATACTGGCGTCTGCAATTTTAATTTTGAAACTTTTTTACCCGCTGATTTCGCACGTTCTTGAGAAATGATTTAACCAATTTGTCTGTATTTTCAATAACTTATTCCGACTGATATTTTAGGATTTATTCATGATGAAATGCATGTCATGCTTGTAAGACCCCAATTTTGACCATAAGATCCCTCATGCAATTTCATCATAAGCATTAGCATTGGGATCATACCTTGGCATTCTCCTTACCCCTCATTCATTAGGTTTGTTTTGGGAGAGATCACCAAGCATTATGTGATTGTATCATACTTGAATATTATCATTTTACTAACCAAAATACCAAAAATATGTCTTTGCATTTTCCTAACTCTTCTGTAGGTAAGGCATGATCCCATTGATTTATCAAGTTCATATCTAGGGTTTGAGACCCTCATAACAAAGAGCACAACCATGAATTGATCCAAGAATGGTTATAACCATCATATATGAGTTCCATTGATTCCTACATGTTATATTGGTCAAGTTTTCTTCAAGAGTGTGGAGGGGATTTGCCTTGGAAACCCTAGTTTGACTGGGTATCTTGAGGAACTTCTCCAACAAGCTATCTTACCATTTGATCAAATATATCAGGGGACACTTCAAAATTCATCATCTTATGCGTATATGATCTACCATGAGCCAAGAAAGTCAAGAGAATTGAAGGTTAACAAGTTGGTTGATGGTGGTTGACTAGATGAATTCGTCTGACAAAACTGGGTCTCCCTAGACCCTATCTCCTACACTTTTCACCATATGAAAATGATTCCAAGCGAAAAGGTACTCTAAATGACATTCCAAACAACTTTCATGTTAAGATCTAGAGCTGGTTTTGCTTGGAAAATCATTTTCTATGTGGAAACATTATAGGTCATTTGGTCTAAACCCTAATTTTAAAGTCAACTTCCCAAGGCCATAACTTGCTCAATATTTATGAGATGAAATATTTCCAAGTTTCAAAATCAAATTCAAGATGTCTACTTCAACTTTGATGTTTGGAGTGAGAGCTAATTCAACTTTTATGAGCATGTGATATGAGGTAATATTATAGGTCATTTTTTACCTATACCATTGAACAAGTGATTTTTCCAAACTTCAAAAATGCAAAACTCTATCATTACAAATCCAAATTATATGAAATTTGTGACCATTTTGAAGGTCTTTTAAATATCTACAACTTTGATGAAGACATATTTCTCATTTGAAGCTCACATAAAAAGTTAAGCAAGGAGGAATATTGAGATATATGGCTTGACACTCAGGAAAATTTTCAACATGTTGTAATTTCCAAACTTCCACCTCAAAATTCTCCTTGTTACAAGCTCCAAATGAAAAAGTGTTGAACATAAAACTTGTTCCCCTTGATCCAATCTTTCCAAAGATCCCAAGTTCATGCATTTTGGATGAGGTTTTCTAGGTCTGCGCATAGCTTTAACAGGACTGCATAATTGGAAAGAATCAAACTTCAAAACTTCAGTTCACTTTGCCTTGCCAATAAAGCTTCCATTCAGACTTCATTTGGATTGATTTTAGACCTTTTTGCATTGCATCATGGGCCTGCACATGCCCATGCACTCGTGCCATCAACATTGCTAAATTTGGACAAAATTTGAAGTGTGCAAATATCATTCATCCATGCTATAAATACATTACCTCTGTGCTCATTTGAATCACAACTTGCGCGCCAACTTTACCCCCCACTGAAACCCTCTCATTCCAAAGAAAACCTGATAAATTTCAATTTAAAATTTGAGTTTTAATCTCAACTGTTGGAGATTTAATAACTCCAGGATCCAAAGCCTTGCAACCTCTCTAATCACTTCCTGCTAGCTTCTCAAGTGTGATCAGATCGTGTTTGGAGCAAGCAACATCAAGAACTGCATAGTATTGAAGGTAAGAAGATTGAGTTGCTTAGAGGTCAAATCGAAGCAACTCAGTTGACACACCTCAAAATTCAACTCCTCATATCTTTCTATATATGTGGAGTTAGTTAAAATTGAGGTCAGATTCGTGCTCTACGCCATTTTTTCTTTCAAATCATGTTCTCCTTTTTTATTCTAGTGATGGTTGAGGGTGGACCAGTCCGGTGGGGTCCACCGGAGAAGAAGATCGGAGCTACAGCTCCGGCCGTGCACTGGCACGTCTCCTATCCACATGATCTTGCCATTTTGTTTTAATCTGAGGCGTTGGTTTTGATTACCACACGTGTGGCGCGCTGACTAGGTTCCATCATGGAATGCCCGTTCTAGTCCACTTGATCTGCCACCTCAATTAATGAGGGAGATCAAGTGGCTCACGCTTTTTCATATTTTCTGATTTTTGTTTTAATCCTTTTATTTTCATTAATTCATATTAATTTTAATATTTATCCAAAAAATATGAGAGTTTCACCAAATAATTTCAAATAATTTCCTCTTTCATATTCTGAATTAAAATGATTTTTTGGATTATTATTAATATTTTTCATGATTTAATTTATTTTGTGATTATTTTTAATTGTTTAAAAATACTTCTAAGTCTTTAAAAATTCTGAAATTTTTTCTCCAAGGTCTTTTGACCTTGCTTGACCTATGATAAATCTCATGGCCATTTCTTTCGTGTTTTGATGAGGTTTTAGGAATTTAACTAACCATATTTAATTTAAATGCTTTATGAAATTCTAGTTATCAGACTTTGGATGTCACACTGGTTGTTATGACATCCAATTCTACACAGACAGGGATTATGCAGAACTTAAACGTAAGTGCAGTAAATAACACAAGTAATTGTTTACCCAGTTCAGTCCAACATGACCTACAACTGGGGGCTACCAAGCCAGGGAGGAAATCCACTATTAGTAGTATCAATTCAAAGCTAAACTCACCCGTTTACAACTTATCACTTAATCCCTACCCAATGCAATTTCAATCTTACACTAAGATCAGAGTTCCTACTCACTCCCCCTCAATCACCTCAGTGATTACTACCTTTAATCAATATTAAAGACACGTTGAAGTCACACTTCCAACAACTCTTGATTGTGCTTCACAGCTTTAATCAAGATACACAGCACTCACGCTTAAAAGCTTTGAGCGACACAACACTTACAACTCAATGAACACCCTATGCCACAACAATCATCTACTTGATAATGGCTTGGCTTACAAGATACGTCTAATACAAGACTCACAAAAATACAGCAGTGAAGTATGATGGACACACAAAATCTTCACGCCTCAAAATCCCCGAAGCTGAATGAAGGAACGCCTTCCTTTTTATATTGCAGCACCTGGGCTTTTGCACCTGTATTCTCCTGAATTTAAGGTCACACGAGTTCCCATAAATTCAACATTTAGGTTACTAACAAATAGGCTATTTGTTAGGTTCATTAAATGTAACTTGGTTGTTGATTTCCTGATTTTTCTCTAACCTGTTGACTTCCTGAAGAATAGCCCAAGAAAAGCTGAAACAGAAAACTGAATAACCTACAATCTAGCATATGCTGTCAGGAATGAATGTCACGACATTCAGCTTGACATCAAGGATCATATGCTGAGTCTGTTTTTCCAGAAAACAGACTGTACAATTTTGATGACCTGTACAAGACCAAAAAGACCATACTACAGTAACAGCTTACATTAATAAATGTCAAAGTATCCAATTTGACATTTACACATTTGGCCTTAAGTTAGTTCTGTTATCCTCTTGAAGAACAAACTAAGAGACATACTGAAGTGTAGCAGAATACCACTCTGTCTATTATTCAGTATATACTGTCCATGATGAATGTCATAACATCCAGTTTGACATTCACACAGTAGGCCTTATGCCAGGTCTGGTTCTTCCTTGATAACCAGATTGCAAATGAATACTGAGCTCTAACAGAACACCAACTGTTCTATTCCTCAGTAGCTGCTGACAGGGATGAATGTCACAGTCTCCAGTTTGACATTCAATAAATCCTGTATTAGCTAATTCTGCAGTAACTACTCAAGTGTGTCATGACATCAGTCAAGACATCAGAGTACAGTTAGATATTCTAACCTACACTGCAGTCACACATCCACACCATGTCATGACATCAGTCAAGACATTAGAATCCAACTAGTGTTTTACCATATAATGCAGCCAATTAAACACCTACAAACTCCCCCTTTGGCAAATTTTTGGCTAAAACACCTTGATCCCCATAACAGAGTTCATAGCAGCGGAATCACACAACTAGCAGGAAATAAACCTAGCTAATACACTCAGAGTGGCAACACACTCACACATATGGAAGTTAAATAAAATCTTCACAAAGCAGCACACATACAGAAGTTAAATCTAAAATCTAAACTTCAACACACAGCAGCTGCAGGGGAGGATCTTCGAATCTGTCAAGAGCCATCTGTTGTCTGGGGTATCACCTGTTACTCCCCCTTTTTGTCAAAAATGTTGCCAAAGTCAACAACATAAACAGAAAAAATGACAGACATACAGACTTGGTTTTACTTCACAGTTTCAACCAAGTTAGTACCCACTTGATCTTGCTTCACAGCTTTGATCAAGTAATCACCCACTTTTGCTTTACTGTAGGTACAACCATATCAGATGCCATGACTTTGTTTCTGACATCCAGAACCACTCCTGCATGGACAGCATCCTTGAATTCCTGCAGGTGTATAGGCCTTCTCACGTTAGGGTGTCTCCTTACCCTCTTGTTGCCACACTTGTTGCACGTGGTAAAGCTATGATCTGTTGACCAATCAGAACATAGTTCCATTCCAATCATCAGTGATTGCTATAAGGTCTCAGAGAGACATATTCCCAGTTTGCCTCTTAAGTTTTCAAACTGAGTAGCATCCAGAGCCTTTGTAAATATGTCAGCCAGTTGAAGTTCAGTGGCTACATGTTCCAAAGTAATCACCTTGTCTTCCACCAGATCTCTGATGAAGTGGTGTCTAATGTCAATATGTTTGGTCCTGCTGTGTTGGATGGGATTCTTGTAGATATTGATGGCACTGAGATTATCACAGAACAATGTCATGACATTTTGAGTGACATTGTACTCAGTGAGCATCTGTTTCATCCAAACCAGTTGGGAACAGCTGCTTCCAGCAGCTATGTATTCAGCCTCTGCAGTGGACAGAGATACACAATTCTGCTTCTTGCTGAACCAAGATATGAGATTGTCTCCCAAAAAGAAACATCCTCCTGATGTGCTTTTTCTGTCATCAACACTCCCAGCCCAGTCAGCATCACAATACCCAGATAGGATAGGCTCAGACCCATGTGAGTACAGCATGCCATAGTCACAAGTCCCATTGATGTACTTGAGAATCCTTTTGACTTGGTTCAAGTGGCTCATCTTAGGCTCTGCTTGGTATCTCGCACACACTCCAACTGCATAAGAGATGTCAGGTCTACTTGCAGTTAGATATAGTAGACTACCTATCATGCTTCTATACAAGCATTGATCAACACTAGGCCCTCCATCATCTTTGGTTAACTTCAGGTGACTAGGAGCAGGAGTCCTTTTGTGCCTAGCATTATCCATACCAAACTTCTTAACGATGTTTTTGGCATACTTGCTTTGTGAGAGGAACATAGAGTCCTCCATTTGGTTTACTTGCATTCCAACAAAGTAGGTTAGTTCCCCAACCAGACTCATTTCAAACTCAGATTGCATCTGTTGAACAAAATGTGCTACCATTTGTTCTGACATACCACCAAAGACTATATCATCCACATAGATTTGAGCAATCATGATTTTGCCTTCTTCATCCTTCACAAACAAGGTTTTATCTATTCCACCTTTTCTGTATCCATTTGAGGTCAGAAATTCGGTTAACCTTTCATACCATGCTCTAGGCGCTTGTTTCAACCCATACAAGGCTTTCCTCAACTTGTATACATGCTTAGGTTGGTTAGGATCACAGAACCCTTTAGGTTGTTCCACATAGACTTCTTCATTCAAGTAGCCATTCAAGAATGCACTCTTCACATCCATTTGGAATAGTTTAAACTTCAGAATGCAAGCTACCCCTAACAACAATCTGATGGACTCAAGCCTAGCCACAGGAGCAAAAGTCTCATCAAAATCAACCCCTTCAACTTGAGTGTATCCTTGAGCTACTAGTCTTGCTTTATTCCTAGTAATTAATCCTTTCTCATCAGATTTGTTTTTGTAGATCCACTTGGTACCAATGATATTGGTCCCTTCAGGTCTTGGAACTAGTTCCCATACTTCGTTCCTTTTGAATTGCTCAAGTTCCTCTTGCATGGCATTGATCCAGTACTCGTCGGTCAGGGCTTCTTTCACATTCTTTGGTTCAACCTTGGATACAAAGCAGGAATTTGAGCTTATTCCCCGTGACCTGGTAGTCACACCACTATTAGGATCCCCTATGATAAGATCCTTAGGGTGGTCTTTTTGAATTCTGATAGATGGCATTTTGGTGGTTGCATCTACTTCACATTCAGGAGGAGGTTCCTGTACTTCTTCAGGTTTGAATGGAATGTCAGTTGAACTGTCAAGGAATGTTTCAACATCCTCTATGACATCGATCCCTTCCTCTTTATCATCCACAATAACATTTATGGATTCCATCAGGACATTGGTCCTGTAGTTGAACACTCTGTAGGCTCTGTTGTTAGTAGAGTATCCCAGGAATATACCTTCATCACTTTTGGGATCCAGCTTCCTTCTCTGTTCACGATCTGTGAGAATGTAGCATTTACTTCCAAAAATATGAAAGTACTTCACTGTGGGTTTTCTGCCTTTCCATATTTCATATAGAGTGGAGGAGGTTCCTTTTCTCAAGGTGACTCTGTTGTGGACATAGCACGCGGTATTCATTGCTTCAGCCCAAAAGTGCATGGCGAGCTTCTTTGCATGAATCATTGCTCTGGCAGATTCTTGAATAGTTCTATTTTTTCTTTCAACTATCCCATTCTGCTGGGGAGTTATGGGGGAGGAGAATTCATGACTTATTCCTTCAGACGAGCAAAACTCATCAAACTTGGAATTCTTGAACTCCGTACCATGGTCACTCCTAATCCGGACCACACAACTGTCCTTTTCCCTTTGAAGTCTGATGCACAGTTCTTTAAAGACATCAAATGTATCTGACTTCTCTCTGATGAAGCTTATCCACGTGTATCTGGAATGGTCATCAACCACCACGTAGGCATATCTCTTCCCACCAAGACTTTCAACCTGCATAGGTCCCATTAAGTCCATATGCAACAGTTCCAGAACTCTGGAAGTTGTAGGATGTCCCAGCTTTGGATGTGACATCTTGGTTTGCTTGCCCACCTGGAATTCTCCACAGACTCTTCCTTCATCAATGAGCAGCTTTGGGATTCCTCTGACTGCTTCCTTGGATATAATCTTCTTCATTCCCCGTAAGTGGAGATGTCCAAGTCGTCTATGCCACAGCTTCACCTCCTGTTCTTCCTTGGATGAGGAGCATATTGTGGAGAAGTTAGAGACTTTAGGTTCCCACAGATAACAGTTATCTTTGGACCTGGTTCCTCTCATGACTTCCTGATTGTCACTATTTGTCACAATGCATAGCTCCTTAGTAAACTGAACATAGAATCCTTGATCACACAGCTGGCTTATGCTGATGAGACTTGCAGTTAGTCCTCTTACTAACAGTACATTATTCAGTTTTGGAACTCCAGAGCAGTCCAGCTTGCCCACACCTTTTATTTTTCCTTTGGCACCATCACCAAAGGTCACATAGCTGGTAGTGTGAGGTTGAATATCCACCAGTAGATTTTCCATACCAGTCATATGTCTTGAGCATCCACTGTCAAAGTACTAGTCTTCTCTGGTAGAAGCCCTTAGAGTTGTGTGTGCTAACCTAGCATACCATTGTTGCCTCTGGCTGGGGACATAGCGCTTGTATGTCTTATGCTTAGGTCTGACATGCGAGGCTTGGTTAGGAAAACCATGAATCCAGTAGCAGAAGGCTTTGATATGTCCAAGCCTACCACAGTGGTGACACCTCCACCCCTGGAATTTCCTCTTCTGATGATCATTCATCCTAGTTCCCCGATGTTGAGACATTGGCTTTGACTTCCGCTTGAACTTCTGAACTTTAGCCTTTGGGCGTTTGTGTTCAGCTGAGGATCTTTTCCCAAATCCTAGGCCAGATTTGGTTCCAGACTTCTGTCCCACCTTTAGAATTTCTTCCAAGGTGTCAGTTCCCTTGTTCATCATTCTGATGGATTTAGTCATCTGGTTCAGCTTGGAGGTCAGCAAGGCTATCTCACCATTTAGACCCTCTATAGCTGTCAGATGCTTCTGTCTCTCATCTTCCAGTTCCTGGATGATTTTCTTCTGCTTTTCTCCTTGTGCGCGGACTTCTGCACTGGTGGTACACAGCTTCTTATAGGCTGCACCAAGTTCATCAAAGGTCAGTTCATCTGCACTTGAGTCATCATCAGACGCACAAACACTGGTTAGTGCAGTGACATGCTTGGCAGATTCTCCTTCAGATTCACTTTCAGAATCTCCTTCAGACCATGTGATAGTTAGCCCCTTCTTTTGCATCTTGAGATAAGTAGGACATTCAGCTCTGACGTGTCCATACCCTTCACAACCATGACACTGGATTCCCTTGCCTTGGTTGAACTTTTCTTCAGAAGTTGATCTTTTCCTGATGTCAGACGGGATGTTCTTGACATTAGGTCTCCCTCTTTGATCAATCTTCTTCACGAACTTGTTGAACTGTCTCCCAAGCATGGCTAAAGCTTCTGATATACTTTCATCACCTTCAGTATATCCTGCTTCTGACTCCTCTTCAGCATTGGATACAAAAGCTATGCTTTTGTTCTTCTTTTCAGCATTCTCACACAAGCCCATTTCAAAGGTTTGGAGAGAGCCAATGAGCTCATCCACCTTCATATTGCTGATGTCCTGCGCCTCCTCTATGGTTGTGACCTTCATAGCAAATCTCTTAGGCAAGGACCTGAGAATCTTTCTTACAAGTTTCTCTTCAGCCATTTTCTCACCTAGTCCACCAGAGGTGTTTGCAATTTCAAGAATATTCATGTGAAAGTCATGAATAGTCTCATCTTCTTTCATCCTCAGATTTTCAAACTTGGTGGTCAGCATCTGAAGTTTGGACATCTTCACCTTGGAAGTACCTTCATGAGTTACCTTGAGGGTATCCCAAACTTCCTTAGCTAGTTCACAGTGGTGCACCAGCCTGAAGATGTTCTTACTGATTCCATTTAACAATGCATTTAAGGCCTTGGAATTTCCAAGAGCTAATGCCTCTTGCTCCTTGTCCCACTCTTCTTCAGGAATCTGCACACTGACTCCATCTTCACCTGTCCTCATTGGATGTTCCCATCCTTTGTTGACAGCTCTCCAGACTTTGCTATCTAGAGACCTTAAGAAGGCTATCATGCGAGGCTTCCAGTCATCATAATTAGAGCCATCCAACATGGGTGGTCTATTTGAGTGTTCTATATCCTTGTCCATGGTACTAGAAAGTAACTTCCCTAGATCTCACCCAGAAAATCACAGGCAGGGTGCCTGCTCTGATGCCAATTGAAATTCTAGTTATCAGACTTTGGATGTCACACTGGTTGTTATGACATCCAATTCTGCACAGACAGGGATTATGCAGAACTTAAACGTAAGTGCAGTAAATAACACAAGTAATTGTTTACCCAGTTCAGTCCAACATGACCTACATCTGGGGGCTACCAAGCCAGGGAGGAAATCCACTATTAGTAGTATCAATTCAAAGCTAAACTCACCCGTTTACAACTTATCACTTAATCCCTACCCAATGCAATTTCAATCTTACACTAAGATCAGAGTTCCTACTCACTCCCCCTCAATCACCTCAGTGATTACTACCTTTAATCAATATACGTCTAATACAAGACTCACAAAAACTCTTGATTGTGCTTCACAGCTTTAATCAAGATACACAGCACTCACGCTTAAAAGCTTTGAGCGACACAACACTTACAACTCAATGAACACCCTATGCCACAACAATCATCTACTTGATAATGGCTTGGCTTACAAGATACGTCTAATACAAGACTCACAAAAATACAGCAGTGAAGTATGATGGACACACAAAATCTTCACGCCTCAAAATCCCCGAAGCTGAATGAAGGAACGCCTTCCTTTTTATATTGCAGCACCTGGGCTTTTGCACCTGTATTCTCCTGAATTTAAGGTCACACGAGTTCCCATAAATTCAACATTTAGGTTACTAACAAATAGGCTATTTGTTAGGTTCATTAAATGTAACTTGGTTGTTGATTTCCTGATTTTTCTCTAAGCTGTTGACTTCCTGAAGAATAGCCCAAGAAAAGCTGAAACAGAAAACTGAATAACCTACAATCTAGCATATGCTGTCAGGAATGAATGTCACGACATTCAGCTTGACATCAAGGATCATATGCTGAGTCTGTTTTTCCAGAAAACAGACTGTACAATTTTGATGACCTGTACAAGACCAAAAAGACCATACTACAGTAACAGCTTACATTAATAAATGTCAAAGTATCCAATTTGACATTTACACATTTGGCCTTAAGTTAGTTCTGTTATCCTCTTGAAGAACAAACTAAGAGACATACTGAAGTGTAGCAGAATACCACTCTGTCTATTATTCAGTATATACTGTCCATGATGAATGTCATAACATCCAGTTTGACATTCACACAGTAGGCCTTATGCCAGGTCTGGTTCTTCCTTGATAACCAGATTGCAAATGAATACTGAGCTCTAACAGAACACCAACTGTTCTATTCCTCAGTAGCTGCTGACAGGGATGAATGTCACAGTCTCCAGTTTGACATTCAATAAATCTTGTATGAGCTAATTCTGCAGTAACTACTCAAGTGTGTCATGACATCAGTCAAGACATCAGAGTATAGTTAGATATTCTAACCTACACTGCAGTCACACATCCACACCATGTCATGACATCAGTCAAGACATTAGAATCCAGCTAGTGTTTTACCATATAATGCAGCCAATTAAACACCTATACTTTATTTTAGTATTTTTTATTTGAATAAATGCCAAATAATTTTGTTGACCAATTGTGATGACTTGTTTGAGTTTGACTCTTGTTGTTGGGCCTTGGTCAAAGTTGATTTGACTTTGTCAAGTTAATATCATTGGATTTAGGGGATTGATGGAATGTACATTCCATCTCCCAAAATGAATGGATGATATTAATTTGATAAAAGTCCTCCTTTTATCAATTTGAATTTTGAGTCATTCCCTTCCCCCTTCATATCATTCCCCTTCTTTATGCATTCATCTCATTTGGCATATGATATCTCAAAGTCCTAAAGCTAGTTGATTGAAAAATTAGTATGAGTATGGATGAGATTAGGCCACCTTTTTTGCATACTTCTTTTTGTGTGTGGTATGTTTCATGAGGATAGTCCATTATACTATGTCTCTAACATGCATTAACACCAAAATTCTATTGCCCGATCTCAAATAGTTGTGACTTATACATAAGTCCCATTACGATTGCTTAACATAGCGCTAAATTTGTAACACAAAAGATAGCATTCTGGTTAGTGAGATTGTAAGTCTCCCCTCTTTCATGGTATTGTATGGAAACTTGGCCTTTTTTCCTTCCTTTGGAAGATGTCTTGGCTCAAGGATCCATGCTTGTGACAAGTGGGTTGAGTGTTCTCCAAAGAATGTCTTAAAATAAAAAGCAAAAGTAAAACAATACTAACTTCTAATTCATTAACAACTAACTTTTAACTTCAAGCCTTTTAATTTAATGTTATTTAATTTTAGCTTTTATTCATTTGCCATTATTCATAACATTCTAATTGTTTATGTTAATGCAATTTTCCCTTTGTCCATTTGGACCATATTGTGTGATATATTGTCTGTGTGTGTACTTTGCTTGTTTGTGTGGTCTTTGACCATTAATGTACATAATAACAACAAAAACCCTAAAAGCATTTTGTATGGACTGTTGGCTTGATCTTGGACAAATGGACTTAGAATTTAGGCAACATTCCTATGCTAAAGGACTTGGCCAATGCCAACTTATTGTGAAACCAAGTGTTTGTAATTTGAAACTTCATCTGATACATCATTCAAGATCCCTCTGAGTTCATCTGTAACATGATCATTGTGAAGCTGGTATTTTGAACCTGTGACTTGTGGAGTCCATCTGTTACATGGGCTAATCTGAAGAAGATCATGGAATGGATAAAGCTTGGATGTGGCTATCTTTATTTTATGTCTTTTCTCTTCAAGATAATAGAATTGTGCATTTGTGTGTTACTTGATTTTAAAAGTCCAAGGGAATTTTGGGTTTCTATTGACATTCTTGCCTATTGGATTGCTACTCATTTGGTCAGATCTTTTCAACTCTTAACTTTTAATTTTGTGCATAGGATTAGTCTCTTCATCTTTTCCCCATTTCTTTAATTTCAAATTCTCTCCCTCCCTTTTCAAAATATTCTTTGATTGAACTTATTTTATTCTAACTTTGACCACTTTGCAAAAAGATAGAAACTTTGGCCTTATGCCATTGTATTTTCAAACTTCTTTTCTTAAATCAAACTTGTAAATAAACTTAACTATACTTGACTTAAACTTTCAAAAATACAAAGAGAACTAACTCATTCAAACCATTTTTAGGCCTTTGTACCTTTCAAACTTAATTTTTTGTTAAAAGCAATGCATCCACTCTGAAATTTGTATCACGAACTACGAGGTTTTGATCCCTCATTTTTATGTTGGTATATAGGCACAAGTCTGAAGGTCTTGTCAAACACAAAAATATAATTAATAAATTCTTTTCTCATCCCCCCATTCTATTTGTTTGTAGACATCATTTTTGTACCAAATACATATGCACACAAAAAGGGCTCCCTAGGAGTACCTAGGACACTTTGGATGCTAACACCTTCCCTCTGTGTAACCAACCCCCTTACCTGTAATCTCTGACATTTTATTAGTTTTGATTTGAAAACTTCTTACTTTTGGGTTTTGTTCGTACTTTTTCCCTTTTCCCTTGGAAACAATAAAAGCGCGGTGGCGACTCTTGTTTTTTGATGTCTAGCTTATCCATAGCTTGATGATCATGAATTTACCACTACAAAAATTAAGTGGCGACTCTGCTACAGAGTAGTCTCCAGTGGGTTTAGCCTACTTTTTGTGTGTATATATTTATATATATGTATGTGTGATATAATCTGCTTGTTGTGCTTGGTGATCTCTGAGTGGTGAGATAAGTTCTAACCCGAACTTGAGTGCAATTAAGATAGGAGGATGGTATAGTCATGTTCGACTTGTGTGGAGCAGTCCTTAACAAGTTGGCTTGAGATCCCTCTGCTCAGTGGAGATTCTTTTGGATTTGGAAATGTCACACAAGTATTTGTGGTTAGGCATTACTATCTCTAATTTGGGTCAGAAAAGCTGAGGATCGTAGAAAATTTACCCCCTCTTGGCCTATTTAGGACGTAGTGCGGAGACTGTTCAAGTGTAGACTCGATAATAGTTGTTACGCTATACTACACTCAGACGAGTTTCTCTGGGAACTTTTTAGAACATGATCTACATGTTTTTATCCTTAGTTCACTCCTTTGGGATGGTTCTTACCCAGACTCCATGCTCGTGACTTACAACAAACCCTTGATTCTTGGTTGATCCAATAAAGTCTTGTCAATATCAATGGAACTTGGGTGTTGATAAGGTGCAAACCATAATCCACCAAAATGGATGATTGATATTGACAATGACTTGATTCATCCCTTGACCTTTGTTTGCCTTGTGTGTGATCCCTTATTTGTGATTGTTGCATTCATGCATTCATGCGCATCATAGCATTCATCACACGAAAATTTCAAGGAATTGAGGTATTATTTGCAAATATTTTCAGACCATGGATTGTGGACGAAGGAACACTAAGAAGTACAGTTTCAGATGTCCCAACTTGAAAGAGTTAAGGAAGCTAGCATCTTTTGTATTAGATCCCTTGGACTTCAAACAACGTCATGGGAAGCTATTGTTTATCTTATCTACTGATGTGGTTGAAGGACTCTTGAGTTTATTGGTGCAGTTCTATGATCCTCCCTACCGTTGTTTCACTTTCCCAGATTTTCAGCTTGTGCCTACCTTGGAGGAGTATTCTCATCTTTTGGGGATACCCATTTCTAGTAGAGTTCCTTTTAGTAGATTGGAGAAGATTCCCCTATCTAGTATTATTGTTGAAGCTCTTCACTTGAAGAAGTCTGAGATAGAGGCCATTGGGTGAAGAAAGGAGGATTGTTTGGGTAGCCATCTGATTTCCTCATCAAGGAAGCTACTGCCTTTGCTCAAGCTGGTAGTGTGGATGATTTTGAAGCTATCTTTGTGTTGCTCATCTATGGATTAGCTTTGTTCCCTAACATTGACGGTTTTGTTGATGTTAACGCCATTAGACTTTTCTTGATTGGGAATCATGTGCCTACTTTATTGGGTGATATATATTTATCTTTGCATCTAAGGAATTCTAAAGGTGGTGAAACTATCGTCTGTTGCATTCCTCTTCTGTACAAGTGGTTTGTTTCGCACTTGCCTCAGACACCTGCTTTTGTGGAGAACAAACAATGTCTAAGGTGGTGTCAGAGACTTATGTCTCTCACTAATGATGATATAGTTTGGTATGATTCGTCTTTGACCAGTTTAGAGATTATTGATAGTTGTGGTGAATTCTCTAATGTGCCTCTCATTGGTACGCAAGGAGGAATTAACTACAACCCTGCCTTGGCTCGTCGTCAACTTGGGTTCCCCTTGAGAGAAAAGCCTAATAACACTTTGTTAGAAGGACTTTTCTATCAAAAGGGTAAAGATCCCCAACATTTGAAGCAGAAGATTGTGCATGCTTGGAATAATGTGCATAAGAAAGGAAGATTCGAGCTTGGTCCGTGCAATTGTGTAGCTTTGGAGGCTTACACTCTTTGGGTGAAGAAGAGAGATTTGGAGTTGAAGATGCCTTATCCTTGTGAAAGACCTATGTCTATGGTTGTGGTTGAGCCATTAACTCTCCCTAACCAATATGTAGAGGAGTTGGAAGACGCACTCGTCAAGATGAAGCAAGAGAAGGATATGTGGGAAGAGCGTTTTTGTGCTTTGAGCAAGAAGCATGAAGAGTTGAAGTTGGAGTCTAAGGACAAAGATGCACTTATTGAACTACTTGAGGACCGAGTGGCAAAGAGGCAGAGGTTTCATCTTCTAGCATGCCTCAGCCTTTCGTTGCTTGGAAGAAGATTGTTGATCAGCTTGTCCTCGAGAAGACTCAGATGAAGGCTTCTTTTGAAACCGAGATCCATCGCATTCAAAGGAAGTACGCGCCTTCAGCTAGGGCTTCTGACATTGTTGTTAGGGATCCTTAGGATGACTAGTCCCCTTTTCTCTTGTATTTTTCATTTTGGTTTCTGAAATTATACTCAGTGTAATCCTTCCAATTATATAAATGAGAAGAGATTTTTGTCATATGAAAATTATTGCAATTGTTGATATATATTTTCAAATGATATAAGTAAGTTCCTTGAAAACAAAAATAAATAATCAAGCATTGCATTTCATGCATCATTTGCATAAGCAGGTTTCTCTTTCGCCAAATGTCTCATTGGTGTTTCTTTTGTTCTTTTGCCAAGCTGACTCATCGGTACAACACCCATGCCAATCACTTCAAAATTGTGGAGCATCTAGAGAAAGAGAACAACGAGTTGAACGACGAGATCTCCCGCCTAACTGCCATGATGGAGTCAGTTCTTGCCACTCAGAGTCAATCTTCTCCAACGCCTGCAACTCCTCCTGCGAGGACGGTTATTTCAGAGGTGACTACCTCTACCATGTCTGCTGCTACCACTCATTTTGCACCCACTATGCCTACTGGATTCCCTTGGGGAATGCCGCCCAACTTTATGCCTGAAGGCTTTGCGCCTACTTTTGCTTCCATGCCGGCATCTAGCCCGGTCATGTTCGTGCCACCTCCCGTTGTGCACACCTTACCTCGTGTAGAGGACACCATTTATCACTCTGAGCTGTCTGAGGGTCTGGATGTCTACGAGAAAATGGATGAAATGAAGGATCAGTTTCTTGAGCTGTGCAAGGAATTAAAGACGCTAAGAGGTAAGGATTTGTTTGGAAAGAGTGCTTATGAGTTGTGTTTAGTGCCCAATGTCAAGATCCCGGTGAAGTTCAAACTGCCTGACTTTGAAAAGTATAAGGGGAATACTTGTCCGCTCAGTCATCTAGTGATGTATGATCGCAAGATGTCCACTTAGACCAATAATGATCAACTGTTGATTCATTATTTCTAGGACAGTTTGACCGGTGTTGCGCTCCGTTGGTATATGGGATTGGATAGTGCCAGCATTC
Source organism: Lathyrus oleraceus (assembly GCF_024323335.1). Lineage (NCBI taxonomy): Eukaryota > Viridiplantae > Streptophyta > Magnoliopsida > Fabales > Fabaceae > Lathyrus > Lathyrus oleraceus. The sequence goes on from NC_066582.1 coordinate 207,823,777, forward strand.
ATACTTTCAATGACTTGGGAGAGGCTTTTGTCAAGAAGTATAAGTATAACATGGATATGGCACCTGATAGAGACCAATTGAGGTCTATGTCTCAGAAAGACAAGGAGACATTTAAAGAGTATGCGCATAGATGGAAGGAATTGGCTGCGCAGATCACTCTTCCTTTGGAGGAAAAAGAGATGACAAAGATCTTTCTGAAAACTCTGATTTCATTTTATTATGAACGAATGATTGCTAGTGCCCCCGGTGACTTTACCGAGATGGTAAACATGGGGATGAGGCTTGAGGAAGGAGTCCGAGAGGGACGTGGGTCGAAAGATGAGGCATCGACGAGCAAGAGGTATGGCAGCAGTTTCAGCAAGAAAAGGACAACGAAGCAAATACAATTTCAAGTGGGAGGCAGAGGAGGCCTCAGATCAGAAGGAATCAATCATCCTGTCAACATCATCATCAAGTATCTTTCGTTATCCCGGTATTTTCTAATCAACAATCAATACCAGTTCAACAACTACAACATCAACAACAACAACCGCAACAACGAACAAACACCTACAACAATAACAATACTACCAACAATCATCATCAACAAAACTTTGAGAAGAAAAAGGTCTCTTTCGACCCGATTCCTATGTCTTATGCAGAATTATACTCGTCCTTGGTTCTCAAGAACCTAATCCAACCAAGAAACCCGCCATAAATTCCAGAACCACTTCCATGATGGTACAAGCCTGAGCTCCGTTGTGCTTTTCATCAAGGAGCACCCGGACATGATATAGAGAATTGTTACCCGCTCAAGTATGAGGTTTAGAAGCTGATGAAGAGTGGAATGGTGTCCCTCGAGGACCGCGCGCCGAATGTGAAAGTGAATCATTTGCCCGCCCATGGGAACTCTTCTGTGAATATGGTGGATGGTTGTCCTGGCGAGTTTAAAGTTTTTGATGTGCGCTTTATCCGAAGATCCTTGGTGCAGATGCATAAGGATGTTTGTTTGGTAAGTGATTGTGAGCATGACCATGATGATTGTGTTGTTTGTAGTGTTAACCCGAGGGGTTGTGAAGTTGTGAAAAGGGACATCCAGCGACTGATGGAAGAAGGCATGTTTCAAATTTTTCAATCTCGTCATGTAGATGACGATGTGAATGTCATAGTGCCCATTTTCAAGCAGCCAGAGAGGTTGGTAATCCAGTACGACAGCAACAACAGTAACAATGTCAGCAATAGATCAGTATCGTCGTCGGTTATACGGTTAGCAAGCCCAGTCCCGTATTCATCTGATAAAGTTGTGTCGTATCAGTATAATGCTACAATTATAGAAGGTGGTCAAGAGGTCATGTTGCCTACGACTAGCTCTGTGGTGAGCATTGCTGATGTTACCAAGGTGACCCACAATGGTCGAGTGTTTGGGTCGGTGTTCCCAAAAGATAAGGAAGAATCAGTTATGAGTAAGAAGGTAGAAGTGCCTGTTGTAGATCCAGTTGGTGCTTCAAAGGGTGAGTCTGGTGAATCCAAGGATGTGTAGGCCAACGATGATGATGAGGTACTTCGGTTAATCAAGAGAAGTGAGTTCAATATAGTGGAACAGCTGCTCCAAACCCCCTAAAAAATCTCAGTGTTGTCTCTGCTCATGAATTCTAAAGCACACAAAGAAGCACTGCAGAGAGTTCTGGAACAAGCTTTTATAGACCATGATGTTACAGTGGATCAATTTGATCATATCGTGGCTAACATCACTTCGTGCAATAATCTTAGCTTCTGTGATGAAGAACTCCCTGAGGAGGGAAGGAATCATAATTTGGCTTTGCACATTTCTATGAATTGCAAAAGGATGCTTTGTCAAATGTGCTTGTTGACACCGGGTCATCGCTGAATGTGCTTCCAAAGTCAACTCTGTCAAAGCTATCATGCCAAGGAGCGCCTATGAGGTATAGCGGTGTAATTGTCAAAGCTTTTGACGGTTCGCACAAAATAGTTATTGGTGAAGTGGACCTTCTAGTTAAGATAGGTCCGAGTGATTTTCAAATTACTTTTCAAGTAATGGATATCCACCCGACCTACAGTTGCTTGTTGGGGAGGCCATGGATCCATGAGGCAGGAGCTGTTACTTCGACTTTGCACCAGAAGCTCAAATTTGTGAAGAATGGCAAGCTTGTGATCGTTAGTGGAGAGAAGGCGTTGTTGGTTAGCCACCTGTCATCTTTCTCTTATGTTGAAGCTAAGGATGAGGTTGGAACTCCGTTCCAAGCCTTATCTATTACTGTTGAAAAGAGAGCTGGGGCACTTATGTCCTCATTAAAAGATGCTAAGAAGATTGTGGAAGGAGACAATGTTGATCAGTGGGGGCGCATGGTAGACGTCTCCGATACCAAAGGTAGAACTGGTTTGGGATTCCATAAAGGTTCAATAACTGCAAGGACTAAAGATATGAAACTTAGCTTCCGTAGTGGAGGGTTCATTCATGGCAATGAACAACACTTAGCTGATGTGCTAGAAGATGACGAAGAGGAAGACTACACCAATTTTGTGACGCATGGAAAGGCTTGCAACAATTGGACTGCTGTTGATATTCCTGTTATTTTGCATCGATCTAAGTAATTGCTTTTATATGTTTTTAAAATCCTTCTCCTAGGCCTAAGGGAGAAGTGAACATTGTTTGGGCATTTCCAAATTGATCATTAATAAAATTAATTCTATCCATCCACATCTATGATGTCTTGTTTTTACTTTTTGTTTTATTCTGAAAATGGTAATCACAAAAAACATAAATAAACAATAAATTGTCCATCTGCATAATATTTGATCACAAATTCACTTCTCTAAAATCAAAATATCAAATCATTATGCAGGTTGGTTCCTAACCCCATTGAATACAATGATCCTTCTCCTTCTCCAAATTTTGAATTCCCTGTGTTTGAAGCCGAGGAGGAAAGTGATGTAGAAGTGAGTGATGAATTATCTCGTCTTATTGAGAAAGATGAAAAGACCATTCAGCCATTCTAAGAGAAGGTTGAATTAGTCAACTTGGGTTCCGAGGATGATGTAAAGGAAGTCAAGATTGGGTATCGACTATGTCCAAAAGTCAAGAAGGGGTTGGTTGATCTTCTTCGAGAGTATTCATATGTGTTTGCTTGGTCCTATCAAGACATGCCTGGTTTGGATTCTGAGATTGTGGAGCATAGATTTCCGTTAAAGCCAGAATGCCCACCGGTCAAGCAGAAGTTGAGAAGAACGCATCCTGATATGGCTGTGAAGATCAAAGAGGAAGTGCAAAAGCAGATTGATGTTGGTTTCCTTGTAACCGCTGAGTATCCGCAATGGGTGGCCAATATTGTATATGCCGAAGAAAGATGGAAAAGTCCGCATGTGTGTCAATTATAGAGATTTGAATAAAGACAGTCCGAAAGATGATTTCCCTCTGCCACACATTGATATGTTAGTAGACAATACTGCTAAATTCAAAGTCTTTTCGTTTATGGATGGATTTTCCGGATATAATCAGATCAAGATGGCACCCGAAGATATGGAGAAGACCATATTCATTACACCTTAGGGAACATTTTGTTATAGAGTGATGCCTTTCGGTTTAAAGAATGCTGGTGCACCTTACCAAAGAGCAATGACCACTCTTTTTCATGATATGATGCATAAAGATATTGAGGTTTATGTCGATGTCATGATTGCTAAATCGATTAATGAAGAGGAACATGTTGAGAATTTGTTGAAGTTATTCCAGCGTTTGAGGAAGTACAAACTCCGCTTGAATCCCAATAAGTGTACTTTTGGTGTTCATTCTAGTAAGTTGTTGGGCTTATTGTCAGTGAGAAGGGTATTGAAGTTGATCCTGCCAAGGTCAAAGCAATACAAGAGATGCCTGAACCCAAACTGAGAATCAAGTCAGGGGTTTTCTCGACCGCTTGAATTATATTTCCAGATTCATTTCCCACATGACTGCCACATGTGGGCCTATATTCAAGCTTCTTCAGGAGGATTAGTCTTGTGATTGGACCGAAGACTTCCAGAAAGATTTTGACAGTATCAAAGAATATTTGCTCGAACCTCCGATTTTGTCTCCACCTGTTGAAGGAAGACCATTGATCATGTATTTGACTGTGCTTGAAGATAGTATGGGTTGTGTTCTTGGTCAGGAAGATGAGACTGGAAAGAAAGAATTTGCAATTTACTACCTCAGTAAGAAGTTCACCGACTATGAGACTCGGTATTCTATGCTTGAGAAGACTTGTTGCGCATTGGCTTGGGCTGCTAAGCGTCTGCGTCAATATATGTTGAATCATACCACTTGGTTGATATCTAAAATGGATCCAATCAAGTATATATTTGAGAAGCCTTATTTAACTGGGAGGATTTCCTGTTGGCAGATGTTGTTATCAGAGTATGATATCGAATACCGATCTCAGAAAGCAAACAAAGGTAGTATCTTGGCTGACCATTTGGCTCACCAACCAATTGAAGATTATCAGTCAGTGCAGTATGATTTTCCTGATGAAGAGATTTTGTACTTGAAAATGAAAGATTGTGATGAACCATTGCTTGAAGAAGGGCTAAAACCTGGTTTCCGTTGGGGCATGGTATTTGATGGAGCTGCTAATCAATATGGAAATGGCATTGGGGCAGTGATTATTGCTCCTCAAGGCACGCATCTACCATTTACAGCTAGATTGACTTTCAAGTGTACAAACAACATGGCAGAATATAAAGCTTGCATTATGGGGCTTGAAAAGGCCATGAATCTCAGAATCAAGTATTTGGATGTCTTTGGAGACTCGGCTTTGGTTGTGAATCAGATCAAAGATGAATGGGAGACAAATCAACCCGGTTTAATACCATATAGAGATTATGCGAGGAGGATTTCAACTTTCTTTACAAAGGTTGAGTTTCATCATATTCCTCGAGATGAGAACCAGATGGCAGATGCTCTTGCAATATTGGCGTCAATGATTGTAGTGAAGTATTGGAATGAAGTTCCCAATTTGTCTATAATACGTCTTGATAGGCCAGCGCATGTGTTTGTTGTTGAGGAAATCAAAGAAGAGAAGTCGTGGTATCACGATATCAAATGTTTCCTCCAAAGTCAAATTTACCCGCCTGGGGCATCTTTGAAAGATAAGAAGACTTTGACAAGATTAGGTGTTAATTTTTACTTGAATGGTGATATACTGTACAAGAGAAACTTCGACATGGTTTTGCTCAGATGCGTGGATAGAAACGAAGCAGACTTGTTGATGACTGAAGTGCATGAAGGTTCCTTTGGTACTCATTCTAATGGACATGCAATGGCAAAGAAGATGTTGCGAGCAAGTTACTATTGGCTGACAATGGAATCTGACTGTTGCAAATTTGTGAAGAAGTGCCACAAGTGTCAAATTTATGCGATAAGATTCATGTTCCTCCGACACTATTGAATGTTATTTCTTCCCCATGGCCCTTCTCCATGTGGGGAATTGATATGATTGGGATGATTGAGCCCAAAGCTTCGAATGGACATCGTTTCATTTTGGTGGCAATTGACTACTTCACCAAATGGGTTGAAGCAGCATCGTATGCAAAGTAACCAAGCAAGTTATTGTGAGGTTTATCAAGAATCAAATCATATGCCGTTATGGTGTGCCAAGTAAGATCATTACTGATAATAGATCGAACTTGAATAACAATATGGTGGAAGCTCTTTGCAAAGACTTCAAGATTACACACCATAATTCTTCTCCCTACAAACCTAAGATGAATGGGGATGTTGAAGCCGCGAACAAGAACATTAAGAAGAATATCTAGAAGATGGTTGTCACATACAAGGATTGGCATGAGATGCTCCCATTTGCTTTGCATGGGTATCGTACATCCGTTCGCACTTCAACAGGGGCAACCCCTTTTTTCTCTTGTATATGGCATGGAAGCAGTACTCCCCGTAGAGGTTGAGATTCATTCATTGCGTGTGCTCCTGGAAGCCAAGTTGACTGAGACTGAATGGTGGCAACCAGGTTTGATCAGCTGAATTTAATTGAAGAGAAGAGATTGACGGCCATGTGTCATGGTCAGTTATATCAGTAGAGGATGAAGAAAGCTTTTGATAAGAAGGTCAGACCTCGTGTGTTCAGGGAAGGTGACCTTGTGCTCAAGAAGATTTTATCCTTCAAACCAGATTCTAGGGGAAAATGGACTCCTAGTTATGAAGGCTCATATGTTGTTAAGAGAGCCTTTTCAGGCGGTGCCTTGATTCTTACAACTATGGATGGTGAATAGTTCACTCGTCCTGTGAACGCAGATGCAGTCAAGAAATACTTCGCCTAAAAAGAAAAGAACAGCTCGCTAAGCTGAAAACCCAAAAGGGCGGCTTAGGCAAAAATGAGTGTCTCGATGGATTGAAAACCCGAAAGGGAGATCCAGGCAAAAATTAGATACATAAAAACAGAAAATTTTCCCGATAAATTGGGTACCCCACCTTGGGGCAACTTATGCAAAAATTAGGAATTATGGCAAGTAACTGCAGTCTACTGATCGTCCAATTTTGGAAGGACTTTGTTGAGCACAAGGGTTGACGTTGATTCATCATCCCAGCAACGGTCAAGAGCACAGTGGATATCAAAGGATTGGTAGAAGGATTAAGGATCATTTGTATTCAATGTAGCCCTTTTCCATGTAAATTACCATTTTCAACTTTGTAAAAATCTATGGAGTCTTGTCATTTACAGACTACCATCCCATTAAATAAAGTTGAGCTTTTATCCAATTGTTTCTACTCCTATTTACTTCAGCCAATAATTTAAATTTTATTATGATCATTTTGGAGTTTTAAAATTTTTAATCAAAATCTTTTTCTTAAAACATATAAAAACAAGAAATTTTCAAAGCAAATTAAAAGGAAGTATCAACAGCACTTCAAAGAGCAACAAGTCCTTAAGTGCTAAACATCAGAGGTTCCCCAAGCAGTTAACCCTTTGGGTATCCCTAGTTGTTTGTGTTGATCTCGTTTCGCTGTCAAGTGTTTGTTCCTTAGCAGAGTTCCGATGCTTTTCCCCAGCTAAGTTGGTTGATTCAGTACTTTGCGGCGTGTTATTTCCCCGGTAGTGTTTCAATATTCCCCAACAGAGTTCATGTTTTGTTAGTAGAGTAAGATGTTTTCCCCAGTAGATCGCATTGGTTTCCCCACCAGTCACCATCCGACTCGCTCCCAGTCAGAGTTTCCTCCTGGTTTCTGAGCAACTATTTGTGTTTATCTTCTGCATGGTTGTCTCCCATTTAATATGGTGTTGACCTAAAATTCCCTACAGACTCGATAATTTCTCCTCTCCTCAGCAGATCTCCTCCCTCGGCTAGATTTGAGCCTTTGGTTTGTGATTTCTCTATTCTCCAGCAGTTATCTCCCTCTTTTTGTGGATTGACCGAGGATTGTATCGATGATTCAAATTCTTTGCGACACCTTTGTATCCTTTGTGATCGTTTTGTCAGCATAATCATCATATATATACATATACATAAACATTCATAACATTTCATAGTTGCATATTTGCATCACCATATCTGATTAACTTGTTGGTTTGAGATTCTCATTCTCTATTATGGCGGTACTTTATCCCCATGTGATCCTAGGTGTATGTCCTCCCTCAATTGTATAGTGTCAGCCCCTTAGGCAGAAAGACTTTAACCTTTCTCCTCTTCCCTACTCAGTTGTTTCCACGTGGATGATTATTACTTCAGTTTCCTCCCTAGTTGATTATCTGGATGGAACCACTCCCCTTGAGTTACATCCTCATTGGGTTGAGTCTTGATTGACTGTTTCTTTCTAGATCATGCCTAGATAGACGCTTTGGGTCCTCTAATAGTCTATTGCCCAGTAACTGGTAATATTCTTCTTAGTTGGCAGTTTGTTACTTCTTGCGCAATACCCGACAAAAGTATCCCAGTTTTCTCAGCAGTGGAGTCCCTAGTGGATTCGTTTTTTCTGATTCCCCGGGAAGTATATCCTTGATATGTTCATCCTAACCGATGACAAATATCTTTCTTTCCCCTGCCAACGTCTATCCTTGATATGTTCATCCTAACCGATGACGGATATTCTCGTCCTTGGTATTCTACCCAGTAAAAAGGTAGTTGTAATCCCTATTCTTGTTCCCCAGAGAGTTAATCCTTGATATGTTCATCCTAACTGATGACAAGTTTCCTTCTCTTTGTGGTCTTCTACCCAGTAACCGGTAGTTGTAAATCCTGCTTTTGTCCGCTCCGTAGAGTTTATCCTTGATATGTTCACTTTAACCAGTGACGGATTCTCTCTCTTGGTATTCTATCCAGTAATTGATAGATGTAATTCCTATTTTTCCTCCCCTCTCAGAGTCTATCCTTGATATGTTCATCTTAACCGGTGATGGGTTGCCTCTTTGATGGTATTTTATCCAACTTTCGATAGATGTAATTCCTACTTTTTGTTCAGTTGGTTTATCCTTGATATGTTCATCTTAACTTATGATAAATATCCTCCTTGACAGTCCCAGGCAAGTCTATCCTTGATATGTTCATCTTAACCGATGACAGATTTTCTTCCCTGTTGAGTCTATCCTTGATATGTTCATCCTAACCGATGACGAATATTCTCGCCCTTGGTAGTCTGCCTAGTAACTGGTAGTTGTAAATCCTATTTTCTGCAGTTTTCCCCAGCAAGGATATTCTTACCCAGTAACCCGTAATGAATACTCCATCCTGGCTTTTCCCAGCGAGTCATCCTTGATATGCTCATCCTAACCGATGACGGATGTCCTCTCTGTCAGATCTTTATTATCTCCTCACCTAGTAACAGGTAATAGATAATAGATTTATGCTCCTCCTGTGTTGAATTTTATTTCTTCCCTAGTTGAGTTGAGTGCGCATTTCCTTAGCGAAATTGTGTCTTCTGTATGATTCAAGTATTTCGGTTTCATCCTGACTTACTCATATCCCCTACATATGTTATTATTCCCCGGCTGAGTCTTTTCCATTTTTGTATGGAATTCCTCGAGTCCCCTAGCAGTTTTAAGTTGTAGTCTGGCCTACGTATAACTCGTTTTTACCCCAGAGTATCTATCTCCCCAGTGAGTTTTCCTTACGGAATGCATTATACTCCTGCGGATTTTCGGTCTCTCTGATTCCTTTTCCTTTGTGGCAATATTTTCCCACGAGGCATTAACTTTTGCATTCATGTCATATGCATCATGAGGTCTCTTAGGGACCAAAATTTGTTTCTATATGTTGTTATTTAAGCCCATTCTACTGAGTCGACATGAAGATTTTAACCTTCGCCTCCTCAGTTAGAATGTCCTTAAATAGGGGCAGCTGCAAGACCCCAATTTTGACCCTAAGATCCCTCATGCAATTTCATCATAAGCATTAGCATTGGGATCATACCTTAGCATTCTCCTTACCCCTAATTCATTGGGTTTGTTTTGGGAGAGATCACCAAGCATTATGTGATAGTATCATACTTGTATATTATCATTTTACTAACCAAAATACCAAAAATATGTCTTTGCATTTGCCTAACTCTTTTGTAGGTAAGGCATGATCCCATTGATTTATCAAGTTCATATCTAGGGATTGAGACCCTCATGACAAAGAGCACAACCATGAATTGATCCAAGAATGGTTATAAGCATCATATATGAGTTCCATTGATTCCTACATGTTATATTGATCAAGTTTTCTTCAAGAGTATGGAGGGGATTTGCCTTGGAAACCCTAGTTTGACTGGGTATCTTGAGTAACTTCTCCAACAAGCTATCTTACCATTTGATCAAATCTCTAAAGGGACACTTAAAAATTCATCATCTTATGCATATATGATCTACCATGAGCCAAGAAAGTCAAGAGAATTGAAGGTTAGCAAGTTGGTTGATGGTGGTTGGGCAGATGAATTCATCTGATCAAAACTGGGTCTCCCTAGACCCTATCTCCTACACTTTTCACCATATGAAAATGATTCCAAGAGAAACTTTACTCTAAATGACATTACAAACAACTTTAATGTTGAGACCTAGATCTGGTTTTGCTTGGAAAATCATTTTCTATGTGGAAACATTATAGGTCATTTTGTCTAAACACTAATTTGAAAGTCAACTTCCCAAGGCCATAACTTGCTCAATTTTTATGATATGAAATATTTCCAAGTCGCACAATCAAATTCAATATTTTTACTTCAACTTTGATGTTTGGAGTGAGAGCTAATTCAACTTTTATGAGAATGTGATATGAGGTTAGATTATAGGTCATTTTTGACCTATACCATTGAACAAATGATTTTTCCAAACTTCAAAAATGCATAAATCTATCATTACAAACACAAATGACATGAAATTGGTTACCATTTTGAAGGTCTTTGAAAGAGATACAACTTTGATGAAGACACTTTTCTCATTTGAAGCTCACATAAAAAGTTAAGCAAGGAGGAATATTAAGATATATGGCTTGACACTTAGGAAATTTTCAAGATGTTGAAATTTCCAAACTTCCACCTCAAAATTCTCCATGTTCCAAGCTCCAAATGAAAAGGTGTTGAACATCAAACTTGTTTCCCTTGATCCAAGCTTTCCAAAGAACCCAAATTCATGCATTTTGGATGAGGTTTGCTAGGTCTGCGCATGGCTTTAACAGGACTGCATAATTGGAAATAATCAAACTTCAAAACTTCAGTTCACTTTTCCTTGCCAATCAAGCTTCCATTCAGACTTCATTTGGATTGATTTTAGACCTTTTTGCATTGCATCATGGGCCTGCACATGCCCATGCACTCGTGCCATCAACATTGCTAAATTTGGACAAAATTTGAAGTGTGCAAATATCATTCATCCATGCTATAAATACATGACCTCTGTACTCATTTGAATCACACCTTGCGCGCCAGCTTTGCCCCCCATTGAAACCCTCTCATTCCAAAGTAAAACCTGATAAATTTTAATTTGAAATTTGAGTTTGAATCTCAACTGTTGGAGATTCAAGAACTCCAGGATCCAAAGCCTTGCAACTTCTCTAATCACTTTCTGCTAGCTTCTCAAGTGTGATCAGATCGTGTTTAGAGCAAGCAACATCAAGAACTGCACAGCATTGAAGGCAAGAAGATTGAGTTGCTTATAGGTCAAATCGAAGCAACTCAGTTGACACACCTTAAAATTGAGGTCATATTCGTGCTCTACGCCATTTTTTCTTTCAAATCATGTCCTCCTTTTTTATTTTAGTGATGGTTAAGCGTGGACCAGTCCAGTGAGGTCCACCGGAGAAGAAGACCGGAGCTACAGCTCCGGCCGTGCGTTGGCACGTCTCCCAGCCACATGATCTTGCCATTTTGTTTTAATCTGAGGCGTTGGTTTTGATTACCACGCGTGTGGCACGCTGACTAAGTTCCATCATGGAACGCGTGTTCTAGTCCACTTGATTTGCCACCTCAATTAATGAGGGAGATCAAGTGGCTCACATTTTTTCATATTTTCAGATTTTTGTTTTAATCCTTTTATTTTCATTAATTCATATTAATTTTAATATTGATCTAAAAAATATGAGAGTTTCACCAAAAAAGTTCAAATAATTTCCTCTTTCATATTCTGAATTAAAATATTTTTTTGGATCATTATTAATATTTTTCATGATTTAATTGTTTTTTTGATTATTTTGAATTATTTAAAAATACTTCTAAGTCTTTAAAAATTCTGAAATGTTTTCTCCAAGGTCCTTTGACCTTGCTTGACCTATGATAAATCTCATGGCCATTTCTTTGGTGTTTTGATGAGGTTTTAGGAATTTGACAAACCATATTTAATTTAAATGCTTTATTTTAGTATTTTTTATTTGAACAAATGTCAAATAATTTTGTTGACCAATTGTGATGACTTGTTTGAGTTTGACTCTTGTTGTTGGGCCTTGATCAAAGTTGATTTGACTTTGTCAAGTTAATATCATTGGATTTAGGGGATTGATGGAATGTACATTCCATCTCCCAAAATGAATGGATGATATTAATTTGATAAAAGTCCTCCTTTGATCAATTTGAGTTTTGATTCATTCCCTTCCCTCTTCATCTCATTCCCCTTCTTTATGCATTCATCTCATTTGGCCTATGATATCTCAAAGTCCTAAAGGTAGTTGATTGAAAAATTAACATGAGTATGGATGAGATTAGGCCACCTCTTTTGCATACTTCTTTTTGTGTGTGGTATGTTTCATGAGCATAGTCCATTATACTATGTCCCTAACATGCATTAACACAAAAATTCTATTGCCCGGCCTCAAATAGTTGTGACTTATACATAAGTCCAATTACGATTGCTTAACATAGCGCTAAATTTGTAACACAAAAGGCATAGCATTCTAGTTAGTGAGATTGTAAGTCTCCCCTCTTTCATGGTATTGTGTGGAAACTTGGCCTTTTTCCTTCCTTTGGAAGATGTCTTGGCTCAAGGATCCATGCTTGTGACAAGTGGGTTGAGTGTTCTCCAAAGAATGTCTTAAAATGAAAAGCAAAAGCAAAACAATACTAACTTCTAATTCATTAACAACTAACTTTTAACTTCAAGCCATTTACTTTAATGTCATTTTATTTTAGCTTTTATTCATTTGCCATTATTCATACCATTCTAATTGTTTATGTTAATGCAATTTTCCCTTTGTCCATTTGGACTATATTGTGTGATATATCTTGTTTGTGTGTACTTTGCTTTTTTGTGTGGCCTTTGACCATTAATGTACATAATAACAACAAAAACCTTAAAAAACTTTTTGTGTGGATTGTTGGCTTGATCTTGGACAAATGGACTTAGAATTTAGGCAACATTCATATGCTAAAGGACTTGGCCAATGCCAACTTATTGTGAAACCAAGTGCTTTCAATTTGAAACTTCATCTGATACATCATTCAAGATCCCTCTGATTTCATCTGCAACATGATCATTGTGAAGCTGTTATTTTGAACCTGTGACTTGTGGAGTCCATCTGTTACAAGGGTTAACCTGAAGAAGATCATGGAATGGCTAAAGCTTGGATGTGGCTATCTTTATTTGATGCCTTTGCTCTTCAAGATAATAGAATTATTCATTTGTGTGTTGCTTGATTTTAAAAGTCCAAGGGAATTATGGGTTTCTATTGACATTCTTGTCTATTGGATTGCTACCCATTTGGTCATATCTTTTCAACTCTTAACATTTAATTTTGTGCATAGGATTAGTATCTTCATCTTCTCCCCATTTCTTTAATTTCAAAATCTCTCCCACCCTTTTCAAAATCTTCTTTGATTGAACTTATTTTGTTCTAACTTTGACCACTTTGCAAAAAGATAGAAACTTTGGCCTTATGCCATTGTATTTTCAAACTTCTTTTCTTAAATCAAACTTGTAAATAAACTTGACTATACTTGACTTAAACTTTCAAAAATCCAAAAAGAACTAACTCATTTAAACCATTTTTAGGCCTTTGTGCCTTTCAAACTTAATTTTTTGTTAAAAGCAATGCATCCACTTTGAAATTTGTATCACGAACTATGATGTTTTGATCCCTCATTTTTATGTTGGTAGGTAGGCACAAGTCTGAAGGTCTTGTCAAACACAAAAGTATAATTAATGAATTCTTTTCTCATCCCCTTATTCTATTTGTTTGTAAACATCATTTTTGTACCAAATACATATGCACACAAAAAGGGCTCCCTAGGAGTACCTAGGACACTTTGGGTGCTAACACCTTCCTGTAAGACCCCAATTTTGACCCTAAGATCCCTCATGCATTTCATCATAAGCATTAGCATTGGGATCATACCTTGGTATCCTCCTTACCCTTCCTTCATTGGGTTTGTTTTGGGGAGAGATCACCAAGCATTTTGTGATTATATCACACTTGTATTTTATCATTTTTACTAACCAAAATACCAAAAATATGTCTTTGTATCTATCTAACTCTTTTTGTAGATAGGGACATGATCTCCTTGATTCATTGATCACATCTAGGGTTTGAGACCCTCATGAACAAAGATCACCATCAAGAATTGATTCAAGAATGGTTATGAGCATCATGTATGAGCCCCAATTGCTTCTACATGTTATATTGATCAAGTTTGCTTCAAGAGTTTTAGGGTGATTTGCCTTGGAAACCCTAGTTTGACTGGGTATCTTGAGTAACTTCTCCAACAAGCTATCTCACCAATTGATCAAATTTCTCAAGGGAAACTTCAAATTTCATCATCTTATGCATATATGATCTACCATGAGCCAAGAAAGTCAAGAGATTTAGAATTAGCAAGTTGGTTGATGGTGGTTGACCAGATGAATTCATTTGATCAAAACTGGATCTCCCTAGACCCTATCTCCTACACTTTTCACCATATGAAAATGATTCCAAGATAACACTTACTCAAAAAGACATTATAAACAACTTCCATGTTGAGACCTAGAGCTATTTTTGCATGGAAAAGCATTTTCTATGTTGAAACATTATAGGTCATTTTGTCTAAACCCTAATTTGAAAGTCAACTTCCCAAGGCCATAACTTGCTCAATTTTTATGAGATGAAAAATTTACAAGTTTCAAAATCAAATTCAATGTGTCTACTTCAACTTTGATGTTTGGAGTGGGAGCAAATTAAACTTCTTTGCACATGTGATATGAGGCTACATTATAGGTCACTTTTGACCTATACCATTGATCAAGTGATTTTGCCAAACTTCAAAAATGCATATTGAGACATATGGCTTGAAAAATGAAATTGGTGACCATTTTGAAGGTATTTGATAGAGATACAACTTTTATGAAGATACGTTTCTCATTTGAAGCTCCAATAAAAAGTTAAGCAAGGTGGAATATTGAGACATATGGCTTGACACTTAGAAAATTTTCAATATGTCAAATTTTTCCAAACTTCCACCTCAAATATCTCCAAGTTCCAAGCTCCAAATGAAAAAGTGTTCAACATCAAACTTATTCCTCTTGATCGCACCTTTCCAAAGAGCTAAAATTTTTGCATTTTGGATGAGAAATGCATAGGCTGCGCATGGCTTAAACAGGCTAGTATCATATGTCATGGATCAAACTTCAAACAACAATGCTCAATTGCCTTGTAATCCAATCCACCTCCAATGCATCTGAACTTCATTATGGACTTTTAAACAATCATTTGATAGGCCTATGCGCGCCCATGCAACTGCTTACCTCACTTTGCCAAAATTGGAAACTTGAAAGGAGTGTGCAATTATCACTTGAATTCTCTATTAATTGAAGCTCAATTGCTCAGAGTCAACACACACACTGCGTCAACTTTGATTCCCCACAAAAAACCCTTCACGTTGAGAGGATAAACCTGGAAAATTCTATTGAATTTGAGCTTGAATCTCCACTGTTTTGGAATTCAATTCTCCAGGAGTCCATTGATTCTAAGCCATTCCATTCCTCTTCTGCAGGCAATTGGAGTGAAGCAAAGCACGATTCAGATCAAGATCTAGCAAGCTCAGACCTCCATTGAAGGTATTTTGCAGAAAATTTGATCTCTTCGATTCTCCTTGTTTCTTGCTCAATTCTCTTGATTATTGTGTTGGCTGAAGTCCTGCCAATGTAGACAAGGTGTTTGAGTTATTTTGATGATGAATCGAAGCAACTCAGATCATGAACCTCATTTTTCAATTCCACATATCTCTCAATATAGTTGGAATTGGAAGAAATGGAGGTGATATTCGTGCTCAGTGATGTTTTCTCTTTAAAATCATGTCCCTGTTTGAAATTTTGGTGATGGTTGGTGATGACCAGTCCGGCGAGGCTCGCCGGAGAAGACAACCGGAGCTCTGGCTCCGGTGATGAGTTCTTTCAGGTTTAGACCGTGTGATCCTTGCTCCACGTTATAATCTCAGTCGTTACTTTTGATTAACAAGTTTGCAGCGCAGTTAACTCACGTGTTGGTGGAACGCGCGTTGTGGATCATCAGATATGTCACCTCAATTAATGAGGGAGATTTGATGGTCCACGTAATTTTGCAATTTCTGATTTTTCTTTTTATTTCATTTTTTTCAATAATTCATATTAAATTCAATATTGATCCAAAAAATATGGGACTTTCACCAAAAAAAATTAAATATTTTTGTCTTTCATATTCTGAATTAAAATCATTTTTTGGATCATTATTAATATTTTTCATGAATTAATTGATTTTTCACATGTTTTTAAGTGTTTAAAAATATTTTTAAGTGTCCAAAAATAATGAATTTTTTTATCCAAGGTCCTTTAACCTTGTTTGACCTATGATAAATCACATGGCCATTTATTTGGTGTTTTGATGTGATTTTAGGATTTGGACAAAATATATTTGAATTTAATGCATTATTTTAATATTTGTAATTGAATAAATGTCATTTTAATTGTGTTGACCATTTGGATTGACTTATTTGAGTTTTTCATTTGTTGTTGGGCCTTGGTCAAGGTTGATTTGACTTTGTCAAGTTAATATTATTGGATTTAGGGGATTGATGGAATGTACATTCCATCTCCCAAAATGAATGAATAATATTAATTTGGTAAAAGTCCTCCTTTGACCAATTTGTGATCTCATTCATCCCTTTCCCTCTTCATCTAATTCCCTTTCTTCATCCATTCATTTCAATTGGCCAATGACATCTCAAAGTCCTAATGCTAGTTGATTGAAAGATTAACATGAGTATGGATGAGATTAGGCCACACCTTTGCATATTTTCTGTGTGTGGTATCTTTAATGAGCATAGTTCTTAATACTATGTCTCCAACATGCATTAACACCAAAAGTTTATTGCTCGGCCTCAAATAGTTGCGACTTCTACATAAGTCCAATTATGATTGCTTAATATAGCGCTAAATTTGTGACACAAAAGGCATAAGCATTCTAGTTAGTGAGATTGTAAGTCTCCCCTCTTCCATGGTATTATGTGGAAACTTGGCCTTCTTTACTTCCTTTAGAAGATGTTTTGGTTCAAGGATCCATTCTTGTGGCAAGTGGGTTGAGTGTTCTCCAAAGAATGTCTTGACATCAAAAAGCAAAACAAAAATAACTATTAAATTACTAACCATTAACTTTTACTTTCAAGCTTTTACTTTTAATGCAATTTATTTTTATTGCTCTATTATCATTTGTCATTGTACATATCATTCTAATTGTTTATGTTTATGCAATTTTCACTTTGTCCACTTGGACCATATTGTGTGATATACTTTGTTGCTTTGTTTCTTTGATTGGTCTTTGACCATTAATGCACATAATAATAACAAAAACCTTAAAAGACAATT